>NC_140230.1:22929007-24129007 GCF_951802725.1 Rutilus rutilus | reverse complement strand
AATTGTATTATTGTTCTACACTCTCTCTCTCTCTCTCTCTCTCTCTCTCTCTCTCTCTCTCTCTCTCTCTCTCTCTCTCTCTCTCTCTCTGTATATATATGTATATATATCATAACTTAATTTAAGAGAAGTTATTTTCAGCATTTTCAAAAATTTGGTAAGGTTAAGTGTAAAAAAAAAAAAACTATTACAGTAGAGTCAAAAAAATTAATGTTTTCTCTTCCATTTTGCTTTTCAAGTAAATTTTGTTAAGGATGTTTAGGTATTGTTAATGGAAAACAAAGTTGCAAAGTTATGGCAAAATGATTTTTGTGCAGTGTTCCTTATACACCTCTTTCTGAAGACCATTTAGATTAATAGTCATATTTACCGGCTTTTTTTTATTCTTTAAAACCAGGAAAAACGGGAGTGGTTTTACTGGTGGGGTGGTGGATGACACCCTGTGAACTAAGCCTTTGCTTCTTGTCGGAAATTTGATTAAATGCGGCAAAGACTGGGTGACCCGCATGTCTGGGAGAGGAGATTTTTCATTTTTCTTTAATACTCATGTTTAATTTCATGATTGGCTAAAGCTCCAGGTGGCTGCTTAATGTCCAACAGATGGGCCCCTCCGCAAACCCAATTTTCCATTGCAGGCTGATGGCAATAAAAGGAGGGATTTTCACAGTTCCGCAGGCACCCCTCGCATTTCCACTCTCCCAGGGGCAGGGAGAGAGTGAGCAAGACCGCAGTGTTATACTTTGTTTTTATTAAAGCGTTTGATTGACAGCAAAGGAAGATTTTTCCAGTATTAAACTCTAGGCCCAATTGAACGGGACAAAGTACACCAAGTCTTGACTTTGAGCTACTGGGACTGGGTTATACCACCTTTCTCTTTCTTCCTCTCTCTCTGTCTCTCTCTCTCTCTCTCTCTCAATCTCTTCCCTTTCTTTTTAGTTATGAAGCCAATGGCTCTGTGGTGAGCCACAGGGAGCTGACAGATTGGCCCTTAGGATCTCAAGGCTTCTTTTACAATCAAAACTTGTTAACTCACATTCTGAGTTGAGGATTTGGATGGGGGTATAGAGGGGCCTTAGGATGCATCAAAGCCTGGGTCTTGAGAACACATGTTTGGGCATAAAAGTGTGTGTATGGATTAGGAGTGCTGTAAAACCAAGAAGAACTTATCCTCCTAAGGCCAGTCAAATGAGGAGAGAGGAGCAGCTGCAAAGTCCAACTCCCTCTATCCTCACTGACCTTCACCATCACTGTCTTCATCCTCGTCCTCAGTGTGAAATCAGGGGTTAGAAGTCAACACTGAGGTGCACACTAAAACCTGAGGGAAATTTCTTGGATACTTGACGTAATGGATCATGTTTTCTAATTTAACCTCTTTTGCCAAATTTGCTTGTAATATTTAACTGAAAAGAAATATATATATATATATATATATATTTTTTTTTTTAAAGTCATAGATAGTCATTTTGATAAGACTTTGTCAAAAAAAATTGGGGGGAAAAGGTACATGAGTCATTTAAAAATGAATACTACATTTTTAATACTACATCTATAAAGTAATGACATATTGATGAATGATTTAATTTAATAATTGATTATTTTATAAATGTTATTTTTTTATAAGTAATAAACTATTACTATCGTTCAAAAGTTTAAAAGATTTTAAAAATGTTTTTGAAATAAGTCTTATGCTCACTAAAGCTATATTTATTTGATCAAAAATACAGTAAAAACTGTACGGTGAAATATTGGTTATTTAAAGTAACTGTTTTCTATTTTATTGTATTTAATGTAAAATGTAATTTATGCCTGTAATGGCAAAGCTGAATTTTCAGCATCATTACTCCAGTCTTTAGTGTCACATGATCCCTCAAAAATCATTCTAATATGCTGATTTGGTGCTATTTATTATCAATGTTGAAAACAGTTGTGCTGCTTCTTATTTTTGTGAAAACCATGATGCCTCATCATGATCATGAACTAGTATTCATCAGGATTCTTCAAAGTTCAAAATAACAGCATTTATTTGAAATATAAATATTTTGTGACAATGTACAAAGTCTTAATTTTAATCAATCTAATCGATCAGTATATGGGATATCTATATCTAATGCAGTGACGTTTTGATAGTTTCTTTTGTACCTTTAAAGTGTTTATAACCGTCACTTTGGGGGCCATGTGTGTATATTATGTATATTTGTGTATATTTCTCAAACATGGAAACGATTATGTTGATATTACTTGAGACAGATGAAATCTTGCCACATTACTCATGCTGTACTGTTTTTGTGCAACCCAGATACATAAACACTCTGACAGAAAAACAACACATATCTAATACAAAAAAGACAGCAGAACTGTATGCACTTCAAATCAATTTGAAATCCAATAGCTCAAACAAATACCGAACAGACAAAGTATTTTACTTGACGCATATTGTGAAGTGCCACAGGATCCTTTGAATCTAACTGGCTTTTCATTTGGACCATAAAAAACATGGTGAATCCAAACCCATTACCAAAGGAATGACATGAGGATATTCAAACCCTTTCCGTCCTCAGTATGCAGGTGCTGCTGGTTAGGATATTTAGGGCACGTATATTTCCACTTAGAGAATTATTCAAGGTTTTGTATTGTACTTAGTATGAAATCATTCAGATCAGTTTTAGGTCATACACGTTTTAGAATTTTTGGTGGAGTCCATCGCAAGTGGAAAGTTTCTAATACTTTTCTGATGTCTTTAATTACAGGTCCGACTCTTTCTTTGACATCATATCAACGGCATCCAGTGTACAGGTCAGTGTTCATTACTTTTACAATACTTTTAGGAGACACTTTTATACAAAGCAGCTTGTATTGCATTTGTCTGGGAATCAAATATCTTTGCGCATTAACCGTTTGAGCTAAAGAGGTCTCATACTGTGATTTTGAAGCCTCGTGTCCCAAACGGTGTCTCCCTTTTTTATACCATTCAGCTTTCGATCGCTTAACCTTCGTTTTTGGACCAAGTTGTTGGACCAGTTTCCATGCAGATAATGGTATTAGTGGAGCAGTTCTGTTGCCATGGCAACTAGTCTCTATAGTGCCGTCTCCAGCCACAGGGGATGATGAAGAGCTGTTGATGTTGGATAACAGAAGCAGATGTAGAAGGAAGAAGTGAGTTAAATGATCTGAGAGCACTAGACCAGGTCACAGTTCACAGACTCTATATTAAGCTGAACAGAGGGATCCACTGAGTGTGGGAGACTTTACTGAGACGAGACCGAGAACAATGCTGAAAGTCTAGGGATAGTGACACTCAGCACCATAGAAAATCACAGTTTTGACAAATGTGAAACATTCATTTAGTTGTCACTGTTTTAGATATTTTTTTAAATAAAATATATAGATGTTTTCCAAACCTTGTAGGATTAATTGTCTTATAAAGTTTATAGAATATACACTACAATTAAAGGTTTGGGCTCAGTAAGATTAAACAAAAAAGTTCATGTGGATCAAAAATACAGTAAAACAATAACACTGTGAAATATTATTACAATTTAAAATAGCTGTTTTCTATTTTAATGTATTTTAAAATGTAATTTATTCCTGTGATGACAGCTGAATTTTCAGCATCATTTCTCCAGTCTCCAGTGTCACCTGATCTTTATAAATAATTATAACAATTATCTCACTTCAGATCAGTGGTGGAAAGAGTACTGAAAATTTGTACTCAAAAGTACAAGTACCGTTACATTGCTGAAATAATACTCAATTACAAGTAAAAGTACAAATTACTCTTCTCAAAAACTACTCAGAGTACTAGTTACTAGTTACTTTTTAGCCGGCGATAGTTAATGTATTACCAATAAATATTCTACTTTTAACACATTTTTACCTTATTGACGAAGGACATTAATTAGTGGTCATGATACTGGAATTTCTAACTTCAATATGACTAGTATCATTTTCAATACCATCGGGAAAACCACCACATACTAAATATTTTAATATCAACATTTTTGTCCATCCATTTAGTCAAGGCAATCATTATTTTCAAGCTTCAAAAAGCACAAAACTCATTTTAACACTGTTAATTTGAATGGAAAAGTTTAATTCAAGTTTTCTGAAGAGACACGTCCACTTTATACGATGAACGGATTTTAATTTAGGCTTTTGTTTACATATTTAAACGTTGATCAATAACCATTACAATAATCTAACTTAAACATTTGCTCACTCTGTGTATTTGTCTTTACAATAATAGCTCATACACAGCGCAAGGAAGCTTGATTTCAAACTGAATTGAATTTGCAAAAAAGACAAGTAAACAGTCAGTAATAAAATAAGAACAAATAAAATAAATTACCTCAATACAGTTGAGGTATTCGAAATATGATAACACTGAATTTTTATATGCAGTGTGTGTTAAAGGGTTAGTTCACCCAAAAATGAAAATTCTGTCATTAATTACTCACCCTCATGTCGTTCCAAACCCGTAAAACCCGTTCATCTTTGGAACACAAACAAAGATATTTTTGATGAAATCCGAGAGCTTTCTGACCCCACATAGTCTGCAGTGAAATTAGCAGTTTCAAGGCCCAGTAAGGTAGTAAAGACATCGTTAAAATAATCCATGTGACTACAGTGGTTCAACCTTAATGTTATGAAGCAACAAGGAAATTTTAGTGCGCAAAAAAACAAAAATAACTTTTTACAACAATTTCTTCTCTTCCCTTCACTTCTCCGATGCTGTTCACGTAGTAAACACAGTGCAGCGCTTCCGGGTTCTACGTCAGAACGCCGGCTCAGCACTCATGCGTCGGTGTGCTCACATGATGTCTTTACTATCTTTCTGGGCCTTGAAAGTGGTTATGACATTGACTATATGGGGTCAGAACGCTCTCAGATTTCATCAAAAATATCTTTATTTGTGTTTTAAAGATGAACGGGTTTTACGAGTTTGGAACGACATGAGGGTGAGTAATTGCGACATTGTGACCCCGCCTGTGAAACCCCGGCCAAAGTCGCAGAATCTAATTATGAGTTTAAGAGCGTCAAAGTAGTCATAGTCATAAAAATGCCAAAAATAGGTCATGTGTGTTTATTGCTGTAAATGATAGATTATACAGAGGGTTTTGAGATGCAATACTAAAATTTTCTTTTATAACATGATAAATACTGAAATTAATGATTTTATTGACACTACGTTATACTTTTGCGCAAACAAAACCCCCGGACGTGGGCTTCCTAAACATTGATTTCAATCGTATCTGGGTTCATTTCGGCTCAACAACACCTGATTGAATTAGAATGAAATTAACCTAATAGGTTAGGCCAGAGTTTATAGGTTTAAACCCACATGGTCAATCCCAGGTGTGGGCCTTTGAAAGAATCAATCACTGGTCGCCTCAATTTCCTGTGTTTAATAAATAATAATAAATACAGCAGCTTCAGTAGCCTGAAGGTTAAATGCTTAGGGTTGTTGATGAGAAGTTCAGTGCAATTAATTGCGATCTATTAATTGTCTTTGAAAGACAGTTGTAGTAGGGCAAGGGCAAGGTAATGCTGATGACCCAGGACAGGCATTTACATTAGAGCTTTGGAAAGGGAGGCTCCTAATATGCAATATCAGAGATAAAGTAGAGGACACTGTCTGCCAGCAGCAATCTACCTGCAGATCTCATCTAGACTGTACAGAACCAGACTTACAGCCTCCCTTCCCTGTTCATCTTTCAGTCTCTTTCTCACTTTTACTTCCCCTGGTCTGATTTCATTGAAGCTCTCATGCTCTATATTTTTCAGCCCTGACATATTCATAATTTGGTTTAAACAATGTTTTTAATGTTTAATTGGCATAAATAAATAAAAATAACAACAATTATGTTACAGGTTTTAAAAACTCCTTGACATTGATGTTTGCTCGTACTGTAGGAATGTGTTGATAGTAGAAAAGCCATATGTAGATAAAGTTCAGTGTAGTGCATACAAAATACATAGACCATAGACAAAACCAGAAGGACACAAACAAGGTCTGTAATGGTGAGCTGAAGTTTAGCTGTTGCAGCAAGTTGTCTTTTTCTTTTGCGGTTTTTAAATTACAAATCATCCTCATAGTCTTAGTCAACAGTCTTTTGTCCCTATCATGTTTGTATAAAAGTATATCACCTCTGTATAAAAAAGGTTAGGATTAAATTCACATATGAAAATGCAGAAAGGCAGTGTAGCTGTCCGTTATAATGCCGTCCACCAGGAAGTTAAGCAGTGTTACATTTAATGAAACATTATTTACAGCAAATTTAAACTAAATGTGCAGTTCGCTCAGACGCGCTTCTTCAGACGGATCTGATGGGAACGCTCTTTTACTCTCTCTTCTCCTCATCATTAACTCCTTAACGCAGTTTTTCTTTCTCTGTCTTTATTCTGAAAGAAAAGAAAACAAAGTGATGAGAGAATGACTAGCCTGTAGGTTAAAGGGTCTTTATACATCTTGCACATCCATTCATTTTACAGACACATACAAACAATTATCTCATTAGATTTGTAAACACATTAGGACACTGATGAGCAGTTGAACTCTGACCGTCATTACCAACAGGTCTGAACCGTAATCAGGACCATCTCAGAGATAGATCTCATTTAGGGAATCTGATCGCTTACCATAACGTCATCTTCCACAGGTCATAGTTCCACCTGGTCCAGATTAATCAGAAGGCACTGCTGGGTTTGTGTGGTGAAGTGCATTGGCACTTGTTTGTGTGGTGCTTGGTGCCTTCTTTATGTGAATAAGTAGCATGAAATCTGCTCGGGGGTTTCCGCACAAAAAGTATTCTCATCACTTCATAACATTAAGGTTGAACCACTGTTGTCATATGGACTATTTTAACAATATTTTTACTACCTTTCTGGGCCTTGAAAGTGGAAACAACATTGCAGTCTATGTGGGGTCAGAAAGCTCTCGAATTTCTTCATTTGTGTTCTGAAGATGAACAAAGGTCTTGAGGGTTTGGAACGACATGAGGGCGAGTAGTTCATTTTTGGGTGAACTAACCCTTTAACAGCTTTTAAGCAAAAAATATGCGAAAGATTTCTCAGTTTCTGTGGATTACACCATTTGAATAATTTGAATAATATGAATGATATAAGTAATTATACAGCTGTTAGTTGCAGTTCTTTAACTTTTTTTGAACAAGCAGCGTTCCACAAGTCTCTTTTTGTTTTACAATGATACCTAGTGTTATATACACTGTAAAAAACGATTTTATTTTTAGTATATTTTAGAAGAAATACTTTTTTAGTCTATCTACGTCAAAATTTCTTGTTTGATGAAATGTGTTGCTTGCCTTTTTTTGTAGTTGTTTACGAAATCTCTGAGGGAAAATTGTAAAAAAGAGAAAAAAAAGTTTTTTTTTCCCCCACTGTATTAAGTTAATTCTTTTTGTTTTGGTGTTTGACAGGGTACTTGAGCCTTACCTATGGGACTGTAGGTGTACATATGAAAAATGAATGCTTCTTAAATTTAACTCATAACAGAAAAAGAAGTGCTTTCAGCTGATAAAACAAAGTCTTTTGAATGTTTGGCATTAAACACTGACAAATTGCAAGTTTGAGTTCATCAGCCCTCATTAATTGGTTGCAGCCGATGAAATTTTTATTAATAAATAATCAATCCTCTATGGCCCATCAAATACAACCATATTATTTCAGTAACAGTATGTGAAATACTAGATGAAAGGATGAACCTAGAGTGTTTTCATTAAACTGTGGTGTTTAAAGAGTCTGTTCAGGATTAGTCCTCGTAATGATAATGAGGGTGTTGAAGGCTTTGGTGGAACTCAGGACATACATGAACTGCGCAGGAAGACGTTCAGATTGTCAGGGGAATAGACCAGATGTTTCTAGTGCACTGCACAAACACAGCAGACGCATTGCAGCCTGTGCAGTGTGTGTTCATGGCGTTTTTGTGTACCTCTATGAAAGTTTTGTCTAGAGCCAAATGAATCATTTGTTTTCATCACAGTGGGTCATATAAACACTTTCTTTTAGAATGCGGTAAATGTTAATTAATGTGGTTGAAGTCAGACCAAGCATATCAAGGGTTTTATGCCAAAATGATCTGTTTTTATGATCTGATGACATCAAGAAATTGTGCTAATGTAAGCTTAAAAAGCTATGGATAAATATCTGCTTATCTGTCAATTGCACACTCAGAACATTTCATTGTATCAGTCACTAAACATTGATAAATGACACTTTAAAAAGTGAACATTCTGTCATCATTTACTCTCCCTCATGTCTTACAAACTTGACTTTCTTTTCCATGACTTTCACAGTAGAACACAAAAGATGATGTTTTTAAAAAAGTGTTTTTTTTTTGTCCATACAATAAAAGTCAATTTCCGCTTTTATTGTTTGGACTAAAACAGATGAAATATTCTTCAAAATATCTGTTTCACAGAAGAAAGTCATAGAGGTTTGGAGTGATGTGAGAGTAAACTATTTTTGGGTGAACTATCCCTTTATATCTCAGATGCATTTCTGAATGGCATGGATGAATAACAATGCACTGACCTCTAACCTTGAACCGGTCACAAAATAATAATAGTTTATTATTAAACACCAATTTTTATAGGTTTTGACTGTTCTATAAATGTTAAGATGATATCTGACCTCTAACTAACTGCTCGTACATTTTTAATAGTTATTCTGGTGCAATAAAATTAACAATGTGTGTGGATAAGAACAAAGGTATTTTTTTAGGCAATATCAGCAACACTTTAATAGAAAATAAATTATTAGAAAGTGGAACTGAAAAAATAATACTTTTTTATTTCGGCACTCCATCAGGGCTAAATGACTGCAAACTGAGGAAACTCATACATTTGACAGCTACGTTCCATCATGCTACTCACCAGCCGTCTCTGGTTGCTGAGGCAGAAGGTGCAGATCTGTCTGGGCTGTGAGTTTTCCGAGTCCGGGCTGGGTGTCGAGGTCTTCTGGAGATTGTGGTGGTGATGATACAGGGCTCCAGGACTCCTGAGACAGGGCTGTCCGTCTCCACACTCCTCTCCAACCAGCAAGACGTTCCCCAGGTGTGAGATGTAGCTGGAGGCCAACCGCAATGTCTCAATCTTGGACAGCTTCCTGTCGGCTGGTTCGGTGGGTATCAGCGTCCTCAGAGCGGTGAACGCCGTGTTCACACTGTTCGTGCGATCCCGCTCTCGGGCATTTGCGGTGTTCCGCTGCCGTACCTCAACGAACTGTGAACGGATCTCGGTAGGAACCGCTACCGGTCGGCAGCTATACCTCTTTTTGGGAGCACCCAACTTAAAGGCACCATAGCTGTGGCTTGCCATACGGAAGGACTTGTCTTCGGATCCAGAACCCTCGCTGCCGTTGTCGTCGTCCTCGGAATGCATGCTGATCTCAGAGCACAAGAAATTACCTGGGGTTGGTCGCACCATCGCGAAAGACATGCTCAGCACCTTACAGGACCCCAGGACCTTGCTTTTCAACCTCGCACCAGAGCGCTGAATATTTTCTAGTCTACACAAACACAAGAATGAACTCAATCCCTATTTCTAATCGTACACACCAGGACACACCAGTGTCGTTTGAGTCCAGGCTCCTGTTACCAGTTTTGCTTGAGGGATCCAACCAATCCAGTGATACTTGACTGAGTCACTTCTGACTCACTCATTCACAAGAAATGCTCTTCTCTCCAATGTCATGAGTTATTTAGGCTAACAGCATGCCAAGCCACCTCCCAGAATCTGTATGTTCACGCGTGTGTTTGTGTGTGTGTGTGTGTGTGTGAATGGGTTAGTGAGCTCCAGATCCTTCAGTTCCACGTGTGATTTCAGCTGAGCGTTTCCTTATGCCTTGGATTTATAGTCAGGGGGTGTGGCTGGGGTTCGCTCTCCCTTCTCCCTTCCCTCTCTCCCTCTCTTTCTCCCTCTGTCTCTTTCACTCCACATTAGTATTTTTTTAAAACGTGACCCTGAAGTGCTTCCACAGAAGATTAATCAGTGTGATAGATTGGTTCGTTTCTTTCAGTGTATTACTTTTTTTTTTTGGTCCTTTCACACTGAATTTTCAATTCAGTCCATTAACTCTCCATTTTTTGTCTACTCACTCACTCTTTGTCAAAAACAGGAGTCGTCAGGGCCAGGTGCTCATGAATCAATCCAATCTGAACCTAAATACAGCGTTCAGTCTGTGGACAGTAGCCCAGATCGTTTTGCCTTTGGCACCACAGTCACAGGAGGCCTGACAAATGATTGCACAGTTGTTGAGGGGTAATATCACAGGATATTATACAACATTCATAATAATAGTAATAATTTTCATTGTTCATAATATTGGTTCTTGTGCATGGAGATTGTCCACTAGCAGCTCTAGCGCTGATTAAACAGGAAGTGCCCTGGGCTGGGCAGAGTTTTCACTGTAAGTGAAACCATTTTCTCATAATGGTTGAGTGAAGGCGATAGGTGGATTGGTTGTTTGAAAAGCTGTATGACAGTCACGGGCACACTGACATTTTCATTTGCCATACTTGTCAAACGTTGCCAAAAATGGTATGTTATTGATCTAAACATTTTTCAAACATATTAGGACCCTGATGTACTTACATTTTAGGGGTTCTGGTCATTCCTGTTGTACATTTTTGATCTTTTGAAAAAAATATGCGTTGGTTATTCTGAATTATATGATGGAATTATAATTCAGAGCGTACTCCAAAGCCACGCCTCATTCAAAACACATGAACGCGTACAACAGGGACACAAGAGACGGCTTTAAACTACCTCATGTTTCAAAGCACATAACATTACAATAATAATTACCAAAAACGTTATATATACATTAACAGACAATATATATGCATATAAATATATTTAGACCACTTAACTTAGTGATTGCTATCAGGATGTGAAGAGATTTTTAAAAAGAATAACAAAATAAATTTCTAGAACAAATCACCTACCCTGCCTTTAATTTAGTTTTTTTTTTATTATCTTTTTAAATATTAATATTATCACACCTACTTCTGCAAACCAGATGGAATGTTTTAGAATGAGACAAACCAACTAAGACCTCAAAATATAAGATGATTCTTTCATAAAATCCATAGGCTTTATGCCGAACATCACATGTACAAACAGGAAAACCGGTCTCATCACATCCGCTTGTCAGAGAAAGTGTTAACGGCAGTATGAACTGATGACCTATGAACTTTTTAGGTAATCAGTTAACCTAGCTAGTTATTTTTTATTGTTGCCGTTTTATTCCACCGAAATATCTAATTATTAATGAGAAGAAGACAAATAAAACAACTTTTAGATATCAATCTGCATATGCAATGATCATCGGTTATGCTCGTCTTTGCTTGCTTCTTTTAAGGTATCTTGTATCTTGAAGCGAAACAACCTGTTTTACAGAATACTGAAGTTTGTTGCGCATAACCCCCACTGCTAATATGTGATGATTTTGCTGTTGTTTTCTAAAATGATGTCACTTCCTGGATGATAATGCCATTAAGAACTTTATTTAATAATAATACAAATGATTAACCTGATGGAATATGATTTGTGTGATATTAAGGACTTATATAAAAATAAAACCTATAAAATGAAGACCAATTTGAATAATGTTCTGAAGAAAACACATTTTGTTTGAAACATTTTGGTTACAAAAAAAGACACAATTTATTAAGACATTTTCAAGATTTTTTTTTTGTCTTTTGTCTTACCAAAATGCTTAAAAAAAATGTAAAGAGGGACATAGTTGTAAAATTAGAATTAAATTACAATTAAAATGCATCCCTTTTTTCGATAATTTTGAATATTGTAATAATAGAAAAAAAAGCAAAAAGCTATATGATTTCTTTAAAAGTTTCAAGTTTCGTATTTCATCCAGTATATTACAATAAGGATATTTGAAGAAAATGCACTGCATAACAAGAATGACTAATTTAGATAATCATATAGCATTCTTCAGTATGAAAAAGCTTGCAAAAGCCCATTGCATTAATGCTGTGTATACTGAAACTTGATGTCTATAAATCAGAACAGATCGGTAGTTTGTTCTTCCCTACATCTGATTATCATTACTTTCTCTGGAACATCTGTGGTAAAACGTCATTTTAGCTTTAAGTGCCCTTCTTCTTGTGCCCTGTGTAGTTGAACTCTTCTGGCATAGTTTGGGAAACTGTCAAAATCCATCACTAATCTTTTGCTCAGGACTGCAGACAGTCGTTATGGATGTCTGCCGGACGTACGTCCAGTCAACTATCGGGGGACTCCGCTGTCTAGCCATAGTTGGGGACAGGCCAGCAGGCAGCAACCACGCCTGACAGGACAGGGCCTCTGCAGCTGGCTCATTTAGTGTAAGAGGAGATGGATTTAGGGGTGGAGGGAGAGAGACAGGGAAGGAGAGACCCTATCAGCTGTCTCATTTTAACACGCATATCACTTTACGTGTCAAGCAAGAGGTCTAATTAGTAATGAACTGTGTTCTCATCGGTTAGATGTATAGACTGGGGTGGTTTCTCTGAAATGGGGCAATGCTATTTAGAGTAGGTCAAATAAGCTCAACCCCTCAGTAGAAATGGGAGAAATAATTTGGCGTCTCGTCTAACTCATCTCTCCACTGCTGACTGATAATTGCCACTTTCTGTGGCCTTGCCTCTGACTTCCAACCCCTCTATTTCAGGAGCAGAAATGAAGTCAGTCTTTACTGAAATTCCATGCCGTAATCGTCCCGTTCCTCGGAAGCCAAAGAATTCAGACGGCAAAGCAGGTCAGTGGGGTTTTGAGATGGAAAAAGTGAACTGTTTAGAAACTTCTGGAATTCTGTGCCCTTCAGAGCTTTTCCGACAGATCTTACCCTATAGAACCTGAATCTATAATATAATATAATATAATATAATATAATATAATACAAAATTATAAATGATAAAAAATAGTATTTTGTATTGTGTACTTTACAACTGCTCTGGAACAATAATGTGAAAAACACTATAAAAATAAATTTGAATTGAATTTTAAAAGGTTTATTTGGGAACACTTTATAATAACTGCACGCTATTAATCATTAGTTAAGCATTAGTAAACAGTTAATCCACCATTTATAAAGCATTAATAGGCATTAAGCAGTTTATAAATACAGCTATAAATGCTTTATTCTTGATTTATAAGCATATCTATAATGTGTTTAATAATTGTATTTTCATACTTAATTAATGATCATTTATCATTTCTAAATGAAGTATTGCATTATTTACAAGCCAGTTATTTAGGAGTTGTCAGTAGTTCATAAGATCACTTAGAAAGTGTAAGTAAATGATTAATAAACTATTTAAATGTACTATTCTTAAGTGTTACCGTTTATTTTTATGTTTTTACATCTAACATTATGGTAATAGTGAGTAGAAAAAAAATCGATTCGTTAAAGTGCCCCAATTATGCTATTTTAAAAGTTTTTTTCTGGAGGTCTCCTTTACATGCATTAAAAGCAAAAAAAAACACTTTCATTTTATCATAATGTATATTACATACACATACACTACCGTTCAAAAGTTTGGGGTCAGTAAGATTTTTTAAAATTTTTTAAAGAAGTATCTTCTGCTCACCAAGGCTGCATTTATTTGAAAAAACAACAACAAAAAAAAACAGTAATTTTGTGAAATATTATGACAATTTAAAATGACTGTTTTCTATTTTAATATATTTTAAACTGTAATTTATTCCTGTGATCAAAGCTGAATTTTCAGCATCATTACTCCAGTCTTCAGTGTCACATGATCCTTCAGAAACCATTCTAATATGATGATTTGATGCTCAAGAAACATTCATTATTATTATCAATGTTGAAAACAGTTGTGTACAATTTTTTTTCAAAATTCTTTGATGAATAGAAAGTTCAAAAGAACAGCATTTATTTAAAATAGAATATTTTCTAACATTATAAATGTCTTTACTGTATCTTTTGATCAGTTTAACTCATCCTTGATGAATAAAAGTATTAATTTATTTTATTTCTTTCCCCCAAAAATTCAAATAAAATTCTTACTGACCCCAAACTTTTGAACGGTAGTGTTTAATGTTACAAAAGTTTTAGATTTCAGATAAATGCTGTTCTTTTGAACTTTCTATTCATCATAGCATCATGAAATAAAAATGTAAATAACTGTTTTCAACATTGATAATAATCATAAATGTTTCTTGAGCATCAAATCATCCTATTAGAGTGATTTCTGAAGGATCATGTGACACTGAAGACTGGAGTAATGATGCTGAAAATTCAGCTTTGATCACAGGAATAAATTGCACTTTACTGTATATTCACATAGAAAACAGCTGTTTTAAATTGGAATAATATTTCACAATATTACTGTTTTTGTTTGTATTTTTAATCAAATAAATGCAGCCTTGGTGAGCAGAAGATACTTCTTTTAAAAACATTAAAAATCTTACTGACCCCAAACTTTTGAACGGTAGTATATATATATATATATATATACACACACACACACACACACACACACACACACACACACACACACACACACACACACACACACGCACAAACAACAGCACATTTTTCAATGATCAAACGACTCGGGTGAATCAGTCTCTCTAAATCCATCCTTTCTGCTAGCCTACTCTGCTCTGATTGGTCAAATGGCCCAGTCTGTTGTGATTGGTTTACCGCTTACAGCGCCTGACGGAAGCTAATTACCATAACTGAACTTCAGCTCCGGAGGCTTCCTCAGTCCTCAGAGATGTCCAGTAAAGACAGTAACGATGACGTCGATTTTATATCAATCCGAGTGCGAGTCTGATGATGAAACATTATTCAACCTGAACCTCAGCATTAAGAAGTGTATTTCTATCAGAAGGCCGATGAGTATATTTCAAATTTATTGCGATGCACATGCGGGAACTGTATTAACTGTAATATAACGGTGCATATGTTAGCCGAGCACTAATGTGAATGACTGGTGTAACATTAAAGTTGGCAAAACAAATCTTGCTCCATCATTTATCTTTACTCAAAGTAGTAAGAACGACAGACAACCTGCATTAATAGACACAGTTTTAGGTAATAGTGGCCCACAGCTGATTTGCAGAAGTATTTCAGTAAGACAGTAATAACGTGGGTTAGCCGGAAACTTACACAATATAAAACACAAAACTACGTATTTTGAACACTCAGTAGAAAATATAAACATCAATAATTATTCATACTTACAGGTTGCGATTCTGAGGAGCCAGCTGATCCAAATAAACTGGGTACCGACCCTTCTTTCCAGAGCAAGTGTTTTGCGAATCCTGTGTTGAACTCTGAGATTTGAGAAGCAGTCGTCAGTAAAATTAGGTGTTTGAAGGCGGGACAAGTTGTTCAAGGGCGGACAACATGCACCACACATTAGGCGGGCATTATGCAAATGTCTTATCTAGTGATATAGAACCGCAACGCAGTGGGATTCGAATTACAGACGACTCTTTTAGGCGGTTCTGGGTCGATTCTTTCTTTTGGGAGACAATAACTTTATTTCTCGTGCACTTTCGCCTTTCCAACTTTGCAGAACGTTTACATTCACAAACAGCTATATTACACACTGCATGAAAAAGAATATTCGAAAAACCATAATAGGGGCACTTTAATACAAAGTAAATATTTTATTTTATTAATATTTTAATACTTTGCATTGGCTTCAGTATAGCAATAATATAAAAGCCAATTATTTAATTTGGCAAACATGTCTTTATATCAGGCTTTTTCTCACACAGTACAAATCGGTCTTTATGCAAGACGATGTATGGCTGCCTTTACAGTATATGTTAGGAAGGGGATCATCATATTTGGGGGTTTGTGGACCCCTACCTGTGTGACAGGTTTTCCAAAAACCCCATTAGTGAACAGGCATTTTCTCACACACTGGAGTGTGTCACTCAGAATAAGTCATTACAAATGAACCATGAGACATGTTGCTTTACTCACACTGTGTAACCCAAAGAAGGCGTGTAGTTGGTGGTGTGGCAGAGACTGGAGGGGGGTAAGTCAAGGCCTTATCTTTGAAGTTTGCCTTGTAAAGCAGGCAGCTGGTGAAGGCAATCCCACTGCGGCTCTTCGGCCTGGGCTTGTAAATCCACCTCCGCCCCTCCTAACTGGAGCCCTGGGACTAACCTGTGGCCCGCTAACAATGGCTCACTGCTAATTTAGTGACTCTTTTAAATTCAAAGCATTCTCCTCTTTGTTAACTCTTCATTGTGGTAACACTTCATTTATCTGCTCCAGGTGCCACCACCAGAACAAAATCTTAAAACATCTGCTCATCATCTTGGATATAATCACGTCACTAATTTAAAGCTTCACACTTTATTATTTTAGTATGATATAAAGATTTTTCAGCAAATTTGTTTGAAAATATAATTTTTGCATTATTTCTTGTTACTTTTTTTTTAATTACATGCTTTACCAATAAATGGAAAGCAGTGAGTCAGAATTAAATTATCATATAACTACTGTAGGCCATAATTTATATTATGAGACAATGAGAATAAACTCTCACCTAAACATATATAGAATAAATAAAAAACAGTAAATGTTAATAATTATTAATTCAATTAATAATAAACTAATTAACGTTATACAGATATTTTCATTACACAAATAAAATGATGCTGCTTGATATTGCAAACTAGTATTTCTTATCATATTATTTTAATGCATTGTCGTAATTACAAATACACTGTGGTTTGTGGTGCAAATAGTTTTACTGTTAATGTGGCTAATGAATCAAAAGTCTTACACATTCACAGAAAATAGATTACTTCCATGTTGCAAAATAAGGTGAATAATCAACAGTTTCCTAACATTTTTAAGTGGTTTTGAAATTTAAACTTACAATAATGAATAATAATGTCAGATTTTTTAGACTTAAGTAGAGAAAAATCACACATTTACAGGCACAAGTACTTTTCAAGGGAGTGGCTAGCTTGGCAGGAAATTTGCAATTTGCAGCTATTAGTTTTTATTAATGGTGATTACCCTGCGACATTGCTGATTCCTGTTTGACCAAGGCAGAATGTCAGAGTGTAGAAGGTCACATATGTTTTCATTACAACATTCACCAGCATGGTCCATGAAATATGTTCATTACATTACACATTACGTTCAAAATATGTTCATTACATCACGGAGCGTAACAGTGATTCATAGAAATCTCTGAGGAATACACTACGTGAGTAACAGTGAGTGTTCAGCCTTGACTGTCTGTCCTCAGCATGTATCTTTAATTTATATTTTATTGCAATTTAGATGCATCAGAAAATGTAGCTGAAAAATGCAGTCATAATTTTGTGCAAAAGTGAATGACCTTGTTTTTTTTTTTACAATTTTGCTCAGCTCAGTAGCAGCCAGAAACACACAGACATCCTGAACATATCTGAACGGAAATGGACCTTAAATGGAAACTGGAGGTTTTCCTTTTGCCGTTCATTCCATCATGGACCATTTCCAACACCGTTTCATCTCCATCAACATTGCACGCCCCACTTTGCTGCTTGTGGTCATTTGTAATGTAAGCAGTAGCTAACTGGCTGCTTATATCATCTTTTGCAGTGAGACCAATGAGCTAATTTTTTGGCTGTACAGTCCTGTTAATGTAGATTAGGGCCCAGAAATAAGTCATCCATTTTGGGTGTGGGTGAGTACATGCAGATGGATTTTTAGAACAAACATTTGCTGGAAACTCTCAGGGCTCCATTATGTATGGCGTAAAAAACAAGAATTGAGTATAATGTACAATTGTGTCTGCTTTATCCTCAAGCGTTGGCTTGGTTGTTTCTTTTCTTTATAGTGTTTGGCAAAATCGTTCGACTGTAGTGGCCAGATCAGAAATATGAAAACCCTTAATGCAGGCCATAAAATGTTCAAATGATTTACAAAACGGCCTCAGTAAATTTGGCGTTGAAGCTTATAGTAAATTGTCAATAAAATGTATGAACTTTCAAATTTACTTTTTGAAGCCTAACAGGAAGTTTTTGCTGTTCGTTTATGATGGTGATTTAGTATGTCATGCGGTCTATTCATAATTTAAACTGATTCCTGTGTGTGTGTTCGCACAGTTCGAAGGATCCTTAGGACATATGCTTGTCATTATCCATTGAGTAAAAGCTCTGAGTGAGTGTAAAGGAAATCCACAAGGCATATATCAGTCATATACTGGCGGAACATTTACCCTCACACATCCTTTTTCAAAACGTACATCCTCGATAGCATCCAAAAACAAATAATTGCGGTCACTTCGCCATCTGAAATGAATTGCCAAATTGCCCTCTTAATGCTGGCTCATTTCAGATGGATTTGTGTTGCTGAGTTATGCCTGAAACCGGCCCGAGACAGAGAGAGGACATCAGCACTTCATCAGCACCACAAGAAAACTTTCTTTAAAAGAGTTTCATCAGTGCTGGATACGTCATCATGGGATGTTAACCAATGGACTGAAGTTATGGACTTTATATGGGTAATTTGTAATGATAAAGCTGACAGTTGCAATTTTAAGGTATTTGATGAACAGTGTGGGCAGAGACATTATGATATGAACGGGAGAAATCATAACACTCAGTATGGTGCATATATGTTGTAGTTCCAAGATTTCATTTTTCATAGAGGCATCACCTGTTTGTTTACTCTAGAATGTGCATGTGAATTTGATGGAACAGCCAGAAAAATACACATTTGTGGTGTAATTTGATGTAAAGAAGAACAATTTATGATACTATTGTTGTCAGATTTGAATACTCATTTGAATTTGAATGTAATATTGATAGTTGGTTTCATTGATTTGTTCTTTCCCCATTCAAGTAAATGGGAGCTGTACTTGCATTACTGGAAATAGCTGACCGGAGGTGCCCAAAATGGCTTTAGAGTGGACTAAAACGGGATTTTGTTGTGGATTTCTGAGTTTTCTTTTGACAGAGAGCATGGAAAAGGTATTTCTCACATCCTCACTTATCACACTTAAACTGGATACCTCATTCCAACAATATTAAGAATTCTAAATTGCATATCATTTAGATTATCCTTGATCATTTTGGATGTTTTCATTTGATCACTTCCTCTACTGAGATGTAACTCACTTAAATAGATGTGCAGTTTTTCCTCAAGATGGTTTGGAATGGTGCCTTGTTGATTTAACCTTTGCCCTGAAACCATCTTCCAAGAGGCTAATGAATAAGTTCAGCTGAAATGTCCTCACGGCAGCCTGCGGAGATTACAAATCACACAAATGTGTTTGTAATGGCTGTAAAATAGAAAATAAATGCAGGGAAAGTGCAGTTTACAGCTCAAATCCTCTGTACGCTTGATGAAATGCAATAAATTATGTCCAAAAAACCCTGCTTCGCTCTGTGCTGGAACTTGAAAAATATTTGTATTATTTTTTTCTAGAAGTGAGGTTCTTATTTTATATTTAAGCACTGCCTGGCTATCTTTAAATGGAGAGGGATTTTTAGGACTGAATTGAGAATGTTTCAAGACTTGTATTTCTTTTGGGGTGTTTTCTACAACACCCACTAAGAAACTGATTAGTCCTCTTCCAAACCTTTCAATGCTGCCCTCAGAAGTGATTTCTGTGCTTGGTATGCTTCATGGGGTAAGATGTTTTATAAATCATATATGAAATACTGAAAGTGTTTTTTTTTCTGCTTTTTCCAAGAAAAGCGGCCATACTGATGTACTGTATCAGTTGGACCAAAGGGAGAAACACTGGAATGTGAGAAGTCTGCATCATCATTTCATCTGGCTGGTGTGCAGTGTACATTTTTACACAGTTCCCTTTTGAAGTGGAACTTTGATGCTGCGTCTTGATATTGGCGTGAAGCACTTGTAAACAAACGGCAATAATTATTGCCAGCTGGCAGTCCATGACGTAACACACGTCATAGCCCGTGAATATAAAAGGGTGCCTGAGTTGCATGTCCTCTGCTTTTTTGCCTTCAGGAGCCGCTTGTTTGTATGCTTGTATAAGATAAGAGTGTTGGAGCGTGTTTGACTCTCGAGGGAGCTGGATGTGCTCATGACAATGCATTCGCAGTAGGAGGCTTTGTTATTGCTTGATTCTCTTAGTTTAGAGGGAATCTTGTGTTTGTACGGAGCGCGTTCAACTCTCGAGGGAGCTGAATGTATTTAATCTGATGCGTTCGCTGTGGGAAGCTCCATCCATGCTTGACTCTCTCTTGAGGTATGAGAGTCGAAAATCTGCACATCAAGCGGCTGCCGAGGCAGCAGTGCGCGATCGATTGCGTGGATTGAAGGTGTTGCATAGGGAGGAGTCTGACGGGAGTTTTTTCCTTTTTGGACTTCTGGACTTTCATGTGAGTTCAGGAATCTGCTCTGTGGCCACCTCTGACCTTATTGATTGCTGTGATGTGTCTAATTCTAAATAAGGAATTAGATGCATAGAGGGTTGAAGCAGGTGTTGTTAATAATCCGCCTCCTCCGCTGCCCGCATATATGTTTGTAAGCCTTTTATTCCTTCTATATCTCCTCATTAAGGTGTTAAGATAATGGCGAAATTTGTATTCGGCTCGTACAGTCCCTCCCATGCATTCAAACTATTCATGTGTGGAGAGACTGAGCAGCGATATGTAGGAATGCCCTAGTTGAAGATCTGCTTGCGAGGTATCTCTCCCCTTGTGCTGCATCTTCTTTAAAGGTTCCTGCCTTACCAATGGAGCAAGCGCTGTTCTATTCTTGGGTCCTTAAAACGGAGTAGAAGCTCCCCTGCGGCATGATTGTACGGAAGGTTGTAGTTGGAAATGCTGTCTTCGGTAGGCTGCTCCTTAAGAGCCTTTTGAAATTACTGGTGTGATATGCCTGACATAGCTGAGACTATGTTGAGTATTTTACCCTTAGAGCTTTGCTCTTGGGACCGTAAAGGGCTGAGGCCTGTCCCGCAAGGGAGGGAGAAAGGTGTAACAGCCGGGGAGTATTGGCTTATGGAGTAATGCCACCATATGAGTCAAATGGGATGCCCCCATGGTGCTGTTAATTCGTTGAGCCAATTTATGCTATGCCCTCTGTTTGTGCATATTCACAGCCTTGTGGGGCAGGCATTCATGGCATAGTGGGTATTGGTTCCCCATAGCGTCAATACCATTGCCATACACCGGGCTTGAATACCGGGCTTGAATTTTTTTTTTTTTGTCTTTTGACCAAAATATCTTTTAAATTTAGTCATTATTTCTTTGTGTCATATCACTAGTTTTGGTTTAATTTACTCTGACTAAAATAACATCTAATTTTGGTCAATTTAAATAATGTTCTAGTTTATGAATGTAAAATTAAACCACATATTGAAACATTTTAAATAAAAATCACAAGCTACTAAAATAAGATTATAAAGAGTGCACTATAGAGTGCTGCAGGGCTGACATATTTTTGTCAGAAACAAGTTAGCATTTTAGCACTTCAAAACTTTTTTGTCATTGACAAGATTAACACTGCTGGTTTGTCTGTGCATGACAACTAAAACCCTTGACTTGAGTCATTGAAATGTCCCCATTATCTACAATAGGCAGGTGAGCAGAGAGACTGTAAGTTTGGAATATTTCCAGCCGTCAAGTTCACTCTGAAGTCATGAGCTAAGTGGCCTCAGAGCCTATCAAGGCTCCGGTTCTGTGACTGCGGATTTGCTTTGTTTCATCCACCGCGCCAAAGCTAGAACTGACAGAGGATGGAGGGTCCTCCAGCCGGTGAAATGTGCTTCAGCCACTTTTGTCTACTGTGCTCATAAAGTTCAACCATATACGCGTGGACAGAGGCTCCTTGTGAAAAACAAGATGGCCATGCTGAGCTTTGCCAAGAGAAACACAAGTAGACAGAAAAGCATGAGCAAGCCTGAGGAACATTCTTCTCTTCATGCCAGATCCATCATTTTCGAGTTCCACATGGTTTGTGTCTGAAACGTAATGTGGTGTATTATAATGTGTTGGGTTTGTGGAGTTTGTTTAACCTCTCTTCTCCCTCTCTGAACCTGATATGCTCCTTTTTTGCTGATTAACTTGTCTGATATGATCCATTTCATACCTTTTATGTGAGTTGGTTTTGTAATGGCATCTTTAGCAACCAATGCCACACAAAATACATTATTAAAATAGAGTATTTTTACATTCTCCAAATACATTGAAAATCTGTTAACTGTCTGTTCAAATGTCATATCCAGAATTACAACAGAGTATTATTATCTATAAAAACTGATGTTTGATTATTTGTGGTGCTTTTTATTCACATAATTTTGAAGATACAGAATGTTCTGTTCGAGCCCACATACACATAGGTGCGGTTTTTATGTCAGCAAAGTTTAATATCACTCAAAATGTATTATGCTGAATATTTTAGATGCATGGAAATGCAAACTTTCAGCTGAGACAGTTTTCCATCTTATTTTTCACTCAAGTATGGTGTAAATAGTAACATCTGACTTGGCTTTACATAATAGAAAAGCCCAGTGTAACACCTTCTGCTTGAGTAAAGCGCATGTTTATTCAGTGTTGCGTGATTTAGAAGTGAGATTTAACAGGGATGGGAAGCAAAGATCCATATTTTGCTTTTTAATAAAGTGTGCTAAAGAAGTGGAGTATCACAAGGCTTACATTTTCCCTGATTTGCTTTTATTATTGAAACCTTTCTAGATGAGATATGGCATGTTTCTGTTTCCTGTCTTTCAGATGAGTGATTTTTTTTGGATATTCTCAACTACTGCCACTGTGCAAGGATTACCTCTTTTAAGGTTTGTTTTATTATTATTATCAATCATTTTGGACTTGATATGATTTTTAGCTGATGAATATCCCTCACTATATCTTTGAAAGGGAGTCCAAAGATTTTTATTTTATTTTATATAAATAAAATAATTCCCCTATGTATTAGAGTAATGGTGGACGAGGCACCTGTGATTTCTCACATGTATTTCACTTGGAGAAATCTAAGGAGAGGTTTGTTACAAAGTCAAAGTGTAAAAGCACTACTGTAAGAGCAGGTGCTGTAATGTTTCCTGAGTAATTCATTTTCTTACGAGGATACCCACTCAAGCCACTTTAGCTGTCAAATACCGATCATGGCAGCCGTAGTAAAGCAGCTCTTCCTGCTTCCCTTCCTTGATTACCCTTCATAACCATACCTTGATTTATCCCTCCCTCATTCTCAAGCTTCAGCTGTGTATTGACCTTCAACACAACAGGAAACCCCCAGAGTGCCATAAACCAGAAACCAGTCCTCAGCTGGAAAGCACATAAAGGGATAGTTAACCCAATATGAAATGAAAAATTCTATCATTATTTACTCACCATCATGTTTTAGCAAACATGTATGGCTTTCTTTCTTCTGTGGAAAACAAAAAGAGAAGTTTAGCAGAATGTCTGTGGTGCTCTCTTCCATATGACCCCTTCTGAGGGTAGTCAAACCAAAAACTTTAGATATACAAAGATGGTGCACTCATATTACTTATGAATGGGAGAAAGTGTAACCCACAATATGGCGGAATCATCCCACCTTCTAAATAAAAGAGCCAAATGCTAATTAGTAAAATCATTGTGGAACTATAGCTGCGAGAGGTGTTTCAAAGATGGCCGCCAAGTGAAATGACTTGCCTTAAAGGGACTTTGGTCAAACTCAACAAAGGGCAAAAAATAAAATGAAAAATAAAAAACCCACACCATAAAATCCTCATAAAAGTAGTCCATGTGATTCACAAACCAATATAATAGATTTGTCTGGTGGTCAGACTGAAATTGACAGAAAATCTTGCTTGACAGCCATGATCACCATTCACGTTTCTTGTATGAAAAAGAAAAATTATAAATAACTTAGTTTAGGGTCCAATTCTCACTATTAATTAACTAGTTGCATATTAGCATGCATATTAGCATGCATATTACTTGGCTGTATATTAGTACTTATAAAGCACATATTAATGCATTATGCTGCATGACCATATTCTACAACCCAATATCTAAACTTAACAACTACCTTACTAACTATTAATAAACAGTAATTAGGAGTTTATTGATGCAAAAGTCATAGTTACTAATTAGTTAATATAGTGAGAATTGGACCCTAGACTAAAGTGTAACCATAACATCTTTTGTGTTCCATAGAAGAAAGAAATACATTTAGTTTTAAAGGACAAGACATGACAATGAGTAAATAATCACAGAATTTTCATTTTAAACCAACCATATCTCAGACATAATGGCTTAGAATTATCCATCGTGATGTCCCCTCATGTTGCATTCGTAGTTCGCATGTGTTCATGTTTGTTATCATAGTTTGCATGGACACTGGACTGATGCCCTGCACCGCAGTAAATCTCTAAACTTAAGAGCTAAGCAGGCTGTTTAACACTCTCTTGGGATGCACAGAATCACCGTGAAATTAATCTCTGGTCGTCTTAGTATAAAACACATGCTTGACAAGTGGATTACTACCAACAGATGGCACTGGACTAGTCTTGATTCCAAACATCAAGAATTTACCAAGCAGAAACTGATCCCTAGTTGAAATAAAAAAGGAGTAATAATGAAATATGACTAGATGAACTTACACAAGCTAAAGCTTGTTTAATTCCGTGGTTTACATTAGTAGGTCCAATTTCAAAAAAAGAAATAATTTGTGCTCCCTGACCTGTTTGCTTCTAGATGAAGCGCAACTGAATGGAAAAGAATGGAGGGACTTTTGGGACGCATTTTAAAATGATCTGTTTTTAACTTGACACAGCCTCTTAAGGCTGAAAAAACAGTGGCCAAAGTCGTCCATCTAGTCAATGTTTACATAGTTTATGCAACATCCTTTATGCCTAAATTGAAAATGTATATATTTGAATTGCATATAAAATTTCCATTATTTTGGACACAGATTTAACGTAATTTTAAATACAAAATGACCAGGTTTATACTTTATACACTTTATACCATAGCTAGAAATATATATATATATATATATATATATATATATATATATATATATATGAAGACCTCCAATGCAAAAGCCTCTAAAAGCCACCTCTATCAAAAATGAGATAATAATATTGAGTGAATGCTCTCCGCACATAGTATATGCTCATCAAATACTTTCACTTCAAACTCACTAAATCCCAGCCTCAGCCCATTCAGAAATGCCGGTACTTGTGTTCAGCAGAAGAAAGACATTCATACAGGTTTGGAACAACTTGAGGGGGAGTAAACGATGAAAGATTTTCATTTCATTTTTGGGTGAACTATCCCTTTATGTGAAATATTCATATTTTTTAAAGGGGTTATATAATGGTACATGCACTTTTACAAGTTGATTGTACTGAAATGTGTGTTGGCAGTGCCTGTACACAACCATCATAAAATGATAAAAATCCATCCAGTGTTTTTTTTTTAAATCTTCTTATATGTTTTCCCCTGTCTCAAATCAAGCCGTTCGACCTAGTGACGTCACACGGTCGGACGTCCCTCCCACGATTGTTGATTGACAGCAGTGTTTCAACACAGACCCGCCCTCGCTCGTGAGCGAGCTGTCAATCATAGTCCGCGCGGACCGGCGCGGTCATTGTTGATACGCTGGAGCACTGTCTATTAGCAGAATGGCGTCTAAGCGATTGTGGTGTTCTGTTCTTGGGTGTAATAAGGAACACAGCAGTCATTTTGATGTTCTAAATCCGAACCCCTGAAGACGCACTGGCTGAGTTTGTTTTCGAAGGGAATATTCCCCACGATCAACGTCAATGCTTTCATGTTTGCGCGAATCATTTCACACACCAGACTGCTTTACAAACGAGGGTCAGTATAAAGCTGGTTTTGCTAAGAAGCTGCTCCTGAAAAAAGGATCGGTACCAACTATTCGTGTTCCTGCTGCACCTCCAGAAGAAGAAGTGAGTGTAACGTTTTATTAACCATTATATTAATATTTATATTAATCTTTGCAAATCGCTTGCTGCACGATTCACGATGAATGCGGCTGTTTACACTCAGGGTACGTTACGGCATGTTTTTTATATACGACGTTCTCAATATAATTCATAATCCCACGTTTATAATGAACAACGCGTTATGGTTATTGTGTTATTGTGTTACGGTGTACGCACAGAACAGAGGGGCGGGGTGAGCAAAGCTCATTATCATTTAAAGACACATGCACTTAAACGGCGTGCTGAAAACAGAGCTGTTTTTGACCAGGTAAAATGAGTGTTTTCTTACAATACTAATGAGAATTTTTAATTAAAGTATATTACAAACTTTTAATTTAGACCCTAAAGAATCATAATTTAGCTTGTACAAAAATGGCATTATATGACCCCTTTAAACAAACTGTAGTTTAAGATTAAAATGGCTTGAAATGTTAAATGTTCTTCACAGAAACAAGGATATCATAAGAGTTTAACATGAAGCTCATTGGCTAGAAAGATTTATGGCCTTGGTGTTACTCCCAGGTCTTATATGGAGTCTGAACATGTCCTTAGTGGATCTTTAACGGTTCAGGTTTTCTATCCTAAACGTTTCTTTCCAAACACGCATAAAGCATAAATTCATACTTCTGCTTTGAAATAAAGTATCTGGTAGTGCCAAAATTTATACAAAGGACAGAATGTTTCTTTCTTTCTCAGATTTCTCTGACTGTCCAGTCTCAGCACGGTGATTTAATTCATTGGGCTCTAAGAATATACTGTGCATGGTGTTAAAGATATTGATATACTGTGTTTTAAAATTCCTTTCATTCTCTTAAAAAAAAACTATAGGGCTTGTAAAGCATCAATATGTGTGTCGTGACACTAAAACCTTCCTTATAGTTGCACAACGAAAGATGAAAAACTTTTTACAGTTGCTGCTTTTCACTGTATTTTAAGGACCTCCCATAAGACTTTTTAAACAGGGTTCGTCTCCTTAATATGTTCCAGTTTATGAACGACATGAATAGTTTGACATATACACGTCAATTACTTTAAGAGCTAATTTTCTTATTCCCCTTATCAAAACTTTTTCCATTAACTAAAAATATTTTAATTTCTTTGTAAGAAAATTAGTTTCATATGGTTACTAGACCAGACAGTAGTGGACCATTCATTTTGTTGGTATTTTCTATGCGTTTCGAAATGTAAGCTCTTTGTATACAAAGTACAAGTAAACTAACACTATTCAGGTGGGCAATAGAAATGTTCTCATTTCAAATGGGATGGAATGGAGACTTAGTTCAAAGAAAGCTGGAACAACATGATTAGTGTTTTGATACCTTAATCCTCTTGCTTAAGAGAATTAAAAACTGATCCTGACGTCTTTCTAAACAGAACCCTGCTTTTAATTGAGGTGAAATACAATGTTTATGTTAAATGTTAAGGTATTATTGGAGCAAATATTGAATATTTAACTCAAATGGACCATCACACTTGTTTATTTCCCTTGGATGGGATGGGAGTATATAAAGTTCTAGTTTAAAGGATTTATTCTTTGGTTATTTTCTTACAACTTTGCCTTTGTAATTCACATCCTCCAGGTCAACACAATTCAAACTCCAAAAGAGCCCACCTCAGATTATTGATTAATACCATTTACGTTCAAAACTAAACTATAAAATATTTCTGAGATTGCCACATACCGAGTTGTTATTTGTAGTGGGTCAGCAGGTACAAGTTGCTCTTAGCCTTCCTTAAAGATTAAACCTGCAATTAAAGGATTCACTATTCAAACGTGCTCATGTATCATCTGACTCATTTCTGAGAATGGCCCAAAGCACACACACATGAGCTCAGCGCCGGTATGCGAAGACCAGCCTGAGGTGGCCAATCACTCAAAGCCCAGAATAAAACTTTATTCACAGAGATTTACCGATTTACAAGCCGGTGTCAGTGTCCAGGACGAAAGACAGGAGAGGGGTGAACTCATATTTTTGCAAGTGTTGAGTGTCCTCAGGAGAAGTAAAATTGTAGTTCACAGCTGTTCAAACACAAAGCTGTTTCAGCATGCTTAATAAGAAAAAGCCACAAGGGCTGTAAAATATCGCATATTAAAAAGCTGTGTATGTGGAGAGTGGCAAAGATCCTAATACTACACTATGTCCATTAATTCTGATAAGCTTGGACCTTCCTTCGCTGCCAGCAACGGTCAGGAATCAAGAATATTTAAGAAAATTGATTTTTAAATCCTATTAACATCATAGCTTATTTTCCTTAATTATTTGGACTTAAGCATCACTTAAGCACATCTTCTGGACAAATCTTTGTAACTTGTTTGTAACTTGTAACTTTGTAACTTGTCACCATTCGCCACCGTCAGTGTTTCAATGACGTACAACTCGCATTGATGGGAATATCCGATCTGTCTGCTTACATGGTAGATGCAAATGCACTTATCCGATTCAAATCAGATTTATTTCCACATATGAATGAGGCCTGAAACCGATCTGAGAATATCGGAATCCATGCATGTGATTGTTTTCCTGCTTACACGTTCTTGGGTCATATCCGATCTGTGCCACATGGGAGGAAAAAATCAGAACCATATAATATAAATGTAACCTTTTAGACATTTTTAAATGTAATATATTCCTTTGATAGCAAAGCTGAATTTTCAGAAGCCATTACTCCAGTCTTCAGTACATGATCTTTAGAAATTCTCAGAAATCATTCTAATATGCTGATTTTCTGCCAGGAAACATTTCTTATTATTATGAATGTTGGAAACAATTGTGCAACTTACTATTTCTGTGTTTACTATGATACTTTTTTCTTCTTGCTGAATAATACAAATAAATTAATAAAATAATAATAATAATAATAAAAAAATCGGTCTTGAAGATAGTGTGTCTGGTATAATATTAAAATATTTCTAAGAATGCCACAGTGAGGGATAAGAAAGGGATTCAATGGGGAAATAAAAGAATTCAGACACTCATCCCATAGGTCAATAATATGACCTCATAATCATGACTTCACTGTTTCCTCCTGAGCCAAATTCCACCTGCAAAATTTCTCACTGGGATATTTTACATGCAGCTATATTCACATATTTTAAATCAATGACAGTGACGACACAATTGGATCTTGGAGAGCGTGTTGTTTGGGGCAGGTTTGGTGTGATAAATCTGTCCTGTGGAACAAAAGGTTTGAGCCCGCCAGAATCTTTCAGTTTGTGGATTGTATTAACGTCAAGATCGCCTGAGCCAAATTTTAAAAGTCGAGAAAGGCAAGATCATAAACCGCAAGAAAATAATTATAGGTTCAGTTGGTGGGTGTAAAGTACAGTTTAGGTTCGGTTGGTGGGTTGAAAGTACAGTTTAAATGCTTAGCAGACAAACACACATGCATACAGCAAAATTGTTTCTCATATTTAAGCCTGATTTGCATGATGTCTCATTTGATCCAAAACACGTTTGTTGCCAGACCCTTGACGGGTAGATGCTGTATCGGTTTTCACACTGGCTTCAGCCACAGAGCCCTCATCATATGGATCACTTTACCAGCCAACAGCACTGGATTCATGCCACACACAAGAGAGAGGCCCCAGACCTCGCAGACAGTTTAATGCCATTAATAAGATCATTCCCTCCTCTTCCAACCTCCCGTCAGTTAGAGTGATAACAACCATATGACATCATCACAGGTAATCTCCAGCTGTAGATATGTGTCTTAAAACCAGTTATATTGGACTCTAGATTTCAGACCTCTGGGCTTACTTATTCTTCGTTAGCAATAACTGTGTCAAATCTGTCTAGTATAAAACAGCATTAAAATACAGTTTTTAAACCAACTGTCAACAAGTTCATCAGCTGAAACGACCGAGACCTGCTTTCAGAGTCCTCAGGGGGACATGCCACTCTTAATAAATCAAAATTTCTCCTACACTTTTTCATTTGGCAAATATGTTTATGTTATGTGTTTCATATGGAAATTATGTAGGCGTATATATATATGTATATACAGATCACAGGTCGAGCCTGTTAAGAAACGGGCTCTACTTTTATTACGCTACAGCATTTACTACTTGCACATCCGTGCGAACTCATTTTTTTAGTCATAAGATTTTTAATTCCGGAACCCAACTGTTGCAGGCAGACTCCAATGCTGAATGATAAAATAACCTTATAAAATTAAAATACATGCTTGAGTCTATAGAGCATAAGTATAGTGTATAAGTGTATAGTGCATCATTTGGGACAGTTGTTAGCCTGTTTGAGTTTTTATATGATTACTGCACCCCTGGGATTCCTGCAACTATTTTTCTTTCTGTTTTTAAAATAGTTTAAAATTGGTTCGAATGGTTTAAAACTGACCTTGAATCAACATAACATTTTTTGGGTGATACACAGGTAAAGAGAGTGAGAAGATGAAGTGAAGAAATGCTTGATGCCAGGCCTAAACACACAATCCTGAACTGTTCTCAAACACCACGTCAGAGATCTGTGCTCAGATCAGATTACACTCCTGTCTGTACTGATTCCATCCTGCGCTAACAGCAAAACTGACCCTGACGTATAGTGCTGCCGTTTGGAATTTTCCTTCCCCTCCACATGTGGTCCTGATTTCTGTGTTTAGGCCCAACGTAAAGGGTATGGTACTTTAGAGCTTTGGCGTGTGCTTAACCTTTATATTACTTTCGATTCACCTCTCGTTTCACTGAATATGAAAATATTAATTGTGTGAGTAATGACAGAGCTGCAAGTGGCTCTAAAATTTGTCATGCCATTTAAGTGACTGAGTGTGCATTACAGATACTGAGGGACTTTTGTTATCCTCAGTTATTTACGTTCATTTCAAACTTAGACATTCTTGTGCTGATATAAAGTCAAACCCATATGTGAATCTGATTGCTTGATTCATTGAGTGTGTAAATGTTATATGAATTATTGATCTATATTAAAGGTGGTTTTTCATATTTGGATGGCGGCAAAGCCTATCGTTTCCACATGAAAGCCGAAAAAGAATCCTTTCCATTATAACTGCTGTTTAAACAAAAGTATATTAAAACATATTCAAAGCGGTTCTAAAATGTCACATTTTTCATGACTGAAAATATTTCATCTGCTTATTTGGCTGCATAGTGCACACATGTGTCTGTCACACATTAGTTGCCTCTCAGTAAAAGCAGCAGGTTTTTGTGAGCGATTCATCCCGAGGTCTGTTTGTGAGACTGACTCCGTAATTCTCTCGCAGACCTAGAGTCCCTACTGGGGTGAAATGGATTGGCTTCCAATTTTCTCTATGCATTAACTTAGGGGAAAATGTCTCAGTAGTTTTGCATTCCTAATTAAAAATGCCACCCAGTCTAGTGGACTTTGGATTTTGTCTAATAAGACTGAAAATCCCTGTTGTGTCTCATCAGTTGCAGTAAACCTTTCATTAAACTCTCTGACAAGGCCAAGAACATAAAGAGCGAAAAATATGATACATGCTGTGCAAATAAAAGCTGTGTAATTACAGCAGTGCCTGAACAGCAGGACACACAAATCAACTGCAATACATCATTTCAAGACCTTTGCAGTCAAAGCTCTATATTTAAATATCAGCACTGATGAAAAATTTAAAAGCACATTATAAATACAGTTTGGATAATTATATTTTGCTACATTCCTAACAGCTGAATATTATAGAGAACAGATTTGTAAAGAACCATAAGTCATTCTTAAGGGCATATTTATTTGAGTGATGTAACTGCACTCTTTGTACTCATATCAGTTAGATGTCTAAAACTTAATATAAAATGTGCATGCATGATTACTGTTTATTTTATGTCGGCTAGATGACGGATGCAGAACGCATTGCAATTGCACAAAATATGCAATGCGATTATAAATGTTTGTAAACTCACAACAATCAGTCTCACTCAAATGTAAAGTTTTTATTTTTTTTGTCGCTCAATGCAGGGTTATTGTAAATCTTTGTAATTTATAAAGTTAAAATTAAATATAAATATAAAAACTTATTTTAATTCAGATAGTTAACTAAACTAAAAGAGGATTTTTTTAAAATAATCTAGATAGATATATTAAAAAAACTAACAAAAGCACCAAAATATTAATATTTTTATATTAATACAACTAAAATAGTGATACTAAAATAACACTGCAGTGTCCTCTTTAAAATCGGCATAAAATGAAAACACCCTATGTATGCATTTTTTAGATCCAGAGGTGGACAAAGTACACAACTTCCTTACTTGAGTGAAAGTACAGATACTACCGGTCAAATGTTACTCCGTTACAAGTAAAAGTTGTAAATACCGATTTTTACTTAAGTAAAAGTACAGAAGTACTCGTTTTTAAAAGTACTTAAGTATCAAAAGTAAATGTCAATGCATTGTTTTATTCAGGGACGTGCACAGGAATTTTGAGGGGCAGTTGCTCTGAACTGAATCCCCCCCCCCCCCCCCCCCCCAAAAAAAAAATTAATCTTTAAATTAATTTTTATTAAAATTAAATTTTTTAAATTAATCTCGCACTTGTTCATAGTTTTTTGTATTATGTCTGAATATATTCAGTTGAATTTTGCCCATACAAATTGCCTTATCTGACCGTGTTTATGTCCAAACTCAATGCCTCATATTATGGTCTTATTAATATTTATAAAGATTGCAAAACGTCAGAGATGACAGGTTTATGATATACAACTTTGTAAACAGTATACAAAATGTATTAACAATATGTTAAATGTCACCAAAATACACATGAGAAAAAGAGTTCCTCATATTATTGTTTATTGTTTTTTTATTATTATTATTATTTTAAATTTGAAAAGAAATAATCTGGATTGAATTGACAGATGGGGAAAAACTCGCTTAAAAAAAAAAACGCTTAAATTTCTGGAAAAAATACAATCCTTTTTTAACCTTTTGGCTTCCCGTACATTCAGTTGTGCTTCTTGCTCGTATCAGTTCTGATGGTACGTATGGTAACTGGGCAACTACGCATGCATTTGTAGTATGATCAGAGAATGTATGATTGCATAAAAGGAACAGGAATTCCGGTAGGGAACAGAATCAGCTGCTACACCGGTCGCGTGCAGCGCTGCAGCCACTTAAACAGAGTTTGCCCTTCCTCTACTGACTTTCACTTTCGGTGCCCGAATGGAAGTGAATGAGGCTTTGCGAAAACATTTTTTTTTTATCTAGGCCTACGTGAAATTCTGCATCCATTGTACGATACGAATTTTTTTTTTTTTTTTTCTCGGAAGGGCAACGTGAGTCGAGAAGGGCATATGGGCAGTTGCCTGGGCAACCTGAGCAACCCCCCTGTGCACGTCCCTGGTTTTATTATTGTTGCATTGTTGTATGTACTTACAGTACCTTATGCCTCTGAATCTATGCCTGCCTACCCTCATATCAATATCAAATGTATTTCTAGAACACAGTTTCAGTAGTGGGGTTGAATGTGAGATTGAATAAGTGCACTCAGTAACGTCCACAATGGTTTCGGACACCCAAATGGCTGTTCCCTCAAATAGTGCCCTATTGTTAAGTTTTTTGGCTTTTAGTATGAATATGTTAGCCTTACTGTTATCTATAAGCTAGTGTGCTCCAAAACAATGACAAAATTCGCATTTTGAAGACCAAACCCAACATTGAAAATGAAAATCAGGTTGATGTCAGAATCCAACATCAGATTGACGTTAATCTCCAACGTTGGACAGACGTTGTATTGTGGTTGAAAATGAAAATCGGGTTGACGTCAGAAACCAACATAAGCCGGGTTCTGACGTCGACCCGACTTTCATTTCCAACCAAAATCCGGCGTCAACCCGACGTCGAGTTCATACGTCAAACCGACGACCAACCAAAATGCAACCCCTGCAACCAAAATCATCCCCTGACTGACGTTACTACTTTCTACTCAAGGACCTTGACAAAAATGTAGTGGAGAACATTTTTTTTGTCTTTAAAATGTAGTGAAGTTAGAGAAAAAATAATACTCTAGTACAGATACTCAAATAGTGTACTGAAGTACAGTACTCAACTAAGACTAAGTTGCCCCTTAGACTCTCGTTCATCTGCCTTTACTTTATAAGTGCACCACCCACATCTCAACATCCAGTCAACAATCGATGCATATAACCCAAGTGCATTTTTCTTTGTTTGATAATTCATTACACCCGGATGTACGTCACAACACGGAAGAAAAGAAAAGTCGCCACTTCCATTTCATTGTGGCTTTAAGATTCAGATCTTGTAGGGACCGGCCAGGTGAGCTGTCCCACAGAGGCAGCTTATTATAGCAAGGGCTATACCTCAGTAACTGACAAACTAAATAAACTCATATGGGAAAAGTTGTAGGGCCCAGAGGGAAGGCTTCCGTCTGAAAAAGCCCAAAGGTTTGTGGAGTCGACACATTTCAAGTCTAAAGAGCTCACCAGCTCCCTCTAGTGTGTGTTGTGTGAACTGAGAAAAACACCTGTAAACCTTTTGAGGCAGGTTCACTTGAAATATGCAATATTTCTTCTGGACATGGCAAATCTACTAACAGAAAGCATATAGAGGATGACAGCACTTTCCTTTCCGCATGCTCAATTAGGTAATACTATATTCTGTGAAAATGCATGACAAAGAGAGCCTAGAAGTGGCTCTCAACTTTTTTGACCCGAAGACCCCTCTTTGTCCAACACAATATCTGATCATATTGGATATATTAACATATAGGATATTTCCAGTATTTCTGGTGTAATTATAACAATGTTGGTTTGTTTTCAAACTTTTTTTTTTTTGTTAACAGAAACTAGTAGTAGTAGCCTATATATATATATAGGCTATGAAGAGTTCAGATGCAAAAGCCTCTAAGTGCCATCTGAAATTTTCTTCTAGAATGATCATTTTTATCACTTAAATGGCAATTAAAATAACCTATAAATTGTCATTTAAGTAAAATTACTGATCTTAAATATACGAGCTTGATCAAAATTATCATTCTAGAAGGAAATTTCAGATGGCACTTAGAAGCTTTTGCATCTGAACTCTTCATAATATATATATATATAATATTATATTATATTAATTAACCATGAATATTATTTTTTATTTTTGTTTTGTTTCAGAACTTCCAAGAATGTATGTTCTGCATGTTCTTCAATACGAACAATATTATATAAGTTATTGAGTAGGATAGAAATTTGATTGCTGTCTTGATATATATATATATACAGAGATATATATTAGAATTTTACTTTTGATTTGAGTTTGATTAATCTAATATATTAATCATAATTTACTAATATTTGTAAGTTATTCTGCAAAATTGATCTCTTAATTGGCCTTGTTCCAGTGGGACAAGCTGAAAAAATGTACATTAACAAACATTAAAGCGTTATTTTTAAGCATGGCAGATACAACTTAATAGATCAATTGAAAACCTTCCCAAATTGTACATTTTCCTCACATACGCCACACATGAATAATTAAGTAGGTTGATTTGCATGCAGCGCGTCTTCTTCGTTGGTGTTTAGAGGACCACGCGACAGGCCACGCCCACTCTGATGCGTTCCTCCTGACCTGAGCAGAAGCACGTGATTAGGCGTGTTTACCTATGATACAATGTAGCGTCCATGAGACCATCATCAACCTCAGCCGAATAATCAATCACACGCTTACGCTCAGGATCGGAATCAGTTATTGGATTTACATTAGGGTTTTCGCTGACAAATAACTGCTCGATGCATCTGAGAAAAGGGAATCGGAGTGTGTAGCCTGCGGACGAGCGAGTCAAGCAGAAAGGTAACACGATTAATATATTGTTAATCTTTAGACATTTTACGTTGTTGTAAATGCATTTTAAACATTTTTATTTGTATTTCAATTGCCTTGAGCGCATGGCAGCCAATGTAAGTGAAATGCAACCGCTGTCATTATAGTTTAATAGGTCGCTGTGGCTTTGAGGAAGTTGACATTGAGCGTGAAATACTAAAATACGACTGTGGAAGTGACCTACAGTGTTAGGTGGACTATTAGTCAATATGTTCAGACGACGTTTTCACTGCATGTTACATGATCTGTGCCTTTTCTATGCCAGATTGCCAAATCACATGGAATGCTGTGTGTCGGGCTGTGTCTCAAAACCTAATGAGCTGCCTACCTAGACAGCATTTTAGGGATCATAGGCACTTCCGATCCCAAGAAACGTTACACTTACATGTGGTGCCAAAAATGTTGTCAGTCTAGTCCGTTGGCTAGGTTTTGAGACTTTGTCTTGTTTAGAGATATTTTCTATGACTGGCACCGAGATGTAGCCTTGTGTTAATGTTTGAATTATGACAGTGTGAGGATTAAATCATCTTTATAATACACCAATTAAATATTAATTGTGAATATTCCCACAACAATAATGATGACAATAAACCTAATAATTACAAACACAATATTGTTGTTGATGAATAAAGTATATTATTATTATTACCATTAAATATTTATTTATATTTAAATAAATATTTTTTAAATAAATAAATAAAATATATTAAGTAAATAAATATTTATTTAATATTTATTTACCATTTATCAGTAGGCCTGATATTACAAAATGTAAATATCAGTAAAAAAAAAGTGATAAAACTGATTATTGTTTCATCTCTGTTGCTGGTTTGTATCTGTAGTGGGATCTTTTGAGGGATACTGGACAACCAGATGTATTCCTAAATCTCTGCTGATATCCTCGTCATGGGTGTTATAGAGGAGACTGACGTAGAGCGTAAGTAACACTCTTGTCCACTTTGCCCACTATATAGGCTACTTAATGTCAACTAATTTAATATTCCACACCTAAACACAAGCACTTGTAAGTATGATCATGTCACACTTGTCTAGATTTATTATAATATGCTGAATATTTTTCAAGTTATAGGCCTACATTGCTTTGATTTTCATCTCCAGTGTTACTTGTAATGCTTATGGCTGCTGACCAAATCTCTTTTAAAGGGTTAGTTCATCCAAAAAGGAGAATTCTGTCATTAATTACTCACCCTCATGTCATTCCAAACCTGTAAGACTTTTGTTCATCTTTGGATACCTGTGAGCTTTCTGTAGTCTCCATAGGCAGCTAGACAGAGATCAAATAACTAATATGAATTGAGCGTTTTAGCCCAAATGATCGCTTTATTTGATGAACAGATTGAATTTAGAATTTTATTCACATACATTCATCATCTCACACATCAGTTGTGGTAAACGGAAGCTGCCAGAATCAGCGAGGTTCATTCTCATATGTTACGCAGTATGTTTGAGCTTCTGTTTATGTTCGCTGATCAATGTTTATATGTGAATAAAAGCCTAAATTAAATCTGTTCATCATATAAAGCGATCGAGTCTCTTCAGAAAATTTGGACTAAACCGTTCAATTCATATGGATTAGTTTTACAATCTCTTTATGAACTTTTTGAAGCGTCAACTTTATAGTTGCATGGATGTTCAATGGAGGGTCAGAAACCTCTCAGATTTCATAAAGAAATCTTCATTTGTGTTGAGGTGAGTAATTAATGACAGAACTATCCCTTTAAGGCTGCATTTATTTATTTATACAGTAATATTGTGAAATATTATTATGATTTTAATTATAAAGTAATGTAATTCAAATCTAATGTAACTTATTCCTGTGACGGCCAAGCTGAACTTTCTGCCACATGAAAAAAGAAGTAATATTTCTGTGGAAACCATGATCCATTTTTTTTGAAAAAATGATTCCAAGATTCCAAGAACCAAGATTCTTTCGTGAAATAGAAATATTTTGTAACATTATAGCCTAAACGTCTTAACTGTGACTTGTAATCAATTTAGTGCATCTTGCTGAATAAAGAATAATTTCTTTAAAAACAAAAAAATCTGACTAACCCCTAAACATTTGAATATTAATGTATATCATGATTATTCGCATATTAGCTCAACCCTAACAGAGATGGAGAGGCAGATTAAGTGATTTAGATACACGTCTATATTTATGTGAAAGCACCTGTTTTTCATTTAACATGAACTCCCACATAAATCCAGTCATGGGCTTCTCTTATCCCATTAGTGTCTTTCAACACTGAATTCTTTAGGTTGGATTTAAAGCTAATTGCCCAATGAGTATGTTTAGGCAACTCATTTACTCTGTGTGCTGTAGGTAGATTAGAATAATCTCATCAGATGGGACTGTATGTGAAGATTAAGTATGGTTAAAATGTCCAGATGTTGCAAAGTTTGTGTTAAGATATTCTGCATTGCAGATCTTCCCCCTTACGTTGTACTCTCTGTGTTGTAAGTTTAGGAGCAGGAGTGAGTCATATCATGAGGCATCCATCATGTCCTCAATGCAGTGCTTGTGACCTACTAGAGCACGAGTTAATTACACTAATCCCACTGATTAATTGATCACCCACTCACAACAGTTGTGTTTGTGTAGGTGAGAAACAGTAATGTCTGGTGTTGAAAGAATATGTTTGTGTAGGACTCTTGTATCTGGATTTACCGCATAGTATGAGATAGTAAGGCTAATAAAAATGATTTAAGGTCAGTTTGTCCATTGAGAAACTGGCATAGTGGCAAAACTATGAGAAAAGATGTACTTGTATACAGTACTATTTAAAAGTTTGGGTCAGTATTTAAAAAAAAATAATAATAAAAAATTTATACTTTTATTAAACAAGGATGCATTATGATAAAATTTGAAATGCATTTCTAATGTTACAAAAGATTTCTATTACAAATAAATGCTGTTATTTTAAACAGTTTCCACAAAAATGTTTTAACATTGATAATAATGTTTATTGAGCCCTAAATCAGCATATTAGAATGAGTTCTGAAGGATCATGTGACACTGAAGACTGGAAAAATGGCTGCTGAAAATTCAGGAATAAATTCTATTTTAAAATATATTAAATTGTAAAAGTATTTTTTTTACTGTTTTACTGCATTTTAGATCAAATAAATGCTGCCTTGGTAAGCATAGGAAACTTTTTTTTTTTTTTTTTTTTTTTTTACATGAAACAATCTTAATAACCCCTTTTGAATGGTAGTATATAATTGAATGCGTCTGGAATCGCATAGTCTCTTAAGTAGGTACTTATTTTGAATAATTAATTACTTCGTGCCCGTTAAAAAAGTATGTTCTATAGTATGAATGTGAGTAGTATGAATGATATTCGGACATACTACATTTGCCATGTTGTCATTATCATGTGACCTGCCAGCATCAGTTGCGTAGGTTCACTGCCATTCACAAAGCCTCTTCTGTGGCCTCATGGGATAGTAAAGTGTTGTCCGTACGCATGCTTCAGAATCTCGCCTGAAGTAGTAGATCATCTGGGTTCTTTTTGCCTACTCTTTTATGAGTACTGTGAATCCGGACATACTTCTTTTTGTCACATACTGTTTTCGCCTACTATATAGTAGGGAAGTAGGCCTATATAATAATAGGCCTACTTCCCTACTATGAATGTCCATTTATCTACAAATAAGGATACAGCCTTACCTTTGTGTTTGTGTACCAGTACACACATTTCAGAAATCCTCCATCCTGTTCTGTGCTCATATTGATGTGCATGTTTTTATGCTATCAGAGGTGACCCTGGCTCTTTTGGATGCTGCCAATGACAAGGATCCGGTGGTGCAGGAACAGGTCAGGAAATCCATCTTGACACTGGGGAACCAGCAGCCTGATAAAGTCCTGTCCATGTGTCAGGACTACCTGCTCAAACACCCCAAGGTCAGCCAAAGATTTTTTTTAAAACATCTGAAGCTGTTTTGAAAAAGGTTTTCCAGAGAAATATTATGCTCTCTCGTGAAATTCTCCTGTGTTTCCATATGATTTCCTCTGTGAAGACTATTAGAATGGGTTAAATAGATTAATGTTGAATGTTGTGGGTTTTATATGATCTAAAAAGCATCAAATATCATATGTTATCATGGATTCAGTCTTGTCTCTGTAGCTTTAGATACACTAATATTCAAAGGTTTGGGGTCAGTAAGATTTCTTTTAAAGAAATTAATGTTTTTATTCAACAAGGATACATTAAACTGATCAACTGAACAATAAAGATATTTAAAATGTTACAAAAGTTTTTAAATAAATGCTTTTTAATTGAATGTTAAGTTAATCAAATAATCCTGAAGAAATGTATCATGGTTTCCTAAAAAATATTAAGCAGCACAGCAAAGAATGTTTTGAAAATTCTGAAAATTCAGCTTTTCTGTCACAAGAATAAATTATATATTAAAATTAAAAAAACATTTACTTTAAATTGTAATAATATTTCACAATATAAAGTTTTTTGCATTAGATAAATGCAGCCTTGGTGAGCAGAAGAACTTCTTTAAAAAAAACATTAAGTCATACCAACCCCAAACTTTTAAATGGCAGTGTACTTGTCAACCATTTTATGATAAAAATAGGGTAACAATGTTTTTAAAACAAGTACCTTTTCTATTCTAGTCTATTCTAGCATAATCTATATTTATTGAGCAGATGTTTATAATGATAGCTGGGCTATTTTCACTTTCAAGCGCACTTAACTTTACACTTCCTACTAACAGGAAGCAGATCTTTGTTGTTTCTGATGATGTGACAATTGGCGTCAGTGTGTCACATTAAGTAGTCTCATGCCATGTTTTCATGATTTCTCTGTTTGGTGAATTTCACTTCCCAGGGAACCTTTTGAGATCAAGATTGCCTTTTGAAAGCATATCCCCAGAAAGAAAGGAAAATAATTCAGTGTGTGTTTCTTTATAAAGGAAAGGAAACACACATTAATGTCATTTGTAACTGTAACCAGATCTTTTTTTTTATCGATTTGTAATGCCTAGACATGGCTGTGTTGCTTTTGCCTGCCTCTGATTTGGCTCGTGTCTGTTTTAATAGTTGACCAGCTTCGTCAGATATGAATGTAGGATGTATGAGTTTGATAAATTTGAGACTGTGGTTTTACTGATTTAGTTTTGTGATAGCATGTCTTTTATGTGTATGAGCTTACTTGCAAGTCATCTTTTTCCTGTGTAGCTGGTGGTTGTGCACAGAATGGTGGTCTTGCAAACCATTGAGATGGTGGTGAAGAGCAGGATTGATGACATCAGTTACCCCAAGATCAAGACTGTTATACATCTGGCATCAGATGAGATGACTAAATCAAAGGTGAGAAAACTGATTTACAATACTGTTCAAAAGTTTGGGATCGTTAAGATTTAAAAATTGTTTTTTAAAGAAATGTATATTTTTGTTCAGGATTACATTGATCAAATGTGACAGTAAAGACATTTATAATGTTACAACAATATTTTAAATAAATGTTTAATTCAATTAATCAAAGAAAAAAAAAAATCTGTCACAGTTTCCACAAAAATATTAAGCAGCACAACTGTTTTTAACATTGATAATAATAATAAATATTTCTTGAGCACTAAATCAGCATATTAGAATGATTTTCTGAAGGATCTTGAAGACTGGAGTAATGATGCTGAAAGTTCACAGGACTAAATTACATTTAAAAAAAATATATATTTAAATAGAAAACAGTTATAAAAAAAAAAAAAATAACAGGAAAGAACTGGGTCTATTTTGAGTGAGTGCCTTGCTTAAACTTTTCAATGACATTTAGGAAAATAGTTATGTGACAGGTTACTCCTAAACATGTCAAAATTTTGTATTTTAAAGCATTATTTTTATTTATTTATTTATTTATTGTTTGTATATTATAATGTGCAACACAAATTTATGATTTTCTATATTTAAACATATAAAACAAATTGTCTTCTTTTGTACAGGAAGTTGTCCCAGACTGGCAGCAAGCAGCCAGTAATATACTGGTTGCTGTAGGAAACAAATATATTAATGACATCATGGAGGAGATACTCGGGAAGTTCCAGCCGGGAGTTTTGCCTCACTTTTTTGTGGTCCAAACACTAGCTAATCTCTCAGACTCAAATGGTACATAACCTTAATCAAAACTCATGAAATTCATTAAAAGTTTTCTCTAGTGATGTCTTCCTTTTATGAAGCTCTAATTTAATTTTATTAATTTTACAGAATTTTCAGTATAAGATTTTTTAAGCTTTGAAAATGAAAGGGAAGTTACAATTTGACCTGCAAACTTTAGTCAGGAAGTTAGCAAATTATGTTATCATGCTTTGTTGCATTTGACAGTTGATCATAATTTTTTCAGATCCTCATTTGACTGAACCTTATTTATTATTTTTACCATCACTTTAGTACTTATTATTTTCACTTTCTATAAACTTTGTTTTAACATTTCCTTGGAGTCAACACCAGTGTTTCCCAACCTATTTTGTCGTATGTACATTTGTAGCCACTTGTAATCTGTATAACTAACAGCTTAAACTCCCCTTATGCCTGGTCATTATTTTAAGATAACTTATTTGAATAATAACATAGAACTATCTCCATAATGCAGATTTGAACTGTTTGTTTAAGTCCTGTGTTCTTGTTTGGTTACGTTTCTGACCTGTTTTGATATGTTTGACCTCTGCCCCACAGTATATGGAATGGTGCCATTTCTCAGTGCTATATTGGGGACCATGTTGCCCATGCTGGGAATGACCAAACAAGACAACATGAAATGGGTCTTCGCTTCCGGTAAGCTCAATTACAGGTCTGCGTAAAGTGTTACATTTTCTGTGTCAGCTAAACGACAAAGGGCCCTATCGTACACTCGGCGCAATGCAGCACCAAGTGTTTTTTTGATAGTTTCAGTCCGATGCAGTTATCATTTTCACGTCCTACGCCACGTTGTTTAAATAGCAAATGCATTTGTGCCCATTTGTGCACCCATGGGCGTGCTGGTCCAAAAAACGAGGTGTGTTCTGGCGCATTGTTCGCACGCTGCTATTTTGAGGCAACAGAAATAGATTGCGAATATTTTTTTTTATGTGGCGGGTCCACAATGCGCGTACATTCTGCTTATTAAACACACAGGGACGCACAGCAGCACACAAACATGCCAAATATTTCAAATAAAAGGATTACAATGTAAAAGATTATTATTGTGTACATAAAGATATGGTGGAATCCGGCTTGTCCCGTAGATGGTCTGCTTGTGGGCTTTAACCTCGCTGCTTGTTTGCGCTCTGGAGACGGCTTCGGTCTTTCCACTATCAAATTCCGTCATGTAAATAGCGAATCTGCCATAGCGCGGGCGCAACTGGCATTTAAAAGGAATGGGAGATGAGACTCTGATTGGTTTAACACACGTAAATCCCAAAACACACCCATTACTCATTTAAGAATAGGGACAACCCTTTTAGACCATCCGCCTGACGCGCCGACCATTTTTCCCGTCGTTAAACTAGCAAAAGTGGATTGGGACACGCCCTAAGTGAACTTGCACCGTGCGCTTTAGACCATGCGCTAAGATCGTTAAAATAGGGCCAAAAATGTGAATAAATGTATACACTACTTTTCAGAATTTTGAATTTCAGAATTTTTTGGCTCTTAAGGCTCCATTTATTTGATCAGAATCTTTTTTTACTATATTTTCAAATGTAATTTATTCCTGTGATGGCAAAGCTGAATTTTCAGCATCATTACTCATATACTTCTAATATGCTGATTTGGTGCTCAAGAAACATTTCTTATTATTATCAATAATAAGATAAATGATGCTGCTTAATGTTGTTGTGGAAATGTGATCTTTTTATTTCAGGTTCTTTAATGAGAATAGAAAGTTAATCCACTATGTAAAAGTCCTTACTGTCACTTTTGTCATTTTTGAAAGAAAGTATTACTTTTATTCAGTAAGGATGCATCCTTATTGTTTGTTGTGACTTGGCTTCTCACCTGTTTACGTTTCCTCTTAGCTCTCTGCCGGTTTAGCGAGAGCATTCTAGAATATCTGGCCAACCTAGACAAGGCTCCAGACCCCACTGTGCGTAAAGACACCTTCTCGAGTGAGATTTACTCAGCCTACGACATCCTGTTCAACAGCTGGATCCAGAGCAGAGACTCCAAGGTACACTCAATGAGACAGAGCACACATCCAATTACAGCTAACTCACTTTTGAGACTAAAGAGGGACATGAACTTTTGCCAAATGGGTTCATTTCAGTTTTCTTTGGAATTGAAGCAGGGAAAAAACATGTGAGCCTGTGAACTAAATCTGCTTCTTTCAGAGAGGTGGATTTCTTTGTAATTGCTGAAGATTGGATTGTGTGTAGTTTTTCACCTTTACACATTTTATTTTTGTAGCACTGTAAAGTAAATTTTAAAAATAATGGAAGCATTACAAATCATGCATTTTATTCAAAACTGTCATTTAAATACTCCTTGGCCACTGATCATCAAAATAATAAAAACATATTCATAAAATGATTGTAAAATAACTTTTTGGCTTTTTTCAATCTAATTACCATAAACGTATTAGTTTACATCCATTTGTTTTTTTAGCTTTTCAGTTTTTTCTAGTGTGCGTGTGTGTTCATCCATGTACATGTTTGTACCTGATTGTTCTCGTGTATCTTTCGGCAGCTACGTATGACTGTTGCAGAGGCTCTCGGGTCAATTAGTCATCTGATGGCACATGATAAACTGGAAGAACAGCTTCCCAAACTCCTTCCTACCATACTGGGCCTCTACAAGAAGAATGCAGAACACTATATCATCAGCAAGGTAAAGTCCTCACCATTTCATCTGATTCACAATTACAGGAAATGTTTGGTGGAGGTTAATGGGTCAACCAGTTTATTCAATCCAAGTTCAGATACTTTTCCCACTCTGGACTGTGAATGTTTCTACAGTGTGTTCAATAAAGACGTGAAAACGTGTAATTGTTTGTGTTGTTTAATGACTTGGTTCATGACGGAATCAGATCAGATTTAATGACTGATCTATGAGGAGATCCAGGTCTCTGTACCTGCCTAATGTAGTCTAATGCTGTTTGTGTTTGTTCAGAGCTTGTGCCAGGTCCTGGAGGCCTCTGTGAATATGGGCAGCAGAGTGTTGGAGACACAGGTGGATGGTCTTTTACTTGCTCTGCACCAACAGGTCAGTGTCTCTCTCAATCTCTCTTTATGTGCACCACCTTTTACAGACTTCTAAATCTCTTGCTTAACTTCTTGCAATTGTGTTTTCATTTTGGTGGAACAGGTTTTAATTTGCCTAACCACAGTGTTACAAAGAGAGCAACCCAGGGCCATTTAACAGTTTAACATAAAAGGAAGTGTTCACAGAAGTTCACCTCTGTGGCCTTGGGATTTGTTTTGATCTAATTTGAAATCGGCTTAGAAAAGATGTTTATTGACTGATGTTTTATTTACACCATTAATTTTGAAACTTGAGAATTTTTTATTCAAATGTATAACATTTATTTTAAACTTTACACCCTTTTTTTTTATGAGAAAACCCTATGCTTCATCACTGTGTTTTTCATTTAAAAAAGCACGTTTTTATAGGTATTTAATACTTATGAATTTTTCTTTCCAGATATGCTCACCTGTAGACTTCAACAACCCTCCAACTGTGAAAAATCACAACGAGGTCCTGCGATGCTTCAGTATCCTTGGTGAGTCTTGTTTAAACCTTTTTCTTTATTATTTTAAGGTGCATGCAAATGTAAAATCATATAAATCTTTTTTTTTTTTTTTACTAGCCATGTGGTCATGAACTCAAGTGAAGGTTTTATTCTAAATCAGCTGACTGCTGTTTGCTATATCTTTGTCATGTGCTGATGGAGTCTGAGCTGAGATTAAGTTAAAGTGTCCGACCAGCAGGCTCTTTCAATCAGTGAGATGATCTTGTACAGTTGTGTGCTTGGCGCTGATTTGAGTTGACACACGCCAGCTGGATTTCTCTCCTCTCGCGTTTGTGTTTTGTCAAGCAGATGCAAGGAGTCCAAGAGTTGTTATGTGTTTTCTGTGTGTGCATGTCAGTCATGATGTTTTAATCATGAGTGTGTCATTCAACAGTGAAAATAATAGGTGTTAGTGCTAGATCTGTACTGAAGCATAAAAGAGCATAAATTAGAAAAAAAATAACTCCTTACATTTATGAATGGTTACATGTTCACTTTTTTTTTTTTTTTTGTTTTTTTTTTAGTTTAGTTCCCAGGTTTTTACCTATTAATGTTCAACTTGGGTCCTAAAACAAAACCTGTCAAATACCACTTGTCTAGATAATGAAGCAGACACTTTATATGGGCTATTTCTATATTGGATCATTTACCAGACACCATTGACTAGCGTGTATACATTTAAACACCGGTTTTGGTGGTCCATTTATTGGCACAGAACACTGTCAAAGTCTATGATGGTAACTGAGGGTGACCTTGACATTTAATTTTTTGCTGTTTTTGTTCCCAGCAAACACATTCCCGGACCGCCTGATAGTGTTTGTGCTCCAGAGGTTGGAGAACAGTAACGAGAGGAACAGAATGGGCTCACTGGCTGTTCTCAGACACCTCATTAACTCATCCAGTGAGTTTTAAACATGTACTCAAATACGTCAATGATTTCTTTCTCAACCAGACACTCACATCCAGATTGTCATACTTGGTTATGAAAGGATCAGAATGTTTTGCTGAGATAGTCATTTACAGATCTGTATTTTTAAAACTGTACTCTGTCTGTTCAAGCCTCCACTATGGAAACCAAGAAGCTCCTAATTCTAACCAGCATCAGGCAACCTCTGGCTGACCACAGCAATAAGGTACATAATAAATCCTCTGAATGTGAAATGTGACAAAACATGGGTGTTTCATCAACATTTAGGCAATTTTGCCCCAGTGGACCTTTAGAAAATAAACTCCTTTAAAATACATTTGTCACACTAGTTTATTTAATTTGTCTACTAACATGTTTAAAAGTGAATGTTATCATTTATGCTGCAGTGTCATTGTCACTGTTATGTATTGTGTTTAATGGAATTTAGTGGTGGAAACTTTTTTTGGGGGGGGGGGGATAAATGTGCAGAAATTCTGAGTGTTCAGAAAGGTCTTAATGATTGTGTTTACCTGTGCAGGTGAAGAAGAGAGTGGTGCAGGTGATCAGTGCGATGGCTCATCATGGTTACCTAGAGCTGGAGGGAGGAGACATGCTCGTCCGCTTCATCATTCAGCACTGTGCTCTACCAGACACTTATCATGTACAAACAACCTTTACTGGCTACACATTTCATTATCTTACTGCAGTGTCACATGACTGTAGCTGCAACTGAACTTTCTGCTCACTGACCACATTTTAGATTCTTGAACTAAGTCTACAAATCTCGCTTGATTTCCCATGCATTGAACTGCAAGATTGTTAATGATCTATTGTTTCAGACCTCTTTAGCATTCAATTTAGCAAGCTTGTTCAGTCCATAGTCCTTGTTGAGTCATGTGTCAGTGCATAGCTTAGTTTTTAAATATTTGCATTAGCTGGGGTGATTCCCTTTGTTTGATAGCTTTGAACAATTATTGGTTTTAGCCTAGCCCTAGTTATGCTCGGGTGTGTAATACAATATGGGTGATAAATTGTGTTAATATTCATACAGCGAGGACAGCGACCACCAGACCCAGAGGAAGTGACCAATGAGGCTCTGCGTAGCATGTGTGATAACACACTACATCTTTTCACTACTACAGTGGGCCGGCTGACTGATGTGAGTACACACAATTGTACACCTTCCGCAAACAAATTAAAATGGTTTCCTTAGATGCTTGAAGTCATGGTTCTTATTTCAAAATGTGCAATGTTTACAATTTTTTTCTTGTTACAGTTGTGCAACATTATGATTGACTGATATTGTATGTCATTTTATGTATGCCAGGTGAACTTGATGAATGTCATAAAGCTGTCATATCTCTGCCATCATTCTTAAGGGGAGCTGCCACTGAAGAATTTGACCTGATTGTCTGGATTTGTGGGGACCAAGTGTAGTGATTTAAAAATCAACCATCAGAAAGCCAATATTGATCTCCCACTGTTCTGAATATTAGGGGGAACATCAATGTCTGTGGTGGTGACAGTCACACTGCCACTAAATCAGACACATGCACATCTGCAATGCGTCTTACTATCTTGAAGACAACTCAATGAAACTCTTATAGTGAGAGATGGGCTTTGCAGTCATTCAGCACAGTCCATCATCTTCACAGCCAAAGTCAGCAGCCTCAGCCCGGCATTGCTGCTTGTAAGAAAGAGTGTCTAGAGAAATATTAGATCTTTTTTCCTGTAAGCTTCCCAACATCAACAGCTGGCTGTTGACAGGGATCTCTCCTCAGCAGACAGACGAAGACAGTTTATGTGCCGATGAGACTGTCTCCATTCACTCTGCCAAAACACATTCAAACGATAACCAGGAAAATGTCAGGAGATGCACATCTAGCCAGACTATTTTTAGATTTTTGTTGTGTCTTTCTTGTTAACATGTTGTTTTAAAGCACTAAATTGACACTTTTATGAGATTTATTGTGTGGATTTACCAAGGTAGACACTGAAAGTAAATAGGTAAGAGCTTTCCATTGGATAATTAATACAGTGATTATTATGTTTCAGCTTACAAGAAGTTATTTAATCTGATGCAGCTTCACATTCCTTAAACATCCATGTCGGAAGATATCTTGTGGTCATGGAAAAGATGTTATTTTGTTTCAGTAAGGTCAGATTATTGGTCTGCATTAAGCAAAGAAAACAACTAAGGAGATTGCTTAAACTGCTAAAATTGGGTCCAATGCATAATTAATACCTGGAAGGATAGCGGTGATCAGAGATCTCTCAGAGAACTCACAGCTATGTGTTATAGTTGAAAGTAAGAGCATATCCACACGCACAATGCGAAGAGAACTCGAGGGATTGGGACTAAACAGCTGTGTAGCCTTAAGAAAATCACTTATCAGTGAGGCTAATCAGGAGGAAAAAAGAGTTGGGCAAAAAAGATTGGACTCTGGAGCAATGGAAAAAGGTCATGTTGTCTGATGAGTCCAGATTTAACCTGTTCCACAGTGATGGGCATATCAGGGTAGAAAGAGATGCAGAAGAAGTGATGTATCCATTATGCCTAGTGCCTACCATACAAGTCTGTCAGGGTGGCAGGGTTGCTTTAGTTGGTCAGGTCTAGGTTCAGCAACGTTATGTGCCCAGAAAATGAGGACAGCTAACTACTGAATAATCAGTTGTTTCCATCAATAGATTTTGTCTTCCCTGATGGCATGGGCATATTCCAAAATGTCAAATTTTTAACAACACAGAGTCCAGAACTTAAAGGGATAGTTCACCCCAAAAATTACAATTTTGTCATCATTTACTCACCCTCAAGTTGTTTTAAACCTGTATGAATTTATTTCTTCTGCTGAACACAAAGCAAGGTAATTTGAATGTCAGTAACCAGGCAGTTATGGGGCACCATTGTCTTCCATAGTAGAAGTCAATGGTGCCCCAGAACTGTTTGGTTACAAACATTCATCAAAACATCTTCTTTTATGTTCCACATAACAAAGAAATTCATACAGATTTGGAACAACTTAAGTGTGAGTAAATGATGACAGAATTTTCATTTTAGGATGAACTATTCCTTTAACCCCATTGAGATTTTTTGGGATGTGCTGAAGGAGACTACGCAGCGGTCCGACTCTCCCATCATCAATAGAAGTGAATGCAGCTCTGAATAGAAAATAATGTTGTGACATTGCAGATGCTTATTCAAATGATAATTTGGCAAATGCATTCCCTAATCAAAGAAAAAGGCAGTCGCGGTCCTATGAATTTGTGCCTTTTTTTTTTGGCCAGGCAGTGTATATACTGTATATAAATCCACAAACCATATAAATATATATTTATGTTTTATTATTGTTTATTATATACAATAAACATCCATTATTCAGTATTTACATATCTCGAGTTAAACCATTGTAAGATATTAACACTTTGCCCTTTATCTCTACACTTTGTTTTTCGTTTGCTGAACATAATGTATGTACACCTGAATTGAGTGCATGTTATTTTTCGTGTAGGTTCTGTGGCCGATGTTGCTTTGCTACCTGACCCCAAATCAGTATGCCAACGCCACCACCCCCTTGTGCAAGAGTTTAATTCTTCTGGCCAATAAGAAGCGAACAGCACAAGAACCCAACTTCATCATCGACTTCAATGCACAAGGTGTGGACACACACACATATATACGATCATGATGTCACTGATGAGCCTAGTCTTAGACTAAGAGCTTTTCCAATGTCTGACCTGCAGAAACCCTTGAATCACACTTTCTGTCTTCTCCAGCAGCCGCCGTTAAATCTTTTTTTTTTTTTTCGTTGTTGGACTGAAACTAAATTGCACTTGCAGACGTTCTGTTTTCATTGCAAGTCGTTTGCTTTGCCTGTTGAGTCTGTTTCTAATTAGTCAAATGAAAAGTGGTATTTATCAACTGAATAAAGTTTTTTGGGCAGAGGGTAATTGTTTCTTACGCTGACAGTGATTAAATTGAACTCTAGTAGGACAAATAAGTCCCAGGCTCAGTGATTATTTATTCGTTAATTGTAATGCTTTTGGATCATGTGCTTTACTAATGGGTTACCCTTGTCTGCTCTCCCCCTCTCTCTGTCTTGCTCTGTTTCTTTCCTCTTCCCGCAGGCTATAGTCTTCCCTCACAATATATCCTGATGATAAGGCTCTTGGTAAGTGTCGAATTTCCATTTTTTTTTTTTTTTTTCTATCATTATAGGTTTCAGCGGGGCAACGAGTTAGGTTTTACATGCCTCTCTGGACTGCTTGATTCTTGATTCTGGTCAGTTGTGGCATATTTTTGGGCTGGACTTTATTTTACAGTACATGCACTTATGTGTACTTACAGTGTACTGACCTAAGAAAGTACTGGGTATTATAAGGTAACTAGATGGGTTAGGTTTAGGTGTAGGTTCAGGTTTAATACCTAGGTATTACCCAGTTATTGCAATTACTATTATAATACATATTATGTACATGGGGAACAGGACTGTAAAATAAAAGTTCTTCCTATTTTTGTATGATGACCATCGAACTGAATATTTCACAATTTTTTGCAACATACAAGTGCTACTTTCATAACAGTACTGTTCATAAGTTTGTGGTCAGTACTTTGTTACAGAAAAGTTATATTTCAAATCAATGCTGTTCTTTTGATCTTTCTATTAATCAAAGAATCATGAAAAAAATTATCACAAGTGTATCATGTTTTAATAAAAATATAACAGCACAACCATTTTCAGCTGCGATAAGGAATGTTTCACAAGCACCAAATTAGAATGATTTCTGAAGGATCATGTGACACTGAAGACTGAAGTAATAATGCTGAACATTCAGCTTTGCCATCAAAGGAATAAATAGTATATTACATAAATATTACATTTAAGATTATATAAAAAAAGATGTATTTTTAAATCGTAATAATATCACAATATTACTGCTTTTACTGTAGTTGTGATCAAATAAATTCAGCCTTGGTGAGCATAAAAAACATTAAAAAAGCATACTGACCCCAAACTTTTGAACAGTAGTGTTTCAAAACATTGACCACATTGAGATATTCATATACATAATATTAGTGTTAAGCTAACTATGTCCATTTTTTTGTGTCTCTGTTTCTCCTGATACACTCCTTTGGATCATGATGTAATTTAGTCGCTGCTTAATGCAGACCTTAAACATCTGAAATAAATGTAACCTTTTCCTCAGGTGAATGCCTCATTCCCATTTCGGTGCAGGGGACACGGTGCTCCCTCCCTGAGTCTGCTCAACTCTATCAGCCCTAACATTCACTCTAAAGCAGAGCCGTTGTGGGAAAATGAGATTCCAAAGCTGCTCGATTATCTTGAAGGTTTGTTAAAATATACAACAGTGATGTAGAGGATTAGGTACAGGGCTGTTCCTTACAAGGCCACCAGACCACGCCACCTACTGGTCATAACATCCACCTGCACACTTCAGTGTTTCACCATGTTTTCAAAAGTCCAGTCATCTTGAAACTGAATTTGGACATCATGAGAAATGATGTGATCTATGAAAGAATCCATTTAGTCTGATTGCCTTTGCAAGGAAGCACTGCTCTGTCTAATCTAACTATATAATCTAACTGCGATATTTCAACGAAGTAGGTCAATTTACTGACATAAGAGGTCTTGTTTCTGTATTTAGTCCAGTAACCAGTGGCTTAACTTTGTTTTAAAGCGTGTGTGTGTGTGTGTGTGTGTGTGTGTGTGTGTGTGTGTGTGTGTGGGAGAGTGATAATACATTGCTTTATCACATATGTACTATAACAATTGCAGAAAAGATAAAATTATGATATCCAGAAATCAATTTCAATAGTACGCTGAGTTTAACTTGTAGACAGACGTTTAATGTGATAGTTTCTTTCATCCTTACATACAGTAGTCAACATTTGAAGTAGATCAAAACCTTTCATCAAAGTTATACATGAATTTTTAACAATACCCATTCTTGTCTTAGGACAACTTTGATAAAAAATAAAAATCCACTTCAAATGCTGACTACTGTAGAATACAATATATTGTTAGTACAGAGTTTCTTCACATCAGTGAATAAATACACAGATCCGCAAGCAAAGCTTGTGTGCCTTTATGGTCCGGGGGTATAACTTTTGTTAAACTTGTTAGAGGTTTTGGGTTCTAATCTGCCCTTGTATATTTTATTTTTATAAAAAAATGTTCACATTGAAACTAAAGATGTTCATCAATTATTGTTTATCAAGAGCAGGGACACGTTTGTGTACACTTTTTTTTGTGATTTCACATCACCGGCGCCAGATCACCTCTTATTTAATACAAATGAATGCAATTACTACTCTGGTAGTCAGCTATAGATACTTCCTTGGATGCATCCGTTCCACGAGATGTTTCAAAAAGTGGTGGGGACAATATTGACCCTACCAAAAAGTGGTGGGGACATGTCCCACTGTCCCACCCGCAAATTACACCTATGCCAGTAAACTTTACAGGTTCGCTCTGTCTTGCTCCGTCAGTTTTTAGTCGAAGGAGAGGTTCTTGAATCATCTGCTATGATCTCAAGTGCCTCCCAAAACCACCTGTCCTTTGAGACTCACAAGACAACCAGATGTTTCCAAGATACAGCCAAAATTATGTTTGAATATGAGAACTCCTATTTCACATTCCGCGACTCTTCCAAGATAGTTACATGGTGAAGCTTTAAAGACTTCTAATGGGTATCCCATTATCTTTGACTTTTTCCAGAGTGTGGTTTGAATGGATCTCTGACTGAATTTTGTGTTTATCTAACCAGAATCATCAGAAGAATCTCTGGACAAAAAGAAGTGGGAGGAAAGTTTACTTAAGGTCTGTAGTAATGTGTATGAACTCATAAATGACTATTGAAAAGAAAAGCTTGCGATATTAAGAAAACTGTTATCAAGAAATCTATATGAATAAGAGAAGAGAACATGGCCAAAGTTATTGATGGTGATTAATCAGACTTTGCTTTCTGATTGTGATGAAGCTCCTGTCTAAAACTCTGGCAGCCATTGACAACAGCCAGTGGACCGGTCAGCTTGCAGTAGAAGCCACACGATACCTGCCCAACTACAACAACTCACTGGAGGAGAAGGTCAGTTTAGAAATCCATCTGTGCGTCTTCATGGTATAAAATGGTCCTGACAAGGACCAGTCCACGTCCAATAGCTATTTTTAATTGTCATTATTAAAAAAAATTTGTTCAAAAATTAATCATTGTGATTACAGCTGTTGTGATCATTCGTGAAAGAGCTAAACAAGTGACAGTTTCTTGGTATGCATTGAATGCTTTGTGTAAAAGTAAATATGTATAAAACAGCAATTCAAGAACATAGTTCTCAGCTTGTTTGGATGTATAGCCTACATATTGAATGTCTCATGCAGTTCCCCCCAACGGAATATTTATTTAAATGTGAATTTGACTTAATTTTCTGCATTCTTTTGACAAACTCTTCTTTTTCTCTCTTTTTTCAGAGTTTTTTGTATAGGTGTGTCGGTGTGATTCTCCAGCAGTGCCATAATAAAGAGTTGGTCAAGAAACAGCTGCAGGAGATCCTGATCAGCACTCGCCACAATGATGCAATCGAAAGAACGGTACACCGATCTCAGCGCTTGTACACCACGCACCTATCACTTCTGACTTCTGAATTAAGAGAGAGTTTATGTGCTGACAGTCAAACTGTTTGCTCAAGAACAACGTTCAGACAGCACACTAAACCCTCTCTGGGGAATTATATATCTTAATGCATCCCTTTTACCACACTATCACAAAAATTATTAAAGCTCAACCAAATATTAGAAAAGAAGTCTAAAGCTAGTCGCTAATTATTCTATCTGTAAATAAAACGAAACATTGGCAAACATTCTAAATATGTATTTTAGTTCCCCTCACTCCACAACAAATCCTTTCAATTTAATGGTATTCTTAACAGAACAGTATAAAACAAACATAAATTAAAGTGGCATTCATTAAAAACAACACTTATTATAAACGCTTTTGTGTGCTTGACGTTAATTCCATTATATAGAATATTGGAAGATAAATTGCAGCATGTATCAGAAGATAAAAAAAAAACATGACTTCTGGAAAATACGGTAGTCCATACAGTAGTCCAATTTAGGTAATTATTCTGCTGTGCTATCAGTTATCATTGAGAACATAGATCCCATATAATTTCTAATCATAGATTAGAAGTTTGTTATATAAGGGTTTTTGCAGTTATTTAAAAGCTGCTAATTAAGAATAATGGTAGTAACAGGCAATCATTGGTTTGCAGGGTGTTGCCATGGGAATCGGGCTGTGTGCCAGCAGCCATCTCGATGGCACTCTGGAAAAACTGGAGGAGTTTGGGAAGTCTGACGCCTTCAGGAAAGCCTCAGGGATATTTGGTCTTCTCAAAGTAGGGCGAGTTTCATTGTGCTTCTCACATAATACAAAATAAAAATATCTTCTTTTTTTTCAAATCAGGTGTTAAAAGCTGTAACATTTAAAAAAAAAATATAATAATAATTGTGAAATTTAACAGTGCACAGTTAGGTAGTAAAAGGATAATTATATTAGTATTTCACAGATGTATCTTGTTGTGTTACTTTTCTTGTCATTCAGGATAAAAACGATGTTGATGTGGAGAAAATGAAAAGCACTTTAATTTTGTGTTACGGCTATGTTGCGTTGCACGCCCCAGAAGATAAGCTCCTCACTCGCATCGATAGTGACATTCTCCAAAACATCTCGAAAAACTTCAACACCAAGGTAAAACACATAGGGCTCAACTGTAACACCATAATATTTTTTTGTCTGCAGCGTAAAATGACTTTCTGTGGCCCGAAAATACAGCAGTTTTATTGTAGTATTACTAAGTATTTGTAAACTGGTATTTCTAAATTCTAAAATGTTATTATGAGTTTTGGGGTATTAGTCAGTTTTATAGTCATAGTTAACTTCTGGGAAAATGGACCAAAAATATTGATGACTCAACTTGCATTTGCATTGGTTGTTTGTTTTGAGATTTTTGGAAGAACTTTAATTTTCATGCCTCTGTAGCTCTATTATGTTAGATGAACAGCTCATTTGTTTGAACAGAATAATACATTAATCATTTCTCATTGTTTGTTATAGCAGTGAGGCAAAAAAAAATTAAAATGTGTTGTTGCTGTGAGGTGTTTTCCTAAATAAGTCCTCTGAATGTCCTAGTATATGTTGACAAGATTCAGTTGGCTGCTTTTGAGGCTGCAGTTATGACAGTTTGATCTAAACGATTTTTAATGATAAGGATCATTAATTCTCTTTGAGTGCTGAAAAATATCTTATTCATATTCATAATGTAATTGTGCGATTTAAAATAATTTCACTCTTAGGGAACCGTGTAACTCATTGTGTTAGCATTCTGCACTCCAGTCCAAATTGAATATCAAAGTTGAGTTCGTGTGAGTCTTTATGGGGATTTTTGGAGAATTTTGCTTTGTTTATTCACTGAATTCATTAAAATTATATGTTTTATGTATATACTACAGTAGTCAACATTTAAAGTGGATCATTCAAAACCTTTCATCAAAGTTATACATGAATTTTGAACAATACCCATTCTTTTCTTAGGACAACTTTATATACACACACACACACACACACATTTTGATTTATATCTCAATGTAGTTAAAGTATCTGAAGGGTCACATAATTCATCATTCTGATAGTCCATTGTTTACCCAATCATGAAGTTCTGATTATTGTTAAATAAAATGGATTATCTTTCATGTTTGTGAATTACATTGGATCATTACTTTTATTGTTGTACAGGTTCTGGGAATTAAAGTAGAGACCAAGGTACCGTGAAGGGAAAAGAGATCATGAGGACCTTCTCTCACCTCTGACCTTTAAACTTTAACTCACTTTCTCTTCAGTCTTGATGCTGCAATCAAAACCTTTTGACCCTCTCAAAAAGCTATCTCTTTATGACTCTTTTTATGAGACTTGAGTTTAAAAAAAAAATTTCCGCAAATATAGAGCTCTTCGTATTTCATCTAAATCTTTAAAAAAGGTATTTTGGTAAATTAGATATAAAATAAAGATGACATTTTAAAACTTTAACACTACACTTGTAAGTAAAAGATTCATGGTTTTTGAGAAGGTCAAAAAAAAAGCTCACTAACCTGATAATAACCTTTGTCTTACTAAAGCGTCACAGTGTCTAGATACATGGTTTTCTGGATTCTAGGTGGCTTGATTTATCCATTCAACTCTTTTTCTATTGAATCACAATTAAATTGTCGCACATTTTGATTTTCATCTCTTATTGCACTGTTTAAAGTGCAAGTAAGTAAATGTTATGAGTAAAACATGTATATTTATTTATTTAAAATGAGCATGCTGGGTGCAACTTTGACCTGGACATACTTTTCTAATTCCAGGTCTTGATTTGCCTGCTCTGTTTGATTGACATATGCTTTTTTCCATAAATCACAGTTTGAGTGTGTTTTCATCTCTTTCTGTGTGTGTGTGTGTGTGTGTGTGTGTGTGTGTGTGTGTGTGTGTGTGTGTGTGTGTGTGTGTGTGTATGTGTTCATTTCATAGGACATGACTATGAAGCTCAGTCTCATTCATAGTGTTGGACTCATTGCCAAGGCCATCAGCAACAGTGTCCGTAAACAGGGCTTCCTGTTCTCCCGCAAACAAGAGCTGATGGGTGTTATGATGGTGAGAGGTTTTTAATTCAGTTTTTAATATACAGTATGTTTTCAATGTACTTTCAGTATAAGGAAGATTTAATTTCCATTGGGCAAAATCTAGGAGATGAATGTGGCATAAAATGAAATGTTATTTTGTAAATCTCAGATCAGTTTCAGAGTATGATATACCTATTTAGCATTTGTCTTTTATGTTCCTGCAGGATTTCATCAAAGCTGAACCAGCAGATGTCATGCGGACCCCTGTTCGCTATCTAGTTATGACCACATGTGCCAACCTCATGTATCCTACCATTTTAAATCTTTCTAATGTTCATCTGCGCTATTTTTAAAAAGTTTGTCTTTGTAAATATATGCTAAACATGTTTGTCCATCGTGATGCTTAATTAAACAGTGCCACAATCTATCAAGAACTTGACTCAAGCTTTCAGAAACTTAGATCCTCCTTTATCAGAAAATGAAAACTTTGACTTGTTAAAAATATGTTTGACTGGTGTTTATGGGCTTCCTACTGTGGACACTCCGGACAAAGCTAAAGATGAAGAAGCCCTGGATCCACAGCAAAGAGAGGTCAGAATAAAATATGCATGTACAGTACATACGCATCCCTGGGAGAGTGTCTCTTTTGTCTCATGCATGCTTTAAACATAGAGTTTGTTTTTCATTACAATTCTTTTCCCCTCAGGCCTTATATTCAGATACTTTTAACGCTCTTCTTGAATTGCTGAAGAATGTGTTAGCCAGAGATTTGAGTCCTGATGGTCTGCAGTCTGTTTTCAAGGTGAAGTAGTTACTATAAAAGTCACTTGCCATTTTGTAGTCTCTTTGTCTGAACCAATGTATTGAGTGCTTTTGCTTTTTCTCAGCATATTGAGAGCTGGCTAAGCTCAGGAAAAGAATATGAGCGGGAGAGAGCAGCAAAGACCATGGCAGAGTTACTGCATTTTTATCTGGACCAACTCAATGTGAAGGTAAAGGACATCATAGATGTGTGTGTGTGTGTGTGTGTGTGTGTATATATATGAAGACTTCAGATGCAAAAGCCTCTAAGTGCCATCTGAAATGTTCTTCTAGAATTATCATTTTTATCAAGCTTGTATGTTAATGTTCAGTAATTTCACTTTAATGGCAATGAAAATGACATATTAATTGTCATTAAAGTGAAATTACTGAACTTAAATATACAAGCTTGATAAAAATGCTTATTTTAGAAGAAAATTTCAGATGGCACTTAGAGGCTTTTGCATCTGAAGTCTTCTATATATATATAAAATACGTATATGTGTAAACAGTATACTATAAAAAATACGTATATGTGTAAACAGTATACTATAAAAAATACGTATATGTGTATACAGTATACTATATATGATGTGTGTTTACAGTATATATATATAGCGTGTGTGTGAGAGAGAGAGTAATTACTGATAGGGTCAGTTTTAGCAATTTTTAGCAATTTCAATTTGAATTGCTAGTGTTGGGAAATGTTTCTTCATGTTACAATTCCCATCATGCTCAAACATACTAAAACAACTTTTTCAATACTTGTTACACCAACATTCTAGAGGAAGAGGGTTTTATTAGTAAATTATATAAATAAAAAGTAATCATATCATATAATCAAAAGATATTTAGATGTTATAGATTACAGATATTTATTTATTAGTCATTATTTTGAAGCGTATTTGTTTGAAGTAACTCTGAAATTATGATGATAAATTTAGCAAGTAAAGTGCTATTTTATGTGTTGCATGAAAAAAGTATTCTGGTTATTTGTAGATCGTTACCCTGAACACTGTGAATTGGTTTGTTTAAGACAAACCTCTCACATCCTTTAAATACAAAGCATTCACTTTAAGTACATATTAGTTTTATTCAGCCCAAGCTAAAATGTTAAGCAGGATAAATTATTTTGGCTTCCTCAAGGCACTGATTAATGAAACATGTGCTTTAGGATTTTTTTTTTACTGTAGTTATAATCTTATTAGATCTCATGCTCAGTGCTAATCCCTCTCTCTCTCTCTCTCTCTCTCAGAATCTAGTGACATTCCATAATCTGGGAGCTCTTGTGGGGCGTCTGGCCCCACGGTGCACAGACCCAAACCCTGAGGTGCGGCGGGCAGCCATAGACTGCGTCTATAGTCTAATGTACATTCAGCTGCGCTATGAAGGTACTGGCTTTTTTATATTTTTATAGCACAACTCTGTTTTGTCTGACCCAGGGTGGGCTTCAGATTGACAGTGTGTCAATATGAACTTGTTTACACTGTTATCTTGTTCTGGAAATACTTAGAAAAGTATCTTGCCTCTTCCATTTTTCTCTGTTTGACAGGCTTTTCACTGGACTACAAAGACGATTCAGTTGAGGGTCTTTTAGATGTTCGTGAGAAGCTAAGCAATCCTGACCATTCAGTCTTGTACCAAACCTGCTCTGAGCTAACCAAGGTAAATTACCTCAATGTAATGTTCTCCTAAAGCACTGATGCTCTTTTTCTCACTCTTCACCCCCTGTCTCTTGTGTTTTAGATCATCAGTAAGCGTTTGCCCCAGCAGCAGTTGAGCACCCTGTTATTTATGCTGTTTGATGGTTTGGTGGACTCTCAGTCCAACTGTTCCAGAGCATCCAGCGTGATCCTCAACACCTTGCTGAAGAACAGAGGTGCTGGCCTGCAGGATCTGGTACATTACACTTTCATCGGATTTTGGGAATTCAATTTTTTTCTTTTACTGCCGGCAAATGTTACATGATCAGTATATATTGGACACGGACAAGCAAACTGATGTAATAAATATCATCTCTATGTATCATCCTATTTATTTGAATGAACTGGTTTGTTGTAAACTGACAATTTATATAAATAATTTGTTTTAAAAAAAACTATTCACTAATTAACTGTAATATTTATTGTAGCAAAATAGGTAGTTTATACAGCTACAAGCGTTTGTATGCAGTAACATGCATTTTATGCAATTTATGTCATTATTGAACTCTCCAGCTAATCATTCAGACTGGTTTTTGAACTAAATCAACTAATTCATTGAAATATTGAAACTTAAAGAAAAATTAATTCTCAAATTGGACAAAACTTCTATCATGCCCTTGGCAAAAGGCAATAGTGTATTTTTAGTGAATAAAAACTTAAATTTCAATCTGTAGTTTCGCTGCTTGAAATGATTAGTAAATGGTAACAGAAAATTAGTTGAAAAGTATTTTCTATAACACTCCCAAAATTCACTTCTTGTGTCTTGACTCTTTGTCAGGTGCCAGAGATGTTGGAGGTGTTGCACAACCGGCTGCAGGTGATTGGTGAAGAGCAGGTGAAGGTGGCCATCGGTCAGTCCATCCTCATCCTCGCTACACAGCACCTTCAGACAGTGGTCAACACGCTCGTCGCCTACCCACTACCATACGACAGGTGATTATTGTGTGTGTTGTTTATGTGCATGGCATTCATTGTCTGGCATGTGCTCCATGATGCTCAAGCATAATAATGATGTGCTTGGTGTGTGTGTGTGTGTGTGTGTCATTGTGTGTTTTCTCCAGCTGGAGCTGTGAGATGTGGATGGCTCTAGGAGCAGACAGCACTTTGGCCCTGCAAATCATGGAGATGATTATCGAGAAGCTCAGTGTTATGGTTCCCTATGTAGATAAGAAGGAGTCCATGTTAAGACCTGGTTTGACCAAAGTTGCCACAAGCCAACCATTGGCTGTAAGTTTTAATATTTGTGTCATTTGGCTTTTAAAACACATAATGCTAACTAGACATAATCTGTCAATTATGCAGAGTCAAGTAATGTTTCTGTATTTACTGAAAGATAAATGCTGCATGACGCAACAAAATCACAACAAAGCAAACACAATCCTTGTGAAGCAGGATGTAGGGATTTTACTGTGAGCTTCATACTTCCCATCCTGACATGTCAAGTGTTTGGCAATGTTATTGACAGTCATTGCTTGTTGAAACAAATACTAGTGGATGTGATTTAATAGCTTGATTCTTTACTGTTGCATTAGTTAGGAAATGCTGTTAAACTGCTTTTATTCCTTTTATTTATTATATGGCTTTCACTACCATTGAAAAGTTTGGTGTCAGTGAATTAAAAAAAAATGTTTTTGAACATCTCTTTTGCTCAACAAGACTGTATTTATTTGATCAACTATACATTAAAAGAGTAATATTGTGAAATATTACAATTTAACAACTTTTTTCTATTTTGATATATTTTAAAATGTAATTTATTCCTGTGATGGCAAAGTTGAAACAGTTGTACTGCTAAATATTTTTGTTGAAATCTTTGATGAATAGAACATTTAAAAGAACATGTTTTATTTGAAATCTAAATCTTTTGTAATCTTATCAATTTCTTTTATTTTCACTTTTTAAGGGAATTTCTTAAAAAAGAAAAGAAAAAGAAAGCTACCCTCAAACTTTTAAACGGTAGTCTGTTTGTCAGTGCAGTGTCCTGTTTGATCATTTATAGTTATTGATTTTTATTCCATGTTTTCTAGATGACATGTGCCCTTCGTGAGATGATGCTGAATGGTCAGTCAGCTGACGCCGTGGCGTATCTGTTTCCAAAGCTCTTCAGCGCTCTGCTTTTGCGTTTGGGTTCTAGCGTGGGAGTTCAGCTGCCTAAAGATCTCAACAGCAACAGCATCATTTCAGACCGCAAAACAACCAACAAAAACAATGTGGCTTATTTTGATGTGTGCGGGTGAGTGGCATACATATGCAATTTTGTGCTATTGTGCTTATTCAGAGTTACACTGTGAACACAGTGGTTCTCAAACTTTTTGACTGTTGTAATTGTGAGAAAGCTACTTGTTTTTAATCTTTTTGGGTATTTACAGAAACTGGGAATATTGATATATACCAAATTAACTATGATTCCAGACATTTCAAGAACTTGCAGTTCTTGATTTTGTGTTTCTTTTCAAAATAATTTAAATAGAGATTGGAGGGTTTTTTCAGTATTTTAATGTCAATGATAATTTATTCATTAATATACTTTCCTCTTAATTAAGATCACCCCCTCAGCCTCGCAGCAGCGTTAATTAATTTTTTGTCATTAACTGCCAAAGCAATATAACACAAATTATAAGTGTATTACTTTTTCTTTCTTTTTTTAAATATGAAAAACTTCACTAGATTTGCAATGTTGATAACTGTGGAAACACGTTATCACAGTCCGTGAAAAGGGTTCATATTTGTTTAATGTGAGAAGAATGAGATCATGGAGTGCTATGAGTTCAGAGGTTAGGAAAATGGTTGTTAGTTTTTATTAGTCAAATATACAGTGTAGTGGTCATTATACAAAAAAAAGAAGCTTTTTGCCCATTTGAAGAATAAAATAGCACCATGTAGTTAAAAATGCACCAAACAAATACACCAAATAGATGTGCTTATTTGTTGTTTAGCTTAGCAACATACTGTCATGCTGTCTAAAAAGGGGTTTCAAATCAATCGCTTAGGAGGTTTCGTTTTGGGACGGATGGTGAATTGAAGGTAACTGCTCATGCAGATACGGATGCAGCTCAGGATTTGATATGGAGTTAATAAGACATCTGTGTTTCTCTTTGCTGTGTGTGTTCAGGGTGGCAGTGGAGGCCCTGCGGATCCTGCTGGGTCGAGCTCAGCTAGACGCTGTCGTGAAACCATTAGATCAGGAGGGAGCTTGGGACAAGATGAAGGACCCGCAGCAGCACACAACAGGAGTCACTCTGCTCTCCAGGTGCACACACCTGTCCTCCATCATACACCAGTTCTCTTGGACTGTTTGTTGTTCTGCTATGTTAAAGGAGATGTTTATAACCATAGAACTGTTCTTGAAGACACAGGATGTGTTCAATTACAACATTTTGACAGTGCTACATGTCGATTTCAAGCTGTTGTCTCATGCTAAGTTTTTGTGGAAATTGGCAAGTTCAGAGTAATAAATAATTGTTTGAATTAACACGCTGTTTTCTGTCTCATTGTGGTAAGATTAAATGTGGTCTTCTACAATACTAGATTTTGAAAAAGCTATTCTTTCTATCAGAGCAATGGCAAAGCATGCTGGTCCAAGACTCCCCACAATTGTGGAGAGTCTGTGTCCTTCTCTCTGTAATATTTACGAGTGCCAGAGGATCACAGTCACAGCCTTCTTCTCTGAGGTGAGAACATTTCGATTTATGTGATTTTAAGTTTTTTAACAGATAAATTCAAAGCTTAGTAACAATGAATAGCTAAAGACTAATTATTTTACAAAACCACAGATTGGTCAGTGTTTGTTTTTTATTTTATTTGAACAGTAGTTTATTTTAAACTACTGTTCGAAAGTTTGGGGTCAGTATGAATTTTATTTTATTTTATTTTTTAGAATTGAATACTTATATTCAGCAAAGATGCATTAAATTGATCAAAAGTTACAGGAAATTACATTGTTACAAAAGATTTCTGTTTCAAATCAGTGCTGTTTTTTAAACTTTCTATTCATCAATGAATCCTTAATGTTTCTACACACAAAATATTAAGTAGCACAACTGTTTTCAATATTAATAATAATAATTACAGGCTAATTTTACATTCTGTAAACTAAACTTTGGCCTGTTCTTGTATTCACCCCTTTAAGTCCAATATGACTTAAATTGACCAGCGTTACATAAACAAGCGTACTAAGTGCATGTTTTTATATTATATTTTCAGATGTTGCTAGATTCAAATGTCAAGATTTATTTGTTTACTCCTTCTAGCTGCTGAACCACCATGTAGTGACTGAACTGATGATTTTGGACATGTTGATGAACAACATGATGGAAAGAATTACTGACACCTGCGGTACTGTCCGGATGCTGGCGGTCCGAGGCCTGGGGAACATTGCTGTGGGCTCACCTGAGAAGGTACAGAAGCTCTGCTTGACATCTGAAAACACTAATTGGATGAAAATTCTAATTGATTTTTTAGGCAATGTTTCTTGGCAACAGTGTGAGATACATGGCAACTTGTTTATGCAACAATTATGAAAAGATTTTACCTAACAACTGCTGCCAAAAAGTCCCCCATGTTCCCCACGCCCTCCATTGTTCTGCTCTGATTTTTTTATTCTCTCTGTCGTCAAATGAAGTTATGTCATTACTTTCAAAAGCTTGGTAACAAAATCAGTCAGTTAAGTGTGTGATTATACATTGCTAAACTTTTTTTTTTCTCATTCAGGTGAATAAGTACGCAAAGGAGCTTTTAGCAGCCATGAGTTCAGGAATGGAAGAGAAGGATGATCCAGGGAAACTCATCACACTGGAGGCCATGTCAGGAATGTCCAAGATATTGCTTTACCTGGACCAAAAGAATGTCCAACTGCTTGTGGTTTACATCTTCATGAAGATAAAACCCTTTCTGGAGAATGTGAGTTTTGAGAGAAGGCACAGAATATGTAAATCACAATTATGAAGCTGTAAACATTTTATTTATTCTAATTTAAAAAATAATAATATCAGTTTGATTACCGATAAAACAGTTTCTTTGGTGTCTCTACTTTTTTAAAAAACATAAAAAAGCACAAGTCCAATGTTTCCACAACTATTTATGTTACGTAAAATAATTACCAAAAATATTGTGCGTGTGTTCCACATTTGGAACCTTTTCTACTGCATGGCAGGAAAATAATAAAAACAATTAAATTAATAAATAGATAATAATAAAAAATATTATTATGAGCTCTTGCACACAAATTTGAGGTTAACACAAATTATGGTTTCGACTGCATACTGTTCCCATACTGTATCAAGAAAAATTTATAAATGTTGTCTATTTAAATATCAGCTTTAAACTGTATGTACACATGTCCTTGATTTTGGTAGCATGGTTGTACAAGTTTCAAACAATTAAATAAAAAGAAAATAAATATTAACTTTTGTATGACTTTCTGAAGTTGACAATCAACATTTTCTAAAGGGTTAACACCTATATTGACTGACCGTTTTCTTGATAAAATCTTGGTACAAATAGGTCCTAAAACATTTGACTTTTCTCAAGTAAATTCTTGGTTATTCTTGGTAAATGCAGGCTGTTAGAGTACAGTGTTTTGGTTTACTCGAAAGATCTTTTGTCATGTTCTGTCAGGAGAACGATGAGATCCGATGTGCTTCCATCATGCTCCTGGGAAACCTGTCAAAGTTCGGCTCAGGTGAGCCCATCTTTAAAGACCAGATCCACAATGTTCTGGTCAGCTTGTTGTTGCACCTCAATGATCCCAACCCTCAAGTGGTCAAGGTCAGTGTTTAGTCTGCACACACTCCTACAATGATTGCTTATAATGGGTATAAATATTGAAATTTAGTTAAAAATGATTATGCAAAAATAATAATAATGGAAATATTGCATGATTGTGTTTATGTGTGTGTGTGTGTGTGTGTGTGTGTGTGTGTGTGTGTGTGTGTGTGTCTTTGTTCCCCTAGGCATGTAAGTATGCCATGCGCGTGTGCGCTCCAGTTGTAGGCTCAGAACAGATCTCTGCCATGTTCCAGAATCATCTTCTTGAGGAGAAGGGTCTGCACTATGGAGAGTTCATTAATGACCTCACCAAATACCTAGTATGGCAAGAACCAAAACTTAATTATAAGTACACGCATAGAATAACTGCACAGTACATTCTGTTCATCTCTCTCTGCATGCTAATGAGTTGACTGATTCCCTTTTACAAAGATTACTGTTATTATAATCACTGTGCTATGCCACATTTGCATGTATATTTGTATTCTTCTTGGATATACTTGATGTTTTTAATGTTGTCAGCAGTTTTAGTTTATAATACGGAGACTAAAGTCCAGTTCACACTGAGAGCAATAACTATAACAATAACTACATTAGCGTCCACACCAACACACAATATCGTTCTGTTTATTACAAGCATGTGCTACATTTTGGTTGTCTGCTGCTTTAAATGCTCGAGCTTTTTAAAGCAGAAAGGATTCTGATTGGCTGTTAATGTTTTTTTTTTTTCATCATCCATCAGCTGGATTTTTTTTTTGCGAACATTGTGAAAGTGTTTCCTATGATATTGTTCCTCTGTGCCATTATTGTTATAGTTGAAGCGGGGACTCTGCTATCCTTTTAAATTTAGAAAGATTTTTTCAAAACTATATTTATCGTTAAAGTTATTGTCTTTGGTGTGAACGGGCCTGAACAGATTATTACTGATTGTTACTGATAATTTTGTCCAAAAAAAACCCCAATCATGATGTGTGTTCGCAAAGATCCAGGATTTCCCAGGCATGCTGAACTTCTACCACATCACAGTCATTCAGTTCTTCAAGAGTAACTGGTCTGAGATCAGAGGCGGTGCTGCCATGTTCATTGGTAAAAACTTTTTTATTATTAGTATTATTATTAGTATTATTTTGTTTAGTATTGCAAATATTTATGCTTCATTAAATAGTTGTTTTTAACTTTAATATTGCAATACAATATTTAAAATAACTTTCTAGTATTTCTATATTTGTTTTCTACTATTATTTTGTGATGGTTTTGTAACCGTGTTTTGTGAATTTTTAGGGTTTTTGCTTGGAAACCTTCCTGATGAGCATTTCTCCCATATGAATATGGGGTCAGTGACCAAGGGTAGGTACAGCAGTTCTATAATAATATCTGCAGTCAAGAGAAATATTTAAGGAAAGACAGCACATCCTTGTTATTGTGCTACATTTGCTGTTTCTTGGCACCTAAGGAATCTATTATTTTTGCTTCTATTTTAATAATGATGTTGTCTGGTAGTGCATTGTAGAATGTATTGCTGTTGAAACTCTTAAATACAGTAAATGCACCATGCTCTTGGTTGGTTATCACCTGACTTGTATGTTCAATGAAACTATAATTTTTCTTTGATTAATGGACTAAGTTATTTTTTCCCCTCTCCAGGTCTGGTGATGCTGCTGCAGGATCCAGATCCTCTCGTGCGGGTGAAAGCCGCTGAAGCCATGGGTCATTTTCACTGACGTTACCTTCACTCTACAGCCAATCAGATTGGTCTTTGATTTTAAGTTTGTTGCTTTGAATAAGGAGGAAGCATTGAATTGTTGTTCTAAAGGTTTTTTTTATTTTTGACCAAAGACTGTTCACTCATTCTGTAAGAAAAGAGAAGAATAAAAAAAAGACGTATTGACGTTACAGCACTTTTACTGCAAGTACTCTCAGTAATACTATGTGTGATCCCTAGAGTGGGGTTTTTCACCAGCGGTGATTTTTAATGTAAGGTATGTACTTGCAAGCCCTTTACAAATGAGATTTACTGAAAGTTTGTATGCAATTATTGCTGGTATTACTTGCTTGACCATTCCTGTAGCGTGGTAAATGCATTTCAACACTTCATTAAAGGGGTTATGAATTGACATGTAAGAGGTCACTGTACAATAAAAAGCATTCTATACGTTTCAGAACTTAAAACTTCCTTGTTAGTCCAAAAAACATCTTTTATTGAAACCAAGCTCTGAAAATGACTTTTCAGATTTTGGCACATTTATGACATAATAGTGTGACTAAAGACCGCCTCTGCAGAATCAGATCAATGCCTACTTCTACATCATCAAATCTTTTGGCGCGTTAGTGAGATGAGAAGAGCGATAAATGATTATCACTAGACTAAAAATAACATTACCTATGTATGATAGGAATGCAGGTCATTTATTTTCAACTATGTGAATATCTCAGCATTATTTGTTTGTACGGTACATTTCACTGTGGATTCTTTGGTAAATCAGTCGTAATTTCGGCGCAAGCTTTGCAAACAGACAGTAATGCACCAACATGTAAGTAACAGGGTTAATTCTAATGCCTGATCTGCAATCAGTGATTTCTGATATGTAATGATTTATGTTCAGTCAGATGTTATTTGTCTCAAAATCGTTTATTTCTGTTTATGCGTCAGTAAATCGAGCCAATGAATAAATGGTTAACTTCACATCGTTTCTCTAAGTAGCACAAACATAATCTGTTATTTAAATTGTGATAATTATATACAGAAAGCGCTGGAGATGTCAATCACACAGCGCGAGTTTATCAGTGACTGAGTTCTGGACTCCCGCCAAAACTCCCATTATAATTAATGACGCCGTCTACACTGCACAATGAATCTCTTATTTACATCTTGTTTGCACTGTTAGTTATGATGAAGTAGAGTAGAGATCTAAATATAATGTAGAGTATATCTAAAAAAAGATCTAATACTATAATCAACACTTTTCATGATTAATTAATCTCGATAGCTGTAATAGTAAAAACGTAGTAAAAGTTTTCGAGAGAGTTACACAATTAATACTTATTTCATATGCAAAGGTTTAAGCCAATCATAGCAGTGGGCGTGTACATCTCACAGCAGACACGCCCCTTAAAACTAGAGGGACTCATGCTTCATACTCGTTTTGCAAAGCGTCTGTGTAGCTGAAACACCAGTGCCAGCCTTTCTGTGGCACTTGTCTTGTTCCGTTTTGTAAGTTATATCTGTGAAATTAATGATAATTCACAAGTGTGGCCACTGTTTCAGAGTTTGAGCATGTAGAGTATTGAATGAATTAAATTGATTATTTTATCCTAATAAACAGGGCAAAAAGTTATGATGGTATGGTACATCTGCTATTTTTACAAGTTTGGTACCTACTGTACAGTGTCCTCAAGAAGTAGTTGGACATACTATGAGATGCTATATAAACACATACTCGTAAATTAAACTTTTGATGGAGTGGGTCTATTTCAATGTAAATGGCCTAATGTCTTAATTCCTTTAACTGATTAATATTTAATGAATGTAGGCATTAATGAATTAGGGAACAAACACTTTGTAAAGTGATTCTCAGTCTCACAAGAGCCAAACATTAATTCCAAGCATTACAGTCTTAGTTAATGAAAATGATTAGAAGTCAAATGTCTTTAGATATTGTCTTAGTATATACACTACCATACAGGTTTGGGGTTCTTAATTTTAATTTTTTAATTTTTTTTGAGACGTGAATACATTTATTCTGGAAGCATGCGTTAAATAGAAATCTTTTGTAAAAGTCTTTCAATTTCAAATAAATGCTGTTCTTTTGCACTTTCTATTCATCAAAGAATCCTGAAAAATAAATCACATTTTCACAAAAAATATTAAGCAGCACAACGGTTTTCAGCATTGATAATAAGGAATGTTTCTTAAAGGGTTAGTTCACCCAAAAATTCAAATTCTGTCAGTAATTACTCAACCTCATGCCGTTCCAAACCCGTAAGACTTCGGAACACAAATGAAGATCTTTTTGATGAAATCTGAGAGCTTTCTGTCCCTCCATTGACAGTTACACAACTACTACTTTGACACTTTAAAAAAGTTCTTAAAGAGATTTTAAAACTAATCCATATGAATTGAACGAATTTTAGCCAAAATTTTCTGAAGAGACACGATCACTTTATATTATGAATTTAGGCTTCTATACTCGCATATAAACATCAATCCTACGGGTTTTTTGGGATTTTCATTTTTAGGTGAACTATCCCTTTAAGCATCAACTAAATCAGCATATTAATGATTTCTCAAGGATCATGTGACACTGAATGTAGGAATAAATTACACTTTAAAATATATTACAATATAAAACAGTAACTGTAATTAGTAAACATATTTCAAAATATTGTTTCTACTGTATTTTGATCAAATAATTTTTTGAGACTTCTAACAATTTTTTTATTTTTATTTATTTATTTTTATCTTACTGACCCCAAACTTTTGAACTGCCTGTCTATTCTTTTCTGCAAAACAGTGGATCCTGTTTGACACTATGAAGAAGAGCTGAGACTCTTTGTTGCTCATTGTGTTGAATATGCATTAGCACAAGTCAATCAAATTAAAGTGCTTACTACGAACAATTAATCTAAACGCTTTAGAATGTAGCAATTAGAGGCAGTTATTCCTGGTCAGGAATCTCATGTGGTAATGACACTGGGATTCATTATTGGAGAAGTCACTGAAATTGTGTTTGTTTCAGGGATGGATTTCAGAGCAATCAAACTCACTGAAGGTTTCACAGGTCTGCTGGTCAATCATGGTATCGGGTGTTACGTTTGCATCTTCACATCGATTTGTTTATATGTCTGTTGTGATGGAAATGACAATATGTAGAACTGAATAAAAGTTATTAGGCTATAGGCCTACATGACAACCCAGACCTCAACTCTCATGTTCGTTTAATTGATAAAGAGTGCTGGAATTTTTATGTAAGTTCATCATACACGTCCTTTTTTTTTTCTTTTTTTTTCACAACTTGCTGACCTTAAAATTGTGAACGGTAGTGTGTATAAGCTACAATGTTTTTCGTATATTACCATATTACCATCTGTCGTGGAACTCAATCTGTGAAAATACAGACATCTCAAAACTTAGCTAAATTATAATATAAATAATACAAAGAAAATTCTTTAATGTTTGTTTTCAGATGTTTATTTTAGTTTGCCAAAATGATATTGCAACATGCCATGATTATGGCCTTGAAAATCCATGGTAGCTTAGTTGGAGTTCATGGTGTTTCTGATCCAGGTGGTGAAGTTGCAGACTTTGGCATAGACACCAGGCTTGTTCCTCTGGGCACACCCGTAACCCCAGGACACAACACCCTGCAGCTGGTTGTTGCACACCACTGGGCCGCCAGAGTCACCCTGCGATACAGAAGCGTTTCAGAGAAGTCAATAATTGCTGCAAAAAGTATTTTTATATATCTGTTAGCTTGACATCAAAACTTTAGCATTGATCGTACCTGGCAGGAGTCCTTGCCTCCCTCCATGAAGCCAGCGCAGAACATGTTGGAGGAGATCTGACCAGGGTAGGCATTTTTGCAGGTGCTGTCACTCAAGATAGGAGCGTTCAGGCACATCAGACGGCTGGGGTAGTTGCCTGAGAAAACATCAAGTCCCCACTTGGTTAATTTGCATTAATGGGTTATTTTAAAATGGCTAAAAGATTTACGCAGGAAGTTTCATTCCATATTAATTTAGTGGCACGCACTTCCACTGGCGCTCGTGTTTCCCCATCCAGAGATCAGGCAGCTGGTACCAGCTGAAGCACAGCTTGAAGGCAGAGCAACGGTCTTAACGTAGCTGTTCAGAGTGGCGGCACTGCTCAGCTTGATCAGCATGACGTCATTGTCCAGAGTATTGCTGTTGTAACTGGGGTGTCTGATGACCTTAGCGGAGTTGATGAACTGCTCGGTGCCCTCAGTGGTGTCAATGTTGTGCTCACCCAGACGCACCTGGACGCGTCTGAGAATAGAGACAAGTAAGTGATTATTGGTTTATACAGAAAGCATTAAATGTTAAACTCACTTCTACAACTTATTTTTTATTGAACCTAAGAAAGTGTGCACTTTGTTGGCTGAAATTTAAGTGATTACTAATGATTTATCCCTTATGTGCCTCTTATAGGAGATATTTATTTTTGAAAAGTAATTTCTGTATAGACGCATATGGTAGAATCTTGACTACAGTAAGCTGATGGAAATTTCTACCCCATAGCAGGGCATATTGTCACACTATGAGTAGATTGAGCACTGCCATTCAAAAGTTTGGGGTCGTAAGATGTTTTTTGAAAGAAGTATCATGAGCTCACTAAGGCTGAATTAATTTGATCCAAAATATAGTAAAAACAGTACTACTATGAAATTTTATTTCAGAAGACTGATTACAGTTTAAAACAGTTTTCTATTTTAATATATATATATTTTTTTTTAAATGTGATTTATTCCTGTGATGCGAAAGCTGAAATTTCAGCATCATTACTCCAGTCTTCAGAGTCACATGATCCTTCAGAAATCATTTAATATGCTGATTTGGTGCTCAAGAAACATTTCTTATTATTATTATCAATTTGAAAACAATTTAAAAACTCCATATTTTTTTTGTGGAATTTTTTTCAGGATTCTTTAAAGAATAGTAAGTTAAATTAAACAGCATTTATTTAAAATAGAAATATTTTGTAACATTATCACTGTCTTTACTGTTACTTTTGATCAATTAAATGCATACTTAATTTCTTCTTTTTTTTTAAATAATGGCATAGCAAGTAGAAATTTGTCATTACATTGGTTATTTAGTTGCTTTCTGTTAAATTTAAAAAGGAAAAAAAAATTAGCACAAAATAATTCATTACAAAGCTAAAATGTTAAAAGTAACATAACTTACTACACTATAGAAATCGTAAAAAATTACGAATCATTTCAGATTCAAATCCAAAGACAAAGTTTTTGTGCAATTGGACTTTTGAGTCAAACCTACTGAGATATAATTATTGTAACAACTTCCCCATGTACAAGCTCCAGTCCAGTCTCCCCTATATATATATTATGCACATGCAAAAAAAAAAAAAAAAGGACTTTCACTTACGACTTGTAGCAGTGAGCAGCAGACACAACCCAGAGGTTGCTGATCAGAGAGCCACCGCAAAAGTGGTAGCCACTGTTCAGGGAAACCTGGTATGGAACACCATTCTTAGTGCACTCATATCCGCCAACAATCTTGTCATCCTCATCCAGAGGAGCGGCATCTGGGAAAACATAAGGTTTCATTGTTTCATACATACATTTTACCAATATTAATAAAGAGAGCTGTAACCATACGGAATTAAATTAAAAATGGATTATATTTTACATGATGATTTCTGTTTAGAGAGACCCTAAAAACCCTTAATAGATCTGTATTAATGCCAATCTAAATCTTTCATGCCCCTTTACTTACAAGCCACAGCGAACAGAGCCAGAAAAATGAGAGCCTTCATGTTGAGACTGCTGAGTGTGTGTTCCCATACTGTTAAGACCCACCTTTTATACTCTGTCTACTCACAGCTCGAGATAATTTTCAAGGACATACATACATGTTGGTTCATTATGTAAGCCTTTAATAGCAATCAGTGTGTGACTCCAGCATGTGCTTCAACATAATTCAGATTGTCTTTCTAGAACATATTATTGCAAATCATTTCTATCATTTCATCACAATTAAAAGGAATCCTTTGCAGCGGTTATTTATAAAGGGGAAATTTGGTTGCATATTAGTAACAACTTGTAACAAATATGTTCAGAAAATGTGTCATGAGTTATAAATAGTGCTTATCATGTGCTACTTTAAGAAAAATGTTTTGACAAGACTTAGGTGCTAAGGACATATAATGTTTCACTTTTTTATTTCATCTCTTTTTTTCATAAAACAGTTTTGACTGAATTTTGACTGATGTTGTACAATTATTATGGTAACACTTTACAATAAGGTTCATTAGTTAACATTAGTGAACTAAATTAGTTGACATGAACTAAGAATGAACAATACTACAGCATTTATTAATCTTAGTTAACATTAATTTCAACATATTAAATACAAATACATTATTAAAATCAAAGGTTATTTGTTAACATACTGTAAACTAACATGAACAAACAACAATGAACAGCTGTAACTAACATTAACAAAGATTAACTAATATAGGAACAAATGTATTGCTCATTGTTAGTTCATTATAGTTAATACATTAACTTGTTAACTAATGAACCTTATTGTAAAGTGTTACCATTATTATATTACTTATCTTTGGAAACTAACATGCAAAACCAAGGGTTTAAAAATTGGCCATGTTATAATGTTAAATATAATGATAAATGTTATTTAACATAGGCTATCTTAATGTTAAATTTGTTTCATTTGCTAAATTAGGAGACATTACATTGTGGTGCAGAAGGCTCTTTTATTATTTTTTTTAAATGTGATCAAATTCAGGAAATTTGTAAAATGAGCGATCTCATTTTACAAACTCATTAGAGAAGACTGAGTGGACAGTACTGCAGTGGAAAGTTTTCATTGTGAAAAGTAAAAAGTTTCAATTTAAATTCACATTTAATTGAAAGTGGGCATTGCTTAATTTCCCCATGTAACTATATTATTTCCCCTTGATTATAAAAAAATATATAAACTGTGAAATCTTAGCTGATGGTAACCTTATTTTCCATAATATTTCAAAATATGTACAAACCGGTGGTGACTTTAGATAAACATGACATGGGAAAGTTCAACTGAATCAACATGTGGCAGCTAAACCATTCAAAGTGTTTGTCACCAGAGATTCTTATTGACTATCGAAGAATTTTGAAATATTTAATCAGACATTTTAAGCTCATATATTGCCGTACTTGTCAGAAAGTTTTTTTTTTTTTTTGCCAGGCACAATATAGAATAGCATTGTTGCTTAAAAGTGTGAGCAGCAGATGCTCTATATAGCTAATAGCTATTTTGCTGCACATTTCCCTGGTTAGACTTTTACTCAAACCGTGAGAAATCTAAGGTTTTTTGTCCCTTTGATGCATGGTGTCAAGGACAGTGGACAGATCTTTAAAATACATTTTTAAACATGGCCGTTGTTATAGCCAATCCAAATTTCCTTTCTCCCTTTTTTCACATGACTGTCTTCTTTATATTTCCATATGTGTTTACTTATAAACTGTCCATTACATTATGTTAGAAGCCTCAGACTTTAAATTTCATAATTAAAAAAAAAAAGTTCACAAAAAAGTTACCATACTCATGGTTTATGCTTTGTGAATCTTGGGCTGATTTTTTACTCCAGTTCCAGAGAAATCACAGAGAAATCATTAGCTTTTGTGGGAGAAAACAGATGGCTAATGAAGGATACACTGTCAGAAAAAAGGGTACGGTTGGGGTACATTTGTGAACAGAAGTTGTACCCTCAATGGGTCATAGTTAGACCTTAGGGTACTAATATGTACCATTTAGTGGTAAAAAAGGTACAAATATGTTTCCAACTGTCAGAGGGTCCATGTTTGGACCATTTAATCCCCAACAAAGGTACAATCTGTGACAAAAGGAGGAAGCCAAAGTGTATGAAATGGTAAAAGCTTATTAGGCTCTGTATCCACAGTGATCTCAACAATTCAGTGAACACATAATTGTCAATCACCCAAAACAGATTAAACATAGAGCAAGATATTCATGTTCATGAGTTGTTGGTTATTTAGAAGAGATGCACAAAATAACCAAATATATTTAAACTGATGCAAGTTAAGCTCCATCCACACACAAAATAGAATCAGCATTTTTTAAGTCATTACATCAACACCTCTCATAATGGGAGTGGGGGAACGGATTCCGACAGCTGTTTTTTTGCCGTCGGATTCCGTTCCCCCTATGTTTCTTACACAATAAGGTTCTAATATTTATTGAATTGTAGCATTTTGCAAGCCTCAGTAGCCTAGTGGTCAGTCCCCTGACAATATTTTTTTTTAGCTTTGGGGCGACCCGAGTTCAAGTCCCGGGTCATCGAACTTTCTTGATACTATACTTTCCTATCATAATAAAAGGCAAAAATATATTCTTTAAACTGTTGCAAGTTAAGCTCCATCCACATACAAAATAGAATCAGCATTTTTTAAGTCATTACATCAACACCTCTCATAATGGGAGTGGGGGAACGGATTTCGACAGCTGAACTATTTGCCGTCGGATTCCGTTCCCCCTATGTTTCTTACACAATAAGGTTCTAATATTTATCAAATTGAAGGAAGTTACTAGTCTCAATAGCCTAGTTGTCAGTACCCTGACAATATTTTTTTAGCTTTGGGCAACCCGAGTTCAAGTCCAGGGTCGTCGAACTTTCTTGATACTATACTTTCCTATCATAATAAAAGGCAAAAAATATATTCTTTAAACTGATGCAAGTTAAGCTCCATCCACACACAAAATAGAATCAGCATTTTTTAAGTCATTACATCAACACCTCTCATAATGGGTGTGGGGGAACGGATTCCGACAGCTGTTTTTTTGCCGTCGGATTCCGTTCCCCCTATGTTTCTTACACAATAAGGTTCTAATATTTATCAAATTGAAGAAACTTACTAGTCTCAATAGCCTAGTTGTCAGTACCCTGACAGTATTTTTTTTTAGCTTTGGGCAACCCGAGTTCAAGTCCAGGGTCGTCGAACTTTCTTGATACTATACTTTCCTATCATAATAAAAGGCAAAAAATATATTCTTTAAACTGATGCAAGTTAAGATCCATCCACACACAAAATAGAATCAGCATTTTTTAAGTCATTACATCAACACCTCTCATAATGGGAGTGGGGGAACGGATTCCGACAGCTGTGTTTTTGCCGTCGGATTCCGTTCCCCCTATGTTTCTTACACAATAAGGTTCTAATATTTATTAAATTATAGCATTCTGTTAGCCTCAATAGCCTAGTGGTCAGTCCCCTGATAATATTTTTTTTTACCTTTGGGGCGACCCGAGTTCAAGTCCCGGGTCATCGAACTTTCTTGATACTATACTTTCCTATCATAATAAAAGGCAAAAATATATTCTTTAAACTGTTGCAAGTTAAGCTCCATCCACACACAAAATAGAATCAGCATTTTTTAAGCCATTACATCAACACCTCTCATAATGGGAGTGGGGGAACGGATTTCGACAGCTGAACTATTTGCCGTCGGATTCCGTTCCCCCTATGTTTCTTACACAATAAGGTTCTAATATTTATCAAATTGAAGGAAGTTACTAGTCTCAATAGCCTAGTTGTCAGTACCCTGACAATTTTTTTTTAGCTTTGGGCAACCCGAGTTCAAGTCCAGGGTCGTCGAACTTTCTTGATACTATACTTTCCTATCATAATAAAAGGCAAAAAATATATTCTTTAAACTGATGCAAGTTAAGCTCCATCCACACACAAAATAGAATCAGCATTTTTTAAGTCATTACATCAACACCTCTCATAATGGGAGTGGGGGAACGGATTCCGACAGCTGTTTTTTTGCCGTCGGATTCCGTTCCCCCTATGTTTCTTACACAATAAGGTTCTAATATTTATTAAATTGTAGCATTTTGCAAGCCTCAGTAGCCTAGTGGTCAGTCCCCTGACAATATTTTTTTTTAGCTTTGGGCAACCCGAGTTCAAGTCCAGGGTCGTCGAACTTTCTTGATACTATACTTTCCTATCATAATAAAAGGCAAAAAATATATTCTTTAAACTGTTGCAAGTTAAGCTCCATCCACATACAAAATAGAATCAGCATTTTTTAAGCCATTACATCAACACCTCTCATAATGGGAGTGGGGGAACGGATTTCGACAGCTGAACTATTTGCCGTCGGATTCCGTTCCCCCTATGTTTCTTACACAATAAGGTTCTAATATTTATCAAATTGAAGGAAGTTACTAGTCTCAATAGCCTAGTTGTCAGTACCCTGACAATATTTTTATTAGCTTTGGGCAACCCGAGTTCAAGTCCAGGGTCGTCGAACTTTCTTGATACTATACTTTCCTATCATAATAAAAGGCAAAAAATATATTCTTTAAACTGATGCAAGTTAAGCTCCATCCACACACAAAATAGAATCAGCATTTTTTAAGTCATTACATCGACACCTCTCATGATGGGAGTGGGGGAACGGATTCCGACAGCTGTTTTTTTGCCGTCGGATTCCGTTCCCCCTATGTTTCTTACACAATAAGGTTCTAATATTTATTAAATTGTAGCATTTTGCTAGCCTCAATAGCCTAGTGGTCAGTCCCCTGACAATATTTTGTTTTACCTTTGGGGCGACCCGAGTTCAAGTCCCGGGTCATCGAACTTTCTTGATACTATACTTTACTATCATAATAAAAGGCAAAAAATATATTCTTTAAACTGTTGCAAGTTAAGCTCCATCCACACACAAAATAGAATCAGCATTTTTTAAGCCATTACATCAACACCTCTCATAATGGGAGTGGGGGAACGGATTTCGACAGCTGAACTATTTGCCGTCGGATTCCGTTCCCCCTATGTTTCTTACACAATAAGGTTCTAATATTTATCAAATTGAAGGAAGTTACTAGTCTCAATAGCCTAGTTGTCAGTACCCTGACAATATTTTTATTAGCTTTGGGCAACCCGAGTTCAAGTCCAGGGTCGTCGAACTTTCTTGATACTATAGACCTTATGTAGCCCCGCCCCTTTTCAGCGCTGCGCTCATTGTCTTTTGACTTCCGGTCTGTATTTTCACAGCGTTTTGCGTGTTTATTAATGAACGGCTCGTTTTAAAATCTTCCCGGTCGATTTACATTTGTTAAGTCATCTGCTTTAAACATTACAGTCCTCATGATAACTTTCGTTAACTTTACATTAAGTAAATCCACTTAAAAAGCTAATTACTCCTGGACAGAAATGCCATATAAATATACAGAGCGACCGCAAAACGGAAGTTAAAAGACAATTTTCCAAAGATGGCGGCGCCCTTGTTTCTCTGGTGCATAAGGTCTATACTTTCCTATCATAATAAAAGGCAAAAAATATATTCTTTAAACTGTTGCAAGTTAAGCTCCATCCACACACAAAATAGAATCAGCATTTTTTAAGCCATTACATCAACACCTCTCATAATGGGAGTGGGGGAACGGATTCTGACAACTGTTTTTCTTTTTGCCGTCGGATTCCGTTCCCCCTATGTTTCTTACGCACTGAGGTTCTTATATTTATCAAACTGATGCTGTTTAAGCTCCATACACTCACAAAAATAGAATCAGCATTTTTTTAAGCCATTACATCAACACCTCTCATAATGGGAGTGGGGGAACGGATTTCGACAGCTGAACTATTTGCCGTCGGATTCCGTTCCCCCTATGTTTCTTACACAATAAGGTTCTAATATTTATCAAATTGAAGGAAGTTACTAGTCTCAATAGCCTAGTTGTCAGTACCCTGACAATATTTTTTTTTAGCTTTGAGGCGACCCGAGTTCAAGTCCTGGGTCATCGAACTTTCTTGATACTATACTTTCCTATCATAATAAAAGGCAAAAAATATATTCTTTAAACTGATGCAAGTTAAGCTCCATCCACACACAAAATAGAATCAGCATTTTTTAAGCCATTACATCAACACCTCTCATAATGGGAGTGGGGGAACGGATTCTGACAACTGTTTTTCTTTTTGCCTTCGGATTCTGTTCCCCCCATATTTCTGACACACTGAGGTTCTTATATTTATCAAACTGATGCTGTTTAAGCTCCATACACTCACAAAAAAAGAATCAGCATTTTTTTAAGCCATTACATCAACACCTCTCATAATGGGAGTGGGGGAACGGATTTCGACAGCTGAACTATTTGCCGTCGGATTCCGTTCCCCCTATGTTTCTTACACAATAAGGTTCTAATATTTATCAAATTGAAGGAAGTTACTAGTCTCAATAGCCTAGTTGTCAGTACCCTGACAATATTTTTTTTAGCTTTGGGCAACCCGAGTTCAAGTCCAGGGTCGTCGAACTTTCTTGATACTATACTTTCCTATCATAATAAAAGGCAAAAAATATATTCTTTAAACTGATGCAAGTTAAGATCCATCCACACACAAAATAGAATCAGCATTTTTTAAGTCATTACATCAACACCTCTCATAATGGGAGTGGGGGAACGGATTCCGACAGCTGTGTTTTGGCCGTCGGATTCCGTTCCCCCTATGTTTCTTACACAATAAGGTTCTAATATTTATTAAATTATAGCATTCTGCTAGCCTCAATAGCCTAGTGGTCAGTCCCCTGACAATATTGTTTTTTTACCTTTGGGGCGACCCGAGTTCAAGTCCCGGGTCATCGAACTTTCTTGATACTATACTTTCCTATCATAATAAAAGGCAAAAAATATATTCTTTAAACTGTTGCAAGTTAAGCTCCATCCACATACAAAATAGAATCAGCATTTTTTAAGCCATTACATCAACACCTCTCATAATGGGAGTGGGGGAACGGATTTCGACAGCTGAACTATTTGCCGTCGGATTCCGTTCCCCCTATGTTTCTTACACAATAAGGTTCTAATATTTATCAAATTGAAGGAAGTTACTAGTCTCAATAGCCTAGTTGTCAGTACCCTGACAATATTTTTATTAGCTTTGGGCAACCCGAGTTCAAGTCCAGGGTCGTCGAACTTTCTTGATACTATACTTTCCTATCATAATAAAAGGCAAAAAATATATTCTTTAAACTGATGCAAGTTAAGCTCCATCCACACACAAAATAGAATCAGCATTTTTTAAGTCATTACATCGACACCTCTCATGATGGGAGTGGGGGAACGGATTCCGACAGCTGTTTTTTTGCCGTCGGATTCCGTTCCCCCTATGTTTCTTACACAATAAGGTTCTAATATTTATTAAATTGTAGCATTTTGTTAGCCTCAATAGCCTAGTGGTCAGTCCCCTGACAATATTTTGTTTTACCTTTGGGGCGACCCGAGTTCAAGTCCCGGGTCATCGAACTTTCTTGATACTATACTTTACTATCATAATAAAAGGCAAAAAATATATTCTTTAAACTGTTGCAAGTTAAGCTCCATCCACACACAAAATAGAATCAGCATTTTTTAAGCCATTACATCAACACCTCTCATAATGGGAGTGGGGGAACGGATTTCGACAGCTGAACTATTTGCCGTCGGATTCCGTTCCCCCTATGTTTCTTACACAATAAGGTTCTAATATTTATCAAATTGAAGGAAGTTACTAGTCTCAATAGCCTAGTTGTCAGTACCCTGACAATATTTTTATTAGCTTTGGGCAACCCGAGTTCAAGTCCAGGGTCGTCGAACTTTCTTGAAACTATACTTTCCTATCATAATAAAAGGCAAAAAATATATTCTTTAAACTGTTGCAAGTTAAGCTCCATCCACACACAAAATAGAATCAGCATTTTTTAAGCCATTACATCAACACCTCTCATAATGGGAGTGGGGGAACGGATTCTGACAACTGTTTTTCTTTTTGCCGTCGGATTCCGTTCCCCCTATGTTTCTTACGCACTGAGGTTCTTATATTTATCAAACTGATGCTGTTTAAGCTCCATACACTCACAAAAATAGAATCAGCATTTTTTTAAGCCATTACATCAACACCTCTCATAATGGGAGTGGGGGAACGGATTTCGACAGCTGAACTATTTGCCGTCGGATTCCGTTCCCCCTATGTTTCTTACACAATAAGGTTCTAATATTTATCAAATTGAAGGAAGTTACTAGTCACAATAGCCTAGTTGTCAGTACCCTGACAATATTTTTATTAGCTTTGGGCAACCCGAGTTCAAGTCCAGGGTCGTCGAACTTTCTTGATACTATACTTTCCTATCATAATAAAAGGCAAAAAATATATTCTTTAAACTGTTGCAAGTTAAGCTCCATCCACACACAAAATAGATTCAGCATTTTTTAAGTCGTTACATCAACACCTCTCATAATGGGAGTGGGGGAACGGATTCCGACAGCTGTTTTTTTGCCGTCGGATTCCGTTCCCCCTATGTTTCTTACACAATAAGGTTCTAATATGTATTAAATTGTAGCATTTTGCTAGCCTCAATAGCCTAGTGGTCAATCCCCTGACAATATTTTTTTTTTACCTTTCGGGCGACCCGAGTTCAAGTCCCGGGTCATCGAACTTTCTTGATACTATACTTTCCTATCATAATAAAAGGCAAAAAATATATTCTTTAAACTGTTGCAAGTTAAGCTGAGTAACTTGTACTTACTGAGTAAATTGTCATGTTTTCCTTGGTAACGTTGCAGGACATATGAGGTAAAATAAAAAAAATATGTGACTATGGAAAAGGGAATGATATGGTACAATTCCGGTAATACCATGGAAATAAACAAGGCTTCCTTTTACAGTACAGTTTCACTTTACTTACTGAGTAAATTGTCATGGTTTCCTTGGTAACGTTGCAGGACATATGAGGTAAAATTTTTTGACTATATGGAAAAGGGAATGATATGGTACAATTCCGGTAACACCATGGAAATAAACAAGGCTTCCTTTTACAGTACAGTTGCACTTTACTTACTGAGTAAATTGTCATGTTTTCCTTGGTAACGTTGCAGAACATATGAGGTAAAATAAAAATAAAAATGTGACTATGGAAAAGGGAATGAGGGTAAGTGTACCCATTAAGCCCACCAAAATCTAAATCTAGGTTTTTTTCATAGATATTGACATAGTTTATAAGAAAAATAATTTGTTAAAATGCAAGATCAATCTCTCATTTGAAAATTTATTAATTAGTTGATGTACATTTTAGAATATAAAATTAAGATAATTTAGGAATAAAGTCAGAAGTCTGGCATGGGCTTAATTGGTACTTTGGCACCATTTAAGCCCGCATGTGTTCCAAATAAGCCCACATCATCTTTGATTCACAAAATATATATTTTTTTATTGATTTTAAAGAAGTAAAACATCAATATATTTATTCAGTGACAGGGAAGAATAAAAAAAAATCCTTTTGCTAATGTTTGATTAAAGCCCCGGGTGGGATGGGTAGGTGTTAATGGCCGGTGGTCTGGAGCTTTAAGTTGGCTTGACTGGAGTTGTAGCTGGAAGTTAGGCCGGGTGTATCTCGGGAGCCAAGCCGAGTTGGGGCTCCAAATTCTGGGCTTAGGAGGGGCTCCTAGTGGGCCCCCCACACCGGGAGTCTGGAGCCTTAAGCCGGCTTAGCTCCCAAGTTATGCCTGGTCAAAGGTGGAAGTTTAACCGGGTGTATCTCAGGAAGGAAGCCGAGTTGGGGCTCCAGACTCTGGGGTTTCTGGGGACTCTCAGGTCACACCGGGAGTATGCAGCCTTAGGTCGGCTTGATTCTGGAGTTATGCCCAATCAAAGTTCCACTGGAAGTGACCATACCTCGGGAAGAAAGCCGAGTTAGGGCTCAATACTCCCGGCATAGGCGGCCCACTGGGTGACCCCTCCATGCCCTTAGTCCAGAGCCCCATCTCGGCTTGGGCCGTTTTGCCGGTCAAAGCTGGACAGGAAGTGGTGGTATCCCGGAGCCGGACGGTCCCAGGGGCTCAAGACTGTGGGGAATACAGGGTCCCTCTGGGACCTCTCCATGCCCAGAATCTCAAGCCTTAACTCAGCTTGGCTCCCGAATTATGCCCGGTTATACATACAGGACTTTAGGACAAACCGGGCTCTATCTCATTGGAATGAATGTGTGTAATTTGTGTGTAAGTAAGGTAAGGTTAAAAGGTTAGTAAGGTAAAAGCACACAAAGACATGTTATCTTTAAACACTTTCAAAAAATGTATCAAAGTTTGCAATTAGAGGGATTCCTCATTGAAATACATAAGGTGGGCTTAAATGGTACATAGTGAGTAATGGTGAAAAAAGACAATGTTTTCCTTTAAAAATGTAAGATATGTTTACAAATACATGCATGGAGCTTAAATATACTGTGGACTAGTATCATAGTAATTTTCATTGTGCCCACATTAAGAAATGTTAAGTTTTTTTCATTCAAAGTTAGCTTGTGTTGGCTCTAGTTTGCATGCGTTTTGTGGCGCTGTACCATTTAAGCCCATCTTAAAAAAAAGTTAATTTATAAAAATAATCTTCTCTACAAAACAATTTATGATGCATTTATTTGTAAATGAATGTAAAATGAATCACAAAACATTCATTGTATGCAGTTCACATGCTTAATTCTTTGGCAGTCTATCTTTCTGTAAGGCTAATGGTTTGACCTAGAGATTAGCTTTGAACACAAGCTAATAAAACTCATCTTTCCATTTAAAGGAAAATGATATAAAATGATAAAGTACTATTTGTTCATACACAAAAAACAATACATTTATCTCTTATTTGACATAATATCAATGTAGTTACCAAAGAAATGGCTGAAAATTGCTGAAATGTGTTGATTTCTGAAGGGTCCCGAAACACCAAAGTTTTGGGGTGACTTTGTGTGAGGTCCCCTGAGACAGCGTGCACATGGGTGGGGCTAACTCAACATTGCCAAATGTAATTGGTATGCAATTAAAAATGCCAGGGAAGTAACAAATCACTCTATTGGTTAAAATAATAAGCAGCATAAAATATTATTTTCTCTTTTTTTAATTTGACTTAGGAGTTGAAAGTGGGCTTAAAGGGTACATGGGCTTAATGGGTACACTTACCCGATATGGTACAATTCCGGTAATACCATGGAAATAAACAAGGCTTCATTTTACAGTACAGTTTCACTTTACTTACTGAGTAAATTGTCATGTTTTCCTTGGTAACGTTGCAGGACATATGAGGTGAAATAAAAATAAAAATGTGACTATGGAAAAGGGAATAATATGGTACAATTCCGGTAATACCATGGAAATAAACAAGGCTTCATTTTACAGTACAGTTGCACTTTACTTACTGAGTAAATTGTAAAAAAATCTGCAAGAACATACCCAGTATTTAAGATGTGCCATGACATTAGGGAAAACTGTTCCTGCGGGGTAGTTACCAGGTAAGTGTAAGGTAAATTATTTGATAAACCCTCTATAAATGGGTGTAGCAATGAACAACAACTATGTAAGACAAGGTAATTTATTGGAAACTACCGTCTTAATTTCAAGATAGTAATAAATAAACATGGACTGTTACCAACATAACCCTAGGATAACTACAAACCTAACTTGAATTGATGGGTAATACTGGAGGTGTTTCTAAAAATAGTCTGCCTACATTCTGAGGAAGTACACAATTAAATCGGAGTTATTACCAACCTAAACAGGTAACAAGTACACAGTACTTTGTTGAGTTGATATTTAACAGTGGTGTTTTTTTCCCTGGTAGTTTCTCTGTAATTGCATACTAATCACCTTAAGTAATTACACACTAAAATACTATAATTTACCATATGCTTACCAGGTAAATACTTAGTAGTTAGTTTGTAGTTTCTCTGCATTTACATACTTGTTACCTGTGGTAATTACCAATAACCAACTATAACTTACCATGTATTTACCAGGTAAATACCTAGTAATTAGTTTGTAGTTTCTCTGCATTTACATACTTGTTACCTGTGGTAATTACCAATAACCAACTATAACTTACCATGTATTTACTAGGTAAATACCTAGTAATTAGGGGACTGTAAAATAAAGGGTTACCATATATTATGAAGGTTGAAAAACCACATGGTGTTCCTTTAAATAAGAGTTGTAATTTATAAATCTGTTGGTTTATCTTGAGTTTTTTATTTACACAAAACGCGATGGGTTTGAACTGTTTCTATGGCCACGGTCTCGCGGTAGACTAAGTTAATGTTATAAGTTATGCTAAAAGTTAACGTTATATCTTAATTTGTGGCTAAACGATACAAATAATTGTTATAACAATAAGTTTAAAACGTAATAACAAAACGTTGGTTTTGTCAGGTCAGTATTTTCGAAGAAAGGTTTTCCCTAATGTGTCAATAGGCATAACGTTACAGACAGCTATTATATGTCAAGTGGTGCACATAACTCGAAAGGGAACCAACGAATTTTCACAATACTTAAAACTAAACATACCTCTGAATTTCTGTGCTTCGTCTTCGGTGATATTTATTCCGGTTTCTTTCAATTTCTGAAGAAGATCCTCCGTCGACAGCGTCAGGAGTGAGACAGCCATCATGGAATAACCGTCGTTTCTTTTTTTTTTCTTTTTTTTTATTGAACAATTATTCATGTACAAACGATAAGGCAATGTTAATAAATCTTGACATAAAAAAACATACAAAACAGGTGCATGAAATAACCACAAATATAACCGTCGTTTCTCGCGCATAAAGTGCACTGCGCGCGCTACAATCCCATTGGCTGGTCAAATGCGTGTACTTTTACTTTGAGGCAAAGTAAAAGTACCCCATATAATTTTAAATAAACGTTGAATAGTATTCGTCTACATTGCTTTTAAAAATTGCTTTTGCTAAAAAAAGATTAGTATATATGTATTTATTTTAACTCTAAATTAAAACTTAAAACTTATCTTACAAGTTAAAAGTTAAAACAGCTATTATATTACACAGTTTAAAAATACAGGCCTACTTTATTGCATTTCGTCGCTGCCCGATGAAACTCACGTATGTCCAAAACGGTTACTTTTCAGGAAGTGAAAAAAACACCATAATTTCAAAAGCAGTTGAACGTAGCGTTGTCATACTTGGTACGGCATCTTTAAATGTAACCATATTCTTGCCCGTGTAATGATATAGTCCACATTTGACCAAAATCGAGTTTAAATGGACATACGTGCATATTTTACAGTAACGGTGGTCGATACGCGTTCTTCCGATCATTAAAATGGCCAAGTCGCGTTTCATATTGACAGATGAATAGGCTACGCTCAGTTTATTACAGTAAATACGTCTCAGTTTAATTGTCTCTTGCAAACTTCATATGATATATGAAGGGACAATGAATAAATACACTCATTGCTGACCAGCCTATAGGCGAACTAGGCAATTGCCTAGAGCGGCACTTTTGTAAGGGCAGCAAAATGTGTGCCAATGCCAACCGGGAATGAACAATTCACAAAATAGGCTAGGCTATGATAATCATACATAATCAGAGAGTAGCCTTTTCTTTTCGTTTTGAATTATTTCGTTTAAAGAATTTTCAAGCTTTGTGTATTGGATGTCATTCTCATGTCTGTGTGAGGCATACACTGAGTTTCGTTAAGTTAGGATGAGATGCGCTTAACGTGCAATGCAAGTGACCGCGCGGGCGCCTCCATGATTATATTGTCTGCTATATATTTGCTGCTTATATATTAAATCCACTACAGGCAATTGGCTGATGAAAAATTTATTAAAAATAAGATACAATTTATACAAAACGAAATTCACTTTCAAAATTCACAAAACAAAACTTGATGAAGTGGTCAAAATCATGTCTGACCCGTCTCAAATGTGGCATCCTATTACTCGTGCTGTTCACTTTTCATACTTTCAACAGTATAGTAGTAGACCTACAGACTCTATTTGTACAAATTGCTGCACATTCATTTAATTCTGAATTTTGCACAAACAAGTTGAAAGGCTTCAAATCAAGTTCACGGATAATTGTGCGTGCATTTATTAATCATGATACTAAAATCATAACAAAGTAGGCTATGCTATGTACAAAAAAAACAGCCATTTCTGTTTTTTTTTCTTTTAAACAAAAAACAAAAAAACAAGCTGCACCCTTTTTTTTTACATTTCATCTTTCATTCCGAAATAGAATAATGAATGAACGAAAAAGTACACGGACCCAACATGGCTATAGCCTTTTTAGCCGTTATCAATCTAAATTAATCTCGTTTTTAATTTAACTTAATTTTATTTTTCTTTATTTAAATTTCGTTTTTCTTTATTTAAATTTCGGGTTTTTCTTTATTTAATTTTCGTTTTTTCTTTATTTAAATGTCATTTTTATTTATTTAAATTTCGTTTTTTCTTTATTAGGCTAAATTTCATTTTTTCTTTTTTTTAAATTTAGTTTTTTTCTTTATTTAAATTATGTTTTTCTTTATTTAAAATTCGTTATTCTTTATTTAAATCTACCCTTTACTGTGTCAGTAATTTATTAGTCAGAAAAATATTAGACAGTATTGCTTAAGTTAACAGACCCGTGCGTTAACATCTCCACAATAAACAGTGACAATTACTTCGTCTAGACCATTTACCGGTAAATAACAGTTGTGAATATATTGCGAATATATAATGAACTTGAACAGTTGTCAAAAACAAACGTTTGCTGATACTTTACCTCACAGAATTATTCGGCTATCCAATGCGGAGCTTCCAGAGACGCTTAGACCGGCGAGATGCCTCCACAGAGCGGGAGATACGCGGCGTGATTGACAGCTTTGACACCAAATGGATATACGTGGAAATCAGATGACATGATTTCACAACTTTTCATTGGTCATTTAGATATGTGAAGCATACTGTATATGGAAATGAACCTGGACATTCTATCCGTCGAAAAATCTCAAAATCGGCAAAATGGACATACGCGGTTTTCATCGGACAGCGACGATTTGCTTTATGTTTCAAACTTATCTTGATGCTCTGCATAATCAATAAAAGGATGTGTGCTTGTGTACTGTTCAGAACCAGTGACAGTCAGTAAATATATGGGCTGTTAAAGAATATATTTTTTGCCTTTTATTATGATAGGAAAGTATAGTATCAAGAAAGTTCGACGACCCGGGACTTGAACTCGGGTCGCCCCAAAGCTAAAAAAAAATATTGTCAGGGGACTGACCACTAGGCTACTGAGGCTTGCAAAATGCTACAATTTAATAAATATTAGAACCTTATTGTGTAAGAAACATAGGGGGAACGGAATCCGACGGCAAATAGTTCAGCTGTCGAAATCCGTTCCCCCACTCCCATTATGAGAGGTGTTGATGTAATGACTTAAAAAATGCTGATTCTATTTTGTGTGTGGATGGAGCTTAACTTGCATCAGTTTAAAGAATATATTTTTTGCCTTTTATTATGATAGGAAAGTATCAAGAAAGTTCGACGACCCTGGACTTGAACTCGGGTTGCCCAAAGCTAAAAAAAATTTGTCAGGGTACTGACAACTAGGCTATTGAGACTAGTAACTTCCTTCAATTTGATAAATATTAGAACCTTATTGTGTAAGAAACATAGGGGGAACGGAATCCGACGGCAAATAGTTCAGCTGTCGAAATCCGTTCCCCCACTCCCATTATGAGAGGTGTTGATGTAATGGCTTAAAAAATGCTGATTCTATTTTGTATGTGGATGGAGCTTAACTTGCAACAGTTTAAAGAATATATTTTTTGCCTTTTATTATGATAGGAAAGTATAGTATCAAGAAAGTTCGATGACCCGGGACTTGAACTCGGGTCGCCCCAAAGCTAAAAAAAAATATTGTCAGGGGACTGACCACTAGGCTACTGAGGCTTGCAAAATGCTACAATTTAATAAATATTAGAACCTTATTGTGTAAGAAACATAGGGGGAACGGAATCCGACGGCAAAAAAACAGCTGTCGGAATCCGTTCCCCCACTCCCATTATGAGAGGTGTTGATGTAATGACTTAAAAAATGCTGATTCTATTTTGTGTGTGGATGGAGCTTAACTTGCATCAGTTTAAAGAATATATTTTTTGCCTTTTATTATGATAGGAAAGTATAGTATCAAGAAAGTTCGACGACCCTGGACTTGAACTCGGGTTGCCCAAAGCTAAAAAAAATATTGTCAGGGTACTGACAACTAGGCTATTGAGACTAGTAACTTCCTTCAATTTGATAAATATTAGAACCTTATTGTGTAAGAAACATAGGGGGAACGGAATCCGACGGCAAAAAAACAGCTGTCGGAATCCGTTCCCCCACTCCCATTATGAGAGGTGTTGATGTAATGACTTAAAAAATGCTGATTCTATTTTGTGTGTGGATGGAGCTTAACTTGCATCAGTTTAAAGAATATATTTTTTGCCTTTTATTATGATAGGAAAGTATAGTATCAAGAAAGTTCGACGACCCTGGAATTGAACTCGGGTTGCCCAAAGCTAAAAAAAATATTGTCAGGGTACTGACAACTAGGCTATTGAGACTAGTAACTTCCTTCAATTTGATAAATATTAGAACCTTATTGTGTAAGAAACATAGGGGGAACGGAATCCGACGGCAAATAGTTCAGCTGTGGAAATCCGTTCCCCCACTCCCATTATGAGAGGTGTTGATGTAATGGCTTAAAAAATGCTGATTCTATTTTGTATGTGGATGGAGCTTAACTTGCAACAGTTTAAAGAATATATTTTTTGCCTTTTATTATGATAGGAAAGTATAGTATCAAGAAAGTTCGATGACCCGGGACTTGAACTCGGGTCGCCCCAAAGCTAAAAAAAAATATTGTCAGGGGACTGACCACTAGGCTACTGAGGCTTGCAAAATGCTACAATTTAATAAATATTAGAACCTTATTGTGTAAGAAACATAGGGGGAACGGAATCCGACGGCAAAAAAACAGCTGTCGGAATCCGTTCCCCCACTCCCATTATGAGAGGTGTTGATGTAATGACTTAAAAAATGCTGATTCTATTTTGTGTGTGGATGGAGCTTAACTTGCATCAGTTTAAAGAATATATTTTTTGCCTTTTATTATGATAGGAAAGTATCAAGAAAGTTCGACGACCCTGGACTTGAACTCGGGTTGCCCAAAGCTAAAAAAAATTTGTCAGGGTACTGACAACTAGGCTATTGAGACTAGTAACTTCCTTCAATTTGATAAATATTAGAACCTTATTGTGTAAGAAACATAGGGGGAACGGAATCCGACGGCAAATAGTTCAGCTGTCGAAATCCGTTCCCCCACTCCCATTATGAGAGGTGTTGATGTAATGGCTTAAAAAATGCTGATTCTATTTTGTATGTGGATGGAGCTTAACTTGCAACAGTTTAAAGAATATATTTTTTGCCTTTTATTATGATAGGAAAGTATAGTATCAAGAAAGTTCGATGACCCGGGACTTGAACTCGGGTCGCCCCAAAGCTAAAAAAAAATATTGTCAGGGGACTGACCACTAGGCTACTGAGGCTTGCAAAATGCTACAATTTAATAAATATTAGAACCTTATTGTGTAAGAAACATAGGGGGAACGGAATCCGACGGCAAAAAAACAGCTGTCGGAATCCGTTCCCCCACTCCCATTATGAGAGGTGTTGATGTAATGACTTAAAAAATGCTGATTCTATTTTGTGTGTGGATGGAGCTTAACTTGCATCAGTTTAAAGAATATATTTTTTGCCTTTTATTATGATAGGAAAGTATAGTATCAAGAAAGTTCGACGACCCTGGACTTGAACTCGGGTTGCCCAAAGCTAAAAAAAATATTGTCAGGGTACTGACAACTAGGCTATTGAGACTAGTAACTTCCTTCAATTTGATAAATATTAGAACCTTATTGTGTAAGAAACATAGGGGGAACGGAATCCGACGGCAAAAAAACAGCTGTCGGAATCCGTTCCCCCACTCCCATTATGAGAGGTGTTGATGTAATGACTTAAAAAATGCTGATTCTATTTTGTGTGTGGATGGAGCTTAACTTGCATCAGTTTAAAGAATATATTTTTTGCCTTTTATTATGATAGGAAAGTATAGTATCAAGAAAGTTCGACGACCCTGGAATTGAACTCGGGTTGCCCAAAGCTAAAAAAAATATTGTCAGGGTACTGACAACTAGGCTATTGAGACTAGTAACTTCCTTCAATTTGATAAATATTAGAACCTTATTGTGTAAGAAACATAGGGGGAACGGAATCCGACGGCAAATAGTTCAGCTGTGGAAATCCGTTCCCCCACTCCCATTATGAGAGGTGTTGATGTAATGGCTTAAAAAATGCTGATTCTATTTTGTATGTGGATGGAGCTTAACTTGCAACAGTTTAAAGAATATATTTTTTGCCTTTTATTATGATAGGAAAGTATAGTATCAAGAAAGTTCGATGACCCGGGACTTGAACTCGGGTCGCCCCAAAGCTAAAAAAAAATATTGTCAGGGGACTGACCACTAGGCTACTGAGGCTTGCAAAATGCTACAATTTAATAAATATTAGAACCTTATTGTGTAAGAAACATAGGGGGAACGGAATCCGACGGCAAAAAAACAGCTGTCGGAATCCGTTCCCCCACTCCCATTATGAGAGGTGTTGATGTAATGACTTAAAAAATGCTGATTCTATTTTGTGTGTGGATGGAGCTTAACTTGCATCAGTTTAAAGAATATATTTTTTGCCTTTTATTATGATAGGAAAGTATAGTATCAAGAAAGTTCGACGACCCGGGACTTGAACTCGGGTCGCCCCAAAGCTAAAAAAAAATATTGTCAGGGGACTGACCACTAGGCTCCTGAGGCTTGCAAAATGCTACAATTTAATAAATATTAGAACCTTATTGTGTAAGAAACATAGGGGGAACGGAATCCGACGGCAAATAGTTCAGCTGTCGAAATCCGTTCCCCCACTCCCATTATGAGAGGTGTTGATGTAATGACTTAAAAAATGCTGATTCTATTTTGTGTGTGGATGGAGCTTAACTTGCATCAGTTTAAAGAATATATTTTTTGCCTTTTATTATGATAGGAAAGTATAGTATCAAGAAAGTTCGACGACCCGGGACTTGAACTCGGGTCGCCCCAAAGCTAAAAAAAAATATTGTCAGGGGACTGACCACTAGGCTACTAAGGCTTGCAAAATGCTACAATTTAATAAATATTAGAACCTTATTGTGTAAGAAACATAGGGGGAACGGAATCCGACGGCAAAAAAACAGCTGTCGGTATCCGTTCCCCCACTCCCATTATGAGAGGTGTTGATGTAATGACTTAAAAAATGCTGATTCTATTTTGTGTGTGGATGGAGCTTAACTTGCATCAGTTTAAAGAATATATTTTTTGCCTTTTATTATGATAGGAAAGTATCAAGAAAGTTCGACGACCCTGGACTTGAACTCGGGTTGCCCAAAGCTAAAAAAAAATTGTCAGGGTACTGACAACTAGGCTATTGAGACTAGTAACTTCCTTCAATTTGATAAATATTAGAACCTTATTGTGTAAGAAACATAGGGGGAACGGAATCCGACGGCAAATAGTTCAGCTGTCGAAATCCGTTCCCCCACTCCCATTATGAGAGGTGTTGATGTAATGACTTAAAAAATGCTGATTCTATTTTGTATGTGGATGGAGCTTAACTTGCAACAGTTTAAAGAATATATTTTTGCCTTTTATTATGATAGGAAAGTATAGTATCAAGAAAGTTCGATGACCCGGGACTTGAACTCGGGTCGCCCCAAAGCTAAAAAAAAATATTGTCAGGGGACTGACCACTAGGCTACTGAGGCTTGCAAAATGCTACAATTTAATAAATATTAGAACCTTATTGTGTAAGAAACATAGGGGGAACGGAATCCGACGGCAAATAGTTCAGCTGTCGAAATCCGTTCCCCCACTCCCATTATGAGAGGTGTTGATGTAATGGCTTAAAAAATGCTGATTCTATTTTGTATGTGGATGGAGCTTAACTTGCAACAGTTTAAAGAATATATTTTTGCCTTTTATTATGATAGGAAAGTATAGTATCAAGAAAGTTCGATGACCCGGGACTTGAACTCGGGTCGCCCCAAAGCTAAAAAAAAATATTGTCAGGGGACTGACCACTAGGCTACTGAGGCTTGCAAAATTCTACAATTTAATAAATATTAGAACCTTATTGTGTAAGAAACATAGGGGGAACGGAATCCGACGGCAAAAAAACAGCTGTCGGAATCCGTTCCCCCACTCCCATTATGAGAGGTGTTGATGTAATGACTTAAAAAATGCTGATTCTATTTTGTGTGTGGATGGAGCTTAACTTGCATCAGTTTAAAGAATATATTTTTTGCCTTTTATTATGATAGGAAAGTATAGTATCAAGAAAGTTCGACGACCCTGGACTTGAACTCGGGTTGCCCAAAGCTAAAAAAAATATTGTCAGGGTACTGACAACTAGGCTATTGAGACTAGTAATTTCCTTCAATTTGATAAATATTAGAACCTTATTGTGTAAGAAACATAGGGGGAACGGAATCCGACGGCAAATAGTTCAGCTGTCGAAATCCGTTCCCCCACTTCCATTATGAGAGGTGTTGATGTAATGGCTTAAAAAATGCTGATTCTATTTTGTATGTGGATGGAGCTTAACTTGCAACAGTTTAAAGAATATATTTTTGCCTTTTATTATGATAGGAAAGTATAGTATCAAGAAAGTTCGATGACCCGGGACTTGAACTCGGGTCGCCCCAAAGCTAAAAAAAAATATTGTCAGGGGACTGACCACTAGGCTACTGAGGCTTGCAAAACGCTACAATTTAATAAATATTAGAACCTTATTGTGTAAGAAACATAGGGGGAACGGAATCCGACGGCAAAAACACAGCTGTCGGAATCCGTTCCCCCACTCCCATTATGAGAGGTGTTGATGTAATGGCTTAAAAAATGCTGATTCTATTTTGTGTGTGGATGGAGCTTAACTTGCAACAGTTTAAAGAATATATTTTTGCCTTTTATTATGATAGGAAAGTATAGTATCAAGAAAGTTCGATGACCCGGGACTTGAACTCGGGTCGCCCCAAAGCTAAAAAAAAATATTGTCAGGGGACTGACCACTAGGCTACTGAGGCTTGCAAAACGCTACAATTTAATAAATATTAGAACCTTATTGTGTAAGAACCATAGGGGGAACGGAATCCGACGGCAAAAAAACAGCTGTCGGAATCCGTTCCCCCACTCCCATTATGAGAGGTGTTGATGTAATGACTTAAAAAATGCTGATTCTATTTTGTGTGTGGATGGAGCTTAACTTGCATCAGTTTAAAGAATATATTTTTTGCCTTTTATTATGATAGGAAAGTATAGTATCAAGAAAGTTCGACGACCCGGGACTTGAACTCGGGTCGCCCCAAAGCTAAAAAAAAATATTGTCAGGGGACTGACCACTAGGCTCCTGAGGCTTGCAAAATGCTACAATTTAATAAATATTAGAACCTTATTGTGTAAGAAACATAGGGGGAACGGAATCCGACGGCAAATAGTTCAGCTGTCGAAATCCGTTCCCCCACTCCCATTATGAGAGGTGTTGATGTAATGACTTAAAAAATGCTGATTCTATTTTGTGTGTGGATGGAGCTTAACTTGCATCAGTTTAAAGAATATATTTTTTGCCTTTTATTATGATAGGAAAGTATAGTATCAAGAAAGTTCGACGACCCGGGACTTGAACTCGGGTCGCCCCAAAGCTAAAAAAAAATATTGTCAGGGGACTGACCACTAGGCTACTAAGGCTTGCAAAATGCTACAATTTAATAAATATTAGAACCTTATTGTGTAAGAAACATAGGGGGAACGGAATCCGACGGCAAAAAAACAGCTGTCGGTATCCGTTCCCCCACTCCCATTATGAGAGGTGTTGATGTAATGACTTAAAAAATGCTGATTCTATTTTGTGTGTGGATGGAGCTTAACTTGCATCAGTTTAAAGAATATATTTTTTGCCTTTTATTATGATAGGAAAGTATCAAGAAAGTTCGACGACCCTGGACTTGAACTCGGGTTGCCCAAAGCTAAAAAAAAATTGTCAGGGTACTGACAACTAGGCTATTGAGACTAGTAACTTCCTTCAATTTGATAAATATTAGAACCTTATTGTGTAAGAAACATAGGGGGAACGGAATCCGACGGCAAAAAAACAGCTGTCGGAATCCGTTCCCCCACTCCCATTATGAGAGGTGTTGATGTAATGACTTAAAAAATGCTGATTCTATTTTGTGTGTGGATGGAGCTTAACTTGCATCAGTTTAAAGAATATATTTTTTGCCTTTTATTATGATAGGAAAGTATAGTATCAAGAAACTTCGACGACCCGGGACTTGAACTCGGGTCGCCCCAAAGCTAAAAAAAAATATTGTCAGGTGACTGACCACTAGGCTACTGAGGCTTGCAAAATGCTACAATTTAATAAATATTAGAACCTTATTGTGTAAGAAACATAGGGGGAACGGAATCCGACGGCGTAAAAACAGCTGTCGGAATCCGTTCCCCCACTCCCATTATGAGAGGTGTTGATGTAATGACTTAAAAAATGCTGATTCTATTTTGTGTGTGGATGGAGCTTAACTTGCATCAGTTTAAAGAATATATTTTTTGCCTTTTATTATGATAGGAAAGTATCAAGAAAGTTCGACGACCCTGGACTTGAACTCGGGTTGCCCAAAGCTAAAAAAAAATTGTCAGGGTACTGACAACTAGGCTATTGAGACTAGTAACTTCCTTCAATTTGATAAATATTAGAACCTTATTGTGTAAGAAACATAGGGGGAACGGAATCCGATGGCAAATAGTTCAGCTGTCGAAATCCGTTCCCCCACTCCCATTATGAGAGGTGTTGATGTAATGGCTTAAAAAATGCTGATTCTATTTTGTATGTGGATGGAGCTTAACTTGCAACAGTTTAAAGAATATATTTTTGCCTTTTATTATGATAGGAAAGTATAGTATCAAGAAAGTTCGATGACCCGGGACTTGAACTCGGGTCGCCCCAAAGCTAAAAAAAAATATTGTCAGGGGACTGACCACTAGGCTACTGAGGCTTGCAAAACACTACAATTTAATAAATATTAGAACCTTATTGTGTAAGAAACATAGGGGGAACGGAATCCGACGGCAAAAACACAGCTGTCGGAATCCGTTCCCCCACTCCCATTATGAGAGGTGTTGATGTAATGGCTTAAAAAATGCTGATTCTATTTTGTGTGTGGATGGAGCTTAACTTGCAACAGTTTAAAGAATATATTTTTGCCTTTTATTATGATAGGAAAGTATAGTATCAAGAAAGTTCGATGACCCGGGACTTGAACTCGGGTCGCCCCAAAGCTAAAAAAAAATATTGTCAGGGGACTGACCACTAGGCTACTGAGGCTTGCAAAACGCTACAATTTAATAAATATTAGAACCTTATTGTGTAAGAACCATAGGGGGAACGGAATCCGACGGCAAAAAAACAGCTGTCGGAATCCGTTCCCCCACTCCCATTATGAGAGGTGTTGATGTAATGACTTAAAAAATGCTGATTCTATTTTGTGTGTGAATGGAGCTTAACTTGCATCAGTTTAAAGAATATATTTTTTGCCTTTTATTATGATAGGAAAGTATAGTATCAAGAAAGTTCGACGACCCGGGACTTGAACTCGGGTCGCCCCAAAGCTAAAAAAAAATATTGTCAGGGGACTGACCACTAGGCTACTAAGGCTTGCAAAATGCTACAATTTAATAAATATTAGAACCTTATTGTGTAAGAAACATAGGGGGAACGGAATCCGACGGCAAAAAAACAGCTGTCGGTATCCGTTCCCCCACTCCCATTATGAGAGGTGTTGATGTAATGACTTAAAAAATGCTGATTCTATTTTGTGTGTGGATGGAGCTTAACTTGCATCAGTTTAAAGAATATATTTTTTGCCTTTTATTATGATAGGAAAGTATCAAGAAAGTTCGACGACCCTGGACTTGAACTCGGGTTGCCCAAAGCTAAAAAAAAATTGTCAGGGTACTGACAACTAGGCTATTGAGACTAGTAACTTCCTTCAATTTGATAAATATTAGAACCTTATTGTGTAAGAAACATAGGGGGAACGGAATCCGACGGCAAATAGTTCAGCTGTCGAAATCCGTTCCCCCACTCCCATTATGAGAGGTGTTGATGTAATGACTTAAAAAATGCTGATTCTATTTTGTATGTGGATGGAGCTTAACTTGCAACAGTTTAAAGAATATATTTTTGCCTTTTATTATGATAGGAAAGTATAGTATCAAGAAAGTTCGATGACCCGGGACTTGAACTCGGGTCGCCCCAAAGCTAAAAAAAAAAATTGTCAGGGGACTGACCACTAGGCTACTGAGGCTTGCAAAATGCTACAATTTAATAAATATTAGAACCTTATTGTGTAAGAAACATAGGGGGAACGGAATCCGACGGCAAATAGTTCAGCTGTCGAAATCCGTTCCCCCACTCCCATTATGAGAGGTGTTGATGTAATGGCTTAAAAAATGCTGATTCTATTTTGTATGTGGATGGAGCTTAACTTGCAACAGTTTAAAGAATATATTTTTGCCTTTTATTATGATAGGAAAGTATAGTATCAAGAAAGTTCGATGACCCGGGACTTGAACTCGGGTCGCCCCAAAGCTAAAAAAAAATATTGTCAGGGGACTGACCACTAGGCTACTGAGGCTTGCAAAATGCTACAATTTAATAAATATTAGAACCTTATTGTGTAAGAAACATAGGGGGAACGGAATCCGACGGCAAAAAAACAGCTGTCGGAATCCGTTCCCCCACTCCCATTATGAGAGGTGTTGATGTAATGACTTAAAAAATGCTGATTCTATTTTGTGTGTGGATGGAGCTTAACTTGCATCAGTTTAAAGAATATATTTTTTGCCTTTTATTATGATAGGAAAGTATCAAGAAAGTTCGACGACCCTGGACTTGAACTCGGGTTGCCCAAAGCTAAAAAAAAATTGTCAGGGTACTGACAACTAGGCTATTGAGACTAGTAACTTCCTTCAATTTGATAAATATTAGAACCTTATTGTGTAAGAAACATAGGGGGAACGGAATCCGACGGCAAATAGTTCAGCTGTCGAAATCCGTTCCCCCACTCCTATTATGAGAGGTGTTGATGTAATGACTTAAAAAATGCTGATTCTATTTTGTATGTGGATGGAGCTTAACTTGCAACAGTTTAAAGAATATATTTTTGCCTTTTATTATGATAGGAAAGTATAGTATCAAGAAAGTTCGATGACCCGGGACTTGAACTCGGGTCGCCCCAAAGCTAAAAAAAAATATTGTCAGGGGACTGACCACTAGGCTACTGAGGCTTGCAAAATGCTACAATTTAATAAATATTAGAACCTTATTGTGTAAGAAACATAGGGGGAACGGAATCCGACGGCAAATAGTTCAGCTGTCGAAATCCGTTCCCCCACTCCCATTATGAGAGGTGTTGATGTAATGGCTTAAAAAATGCTGATTCTATTTTGTATGTGGATGGAGCTTAACTTGCAACAGTTTAAAGAATATATTTTTTCCTTTTATTATGATAGGAAAGTATAGTATCAAGAAAGTTCGATGACCCGGGACTTGAACTCGGGTCGCCCCAAAGCTAAAAAAAAATATTGTCAGGGGACTGACCACTAGGCTACTGAGGCTTGCAAAATGCTACAATTTAATAAATATTAGAACCTTATTGTGTAAGAAACATAGGGGGAACGGAATCCGACGGCAAAAAAACAGCTGTCGGAATCCGTTCCCCCACTCCCATTATGAGAGGTGTTGATGTAATGACTTAAAAAATGCTGATTCTATTTTGTGTGTGGATGGAGCTTAACTTGCATCAGTTTAAAGAATATATTTTTTGCCTTTTATTATGATAGGAAAGTATAGTATCAAGAAAGTTCGACGACCCTGGACTTGAACTCGGGTTGCCCAAAGCTAAAAAAAATATTGTCAGGGTACTGACAACTAGGCTATTGAGACTAGTAATTTCCTTCAATTTGATAAATATTAGAACCTTATTGTGTAAGAAACATAGGGGGAACGGAATCCGACGGCAAATAGTTCAGCTGTCGAAATCCGTTCCCCCACTCCCATTATGAGAGGTGTTGATGTAATGACTTAAAAAATGCTGATTCTATTTTGTGTGTGGATGGAGCTTAACTTGCATCAGTTTAAAGAATATATATTTTGCCTTTTATTATGATAGGAAAGTATAGTATCAAGAAAGTTCGACGACCCGGGACTTGAACTCGCCCCAAAGCTAAAAAAAAATATTGTCAGGGGACTGACCACTAGGCTACTAAGGCTTGCAAAATGCTACAATTTAATAAATATTAGAACCTTATTGTGTAAGAAACATAGGGGGAACGGAATCCGACGGCAAAAAAACAGCTGTCGGTATCCGTTCCCCCACTCCCATTATGAGAGGTGTTGATGTAATGACTTAAAAAATGCTGATTCTATTTTGTGTGTGGATGGAGCTTAACTTGCATCAGTTTAAAGAATATATTTTTTGCCTTTTATTATGATAGGAAAGTATCAAGAAAGTTCGACGACCCTGGACTTGAACTCGGGTTGCCCAAAGCTAAAAAAAAATTGTCAGGGTACTGACAACTAGGCTATTGAGACTAGTAACTTCCTTCAATTTGATAAATATTAGAACCTTATTGTGTAAGAAACATAGGGGGAACGGAATCCGACGGCAAATAGTTCAGCTGTCGAAATCCGTTCCCCCACTCCCATTATGAGAGGTGTTGATGTAATGACTTAAAAAATGCTGATTCTATTTTGTATGTGGATGGAGCTTAACTTGCAACAGTTTAAAGAATATATTTTTGCCTTTTATTATGATAGGAAAGTATAGTATCAAGAAAGTTCGATGACCCGGGACTTGAACTCGGGTCGCCCCAAAGCTAAAAAAAAATATTGTCAGGGGACTGACCACTAGGCTACTGAGGCTTGCCAAATGCTACAATTTAATAAATATTAGAACCTTATTGTGTAAGAAACATAGGGGGAACGGAATCCGACGGCAAATAGTTCAGCTGTCGAAATCCGTTCCCCCACTCCCATTATGAGAGGTGTTGATGTAATGGCTTAAAAAATGCTGATTCTATTTTGTATGTGGATGGAGCTTAACTTGCAACAGTTTAAAGAATATATTTTTGCCTTTTATTATGATAGGAAAGTATAGTATCAAGAAAGTTCGATGACCCGGGACTTGAACTCGGGTCGCCCCAAAGCTAAAAAAAAATATTGTCAGGGGACTGACCACTAGGCTACTGAGGCTTGCAAAATGCTACAATTTAATAAATATTAGAACCTTATTGTGTAAGAAACATAGGGGGAACGGAATCCGACGGCAAAAAAACAGCTGTCGGTATCCGTTCCCCCACTCCCATTATGAGAGGTGTTGATGTAATGACTTAAAAAATGCTGATTCTATTTTGTGTGTGGATGGAGCTTAACTTGCATCAGTTTAAAGAATATATTTTTTGCCTTTTATTATGATAGGAAAGTATCAAGAAAGTTCGACGACCCTGGACTTGAACTCGGGTTGCCCAAAGCTAAAAAAAAATTGTCAGGGTACTGACAACTAGGCTATTGAGACTAGTAACTTCCTTCAATTTGATAAATATTAGAACCTTATTGTGTAAGAAACATAGGGGGAACGGAATCCGACGGCAAATAGTTCAGCTGTCGAAATCCGTTCCCCCACTCCCATTATGAGAGGTGTTGATGTAATGACTTAAAAAATGCTGATTCTATTTTGTATGTGGATGGAGCTTAACTTGCAACAGTTTAAAGAATATATTTTTGCCTTTTATTATGATAGGAAAGTATAGTATCAAGAAAGTTCGATGACCCGGGACTTGAACTCGGGTCGCCCCAAAGCTAAAAAAAAATATTGTCAGGGGACTGACCACTAGGCTACTGAGGCTTGCAAAATGCTACAATTTAATAAATATTAGAACCTTATTGTGTAAGAAACATAGGGGGAACGGAATCCGACGGCAAATAGTTCAGCTGTCGAAATCCGTTCCCCCACTCCCATTATGAGAGGTGTTGATGTAATGGCTTAAAAAATGCTGATTCTATTTTGTATGTGGATGGAGCTTAACTTGCAACAGTTTAAAGAATATATTTTTGCCTTTTATTATGATTGGAAAGTATAGTATCAAGAAAGTTCGATGACCCGGGACTTGAACTCGGGTCGCCCCAAAGCTAAAAAAAAATATTGTCAGGGGACTGACCACTAGGCTACTGAGGCTTGCAAAATGCTACAATTTAATAAATATTAGAACCTTATTGTGTAAGAAACATAGGGGGAACGGAATCCGACGGCAAAAAAACAGCTGTCGGAATCCGTTCCCCCACTCCCATTATGAGAGGTGTTGATGTAATGACTTAAAAAATGCTGATTCTATTTTGTGTGTGGATGGAGCTTAACTTGCATCAGTTTAAAGAATATATTTTTTGCCTTTTATTATGATAGGAAAGTATAGTATCAAGAAAGTTCGACGACCCTGGACTTGAACTCGGGTTGCCCAAAGCTAAAAAAAATATTGTCAGGGTACTGACAACTAGGCTATTGAGACTAGTAATTTCCTTCAATTTGATAAATATTAGAACCTTATTGTGTAAGAAACATAGGGGGAACGGAATCCGACGGCAAATAGTTCAGCTGTCGAAATCCGTTCCCCCACTTCCATTATGAGAGGTGTTGATGTAATGGCTTAAAAAATGCTGATTCTATTTTTTATGTGGATGGAGCTTAACTTGCAACAGTTTAAAGAATATATTTTTTGCCTTTTATTATGATAGGAAAGTATAGTATCAAGAAAGTTCTATGACCCGGGACTTGAACTCGGGTCGCCCCAAAGGTAAAAAAAAATATTGTCAGGGGACTGACCACTAGGCTATTGAGGCTAGCAAAATGTTATAATTTAATAAATATTAGAACCTTATTGTGTAAGAAACATAGGGGGAACGGAATCCGACGGCAAAAACACAGCTGTCGGAATCCGTTCCCCCACTCCCATTATGAGAGGTGTTGATGTAATGGCTTAAAAAATGCTGATTCTATTTTGTGTGTGGATGGAGCTTAACTTGCAACAGTTTAAAGAATATATTTTTGCCTTTTATTATGATAGGAAAGTATAGTATCAAGAAAGTTCGATGACCCGGGACTTGAACTCGGGTCGCCCCAAAGCTAAAAAAAAATATTGTCAGGGGACTGACCACTAGGCTACTGAGGCTTGCAAAATGCTACAATTTAATAAATATTAGAACCTTATTGTGTAAGAAACATAGGGGGAACGGAATCCGACGGCAAAAAAACAGCTGTCGGAATCCGTTCCCCCACTCCCATTATGAGAGGTGTTGATGTAATGACTTAAATAATGCTGATTCTATTTTGTGTGTGGATGGAGCTTAACTTGCAACAGTTTAAAGAATATATTTTTGCCTTTTATTATGATAGGAAAGTATAGTATCAAGAAAGTTCGATGACCCGGGACTTGAACTCGGGTCGCCCCAAAGCTAAAAAAAAATATTGTCAGGGGACTGACCACTAGGCTACTGAGGCTTGCAAAATGCTACAATTTAATAAATATTAGAACCTTATTGTGTAAGAAACATAGGGGGAACGGAATCCGACGGCAAAAAAACAGCTGTCGGAATCCGTTCCCCCACTCCCATTATGAGAGGTGTTGATGTAATGACTTAAAAAATGCTGATTCTATTTTGTGTGTGGATGGAGCTTAACTTGCATCAGTTTAAAGAATATATTTTTTGCCTTTTATTATGATAGGAAAGTATAGTATCAAGAAACTTCGACGACCCGGGACTTGAACTCGGGTCGCCCCAAAGCTAAAAAAAAATATTGTCAGGTGACTGACCACTAGGCTACTGAGGCTTGCAAAATGCTACAATTTAATAAATATTAGAACCTTATTGTGTAAGAAACATAGGGGGAACGGAATCCGACGGCGTAAAAACAGCTGTCGGAATCCGTTCCCCCACTCCCATTATGAGAGGTGTTGATGTAATGACTTAAAAAATGCTGATTCTATTTTGTGTGTGGATGGAGCTTAACTTGCATCAGTTTAAAGAATATATTTTTTGCCTTTTATTATGATAGGAAAGTATCAAGAAAGTTCGACGACCCTGGACTTGAACTCGGGTTGCCCAAAGCTAAAAAAAAATTGTCAGGGTACTGACAACTAGGCTATTGAGACTAGTAACTTCCTTCAATTTGATAAATATTAGAACCTTATTGTGTAAGAAACATAGGGGGAACGGAATCCGATGGCAAATAGTTCAGCTGTCGAAATCCGTTCCCCCACTCCCATTATGAGAGGTGCTGATGTAATGGCTTAAAAAATGCTGATTCTATTTTGTATGTGGATGGAGCTTAACTTGCAACAGTTTAAAGAATATATTTTTGCCTTTTATTATGATAGGAAAGTATAGTATCAAGAAAGTTCGATGACCCGGGACTTGAACTCGGGTCGCCCCAAAGCTAAAAAAAAATATTGTCAGGGGACTGACCACTAGGCTACTGAGGCTTGCAAAACACTACAATTTAATAAATATTAGAACCTTATTGTGTAAGAAACATAGGGGGAACGGAATCCGACGGCAAAAACACAGCTGTCGGAATCCGTTCCCCCACTCCCATTATGAGAGGTGTTGATGTAATGGCTTAAAAAATGCTGATTCTATTTTGTGTGTGGATGGAGCTTAACTTGCAACAGTTTAAAGAATATATTTTTGCCTTTTATTATGATAGGAAAGTATAGTATCAAGAAAGTTCGATGACCCGGGACTTGAACTCGGGTCGCCCCAAAGCTAAAAAAAAATATTGTCAGGGGACTGACCACTAGGCTACTGAGGCTTGCAAAACGCTACAATTTAATAAATATTAGAACCTTATTGTGTAAGAACCATAGGGGGAACGGAATCCGACGGCAAAAAAACAGCTGTCGGAATCCGTTCCCCCACTCCCATTATGAGAGGTGTTGATGTAATGACTTAAAAAATGCTGATTCTATTTTGTGTGTGAATGGAGCTTAACTTGCATCAGTTTAAAGAATATATTTTTTGCCTTTTATTATGATAGGAAAGTATAGTATCAAGAAAGTTCGACGACCCGGGACTTGAACTCGGGTCGCCCCAAAGCTAAAAAAAAATATTGTCAGGGGACTGACCACTAGGCTACTAAGGCTTGCAAAATGCTACAATTTAATAAATATTAGAACCTTATTGTGTAAGAAACATAGGGGGAACGGAATCCGACGGCAAAAAAACAGCTGTCGGTATCCGTTCCCCCACTCCCATTATGAGAGGTGTTGATGTAATGACTTAAAAAATGCTGATTCTATTTTGTGTGTGGATGGAGCTTAACTTGCATCAGTTTAAAGAATATATTTTTTGCCTTTTATTATGATAGGAAAGTATCAAGAAAGTTCGACGACCCTGGACTTGAACTCGGGTTGCCCAAAGCTAAAAAAAAATTGTCAGGGTACTGACAACTAGGCTATTGAGACTAGTAACTTCCTTCAATTTGATAAATATTAGAACCTTATTGTGTAAGAAACATAGGGGGAACGGAATCCGACGGCAAATAGTTCAGCTGTCGAAATCCGTTCCCCCACTCCCATTATGAGAGGTGTTGATGTAATGACTTAAAAAATGCTGATTCTATTTTGTATGTGGATGGAGCTTAACTTGCAACAGTTTAAAGAATATATTTTTGCCTTTTATTATGATAGGAAAGTATAGTATCAAGAAAGTTCGATGACCCGGGACTTGAACTCGGGTCGCCCCAAAGCTAAAAAAAAAAATTGTCAGGGGACTGACCACTAGGCTACTGAGGCTTGCAAAATGCTACAATTTAATAAATATTAGAACCTTATTGTGTAAGAAACATAGGGGGAACGGAATCCGACGGCAAATAGTTCAGCTGTCGAAATCCGTTCCCCCACTCCCATTATGAGAGGTGTTGATGTAATGGCTTAAAAAATGCTGATTCTATTTTGTATGTGGATGGAGCTTAACTTGCAACAGTTTAAAGAATATATTTTTGCCTTTTATTATGATAGGAAAGTATAGTATCAAGAAAGTTCGATGACCCGGGACTTGAACTCGGGTCGCCCCAAAGCTAAAAAAAAATATTGTCAGGGGACTGACCACTAGGCTACTGAGGCTTGCAAAATGCTACAATTTAATAAATATTAGAACCTTATTGTGTAAGAAACATAGGGGGAACGGAATCCGACGGCAAAAAAACAGCTGTCGGAATCCGTTCCCCCACTCCCATTATGAGAGGTGTTGATGTAATGACTTAAAAAATGCTGATTCTATTTTGTGTGTGGATGGAGCTTAACTTGCATCAGTTTAAAGAATATATTTTTTGCCTTTTATTATGATAGGAAAGTATCAAGAAAGTTCGACGACCCTGGACTTGAACTCGGGTTGCCCAAAGCTAAAAAAAAATTGTCAGGGTACTGACAACTAGGCTATTGAGACTAGTAACTTCCTTCAATTTGATAAATATTAGAACCTTATTGTGTAAGAAACATAGGGGGAACGGAATCCGACGGCAAATAGTTCAGCTGTCGAAATCCGTTCCCCCACTCCTATTATGAGAGGTGTTGATGTAATGACTTAAAAAATGCTGATTCTATTTTGTATGTGGATGGAGCTTAACTTGCAACAGTTTAAAGAATATATTTTTGCCTTTTATTATGATAGGAAAGTATAGTATCAAGAAAGTTCGATGACCCGGGACTTGAACTCGGGTCGCCCCAAAGCTAAAAAAAAATATTGTCAGGGGACTGACCACTAGGCTACTGAGGCTTGCAAAATGCTACAATTTAATAAATATTAGAACCTTATTGTGTAAGAAACATAGGGGGAACGGAATCCGACGGCAAATAGTTCAGCTGTCGAAATCCGTTCCCCCACTCCCATTATGAGAGGTGTTGATGTAATGGCTTAAAAAATGCTGATTCTATTTTGTATGTGGATGGAGCTTAACTTGCAACAGTTTAAAGAATATATTTTTTCCTTTTATTATGATAGGAAAGTATAGTATCAAGAAAGTTCGATGACCCGGGACTTGAACTCGGGTCGCCCCAAAGCTAAAAAAAAATATTGTCAGGGGACTGACCACTAGGCTACTGAGGCTTGCAAAATGCTACAATTTAATAAATATTAGAACCTTATTGTGTAAGAAACATAGGGGGAACGGAATCCGACGGCAAAAAAACAGCTGTCGGAATCCGTTCCCCCACTCCCATTATGAGAGGTGTTGATGTAATGACTTAAAAAATGCTGATTCTATTTTGTGTGTGGATGGAGCTTAACTTGCATCAGTTTAAAGAATATATTTTTTGCCTTTTATTATGATAGGAAAGTATAGTATCAAGAAAGTTCGACGACCCTGGACTTGAACTCGGGTTGCCCAAAGCTAAAAAAAATATTGTCAGGGTACTGACAACTAGGCTATTGAGACTAGTAATTTCCTTCAATTTGATAAATATTAGAACCTTATTGTGTAAGAAACATAGGGGGAACGGAATCCGACGGCAAATAGTTCAGCTGTGGAAATCCGTTCCCCCACTCCCATTATGAGAGGTGTTGATGTAATGGCTTAAAAAATGCTGATTCTATTTTGTATGTGGATGGAGCTTAACTTGCAACAGTTTAAAGAATATATTTTTGCCTTTTATTATGATAGGAAAGTATAGTATCAAGAAAGTTCGATGACCCGGGACTTGAACTCGGGTCGCCCCAAAGCTAAAAAAAAATATTGTCAGGGGACTGACCACTATGCTACTGAGGCTTGCAAAACACTACAATTTAATAAATATTAGAACCTTATTGTGTAAGAACCATAGGGGGAACGGAATCCGACGGCAAAAAAACAGCTGTCGGAATCCATTCCCCCACTCCCATTATGAGAGGTGTTGATGTAATGACTTAAAAAATGCTGATTCTATTTTGTGTGTGGATGGAGCTTAACTTGCATCAGTTTAAAGAATATATTTTTTGCCTTTTATTATGATAGGAAAGTATAGTATCAAGAAAGTTCGACGACCCGGGACTTGAACTCGGGTCGCCCCAAAGCTAAAAAAAAATATTGTCAGGGGACTGACCACTAGGCTCCTGAGGCTTGCAAAATGCTACAATTTAATAAATATTAGAACCTTATTGTGTAAGAAACATAGGGGGAACGGAATCCGACGGCAAATAGTTCAGCTGTCGAAATCCGTTCCCCCACTCCCATTATGAGAGGTGTTGATGTAATGACTTAAAAAATGCTGATTCTATTTTGTATGTGGATGGAGCTTAACTTGCATCAGTTTAAAGAATATATTTTTTGCCTTTTATTATGATAGGAAAGTATAGTATCAAGAAAGTTCGACGACCCGGGACTTGAACTCGCCCCAAAGCTAAAAAAAAATATTGTCAGGGGACTGACCACTAGGCTACTAAGGCTTGCAAAATGCTACAATTTAATAAATATTAGAACCTTATTGTGTAAGAAACATAGGGGGAACGGAATCCGACGGCAAAAAAACAGCTGTCGGTATCCGTTCCCCCACTCCCATTATGAGAGGTGTTGATGTAATGACTTAAAAAATGCTGATTCTATTTTGTGTGTGGATGGAGCTTAACTTGCATCAGTTTAAAGAATATATTTTTTGCCTTTTATTATGATAGGAAAGTATCAAGAAAGTTCGACGACCCTGGACTTGAACTCGGGTTGCCCAAAGCTAAAAAAAAATTGTCAGGGTACTGACAACTAGGCTATTGAGACTAGTAACTTCCTTCAATTTGATAAATATTAGAACCTTATTGTGTAAGAAACATAGGGGGAACGGAATCCGACGGCAAATAGTTCAGCTGTCGAAATCCGTTCCCCCACTCCCATTATGAGAGGTGTTGATGTAATGACTTAAAAAATGCTGATTCTATTTTGTATGTGGATGGAGCTTAACTTGCAACAGTTTAAAGAATATATTTTTGCCTTTTATTATGATAGGAAAGTATAGTATCAAGAAAGTTCGATGACCCGGGACTTGAACTCGGGTCGCCCCAAAGCTAAAAAAAAATATTGTCAGGGGACTGACCACTAGGCTACTGAGGCTTGCCAAATGCTACAATTTAATAAATATTAGAACCTTATTGTGTAAGAAACATAGGGGGAACGGAATCCGACGGCAAATAGTTCAGCTGTCGAAATCCGTTCCCCCACTCCCATTATGAGAGGTGTTGATGTAATGGCTTAAAAAATGCTGATTCTATTTTGTATGTGGATGGAGCTTAACTTGCAACAGTTTAAAGAATATATTTTTGCCTTTTATTATGATAGGAAAGTATAGTATCAAGAAAGTTCGATGACCCGGGACTTGAACTCGGGTCGCCCCAAAGCTAAAAAAAAATATTGTCAGGGGACTGACCACTAGGCTACTGAGGCTTGCAAAATGCTACAATTTAATAAATATTAGAACCTTATTGTGTAAGAAACATAGGGGGAACGGAATCCGACGGCAAAAAAACAGCTGTCGGAATCCGTTCCCCCACTCCCATTATGAGAGGTGTTGATGTAATGACTTAAAAAATGCTGATTCTATTTTGTGTGTGGATGGAGCTTAACTTGCATCAGTTTAAAGAATATATTTTTTGCCTTTTATTATGATAGGAAAGTATAGTATCAAGAAAGTTCGACGACCCTGGACTTGAACTCGGGTTGCCCAAAGCTAAAAAAAATATTGTCAGGGTACTGACAACTAGGCTATTGAGACTAGTAATTTCCTTCAATTTGATAAATATTAGAACCTTATTGTGTAAGAAACATAGGGGGAACGGAATCCGACGGCAAATAGTTCAGCTGTCGAAATCCGTTCCCCCACTCCCATTATGAGAGGTGTTGATGTAATGGCTTAAAAAATGCTGATTCTATTTTGTATGTGGATGGAGCTTAACTTGCAACAGTTTAAAGAATATATTTTTTGCCTTTTATTATGATAGGAAAGTATAGTATCAAGAAAGTTCTATGACCCGGGACTTGAACTCGGGTCGCCCCAAAGGTAAAAAAAAATATTGTCAGGGGACTGACCACTAGGCTATTGAGGCTAGCAAAATGTTATAATTTAATAAATATTAGAACCTTATTGTGTAAGAAACATAGGGGGAACGGAATCCGACGGCAAAAACACAGCTGTCGGAATCCGTTCCCCCACTCCCATTATGAGAGGTGTTGATGTAATGGCTTAAAAAATGCTGATTCTATTTTGTGTGTGGATGGAGCTTAACTTGCAACAGTTTAAAGAATATATTTTTGCCTTTTATTATGATAGGAAAGTATAGTATCAAGAAAGTTCGATGACCCGGGACTTGAACTCGGGTCGCCCCAAAGCTAAAAAAAAATATTGTCAGGGGACTGACCACTAGGCTACTGAGGCTTGCAAAATGCTACAATTTAATAAATATTAGAACCTTATTGTGTAAGAAACATAGGGGGAACGGAATCCGACGGCAAAAAAACAGCTGTCGGAATCCGTTCCCCCACTCCCATTATGAGAGGTGTTGATGTAATGACTTAAAAATGCTGATTCTATTTTGTGTGTGGATGGAGCTTAACTTGCAACAGTTTAAAGAATATATTTTTGCCTTTTATTATGATAGGAAAGTATAGTATCAAGAAAGTTCGATGACCCGGGACTTGAACTCGGGTCGCCCCAAAGCTAAAAAAAAATATTGTCAGGGGACTGACCACTAGGCTACTGAGGCTTGCAAAACGCTACAATTTAATAAATATTAGAACCTTATTGTGTAAGAACCATAGGGGGAACGGAATCCGACGGCAAAAAAACAGCTGTCGGAATCCGTTCCCCCACTCCCATTATGAGAGGTGTTGATGTAATGACTTAAAAAATGCTGATTCTATTTTGTGTGTGGATGGAGCTTAACTTGCATCAGTTTAAAGAATATATTTTTTGCCTTTTATTATGATAGGAAAGTATAGTATCAAGAAAGTTCGACGACCCGGGACTTGAACTCGGGTCGCCCCAAAGCTAAAAAAAAATATTGTCAGGGGACTGACCACTAGGCTACTAAGGCTTGCAAAATGCTACAATTTAATAAATATTAGAACCTTATTGTGTAAGAAACATAGGGGGAACGGAATCCGACGGCAAAAAAACAGCTGTCGGTATCCGTTCCCCCACTCCCATTATGAGAGGTGTTGATGTAATGACTTAAAAAATGCTGATTCTATTTTGTGTGTGGATGGAGCTTAACTTGCATCAGTTTAAAGAATATATTTTTTGCCTTTTATTATGATAGGAAAGTATCAAGAAAGTTCGACGACCCTGGACTTGAACTCGGGTTGCCCAAAGCTAAAAAAAAATTGTCAGGGTACTGACAACTAGGCTATTGAGACTAGTAACTTCCTTCAATTTGATAAATATTAGAACCTTATTGTGTAAGAAACATAGGGGGAACGGAATCCGACGGCAAATAGTTCAGCTGTCGAAATCCGTTCCCCCACTCCCATTATGAGAGGTGTTGATGTAATGACTTAAAAAATGCTGATTCTATTTTGTATGTGGATGGAGCTTAACTTGCAACAGTTTAAAGAATATATTTTTGCCTTTTATTATGATAGGAAAGTATAGTATCAAGAAAGTTCGATGACCCGGGACTTGAACTCGGGTCGCCCCAAAGCTAAAAAAATATATTGTCAGGGGACTGACCACTAGGCTACTGAGGCTTGCAAAATGCTACAATTTAATAAATATTAGAACCTTATTGTGTAAGAAACATAGGGGGAACGGAATCCGACGGCAAATAGTTCAGCTGTCGAAATCCGTTCCCCCACTCCCATTATGAGAGGTGTTGATGTAATGGCTTAAAAAATGCTGATTCTATTTTGTATGTGGATGGAGCTTAACTTGCAACAGTTTAAAGAATATATTTTTGCCTTTTATTATGATAGGAAAGTATAGTATCAAGAAAGTTCGATGACCCGGGACTTGAACTCGGGTCGCCCCAAAGCTAAAAAAAAATATTGTCAGGGGACTGACCACTAGGCTACTGAGGCTTGCAAAATGCTACAATTTAATAAATATTAGAACCTTATTGTGTAAGAAACATAGGGGGAACGGAATCCGACGGCAAAAAAACAGCTGTCGGAATCCGTTCCCCCACTCCCATTATGAGAGGTGTTGATGTAATGACTTAAAAAATGCTGATTCTATTTTGTGTGTGGATGGAGCTTAACTTGCATCAGTTTAAAGAATATATTTTTTGCCTTTTATTATGATAGGAAAGTATCAAGAAAGTTCGACGACCCTGGACTTGAACTCGGGTTGCCCAAAGCTAAAAAAAAATTGTCAGGGTACTGACAACTAGGCTATTGAGACTAGTAACTTCCTTCAATTTGATAAATATTAGAACCTTATTGTGTAAGAAACATAGGGGGAACGGAATCCGACGGCAAATAGTTCAGCTGTCGAAATCCGTTCCCCCACTCCTATTATGAGAGGTGTTGATGTAATGACTTAAAAAATGCTGATTCTATTTTGTATGTGGATGGAGCTTAACTTGCAACAGTTTAAAGAATATATTTTTGCCTTTTATTATGATAGGAAAGTATAGTATCAAGAAAGTTCGATGACCCGGGACTTGAACTCGGGTCGCCCCAAAGCTAAAAAAAAATATTGTCAGGGGACTGACCACTAGGCTACTGAGGCTTGCAAAATGCTACAATTTAATAAATATTAGAACCTTATTGTGTAAGAAACATAGGGGGAACGGAATCCGACGGCAAATAGTTCAGCTGTCGAAATCCGTTCCCCCACTCCCATTATGAGAGGTGTTGATGTAATGGCTTAAAAAATGCTGATTCTATTTTGTATGTGGATGGAGCTTAACTTGCAACAGTTTAAAGAATATATTTTTTCCTTTTATTATGATAGGAAAGTATAGTATCAAGAAAGTTCGATGACCCGGGACTTGAACTCGGGTCGCCCCAAAGCTAAAAAAAAATATTGTCAGGGGACTGACCACTAGGCTACTGAGGCTTGCAAAATGCTACAATTTAATAAATATTAGAACCTTATTGTGTAAGAAACATAGGGGGAACGGAATCCGACGGCAAAAAAACAGCTGTCGGAATCCGTTCCCCCACTCCCATTATGAGAGGTGTTGATGTAATGACTTAAAAAATGCTGATTCTATTTTGTGTGTGGATGGAGCTTAACTTGCATCAGTTTAAAGAATATATTTTTTGCCTTTTATTATGATAGGAAAGTATAGTATCAAGAAAGTTCGACGACCCTGGACTTGAACTCGGGTTGCCCAAAGCTAAAAAAAATATTGTCAGGGTACTGACAACTAGGCTATTGAGACTAGTAATTTCCTTCAATTTGATAAATATTAGAACCTTATTGTGTAAGAAACATAGGGGGAACGGAATCCGACGGCAAATAGTTCAGCTGTGGAAATCCGTTCCCCCACTCCCATTATGAGAGGTGTTGATGTAATGGCTTAAAAAATGCTGATTCTATTTTGTATGTGGATGGAGCTTAACTTGCAACAGTTTAAAGAATATATTTTTGCCTTTTATTATGATAGGAAAGTATAGTATCAAGAAAGTTCGATGACCCGGGACTTGAACTCGGGTCGCCCCAAAGCTAAAAAAAAATATTGTCAGGGGACTGACCACTATGCTACTGAGGCTTGCAAAACACTACAATTTAATAAATATTAGAACCTTATTGTGTAAGAACCATAGGGGGAACGGAATCCGACGGCAAAAAAACAGCTGTCGGAATCCATTCCCCCACTCCCATTATGAGAGGTGTTGATGTAATGACTTAAAAAATGCTGATTCTATTTTGTGTGTGGATGGAGCTTAACTTGCATCAGTTTAAAGAATATATTTTTTGCCTTTTATTATGATAGGAAAGTATAGTATCAAGAAAGTTCGACGACCCGGGACTTGAACTCGGGTCGCCCCAAAGCTAAAAAAAAATATTGTCAGGGGACTGACCACTAGGCTCCTGAGGCTTGCAAAATGCTACAATTTAATAAATATTAGAACCTTATTGTGTAAGAAACATAGGGGGAACGGAATCCGACGGCAAATAGTTCAGCTGTCGAAATCCGTTCCCCCACTCCCATTATGAGAGGTGTTGATGTAATGACTTAAAAAATGCTGATTCTATTTTGTATGTGGATGGAGCTTAACTTGCATCAGTTTAAAGAATATATTTTTTGCCTTTTATTATGATAGGAAAGTATAGTATCAAGAAAGTTCGACGACCCGGGACTTGAACTCGCCCCAAAGCTAAAAAAAAATATTGTCAGGGGACTGACCACTAGGCTACTAAGGCTTGCAAAATGCTACAATTTAATAAATATTAGAACCTTATTGTGTAAGAAACATAGGGGGAACGGAATCCGACGGCAAAAAAACAGCTGTCGGTATCCGTTCCCCCACTCCCATTATGAGAGGTGTTGATGTAATGACTTAAAAAATGCTGATTCTATTTTGTGTGTGGATGGAGCTTAACTTGCATCAGTTTAAAGAATATATTTTTTGCCTTTTATTATGATAGGAAAGTATCAAGAAAGTTCGACGACCCTGGACTTGAACTCGGGTTGCCCAAAGCTAAAAAAAAATTGTCAGGGTACTGACAACTAGGCTATTGAGACTAGTAACTTCCTTCAATTTGATAAATATTAGAACCTTATTGTGTAAGAAACATAGGGGGAACGGAATCCGACGGCAAATAGTTCAGCTGTCGAAATCCGTTCCCCCACTCCCATTATGAGAGGTGTTGATGTAATGACTTAAAAAATGCTGATTCTATTTTGTATGTGGATGGAGCTTAACTTGCAACAGTTTAAAGAATATATTTTTGCCTTTTATTATGATAGGAAAGTATAGTATCAAGAAAGTTCGATGACCCGGGACTTGAACTCGGGTCGCCCCAAAGCTAAAAAAAAATATTGTCAGGGGACTGACCACTAGGCTACTGAGGCTTGCCAAATGCTACAATTTAATAAATATTAGAACCTTATTGTGTAAGAAACATAGGGGGAACGGAATCCGACGGCAAATAGTTCAGCTGTCGAAATCCGTTCCCCCACTCCCATTATGAGAGGTGTTGATGTAATGGCTTAAAAAATGCTGATTCTATTTTGTATGTGGATGGAGCTTAACTTGCAACAGTTTAAAGAATATATTTTTGCCTTTTATTATGATAGGAAAGTATAGTATCAAGAAAGTTCGATGACCCGGGACTTGAACTCGGGTCGCCCCAAAGCTAAAAAAAAATATTGTCAGGGGACTGACCACTAGGCTACTGAGGCTTGCAAAATGCTACAATTTAATAAATATTAGAACCTTATTGTGTAAGAAACATAGGGGGAACGGAATCCGACGGCAAAAAAACAGCTGTCGGAATCCGTTCCCCCACTCCCATTATGAGAGGTGTTGATGTAATGACTTAAAAAATGCTGATTCTATTTTGTGTGTGGATGGAGCTTAACTTGCATCAGTTTAAAGAATATATTTTTTGCCTTTTATTATGATAGGAAAGTATAGTATCAAGAAAGTTCGACGACCCTGGACTTGAACTCGGGTTGCCCAAAGCTAAAAAAAATATTGTCAGGGTACTGACAACTAGGCTATTGAGACTAGTAATTTCCTTCAATTTGATAAATATTAGAACCTTATTGTGTAAGAAACATAGGGGGAACGGAATCCGACGGCAAATAGTTCAGCTGTCGAAATCCGTTCCCCCACTCCCATTATGAGAGGTGTTGATGTAATGGCTTAAAAAATGCTGATTCTATTTTGTATGTGGATGGAGCTTAACTTGCAACAGTTTAAAGAATATATTTTTTGCCTTTTATTATGATAGGAAAGTATAGTATCAAGAAAGTTCTATGACCCGGGACTTGAACTCGGGTCGCCCCAAAGGTAAAAAAAAATATTGTCAGGGGACTGACCACTAGGCTATTGAGGCTAGCAAAATGTTATAATTTAATAAATATTAGAACCTTATTGTGTAAGAAACATAGGGGGAACGGAATCCGACGGCAAAAACACAGCTGTCGGAATCCGTTCCCCCACTCCCATTATGAGAGGTGTTGATGTAATGGCTTAAAAAATGCTGATTCTATTTTGTGTGTGGATGGAGCTTAACTTGCAACAGTTTAAAGAATATATTTTTGCCTTTTATTATGATAGGAAAGTATAGTATCAAGAAAGTTCGATGACCCGGGACTTGAACTCGGGTCGCCCCAAAGCTAAAAAAAAATATTGTCAGGGGACTGACCACTAGGCTACTGAGGCTTGCAAAATGCTACAATTTAATAAATATTAGAACCTTATTGTGTAAGAAACATAGGGGGAACGGAATCCGACGGCAAAAAAACAGCTGTCGGAATCCGTTCCCCCACTCCCATTATGAGAGGTGTTGATGTAATGACTTAAAAATGCTGATTCTATTTTGTGTGTGGATGGAGCTTAACTTGCAACAGTTTAAAGAATATATTTTTGCCTTTTATTATGATAGGAAAGTATAGTATCAAGAAAGTTCGATGACCCGGGACTTGAACTCGGGTCGCCCCAAAGCTAAAAAAAAATATTGTCAGGGGACTGACCACTAGGCTACTGAGGCTTGCAAAATGCTACAATTTAATAAATATTAGAACCTTATTGTGTAAGAAACATAGGGGGAACGGAATCCGACGGCAAATAGTTCAGCTGTCGAAATCCGTTCCCCCACTCCTATTATGAGAGGTGTTGATGTAATGACTTAAAAAATGCTGATTCTATTTTGTATGTGGATGGAGCTTAACTTGCAACAGTTTAAAGAATATATTTTTGCCTTTTATTATGATAGGAAAGTATAGTATCAAGAAAGTTCGATGACCCGGGACTTGAACTCGGGTCGCCCCAAAGCTAAAAAAAAATATTGTCAGGGGACTGACCACTAGGCTACTGAGGCTTGCAAAATGCTACAATTTAATAAATATTAGAACCTTATTGTGTAAGAAACATAGGGGGAACGGAATCCGACGGCAAATAGTTCAGCTGTCGAAATCCGTTCCCCCACTCCCATTATGAGAGGTGTTGATGTAATGACTTAAAAAATGCTGATTCTATTTTGTGTGTGGATGGAGCTTAACTTGCATCAGTTTAAAGAATATATTTTTTGCCTTTTATTATGATAGGAAAGTATAGTATCAAGAAAGTTCGACGACCCTGGACTTGAACTCGGGTTGCCCAAAGCTAAAAAAAATATTGTCAGGGTACTGACAACTAGGCTATTGAGACTAGTAACTTCCTTCAATTTGATAAATATTAGAACCTTATTGTGTAAGAAACATAGGGGGAACGGAATCCGACGGCAAAAAAACAGCTGTCGGAATCCGTTCCCCCACTCCCATTATGAGAGGTGTTGATGTAATGACTTAAAAAATGCTGATTCTATTTTGTGTGTGGATGGAGCTTAACTTGCATCAGTTTAAAGAATATATTTTTTGCCTTTTATTATGATAGGAAAGTATAGTATCAAGAAAGTTCGACGACCCTGGACTTGAACTCGGGTTGCCCAAAGCTAAAAAAAATATTGTCAGGGTACTGACAACTAGGCTATTGAGACTAGTAACTTCCTTCAATTTGATAAATATTAGAACCTTATTGTGTAAGAAACATAGGGGGAACGGAATCCGACGGCAAAAAAACAGCTGTCGGAATCCGTTCCCCCACTCCCATTATGAGAGGTGTTGATGTAATGACTTAAAAAATGCTGATTCTATTTTGTGTGTGGATGGAGCTTAACTTGCATCAGTTTAAAGAATATATTTTTTGCCTTTTATTATGATAGGAAAGTATCAAGAAAGTTCGACGACCCTGGACTTGAACTCGGGTTGCCCAAAGCTAAAAAAAAATTGTCAGGGTACTGACAACTAGGCTATTGAGACTAGTAACTTCCTTCAATTTGATAAATATTAGAACCTTATTGTGTAAGAAACATAGGGGGAACGGAATCCGACGGCAAATAGTTCAGCTGTCGAAATCCGTTCCCCCACTCCTATTATGAGAGGTGTTGATGTAATGACTTAAAAAATGCTGATTCTATTTTGTATGTGGATGGAGCTTAACTTGCAACAGTTTAAAGAATATATTTTTGCCTTTTATTATGATAGGAAAGTATAGTATCAAGAAAGTTCGATGACCCGGGACTTGAACTCGGGTCGCCCCAAAGCTAAAATAAAATATTGTCAGGGGACTGACCACTAGGCTACTGAGGCTTGCAAAATGCTACAATTTAATAAATATTAGAACCTTATTGTGTAAGAAACATAGGGGGAACGGAATCCGACGGCAAAAAAACAGCTGTCGGAATCCGTTCCCCCACTCCCATTATGAGAGGTGTTGATGTAATGACTTAAAAAATGCTGATTCTATTTTGTATGTGGATGGAGCTTAACTTGCAACAGTTTAAAGAATATATTTTTTGCCTTTTATTATGATAGGAAAGTATAGTATCAAGAAAGTTCGATGACCCGGGACTTGAACTCGGGTCGCCCCAAAGGTAAAAAAAAAATTGTCAGGGGACTGACCACTAGGCTACTGAGGCTAGCAAAATGTTATAATTTAATAAATATTAGAACCTTATTTTGTAAGAAACATAGGGGGAACGGAATCCGACGGCAAAAACACAGCTGTCGGAATCCGTTCCCCCACTCCCATTATGAGAGGTGTTGATGTAATGGCTTAAAAAATGCTGATTCTATTTTGTGTGTGGATGGAGCTTAACTTGCAACAGTTTAAAGAATATATTTTTGCCTTTTATTATGATAGGAAAGTATAGTATCAAGAAAGTTCGATGACCCGGGACTTGAACTCGGGTCGCCCCAAAGCTAAAAAAAAATATTGTCAGGGGACTGACCACTAGGCTACTGAGGCTTGCAAAATGCTACAATTTAATAAATATTAGAACCTTATTGTGTAAGAAACATAGGGGGAACGGAATCCGACGGCAAAAAAACAGCTGTCGGAATCCGTTCCCCCACTCCCATTATGAGAGGTGTTGATGTAATGACTTAAAAATGCTGATTCTATTTTGTGTGTGGATGGAGCTTAACTTGCAACAGTTTAAAGAATATATTTTTGCCTTTTATTATGATAGGAAAGTATAGTATCAAGAAAGTTCGATGACCCGGGACTTGAACTCGGGTCGCCCCAAAGCTAAAAAAAAATATTGTCAGGGGACTGACCACTATGCTACTGAGGCTTGCAAAACACTACAATTTAATAAATATTAGAACCTTATTGTGTAAGAACCATAGGGGGAACGGAATCCGACGGCAAAAAAACAGCTGTCGAAATCCGTTCCCCCACTCCCATTATGAGAGGTGTTGATGTAATGACTTAAAAAATGCTGATTCTATTTTGTGTGTGGATGGAGCTTAACTTGCATCAGTTTAAAGAATATATTTTTTGCCTTTTATTATGATAGGAAAGTATAGTATCAAGAAAGTTCGACGACCCGGGACTTGAACTCGGGTCGCCCCAAAGCTAAAAAAAAATATTGTCAGGGGACTGACCACTAGGCTACTAAAGCTTGCAAAATGCTACAATTTAATAAATATTAGAACCTTATTGTGTAAGAAACATAGGGGGAACGGAATCCGACGGCAAAAAAACAGCTGTCGGTATCCGTTCCCCCACTCCCATTATGAGAGGTGTTGATGTAATGACTTAAAAAATGCTGATTCTATTTTGTGTGTGGATGGAGCTTAACTTGCATCAGTTTAAAGAATATATTTTTTGCCTTTTATTATGATAGGAAAGTATCAAGAAAGTTCGACGACCCTGGACTTGAACTCGGGTTGCCCAAAGCTAAAAAAAAATTGTCAGGGTACTGACAACTAGGCTATTGAGACTAGTAACTTCCTTCAATTTGATAAATATTAGAACCTTATTGTGTAAGAAACATAGGGGGAACGGAATCCGACGGCAAATAGTTCAGCTGTCGAAATCCGTTCCCCCACTCCCATTATGAGAGGTGTTGATGTAATGACTTAAAAAATGCTGATTCTATTTTGTATGTGGATGGAGCTTAACTTGCAACAGTTTAAAGAATATATTTTTGCCTTTTATTATGATAGGAAAGTATAGTATCAAGAAAGTTCGATGACCCGGGACTTGAACTCGGGTCGCCCCAAAGCTAAAAAAAAATATTGTCAGGGGACTGACCACTAGGCTACTGAGGCTTGCAAAATGCTACAATTTAATAAATATTAGAACCTTATTGTGTAAGAAACATAGGGGGAACGGAATCCGACGGCAAATAGTTCAGCTGTCGAAATCCGTTCCCCCACTCCCATTATGAGAGGTGTTGATGTAATGGCTTAAAAAATGCTGATTCTATTTTGTATGTGGATGGAGCTTAACTTGCAACAGTTTAAAGAATATATTTTTGCCTTTTATTATGATAGGAAAGTATAGTATCAAGAAAGTTCGATGACCCGGGACTTGAACTCGGGTCGCCCCAAAGCTAAAAAAAAATATTGTCAGGGTATGACCACTAGGCTACTGAGGCTTGCAAAATGCTACAATTTAATAAATATTAGAACCTTATTGTGTAAGAAACATAGGGGGAACGGAATCCGACGGCAAAAAAACAGCTGTCGGAATCCGTTCCCCCACTCCCATTATGAGAGGTGTTGATGTAATGACTTAAAAAATGCTGATTCTATTTTGTGTGTGGATGGAGCTTAACTTGCATCAGTTTAAAGAATATATTTTTTGCCTTTTATTATGATAGGAAAGTATCAAGAAAGTTCGACGACCCTGGACTTGAACTCGGGTTGCCCAAAGCTAAAAAAAAATTGTCAGGGTACTGACAACTAGGCTATTGAGACTAGTAACTTCCTTCAATTTGATAAATATTAGAACCTTATTGTGTAAGAAACATAGGGGGAACGGAATCCGACGGCAAATAGTTCAGCTGTCGAAATCCGTTCCCCCACTCCTATTATGAGAGGTGTTGATGTAATGACTTAAAAAATGCTGATTCTATTTTGTATGTGGATGGAGCTTAACTTGCAACAGTTTAAAGAATATATTTTTGCCTTTTATTATGATAGGAAAGTATAGTATCAAGAAAGTTCGATGACCCGGGACTTGAACTCGGGTCGCCCCAAAGCTAAAAAAAAATATTGTCAGGGGACTGACCACTAGGCTACTGAGGCTTGCAAAATGCTACAATTTAATAAATATTAGAACCTTATTGTGTAAGAAACATAGGGGGAACGGAATCCGACGGCAAATAGTTCAGCTGTCGAAATCCGTTCCCCCACTCCCATTATGAGAGGTGTTGATGTAATGACTTAAAAAATGCTGATTCTATTTTGTGTGTGGATGGAGCTTAACTTGCATCAGTTTAAAGAATATATTTTTTGCCTTTTATTATGATAGGAAAGTATAGTATCAAGAAAGTTCGACGACCCTGGACTTGAACTCGGGTTGCCCAAAGCTAAAAAAAATATTGTCAGGGTACTGACAACTAGGCTATTGAGACTAGTAACTTCCTTCAATTTGATAAATATTAGAACCTTATTGTGTAAGAAACATAGGGGGAACGGAATCCGACGGCAAAAAAACAGCTGTCGGAATCCGTTCCCCCACTCCCATTATGAGAGGTGTTGATGTAATGACTTAAAAAATGCTGATTCTATTTTGTGTGTGGATGGAGCTTAACTTGCATCAGTTTAAAGAATATATTTTTTGCCTTTTATTATGATAGGAAAGTATAGTATCAAGAAAGTTCGACGACCCTGGACTTGAACTCGGGTTGCCCAAAGCTAAAAAAAATATTGTCAGGGTACTGACAACTAGGCTATTGAGACTAGTAACTTCCTTCAATTTGATAAATATTAGAACCTTATTGTGTAAGAAACATAGGGGGAACGGAATCCGACGGCAAAAAAACAGCTGTCGGAATCCGTTCCCCCACTCCCATTATGAGAGGTGTTGATGTAATGACTTAAAAAATGCTGATTCTATTTTGTGTGTGGATGGAGCTTAACTTGCATCAGTTTAAAGAATATATTTTTTGCCTTTTATTATGATAGGAAAGTATCAAGAAAGTTCGACGACCCTGGACTTGAACTCGGGTTGCCCAAAGCTAAAAAAAAATTGTCAGGGTACTGACAACTAGGCTATTGAGACTAGTAACTTCCTTCAATTTGATAAATATTAGAACCTTATTGTGTAAGAAACATAGGGGGAACGGAATCCGACGGCAAATAGTTCAGCTGTCGAAATCCGTTCCCCCACTCCTATTATGAGAGGTGTTGATGTAATGACTTAAAAAATGCTGATTCTATTTTGTATGTGGATGGAGCTTAACTTGCAACAGTTTAAAGAATATATTTTTGCCTTTTATTATGATAGGAAAGTATAGTATCAAGAAAGTTCGATGACCCGGGACTTGAACTCGGGTCGCCCCAAAGCTAAAATAAAATATTGTCAGGGGACTGACCACTAGGCTACTGAGGCTTGCAAAATGCTACAATTTAATAAATATTAGAACCTTATTGTGTAAGAAACATAGGGGGAACGGAATCCGACGGCAAATAGTTCAGCTGTCGAAATCCGTTCCCCCACTCCCATTATGAGAGGTGTTGATGTAATGACTTAAAAAATGCTGATTCTATTTTGTGTGTGGATGGAGCTTAACTTGCATCAGTTTAAAGAATATATTTTTTGCCTTTTATTATGATAGGAAAGTATAGTATCAAGAAAGTTCGACGACCCTGGACTTGAACTCGGGTTGCCCAAAGCTAAAAAAAATATTGTCAGGGTACTGACAACTAGGCTATTGAGACTAGTAACTTCCTTCAATTTGATAAATATTAGAACCTTATTGTGTAAGAAACATAGGGGGAACGGAATCCCACGGCAAAAAAACAGCTGTCGGAATCCGTTCCCCCACTCCCATTATGAGAGGTGTTGATGTAATGACTTAAAAAATGCTGATTCTATTTTGTGTGTGGATGGAGCTTAACTTGCATCAGTTTAAAGAATATATTTTTTGCCTTTTATTATGATAGGAAAGTATAGTATCAAGAAAGTTCGACGACCCTGGACTTGAACTCGGGTTGCCCAAAGCTAAAAAAAATATTGTCAGGGTACTGACAACTAGGCTATTGAGACTAGTAACTTCCTTCAATTTGATAAATATTAGAACCTTATTGTGTAAGAAACATAGGGGGAACGGAATCCGACGGCAAAAAAACAGCTGTCGGAATCCGTTCCCCCACTCCCATTATGAGAGGTGTTGATGTAATGACTTAAAAAATGCTGATTCTATTTTGTATGTGGATGGAGCTTAACTTGCAACAGTTTAAAGAATATATTTTTGCCTTTTATTATGATAGGAAAGTATAGTATCAAGAAAGTTCGATGACCCGGGACTTGAACTCGGGTCGCCCCAAAGCTAAAAAAAAATATTGTCAGGGGACTGACCACTAGGCTACTGACGCTTGCAGAATGCTACAATTTAATAAATATTAGAACCTCATTGTGTAAGAAACATAGGGGGAACGGAATCCGACGGCAAATAGTTCAGCTGTCGAAATCCGTTCCCCCACTCCCATTATGAGAGGTGTTGATGTAATGACTTAAAAAATGCTGATTCTATTTTGTATGTGGATGGAGCTTAACTTGCAACAGTTTAAAGAATATATTTTTGCCTTTTATTATGATAGGAAAGTATAGTATCAAGAAAGTTCGATGACCCGGGACTTGAACTCGGGTCGCCCCAAAGCTAAAAAAAAATATTGTCAGGGGACTGACCACTAGGCTACTGAGGCTTGCAAAATGCTACAATTTAATAAATATTAGAACCTTATTGTGTAAGAAACATAGGGGGAACGGAATCCGACGGCAAAAAAACAGCTGTCGGAATCCGTTCCCCCACTCCCATTATGAGAGGTGTTGATGTAATGACTTAAAAAATGCTGATTCTATTTTGTGTGTGGATGGAGCTTAACTTGCATCAGTTTAAAGAATATATTTTTTGCCTTTTATTATGATAGGAAAGTATAGTATCAAGAAAGTTCGACGACCCTGGACTTGAACTCGGGTTGCCCAAAGCTAAAAAAAATATTGTCAGGGTACTGACAACTAGGCTATTGAGACTAGTAACTTCCTTCAATTTGATAAATATTAGAACCTTATTGTGTAAGAAACATAGGGGGAACGGAATCCGACGGCAAATAGTTCAGCTGTCGAAATCCGTTCCCCCACTCCCATTATGAGAGGTGTTGATGTAATGGCTTAAAAAATGCTGATTCTATTTTGTATGTGGATGGAGCTTAACTTGCAACAGTTTAAAGAATATATTTTTTGCCTTTTATTATGATAGGAAAGTATAGTATCAAGAAAGTTCGATGACCCGGGACTTGAACTCGGGTCGCCCCAAAGGTAAAAAAAAAATTGTCAGGGGACTGACCACTAGGCTACTGAGGCTAGCAAAATGTTATAATTTAATAAATATTAGAACCTTATTGTGTAAGAAACATAGGGGGAACGGAATCCGACGGCAAAAACACAGCTGTCGGAATCCGTTCCCCCACTCCCATTATGAGAGGTGTTGATGTAATGGCTTAAAAAATGCTGATTCTATTTTGTGTGTGGATGGAGCTTAACTTGCAACAGTTTAAAGAATATATTTTTGCCTTTTATTATGATAGGAAAGTATAGTATCAAGAAAGTTCGATGACCCGGGACTTGAACTCGGGTCGCCCCAAAGCTAAAAAAAAATATTGTCAGGGGACTGACCACTAGGCTACTGAGGCTTGCAAAATGCTACAATTTAATAAATATTAGAACCTTATTGTGTAAGAAACATAGGGGGAACGGAATCCGACGGCAAAAAAACAGCTGTCGGAATCCGTTCCCCCACTCCCATTATGAGAGGTGTTGATGTAATGACTTAAAAATGCTGATTCTATTTTGTGTGTGGATGGAGCTTAACTTGCAACAGTTTAAAGAATATATTTTTGCCTTTTATTATGATAGGAAAGTATAGTATCAAGAAAGTTCGATGACCCGGGACTTGAACTCGGGTCGCCCCAAAGCTAAAAAAAAATATTGTCAGGGGACTGACCACTAGGCTACTGAGGCTTGCAAAACGCTACAATTTAATAAATATTAGAACCTTATTGTGTAAGAACCATAGGGGGAACGGAATCCGACGGCAAAAAAACAGCTGTCGGAATCCGTTCCCCCACTCCCATTATGAGAGGTGTTGATGTAATGACTTAAAAAATGCTGATTCTATTTTGTGTGTGGATGGAGCTTAACTTGCATCAGTTTAAAGAATATATTTTTTGCCTTTTATTATGATAGGAAAGTATAGTATCAAGAAAGTTCGACGACCCGGGACTTGAACTCGGGTCGCCCCAAAGCTAAAAAAAAATATTGTCAGGGGACTGACCACTAGGCTACTAAGGCTTGCAAAATGCTACAATTTAATAAATATTAGAACCTTATTGTGTAAGAAACATAGGGGGAACGGAATCCGACGGCAAAAAAACAGCTGTCGGTATCCGTTCCCCCACTCCCATTATGAGAGGTGTTGATGTAATGACTTAAAAAATGCTGATTCTATTTTGTGTGTGGATGGAGCTTAACTTGCATCAGTTTAAAGAATATATTTTTTGCCTTTTATTATGATAGGAAAGTATCAAGAAAGTTCGACGACCCTGGACTTGAACTCGGGTTGCCCAAAGCTAAAAAAAAATTGTCAGGGTACTGACAACTAGGCTATTGAGACTAGTAACTTCCTTCAATTTGATAAATATTAGAACCTTATTGTGTAAGAAACATAGGGGGAACGGAATCCGACGGCAAATAGTTCAGCTGTCGAAATCCGTTCCCCCACTCCCATTATGAGAGGTGTTGATGTAATGACTTAAAAAATGCTGATTCTATTTTGTATGTGGATGGAGCTTAACTTGCAACAGTTTAAAGAATATATTTTTGCCTTTTATTATGATAGGAAAGTATAGTATCAAGAAAGTTCGATGACCCGGGACTTGAACTCGGGTCGCCCCAAAGCTAAAAAAATATATTGTCAGGGGACTGACCACTAGGCTACTGAGGCTTGCAAAATGCTACAATTTAATAAATATTAGAACCTTATTGTGTAAGAAACATAGGGGGAACGGAATCCGACGGCAAATAGTTCAGCTGTCGAAATCCGTTCCCCCACTCCCATTATGAGAGGTGTTGATGTAATGGCTTAAAAAATGCTGATTCTATTTTGTATGTGGATGGAGCTTAACTTGCAACAGTTTAAAGAATATATTTTTGCCTTTTATTATGATAGGAAAGTATAGTATCAAGAAAGTTCGATGACCCGGGACTTGAACTCGGGTCGCCCCAAAGCTAAAAAAAAATATTGTCAGGGGACTGACCACTAGGCTACTGAGGCTTGCAAAATGCTACAATTTAATAAATATTAGAACCTTATTGTGTAAGAAACATAGGGGGAACGGAATCCGACGGCAAAAAAACAGCTGTCGGAATCCGTTCCCCCACTCCCATTATGAGAGGTGTTGATGTAATGACTTAAAAAATGCTGATTCTATTTTGTGTGTGGATGGAGCTTAACTTGCATCAGTTTAAAGAATATATTTTTTGCCTTTTATTATGATAGGAAAGTATCAAGAAAGTTCGACGACCCTGGACTTGAACTCGGGTTGCCCAAAGCTAAAAAAAAATTGTCAGGGTACTGACAACTAGGCTATTGAGACTAGTAACTTCCTTCAATTTGATAAATATTAGAACCTTATTGTGTAAGAAACATAGGGGGAACGGAATCCGACGGCAAATAGTTCAGCTGTCGAAATCCGTTCCCCCACTCCTATTATGAGAGGTGTTGATGTAATGACTTAAAAAATGCTGATTCTATTTTGTATGTGGATGGAGCTTAACTTGCAACAGTTTAAAGAATATATTTTTGCCTTTTATTATGATAGGAAAGTATAGTATCAAGAAAGTTCGATGACCCGGGACTTGAACTCGGGTCGCCCCAAAGCTAAAAAAAAATATTGTCAGGGGACTGACCACTAGGCTACTGAGGCTTGCAAAATGCTACAATTTAATAAATATTAGAACCTTATTGTGTAAGAAACATAGGGGGAACGGAATCCGACGGCAAATAGTTCAGCTGTCGAAATCCGTTCCCCCACTCCCATTATGAGAGGTGTTGATGTAATGGCTTAAAAAATGCTGATTCTATTTTGTATGTGGATGGAGCTTAACTTGCAACAGTTTAAAGAATATATTTTTTCCTTTTATTATGATAGGAAAGTATAGTATCAAGAAAGTTCGATGACCCGGGACTTGAACTCGGGTCGCCCCAAAGCTAAAAAAAAATATTGTCAGGGGACTGACCACTAGGCTACTGAGGCTTGCAAAATGCTACAATTTAATAAATATTAGAACCTTATTGTGTAAGAAACATAGGGGGAACGGAATCCGACGGCAAAAAAACAGCTGTCGGAATCCGTTCCCCCACTCCCATTATGAGAGGTGTTGATGTAATGACTTAAAAAATGCTGATTCTATTTTGTGTGTGGATGGAGCTTAACTTGCATCAGTTTAAAGAATATATTTTTTGCCTTTTATTATGATAGGAAAGTATAGTATCAAGAAAGTTCGACGACCCTGGACTTGAACTCGGGTTGCCCAAAGCTAAAAAAAATATTGTCAGGGTACTGACAACTAGGCTATTGAGACTAGTAATTTCCTTCAATTTGATAAATATTAGAACCTTATTGTGTAAGAAACATAGGGGGAACGGAATCCGACGGCAAATAGTTCAGCTGTGGAAATCCGTTCCCCCACTCCCATTATGAGAGGTGTTGATGTAATGGCTTAAAAAATGCTGATTCTATTTTGTATGTGGATGGAGCTTAACTTGCAACAGTTTAAAGAATATATTTTTGCCTTTTATTATGATAGGAAAGTATAGTATCAAGAAAGTTCGATGACCCGGGACTTGAACTCGGGTCGCCCCAAAGCTAAAAAAAAATATTGTCAGGGGACTGACCACTATGCTACTGAGGCTTGCAAAACACTACAATTTAATAAATATTAGAACCTTATTGTGTAAGAAACATAGGGGGAACGGAATCCGACGGCAAAAAAACAGCTGTCGGAATCCATTCCCCCACTCCCATTATGAGAGGTGTTGATGTAATGACTTAAAAAATGCTGATTCTATTTTGTGTGTGGATGGAGCTTAACTTGCATCAGTTTAAAGAATATATTTTTTGCCTTTTATTATGATAGGAAAGTATAGTATCAAGAAAGTTCGACGACCCGGGACTTGAACTCGGGTCGCCCCAAAGCTAAAAAAAAATATTGTCAGGGGACTGACCACTAGGCTCCTGAGGCTTGCAAAATGCTACAATTTAATAAATATTAGAACCTTATTGTGTAAGAAACATAGGGGGAACGGAATCCGACGGCAAATAGTTCAGCTGTCGAAATCCGTTCCCCCACTCCCATTATGAGAGGTGTTGATGTAATGACTTAAAAAATGCTGATTCTATTTTGTATGTGGATGGAGCTTAACTTGCATCAGTTTAAAGAATATATTTTTTGCCTTTTATTATGATAGGAAAGTATAGTATCAAGAAAGTTCGACGACCCGGGACTTGAACTCGCCCCAAAGCTAAAAAAAAATATTGTCAGGGGACTGACCACTAGGCTACTAAGGCTTGCAAAATGCTACAATTTAATAAATATTAGAACCTTATTGTGTAAGAAACATAGGGGGAACGGAATCCGACGGCAAAAAAACAGCTGTCGGTATCCGTTCCCCCACTCCCATTATGAGAGGTGTTGATGTAATGACTTAAAAAATGCTGATTCTATTTTGTGTGTGGATGGAGCTTAACTTGCATCAGTTTAAAGAATATATTTTTTGCCTTTTATTATGATAGGAAAGTATCAAGAAAGTTCGACGACCCTGGACTTGAACTCGGGTTGCCCAAAGCTAAAAAAAAATTGTCAGGGTACTGACAACTAGGCTATTGAGACTAGTAACTTCCTTCAATTTGATAAATATTAGAACCTTATTGTGTAAGAAACATAGGGGGAACGGAATCCGACGGCAAATAGTTCAGCTGTCGAAATCCGTTCCCCCACTCCCATTATGAGAGGTGTTGATGTAATGACTTAAAAAATGCTGATTCTATTTTGTATGTGGATGGAGCTTAACTTGCAACAGTTTAAAGAATATATTTTTGCCTTTTATTATGATAGGAAAGTATAGTATCAAGAAAGTTCGATGACCCGGGACTTGAACTCGGGTCGCCCCAAAGCTAAAAAAAAATATTGTCAGGGGACTGACCACTAGGCTACTGAGGCTTGCCAAATGCTACAATTTAATAAATATTAGAACCTTATTGTGTAAGAAACATAGGGGGAACGGAATCCGACGGCAAAAAAACAGCTGTCGGAATCCGTTCCCCCACTCCCATTATGAGAGGTGTTGATGTAATGACTTAAAAAATGCTGATTCTATTTTGTGTGTGGATGGAGCTTAACTTGCATCAGTTTAAAGAATATATTTTTTGCCTTTTATTATGATAGGAAAGTATAGTATCAAGAAAGTTCGACGACCCGGGACTTGAACTCGGGTCGCCCCAAAGCTAAAAAAAAATATTGTCAGGGGACTGACCACTAGGCTACTAAGGCTTGCAAAATGCTACAATTTAATAAATATTAGAACCTTATTGTGTAAGAAACATAGGGGGAACGGAATCCGACGGCAAAAAAACAGCTGTCGGTATCCGTTCCCCCACTCCCATTATGAGAGGTGTTGATGTAATGACTTAAAAAATGCTGATTCTATTTTGTGTGTGGATGGAGCTTAACTTGCATCAGTTTAAAGAATATATTTTTTGCCTTTTATTATGATAGGAAAGTATCAAGAAAGTTCGACGACCCTGGACTTGAACTCGGGTTGCCCAAAGCTAAAAAAAAATTGTCAGGGTACTGACAACTAGGCTATTGAGACTAGTAACTTCCTTCAATTTGATAAATATTAGAACCTTATTGTGTAAGAAACATAGGGGGAACGGAATCCGACGGCAAATAGTTCAGCTGTCGAAATCCGTTCCCCCACTCCCATTATGAGAGGTGTTGATGTAATGACTTAAAAAATGCTGATTCTATTTTGTATGTGGATGGAGCTTAACTTGCAACAGTTTAAAGAATATATTTTTGCCTTTTATTATGATAGGAAAGTATAGTATCAAGAAAGTTCGATGACCCGGGACTTGAACTCGGGTCGCCCCAAAGCTAAAAAAATATATTGTCAGGGGACTGACCACTAGGCTACTGAGGCTTGCAAAATGCTACAATTTAATAAATATTAGAACCTTATTGTGTAAGAAACATAGGGGGAACGGAATCCGACGGCAAATAGTTCAGCTGTCGAAATCCGTTCCCCCACTCCCATTATGAGAGGTGTTGATGTAATGGCTTAAAAAATGCTGATTCTATTTTGTATGTGGATGGAGCTTAACTTGCAACAGTTTAAAGAATATATTTTTGCCTTTTATTATGATAGGAAAGTATAGTATCAAGAAAGTTCGATGACCCGGGACTTGAACTCGGGTCGCCCCAAAGCTAAAAAAAAATATTGTCAGGGGACTGACCACTAGGCTACTGAGGCTTGCAAAATGCTACAATTTAATAAATATTAGAACCTTATTGTGTAAGAAACATAGGGGGAACGGAATCCGACGGCAAAAAAACAGCTGTCGGAATCCGTTCCCCCACTCCCATTATGAGAGGTGTTGATGTAATGACTTAAAAAATGCTGATTCTATTTTGTGTGTGGATGGAGCTTAACTTGCATCAGTTTAAAGAATATATTTTTTGCCTTTTATTATGATAGGAAAGTATCAAGAAAGTTCGACGACCCTGGACTTGAACTCGGGTTGCCCAAAGCTAAAAAAAAATTGTCAGGGTACTGACAACTAGGCTATTGAGACTAGTAACTTCCTTCAATTTGATAAATATTAGAACCTTATTGTGTAAGAAACATAGGGGGAACGGAATCCGACGGCAAATAGTTCAGCTGTCGAAATCCGTTCCCCCACTCCTATTATGAGAGGTGTTGATGTAATGACTTAAAAAATGCTGATTCTATTTTGTATGTGGATGGAGCTTAACTTGCAACAGTTTAAAGAATATATTTTTGCCTTTTATTATGATAGGAAAGTATAGTATCAAGAAAGTTCGATGACCCGGGACTTGAACTCGGGTCGCCCCAAAGCTAAAAAAAAATATTGTCAGGGGACTGACCACTAGGCTACTGAGGCTTGCAAAATGCTACAATTTAATAAATATTAGAACCTTATTGTGTAAGAAACATAGGGGGAACGGAATCCGACGGCAAATAGTTCAGCTGTCGAAATCCGTTCCCCCACTCCCATTATGAGAGGTGTTGATGTAATGGCTTAAAAAATGCTGATTCTATTTTGTATGTGGATGGAGCTTAACTTGCAACAGTTTAAAGAATATATTTTTTCCTTTTATTATGATAGGAAAGTATAGTATCAAGAAAGTTCGATGACCCGGGACTTGAACTCGGGTCGCCCCAAAGCTAAAAAAAAATATTGTCAGGGGACTGACCACTAGGCTACTGAGGCTTGCAAAATGCTACAATTTAATAAATATTAGAACCTTATTGTGTAAGAAACATAGGGGGAACGGAATCCGACGGCAAAAAAACAGCTGTCGGAATCCGTTCCCCCACTCCCATTATGAGAGGTGTTGATGTAATGACTTAAAAAATGCTGATTCTATTTTGTGTGTGGATGGAGCTTAACTTGCATCAGTTTAAAGAATATATTTTTTGCCTTTTATTATGATAGGAAAGTATAGTATCAAGAAAGTTCGACGACCCTGGACTTGAACTCGGGTTGCCCAAAGCTAAAAAAAATATTGTCAGGGTACTGACAACTAGGCTATTGAGACTAGTAATTTCCTTCAATTTGATAAATATTAGAACCTTATTGTGTAAGAAACATAGGGGGAACGGAATCCGACGGCAAATAGTTCAGCTGTGGAAATCCGTTCCCCCACTCCCATTATGAGAGGTGTTGATGTAATGGCTTAAAAAATGCTGATTCTATTTTGTATGTGGATGGAGCTTAACTTGCAACAGTTTAAAGAATATATTTTTGCCTTTTATTATGATAGGAAAGTATAGTATCAAGAAAGTTCGATGACCCGGGACTTGAACTCGGGTCGCCCCAAAGCTAAAAAAAAATATTGTCAGGGGACTGACCACTATGCTACTGAGGCTTGCAAAACACTACAATTTAATAAATATTAGAACCTTATTGTGTAAGAAACATAGGGGGAACGGAATCCGACGGCAAAAAAACAGCTGTCGGAATCCATTCCCCCACTCCCATTATGAGAGGTGTTGATGTAATGACTTAAAAAATGCTGATTCTATTTTGTGTGTGGATGGAGCTTAACTTGCATCAGTTTAAAGAATATATTTTTTGCCTTTTATTATGATAGGAAAGTATAGTATCAAGAAAGTTCGACGACCCGGGACTTGAACTCGGGTCGCCCCAAAGCTAAAAAAAAATATTGTCAGGGGACTGACCACTAGGCTCCTGAGGCTTGCAAAATGCTACAATTTAATAAATATTAGAACCTTATTGTGTAAGAAACATAGGGGGAACGGAATCCGACGGCAAATAGTTCAGCTGTCGAAATCCGTTCCCCCACTCCCATTATGAGAGGTGTTGATGTAATGACTTAAAAAATGCTGATTCTATTTTGTATGTGGATGGAGCTTAACTTGCATCAGTTTAAAGAATATATTTTTTGCCTTTTATTATGATAGGAAAGTATAGTATCAAGAAAGTTCGACGACCCGGGACTTGAACTCGCCCCAAAGCTAAAAAAAAATATTGTCAGGGGACTGACCACTAGGCTACTAAGGCTTGCAAAATGCTACAATTTAATAAATATTAGAACCTTATTGTGTAAGAAACATAGGGGGAACGGAATCCGACGGCAAAAAAACAGCTGTCGGTATCCGTTCCCCCACTCCCATTATGAGAGGTGTTGATGTAATGACTTAAAAAATGCTGATTCTATTTTGTGTGTGGATGGAGCTTAACTTGCATCAGTTTAAAGAATATATTTTTTGCCTTTTATTATGATAGGAAAGTATCAAGAAAGTTCGACGACCCTGGACTTGAACTCGGGTTGCCCAAAGCTAAAAAAAAATTGTCAGGGTACTGACAACTAGGCTATTGAGACTAGTAACTTCCTTCAATTTGATAAATATTAGAACCTTATTGTGTAAGAAACATAGGGGGAACGGAATCCGACGGCAAATAGTTCAGCTGTCGAAATCCGTTCCCCCACTCCCATTATGAGAGGTGTTGATGTAATGACTTAAAAAATGCTGATTCTATTTTGTATGTGGATGGAGCTTAACTTGCAACAGTTTAAAGAATATATTTTTGCCTTTTATTATGATAGGAAAGTATAGTATCAAGAAAGTTCGATGACCCGGGACTTGAACTCGGGTCGCCCCAAAGCTAAAAAAAAATATTGTCAGGGGACTGACCACTAGGCTACTGAGGCTTGCCAAATGCTACAATTTAATAAATATTAGAACCTTATTGTGTAAGAAACATAGGGGGAACGGAATCCGACGGCAAAAAAACAGCTGTCGGAATCCGTTCCCCCACTCCCATTATGAGAGGTGTTGATGTAATGACTTAAAAAATGCTGATTCTATTTTGTGTGTGGATGGAGCTTAACTTGCATCAGTTTAAAGAATATATTTTTTGCCTTTTATTATGATAGGAAAGTATAGTATCAAGAAAGTTCGACGACCCTGGACTTGAACTCGGGTTGCCCAAAGCTAAAAAAAATATTGTCAGGGTACTGACAACTAGGCTATTGAGACTAGTAATTTCCTTCAATTTGATAAATATTAGAACCTTATTGTGTAAGAAACATAGGGGGAACGGAATCCGACGGCAAATAGTTCAGCTGTCGAAATCCGTTCCCCCACTCCCATTATGAGAGGTGTTGATGTAATGGCTTAAAAAATGCTGATTCTATTTTGTATGTGGATGGAGCTTAACTTGCAACAGTTTAAAGAATATATTTTTTGCCTTTTATTATGATAGGAAAGTATAGTATCAAGAAAGTTCTATGACCCGGGACTTGAACTCGGGTCGCCCCAAAGGTAAAAAAAAATATTGTCAGGGGACTGACCACTAGGCTATTGAGGCTAGCAAAATGTTATAATTTAATAAATATTAGAACCTTATTGTGTAAGAAACATAGGGGGAACGGAATCCGACGGCAAAAACACAGCTGTCGGAATCCGTTCCCCCACTCCCATTATGAGAGGTGTTGATGTAATGGCTTAAAAAATGCTGATTCTATTTTGTGTGTGGATGGAGCTTAACTTGCAACAGTTTAAAGAATATATTTTTGCCTTTTATTATGATAGGAAAGTATAGTATCAAGAAAGTTCGATGACCCGGGACTTGAACTCGGGTCGCCCCAAAGCTAAAAAAAAATATTGTCAGGGGACTGACCACTAGGCTACTGAGGCTTGCAAAATGCTACAATTTAATAAATATTAGAACCTTATTGTGTAAGAAACATAGGGGGAACGGAATCCGACGGCAAAAAAACAGCTGTCGGAATCCGTTCCCCCACTCCCATTATGAGAGGTGTTGATGTAATGACTTAAAAATGCTGATTCTATTTTGTGTGTGGATGGAGCTTAACTTGCAACAGTTTAAAGAATATATTTTTGCCTTTTATTATGATAGGAAAGTATAGTATCAAGAAAGTTCGATGACCCGGGACTTGAACTCGGGTCGCCCCAAAGCTAAAAAAAAATATTGTCAGGGGACTGACCACTAGGCTACTGAGGCTTGCAAAATGCTACAATTTAATAAATATTAGAACCTTATTGTGTAAGAAACATAGGGGGAACGGAATCCGACGGCAAAAAAACAGCTGTCGGAATCCGTTCCCCCACTCCCATTATGAGAGGTGTTGATGTAATGACTTAAAAAATGCTGATTCTATTTTGTGTGTGGATGGAGCTTAACTTGCATCAGTTTAAAGAATATATTTTTTGCCTTTTATTATGATAGGAAAGTATAGTATCAAGAAAGTTCGACGACCCGGGACTTGAACTCGGGTCGCCCCAAAGCTAAAAAAAAATATTGTCAGGTGACTGACCACTAGGCTACTGAGGCTTGCAAAATGTTACAATTTAATAAATATTAGAACCTTATTGTGTAAGAAACATAGGGGGAACGGAATCCGACGGCAAAAAAACAGCTGTCGGAATCCGTTCCCCCACTCCCATTATGAGAGGTGTTGATGTAATGACTTAAAAAATGCTGATTCTATTTTGTGTGTGGATGGAGCTTAACTTGCATCAGTTTAAAGAATATATTTTTTGCCTTTTATTATGATAGGAAAGTATCAAGAAAGTTCGACGACCCTGGACTTGAACTCGGGTTGCCCAAAGCTAAAAAAAATATTGTCAGGGTACTGACAACTAGGCTATTGAGACTAGTAATTTCCTTCAATTTGATAAATATTAGAACCTTATTGTGTAAGAAACATAGGGGGAACGGAATCCGACGGCAAATAGTTCAGCTGTCGAAATCCGTTCCCCCACTCCCATTATGAGAGGTGTTGATGTAATGGCTTAAAAAATGCTGATTCTATTTTGTATGTGGATGGAGCTTAACTTGCAACAGTTTAAAGAATATATTTTTTGCCTTTTATTATGATAGGAAAGTATAGTATCAAGAAAGTTCTATGACCCGGGACTTGAACTCGGGTCGCCCCAAAGGTAAAAAAAAATATTGTCAGGGGACTGACCACTAGGCTATTGAGGCTAGCAAAATGTTATAATTTAATAAATATTAGAACCTTATTGTGTAAGAAACATAGGGGGAACGGAATCCGACGGCAAAAACACAGCTGTCGGAATCCGTTCCCCCACTCCCATTATGAGAGGTGTTGATGTAATGGCTTAAAAAATGCTGATTCTATTTTGTGTGTGGATGGAGCTTAACTTGCAACAGTTTAAAGAATATATTTTTGCCTTTTATTATGATAGGAAAGTATAGTATCAAGAAAGTTCGATGACCCGGGACTTGAACTCGGGTCGCCCCAAAGCTAAAAAAAAATATTGTCAGGGGACTGACCACTAGGCTACTGAGGCTTGCAAAATGCTACAATTTAATAAATATTAGAACCTTATTGTGTAAGAAACATAGGGGGAACGGAATCCGACGGCAAAAAAACAGCTGTCGGAATCCGTTCCCCCACTCCCATTATGAGAGGTGTTGATGTAATGACTTAAAAATGCTGATTCTATTTTGTGTGTGGATGGAGCTTAACTTGCAACAGTTTAAAGAATATATTTTTGCCTTTTATTATGATAGGAAAGTATAGTATCAAGAAAGTTCGATGACCCGGGACTTGAACTCGGGTCGCCCCAAAGCTAAAAAAAAATATTGTCAGGGGACTGACCACTAGGCTACTGAGGCTTGCAAAATGCTACAATTTAATAAATATTAGAACCTTATTGTGTAAGAAACATAGGGGGAACGGAATCCGACGGCAAAAAAACAGCTGTCGGAATCCGTTCCCCCACTCCCATTATGAGAGGTGTTGATGTAATGACTTAAAAAATGCTGATTCTATTTTGTGTGTGGATGGAGCTTAACTTGCATCAGTTTAAAGAATATATTTTTTGCCTTTTATTATGATAGGAAAGTATAGTATCAAGAAAGTTCGACGACCCGGGACTTGAACTCGGGTCGCCCCAAAGCTAAAAAAAAATATTGTCAGGTGACTGACCACTAGGCTACTGAGGCTTGCAAAATGTTACAATTTAATAAATATTAGAACCTTATTGTGTAAGAAACATAGGGGGAACGGAATCCGACGGCAAAAAAACAGCTGTCGGAATCCGTTCCCCCACTCCCATTATGAGAGGTGTTGATGTAATGACTTAAAAAATGCTGATTCTATTTTGTGTGTGGATGGAGCTTAACTTGCATCAGTTTAAAGAATATATTTTTTGCCTTTTATTATGATAGGAAAGTATCAAGAAAGTTCGACGACCCTGGACTTGAACTCGGGTTGCCCAAAGCTAAAAAAAAATTGTCAGGGTACTGACAACTAGGCTATTGAGACTAGTAACTTCCTTCAATTTGATAAATATTAGAACCTTATTGTGTAAGAAACATAGGGGGAACGGAATCCGACGGCAAATAGTTCAGCTGTCGAAATCCGTTCCCCCACTCCCATTATGAGAGGTGTTGATGTAATGGCTTAAAAAATGCTGATTCTATTTTGTATGTGGATGGAGCTTAACTTGCAACAGTTTAAAGAATATATTTTTGCCTTTTATTATGATAGGAAAGTATAGTATCAAGAAAGTTCGATGACCCGGGACTTGAACTCGGGTCGCCCCAAAGCTAAAAAAAAATATTGTCAGGGGACTGACCACTAGGCTACTGAGGCTTGCAAAACACTACAATTTTAATAAATATTAGAACCTTATTGTGTAAGAACCATAGGGGGAACGGAATCCGACGGCAAAAAAACAGCTGTCGGAATCCGTTCCCCCACTCCCATTATGAGAGGTGTTGATGTAATGACTTAAAAAATGCTGATTCTATTTTGTGTGTGGATGGAGCTTAACTTGCATCAGTTTAAAGAATATATTTTTTGCCTTTTATTATGATAGGAAAGTATAGTATCAAGAAAGTTCGACGACCCGGGACTTGAACTCGGGTCGCCCCAAAGCTAAAAAACAATATTGTCAGGGGACTGACCACTAGGCTCCTGAGGCTTGCAAAATGCTACAATTTAATAAATATTAGAACCTTATTGTGTAAGAAACATAGGGGGAACGGAATCCGACGGCAAATAGTTCAGCTGTCGAAATCCGTTCCCCCACTCCCATTATGAGAGGTGTTGATGTAATGACTTAAAAAATGCTGATTCTATTTTGTGTGTGGATGGAGCTTAACTTGCATCAGTTTAAAGAATATATTTTTTGCCTTTTATTATGATAGGAAAGTATAGTATCAAGAAAGTTCGACGACCCGGGACTTGAACTCGGGTCGCCCCAAAGCTAAAAAAAAATATTGTCAGGGGACTGACCACTAGGCTACTAAAGCTTGCAAAATGCTACAATTTAATAAATATTAGAACCTTATTGTGTAAGAAACATAGGGGGAACGGAATCCGACGGCAAAAAAACAGCTGTCGGTATCCGTTCCCCCACTCCCATTATGAGAGGTGTTGATGTAATGACTTAAAAAATGCTGATTCTATTTTGTGTGTGGATGGAGCTTAACTTGCATCAGTTTAAAGAATATATTTTTTGCCTTTTATTATGATAGGAAAGTATCAAGAAAGTTCGACGACCCTGGACTTGAACTCGGGTTGCCCAAAGCTAAAAAAAAATTGTCAGGGTACTGACAACTAGGCTATTGAGACTAGTAACTTCCTTCAATTTGATAAATATTAGAACCTTATTGTGTAAGAAACATAGGGGGAACGGAATCCGACGGCAAATAGTTCAGCTGTCGAAATCCGTTCCCCCACTCCCATTATGAGAGGTGTTGATGTAATGACTTAAAAAATGCTGATTCTATTTTGTATGTGGATGGAGCTTAACTTGCAACAGTTTAAAGAATATATTTTTGCCTTTTATTATGATAGGAAAGTATAGTATCAAGAAAGTTCGATGACCCGGGACTTGAACTCGGGTCGCCCCAAAGCTAAAAAAAAATATTGTCAGGGGACTGACCACTAGGCTACTGAGGCTTGCAAAATGCTACAATTTAATAAATATTAGAACCTTATTGTGTAAGAAACATAGGGGGAACGGAATCCGACGGCAAATAGTTCAGCTGTCGAAATCCGTTCCCCCACTCCCATTATGAGAGGTGTTGATGTAATGGCTTAAAAAATGCTGATTCTATTTTGTATGTGGATGGAGCTTAACTTGCAACAGTTTAAAGAATATATTTTTGCCTTTTATTATGATAGGAAAGTATAGTATCAAGAAAGTTCGATGACCCGGGACTTGAACTCGGGTCGCCCCAAAGCTAAAAAAAAATATTGTCAGGGTATGACCACTAGGCTACTGAGGCTTGCAAAATGCTACAATTTAATAAATATTAGAACCTTATTGTGTAAGAAACATAGGGGGAACGGAATCCGACGGCAAAAAAACAGCTGTCGGAATCCGTTCCCCCACTCCCATTATGAGAGGTGTTGATGTAATGACTTAAAAAATGCTGATTCTATTTTGTGTGTGGATGGAGCTTAACTTGCATCAGTTTAAAGAATATATTTTTTGCCTTTTATTATGATAGGAAAGTATCAAGAAAGTTCGACGACCCTGGACTTGAACTCGGGTTGCCCAAAGCTAAAAAAAAATTGTCAGGGTACTGACAACTAGGCTATTGAGACTAGTAACTTCCTTCAATTTGATAAATATTAGAACCTTATTGTGTAAGAAACATAGGGGGAACGGAATCCGACGGCAAATAGTTCAGCTGTCGAAATCCGTTCCCCCACTCCTATTATGAGAGGTGTTGATGTAATGACTTAAAAAATGCTGATTCTATTTTGTATGTGGATGGAGCTTAACTTGCAACAGTTTAAAGAATATATTTTTGCCTTTTATTATGATAGGAAAGTATAGTATCAAGAAAGTTCGATGACCCGGGACTTGAACTCGGGTCGCCCCAAAGCTAAAAAAAAATATTGTCAGGGGACTGACCACTAGGCTACTGAGGCTTGCAAAATGCTACAATTTAATAAATATTAGAACCTTATTGTGTAAGAAACATAGGGGGAACGGAATCCGACGGCAAATAGTTCAGCTGTCGAAATCCGTTCCCCCACTCCCATTATGAGAGGTGTTGATGTAATGACTTAAAAAATGCTGATTCTATTTTGTGTGTGGATGGAGCTTAACTTGCATCAGTTTAAAGAATATATTTTTTGCCTTTTATTATGATAGGAAAGTATAGTATCAAGAAAGTTCGACGACCCTGGACTTGAACTCGGGTTGCCCAAAGCTAAAAAAAATATTGTCAGGGTACTGACAACTAGGCTATTGAGACTAGTAACTTCCTTCAATTTGATAAATATTAGAACCTTATTGTGTAAGAAACATAGGGGGAACGGAATCCGACGGCAAATAGTTCAGCTGTCGAAATCCGTTCCCCCACTCCCATTATGAGAGGTGTTGATGTAATGACTTAAAAAATGCTGATTCTATTTTGTATGTGGATGGAGCTTAACTTGCAACAGTTTAAAGAATATATTTTTGCCTTTTATTATGATAGGAAAGTATAGTATCAAGAAAGTTCGATGACCCGGGACTTGAACTCGGGTCGCCCCAAAGCTAAAAAAAAATATTGTCAGGGGACTGACCACTAGGCTACTGAGGCTTGCCAAATGCTACAATTTAATAAATATTAGAACCTTATTGTGTAAGAAACATAGGGGGAACGGAATCCGACGGCAAAAAAACAGCTGTCGGAATCCGTTCCCCCACTCCCATTATGAGAGGTGTTGATGTAATGACTTAAAAAATGCTGATTCTATTTTGTGTGTGGATGGAGCTTAACTTGCATCAGTTTAAAGAATATATTTTTTGCCTTTTATTATGATAGGAAAGTATAGTATCAAGAAAGTTCGACGACCCGGGACTTGAACTCGGGTCGCCCCAAAGCTAAAAAAAAATATTGTCAGGGGACTGACCACTAGGCTACTAAGGCTTGCAAAATGCTACAATTTAATAAATATTAGAACCTTATTGTGTAAGAAACATAGGGGGAACGGAATCCGACGGCAAAAAAACAGCTGTCGGTATCCGTTCCCCCACTCCCATTATGAGAGGTGTTGATGTAATGACTTAAAAAATGCTGATTCTATTTTGTGTGTGAATGGAGCTTAACTTGCATCAGTTTAAAGAATATATTTTTTGCCTTTTATTATGATAGGAAAGTATCAAGAAAGTTCGACGACCCTGGACTTGAACTCGGGTTGCCCAAAGCTAAAAAAAAATTGTCAGGGTACTGACAACTAGGCTATTGAGACTAGTAACTTCCTTCAATTTGATAAATATTAGAACCTTATTGTGTAAGAAACATAGGGGGAACGGAATCCGACGGCAAATAGTTCAGCTGTCGAAATCCGTTCCCCCACTCCCATTATGAGAGGTGTTGATGTAATGACTTAAAAAATGCTGATTCTATTTTGTATGTGGATGGAGCTTAACTTGCAACAGTTTAAAGAATATATTTTTGCCTTTTATTATGATAGGAAAGTATAGTATCAAGAAAGTTCGATGACCCGGGACTTGAACTCGGGTCGCCCCAAAGCTAAAAAAATATATTGTCAGGGGACTGACCACTAGGCTACTGAGGCTTGCAAAATGCTACAATTTAATAAATATTAGAACCTTATTGTGTAAGAAACATAGGGGGAACGGAATCCGACGGCAAATAGTTCAGCTGTCGAAATCCGTTCCCCCACTCCCATTATGAGAGGTGTTGATGTAATGGCTTAAAAAATGCTGATTCTATTTTGTATGTGGATGGAGCTTAACTTGCAACAGTTTAAAGAATATATTTTTGCCTTTTATTATGATAGGAAAGTATAGTATCAAGAAAGTTCGATGACCCGGGACTTGAACTCGGGTCGCCCCAAAGCTAAAAAAAAATATTGTCAGGGGACTGACCACTAGGCTACTGAGGCTTGCAAAATGCTACAATTTAATAAATATTAGAACCTTATTGTGTAAGAAACATAGGGGGAACGGAATCCGACGGCAAAAAAACAGCTGTCGGAATCCGTTCCCCCACTCCCATTATGAGAGGTGTTGATGTAATGACTTAAAAAATGCTGATTCTATTTTGTGTGTGGATGGAGCTTAACTTGCATCAGTTTAAAGAATATATTTTTTGCCTTTTATTATGATAGGAAAGTATCAAGAAAGTTCGACGACCCTGGACTTGAACTCGGGTTGCCCAAAGCTAAAAAAAAATTGTCAGGGTACTGACAACTAGGCTATTGAGACTAGTAACTTCCTTCAATTTGATAAATATTAGAACCTTATTGTGTAAGAAACATAGGGGGAACGGAATCCGACGGCAAATAGTTCAGCTGTCGAAATCCGTTCCCCCACTCCTATTATGAGAGGTGTTGATGTAATGACTTAAAAAATGCTGATTCTATTTTGTATGTGGATGGAGCTTAACTTGCAACAGTTTAAAGAATATATTTTTGCCTTTTATTATGATAGGAAAGTATAGTATCAAGAAAGTTCGATGACCCGGGACTTGAACTCGGGTCGCCCCAAAGCTAAAAAAAAATATTGTCAGGGGACTGACCACTAGGCTACTGAGGCTTGCAAAATGCTACAATTTAATAAATATTAGAACCTTATTGTGTAAGAAACATAGGGGGAACGGAATCCGACGGCAAATAGTTCAGCTGTCGAAATCCGTTCCCCCACTCCCATTATGAGAGGTGTTGATGTAATGGCTTAAAAAATGCTGATTCTATTTTGTATGTGGATGGAGCTTAACTTGCAACAGTTTAAAGAATATATTTTTTCCTTTTATTATGATAGGAAAGTATAGTATCAAGAAAGTTCGATGACCCGGGACTTGAACTCGGGTCGCCCCAAAGCTAAAAAAAAATATTGTCAGGGGACTGACCACTAGGCTACTGAGGCTTGCAAAATGCTACAATTTAATAAATATTAGAACCTTATTGTGTAAGAAACATAGGGGGAACGGAATCCGACGGCAAAAAAACAGCTGTCGGAATCCGTTCCCCCACTCCCATTATGAGAGGTGTTGATGTAATGACTTAAAAAATGCTGATTCTATTTTGTGTGTGGATGGAGCTTAACTTGCATCAGTTTAAAGAATATATTTTTTGCCTTTTATTATGATAGGAAAGTATAGTATCAAGAAAGTTCGACGACCCTGGACTTGAACTCGGGTTGCCCAAAGCTAAAAAAAATATTGTCAGGGTACTGACAACTAGGCTATTGAGACTAGTAATTTCCTTCAATTTGATAAATATTAGAACCTTATTGTGTAAGAAACATAGGGGGAACGGAATCCGACGGCAAATAGTTCAGCTGTGGAAATCCGTTCCCCCACTCCCATTATGAGAGGTGTTGATGTAATGGCTTAAAAAATGCTGATTCTATTTTGTATGTGGATGGAGCTTAACTTGCAACAGTTTAAAGAATATATTTTTGCCTTTTATTATGATAGGAAAGTATAGTATCAAGAAAGTTCGATGACCCGGGACTTGAACTCGGGTTGCCCCAAAGCTAAAAAAAAATATTGTCAGGGGACTGACCACTATGCTACTGAGGCTTGCAAAACACTACAATTTAATAAATATTAGAACCTTATTGTGTAAGAAACATAGGGGGAACGGAATCCGACGGCAAAAAAACAGCTGTCGGAATCCATTCCCCCACTCCCATTATGAGAGGTGTTGATGTAATGACTTAAAAAATGCTGATTCTATTTTGTGTGTGGATGGAGCTTAACTTGCATCAGTTTAAAGAATATATTTTTTGCCTTTTATTATGATAGGAAAGTATAGTATCAAGAAAGTTCGACGACCCGGGACTTGAACTCGGGTCGCCCCAAAGCTAAAAAAAAATATTGTCAGGGGACTGACCACTAGGCTCCTGAGGCTTGCAAAATGCTACAATTTAATAAATATTAGAACCTTATTGTGTAAGAAACATAGGGGGAACGGAATCCGACGGCAAATAGTTCAGCTGTCGAAATCCGTTCCCCCACTCCCATTATGAGAGGTGTTGATGTAATGACTTAAAAAATGCTGATTCTATTTTGTATGTGGATGGAGCTTAACTTGCATCAGTTTAAAGAATATATTTTTTGCCTTTTATTATGATAGGAAAGTATAGTATCAAGAAAGTTCGACGACCCGGGACTTGAACTCGCCCCAAAGCTAAAAAAAAATATTGTCAGGGGACTGACCACTAGGCTACTAAGGCTTGCAAAATGCTACAATTTAATAAATATTAGAACCTTATTGTGTAAGAAACATAGGGGGAACGGAATCCGACGGCAAAAAAACAGCTGTCGGTATCCGTTCCCCCACTCCCATTATGAGAGGTGTTGATGTAATGACTTAAAAAATGCTGATTCTATTTTGTGTGTGGATGGAGCTTAACTTGCATCAGTTTAAAGAATATATTTTTTGCCTTTTATTATGATAGGAAAGTATCAAGAAAGTTCGACGACCCTGGACTTGAACTCGGGTTGCCCAAAGCTAAAAAAAAATTGTCAGGGTACTGACAACTAGGCTATTGAGACTAGTAACTTCCTTCAATTTGATAAATATTAGAACCTTATTGTGTAAGAAACATAGGGGGAACGGAATCCGACGGCAAATAGTTCAGCTGTCGAAATCCGTTCCCCCACTCCCATTATGAGAGGTGTTGATGTAATGACTTAAAAAATGCTGATTCTATTTTGTATGTGGATGGAGCTTAACTTGCAACAGTTTAAAGAATATATTTTTGCCTTTTATTATGATAGGAAAGTATAGTATCAAGAAAGTTCGATGACCCGGGACTTGAACTCGGGTCGCCCCAAAGCTAAAAAAAAATATTGTCAGGGGACTGACCACTAGGCTACTGAGGCTTGCCAAATGCTACAATTTAATAAATATTAGAACCTTATTGTGTAAGAAACATAGGGGGAACGGAATCCGACGGCAAAAAAACAGCTGTCGGAATCCGTTCCCCCACTCCCATTATGAGAGGTGTTGATGTAATGACTTAAAAAATGCTGATTCTATTTTGTGTGTGGATGGAGCTTAACTTGCATCAGTTTAAAGAATATATTTTTTGCCTTTTATTATGATAGGAAAGTATAGTATCAAGAAAGTTCGACGACCCTGGACTTGAACTCGGGTTGCCCAAAGCTAAAAAAAATATTGTCAGGGTACTGACAACTAGGCTATTGAGACTAGTAATTTCCTTCAATTTGATAAATATTAGAACCTTATTGTGTAAGAAACATAGGGGGAACGGAATCCGACGGCAAATAGTTCAGCTGTCGAAATCCGTTCCCCCACTCCCATTATGAGAGGTGTTGATGTAATGGCTTAAAAAATGCTGATTCTATTTTGTATGTGGATGGAGCTTAACTTGCAACAGTTTAAAGAATATATTTTTTGCCTTTTATTATGATAGGAAAGTATAGTATCAAGAAAGTTCTATGACCCGGGACTTGAACTCGGGTCGCCCCAAAGGTAAAAAAAAATATTGTCAGGGGACTGACCACTAGGCTATTGAGGCTAGCAAAATGTTATAATTTAATAAATATTAGAACCTTATTGTGTAAGAAACATAGGGGGAACGGAATCCGACGGCAAAAACACAGCTGTCGGAATCCGTTCCCCCACTCCCATTATGAGAGGTGTTGATGTAATGGCTTAAAAAATGCTGATTCTATTTTGTGTGTGGATGGAGCTTAACTTGCAACAGTTTAAAGAATATATTTTTGCCTTTTATTATGATAGGAAAGTATAGTATCAAGAAAGTTCGATGACCCGGGACTTGAACTCGGGTCGCCCCAAAGCTAAAAAAAAATATTGTCAGGGGACTGACCACTAGGCTACTGAGGCTTGCAAAATGCTACAATTTAATAAATATTAGAACCTTATTGTGTAAGAAACATAGGGGGAACGGAATCCGACGGCAAAAAAACAGCTGTCGGAATCCGTTCCCCCACTCCCATTATGAGAGGTGTTGATGTAATGACTTAAAAATGCTGATTCTATTTTGTGTGTGGATGGAGCTTAACTTGCAACAGTTTAAAGAATATATTTTTGCCTTTTATTATGATAGGAAAGTATAGTATCAAGAAAGTTCGATGACCCGGGACTTGAACTCGGGTCGCCCCAAAGCTAAAAAAAAATATTGTCAGGGGACTGACCACTAGGCTACTGAGGCTTGCAAAATGCTACAATTTAATAAATATTAGAACCTTATTGTGTAAGAAACATAGGGGGAACGGAATCCGACGGCAAAAAAACAGCTGTCGGAATCCGTTCCCCCACTCCCATTATGAGAGGTGTTGATGTAATGACTTAAAAAATGCTGATTCTATTTTGTGTGTGGATGGAGCTTAACTTGCATCAGTTTAAAGAATATATTTTTTGCCTTTTATTATGATAGGAAAGTATAGTATCAAGAAAGTTCGACGACCCGGGACTTGAACTCGGGTCGCCCCAAAGCTAAAAAAAAATATTGTCAGGTGACTGACCACTAGGCTACTGAGGCTTGCAAAATGTTACAATTTAATAAATATTAGAACCTTATTGTGTAAGAAACATAGGGGGAACGGAATCCGACGGCAAAAAAACAGCTGTCGGAATCCGTTCCCCCACTCCCATTATGAGAGGTGTTGATGTAATGACTTAAAAAATGCTGATTCTATTTTGTGTGTGGATGGAGCTTAACTTGCATCAGTTTAAAGAATATATTTTTTGCCTTTTATTATGATAGGAAAGTATCAAGAAAGTTCGACGACCCTGGACTTGAACTCGGGTTGCCCAAAGCTAAAAAAAATATTGTCAGGGTACTGACAACTAGGCTATTGAGACTAGTAATTTCCTTCAATTTGATAAATATTAGAACCTTATTGTGTAAGAAACATAGGGGGAACGGAATCCGACGGCAAATAGTTCAGCTGTCGAAATCCGTTCCCCCACTCCCATTATGAGAGGTGTTGATGTAATGGCTTAAAAAATGCTGATTCTATTTTGTATGTGGATGGAGCTTAACTTGCAACAGTTTAAAGAATATATTTTTTGCCTTTTATTATGATAGGAAAGTATAGTATCAAGAAAGTTCTATGACCCGGGACTTGAACTCGGGTCGCCCCAAAGGTAAAAAAAAATATTGTCAGGGGACTGACCACTAGGCTATTGAGGCTAGCAAAATGTTATAATTTAATAAATATTAGAACCTTATTGTGTAAGAAACATAGGGGGAACGGAATCCGACGGCAAAAACACAGCTGTCGGAATCCGTTCCCCCACTCCCATTATGAGAGGTGTTGATGTAATGGCTTAAAAAATGCTGATTCTATTTTGTGTGTGGATGGAGCTTAACTTGCAACAGTTTAAAGAATATATTTTTGCCTTTTATTATGATAGGAAAGTATAGTATCAAGAAAGTTCGATGACCCGGGACTTGAACTCGGGTCGCCCCAAAGCTAAAAAAAAATATTGTCAGGGGACTGACCACTAGGCTACTGAGGCTTGCAAAATGCTACAATTTAATAAATATTAGAACCTTATTGTGTAAGAAACATAGGGGGAACGGAATCCGACGGCAAAAAAACAGCTGTCGGAATCCGTTCCCCCACTCCCATTATGAGAGGTGTTGATGTAATGACTTAAAAATGCTGATTCTATTTTGTGTGTGGATGGAGCTTAACTTGCAACAGTTTAAAGAATATATTTTTGCCTTTTATTATGATAGGAAAGTATAGTATCAAGAAAGTTCGATGACCCGGGACTTGAACTCGGGTCGCCCCAAAGCTAAAAAAAAATATTGTCAGGGGACTGACCACTAGGCTACTGAGGCTTGCAAAATGCTACAATTTAATAAATATTAGAACCTTATTGTGTAAGAAACATAGGGGGAACGGAATCCGACGGCAAAAAAACAGCTGTCGGAATCCGTTCCCCCACTCCCATTATGAGAGGTGTTGATGTAATGACTTAAAAAATGCTGATTCTATTTTGTGTGTGGATGGAGCTTAACTTGCATCAGTTTAAAGAATATATTTTTTGCCTTTTATTATGATAGGAAAGTATAGTATCAAGAAAGTTCGACGACCCGGGACTTGAACTCGGGTCGCCCCAAAGCTAAAAAAAAATATTGTCAGGTGACTGACCACTAGGCTACTGAGGCTTGCAAAATGTTACAATTTAATAAATATTAGAACCTTATTGTGTAAGAAACATAGGGGGAACGGAATCCGACGGCAAAAAAACAGCTGTCGGAATCCGTTCCCCCACTCCCATTATGAGAGGTGTTGATGTAATGACTTAAAAAATGCTGATTCTATTTTGTGTGTGGATGGAGCTTAACTTGCATCAGTTTAAAGAATATATTTTTTGCCTTTTATTATGATAGGAAAGTATCAAGAAAGTTCGACGACCCTGGACTTGAACTCGGGTTGCCCAAAGCTAAAAAAAAATTGTCAGGGTACTGACAACTAGGCTATTGAGACTAGTAACTTCCTTCAATTTGATAAATATTAGAACCTTATTGTGTAAGAAACATAGGGGGAACGGAATCCGACGGCAAATAGTTCAGCTGTCGAAATCCGTTCCCCCACTCCCATTATGAGAGGTGTTGATGTAATGGCTTAAAAAATGCTGATTCTATTTTGTATGTGGATGGAGCTTAACTTGCAACAGTTTAAAGAATATATTTTTGCCTTTTATTATGATAGGAAAGTATAGTATCAAGAAAGTTCGATGACCCGGGACTTGAACTCGGGTCGCCCCAAAGCTAAAAAAAAATATTGTCAGGGGACTGACCACTAGGCTACTGAGGCTTGCAAAACACTACAATTTTAATAAATATTAGAACCTTATTGTGTAAGAACCATAGGGGGAACGGAATCCGACGGCAAAAAAACAGCTGTCGGAATCCGTTCCCCCACTCCCATTATGAGAGGTGTTGATGTAATGACTTAAAAAATGCTGATTCTATTTTGTGTGTGGATGGAGCTTAACTTGCATCAGTTTAAAGAATATATTTTTTGCCTTTTATTATGATAGGAAAGTATAGTATCAAGAAAGTTCGACGACCCGGGACTTGAACTCGGGTCGCCCCAAAGCTAAAAAACAATATTGTCAGGGGACTGACCACTAGGCTCCTGAGGCTTGCAAAATGCTACAATTTAATAAATATTAGAACCTTATTGTGTAAGAAACATAGGGGGAACGGAATCCGACGGCAAATAGTTCAGCTGTCGAAATCCGTTCCCCCACTCCCATTATGAGAGGTGTTGATGTAATGACTTAAAAAATGCTGATTCTATTTTGTGTGTGGATGGAGCTTAACTTGCATCAGTTTAAAGAATATATTTTTTGCCTTTTATTATGATAGGAAAGTATAGTATCAAGAAAGTTCGACGACCCGGGACTTGAACTCGGGTCGCCCCAAAGCTAAAAAAAAATATTGTCAGGGGACTGACCACTAGGCTACTAAAGCTTGCAAAATGCTACAATTTAATAAATATTAGAACCTTATTGTGTAAGAAACATAGGGGGAACGGAATCCGACGGCAAAAAAACAGCTGTCGGTATCCGTTCCCCCACTCCCATTATGAGAGGTGTTGATGTAATGACTTAAAAAATGCTGATTCTATTTTGTGTGTGGATGGAGCTTAACTTGCATCAGTTTAAAGAATATATTTTTTGCCTTTTATTATGATAGGAAAGTATCAAGAAAGTTCGACGACCCTGGACTTGAACTCGGGTTGCCCAAAGCTAAAAAAAAATTGTCAGGGTACTGACAACTAGGCTATTGAGACTAGTAACTTCCTTCAATTTGATAAATATTAGAACCTTATTGTGTAAGAAACATAGGGGGAACGGAATCCGACGGCAAATAGTTCAGCTGTCGAAATCCGTTCCCCCACTCCCATTATGAGAGGTGTTGATGTAATGACTTAAAAAATGCTGATTCTATTTTGTATGTGGATGGAGCTTAACTTGCAACAGTTTAAAGAATATATTTTTGCCTTTTATTATGATAGGAAAGTATAGTATCAAGAAAGTTCGATGACCCGGGACTTGAACTCGGGTCGCCCCAAAGCTAAAAAAAAATATTGTCAGGGGACTGACCACTAGGCTACTGAGGCTTGCAAAATGCTACAATTTAATAAATATTAGAACCTTATTGTGTAAGAAACATAGGGGGAACGGAATCCGACGGCAAATAGTTCAGCTGTCGAAATCCGTTCCCCCACTCCCATTATGAGAGGTGTTGATGTAATGGCTTAAAAAATGCTGATTCTATTTTGTATGTGGATGGAGCTTAACTTGCAACAGTTTAAAGAATATATTTTTGCCTTTTATTATGATAGGAAAGTATAGTATCAAGAAAGTTCGATGACCCGGGACTTGAACTCGGGTCGCCCCAAAGCTAAAAAAAAATATTGTCAGGGTATGACCACTAGGCTACTGAGGCTTGCAAAATGCTACAATTTAATAAATATTAGAACCTTATTGTGTAAGAAACATAGGGGGAACGGAATCCGACGGCAAAAAAACAGCTGTCGGAATCCGTTCCCCCACTCCCATTATGAGAGGTGTTGATGTAATGACTTAAAAAATGCTGATTCTATTTTGTGTGTGGATGGAGCTTAACTTGCATCAGTTTAAAGAATATATTTTTTGCCTTTTATTATGATAGGAAAGTATCAAGAAAGTTCGACGACCCTGGACTTGAACTCGGGTTGCCCAAAGCTAAAAAAAAATTGTCAGGGTACTGACAACTAGGCTATTGAGACTAGTAACTTCCTTCAATTTGATAAATATTAGAACCTTATTGTGTAAGAAACATAGGGGGAACGGAATCCGACGGCAAATAGTTCAGCTGTCGAAATCCGTTCCCCCACTCCTATTATGAGAGGTGTTGATGTAATGACTTAAAAAATGCTGATTCTATTTTGTATGTGGATGGAGCTTAACTTGCAACAGTTTAAAGAATATATTTTTGCCTTTTATTATGATAGGAAAGTATAGTATCAAGAAAGTTCGATGACCCGGGACTTGAACTCGGGTCGCCCCAAAGCTAAAAAAAAATATTGTCAGGGGACTGACCACTAGGCTACTGAGGCTTGCAAAATGCTACAATTTAATAAATATTAGAACCTTATTGTGTAAGAAACATAGGGGGAACGGAATCCGACGGCAAATAGTTCAGCTGTCGAAATCCGTTCCCCCACTCCCATTATGAGAGGTGTTGATGTAATGACTTAAAAAATGCTGATTCTATTTTGTGTGTGGATGGAGCTTAACTTGCATCAGTTTAAAGAATATATTTTTTGCCTTTTATTATGATAGGAAAGTATAGTATCAAGAAAGTTCGACGACCCTGGACTTGAACTCGGGTTGCCCAAAGCTAAAAAAAATATTGTCAGGGTACTGACAACTAGGCTATTGAGACTAGTAACTTCCTTCAATTTGATAAATATTAGAACCTTATTGTGTAAGAAACATAGGGGGAACGGAATCCGACGGCAAAAAAACAGCTGTCGGAATCCGTTCCCCCACTCCCATTATGAGAGGTGTTGATGTAATGACTTAAAAAATGCTGATTCTATTTTGTGTGTGGATGGAGCTTAACTTGCATCAGTTTAAAGAATATATTTTTTGCCTTTTATTATGATAGGAAAGTATAGTATCAAGAAAGTTCGACGACCCTGGACTTGAACTCGGGTTGCCCAAAGCTAAAAAAAATATTGTCAGGGTACTGACAACTAGGCTATTGAGACTAGTAACTTCCTTCAATTTGATAAATATTAGAACCTTATTGTGTAAGAAACATAGGGGGAACGGAATCCGACGGCAAAAAAACAGCTGTCGGAAACCGTTCCCCCACTCCCATTATGAGAGGTGTTGATGTAATGACTTAAAAAATGCTGATTCTATTTTGTGTGTGGATGGAGCTTAACTTGCATCAGTTTAAAGAATATATTTTTTGCCTTTTATTATGATAGGAAAGTATCAAGAAAGTTCGACGACCCTGGACTTGAACTCGGGTTGCCCAAAGCTAAAAAAAAATTGTCAGGGTACTGACAACTAGGCTATTGAGACTAGTAACTTCCTTCAATTTGATAAATATTAGAACCTTATTGTGTAAGAAACATAGGGGGAACGGAATCCGACGGCAAATAGTTCAGCTGTCGAAATCCGTTCCCCCACTCCTATTATGAGAGGTGTTGATGTAATGACTTAAAAAATGCTGATTCTATTTTGTATGTGGATGGAGCTTAACTTGCAACAGTTTAAAGAATATATTTTTGCCTTTTATTATGATAGGAAAGTATAGTATCAAGAAAGTTCGATGACCCGGGACTTGAACTCGGGTCGCCCCAAAGCTAAAATAAAATATTGTCAGGGGACTGACCACTAGGCTACTGAGGCTTGCAAAATGCTACAATTTAATAAATATTAGAACCTTATTGTGTAAGAAACATAGGGGGAACGGAATCCGACGGCAAATAGTTCAGCTGTCGAAATCCGTTCCCCCACTCCCATTATGAGAGGTGTTGATGTAATGACTTAAAAAATGCTGATTCTATTTTGTGTGTGGATGGAGCTTAACTTGCATCAGTTTAAAGAATATATTTTTTGCCTTTTATTATGATAGGAAAGTATAGTATCAAGAAAGTTCGACGACCCTGGACTTGAACTCGGGTTGCCCAAAGCTAAAAAAAATATTGTCAGGGTACTGACAACTAGGCTATTGAGACTAGTAACTTCCTTCAATTTGATAAATATTAGAACCTTATTGTGTAAGAAACATAGGGGGAACGGAATCCCACGGCAAAAAAACAGCTGTCGGAATCCGTTCCCCCACTCCCATTATGAGAGGTGTTGATGTAATGACTTAAAAAATGCTGATTCTATTTTGTGTGTGGATGGAGCTTAACTTGCATCAGTTTAAAGAATATATTTTTTGCCTTTTATTATGATAGGAAAGTATAGTATCAAGAAAGTTCGACGACCCTGGACTTGAACTCGGGTTGCCCAAAGCTAAAAAAAATATTGTCAGGGTACTGACAACTAGGCTATTGAGACTAGTAACTTCCTTCAATTTGATAAATATTAGAACCTTATTGTGTAAGAAACATAGGGGGAACGGAATCCGACGGCAAAAAAACAGCTGTCGGAATCCGTTCCCCCACTCCCATTATGAGAGGTGTTGATGTAATGACTTAAAAAATGCTGATTCTATTTTGTATGTGGATGGAGCTTAACTTGCAACAGTTTAAAGAATATATTTTTGCCTTTTATTATGATAGGAAAGTATAGTATCAAGAAAGTTCGATGACCCGGGACTTGAACTCGGGTCGCCCCAAAGCTAAAAAAAAATATTGTCAGGGGACTGACCACTAGGCTACTGACGCTTGCAGAATGCTACAATTTAATAAATATTAGAACCTCATTGTGTAAGAAACATAGGGGGAACGGAATCCGACGGCAAATAGTTCAGCTGTCGAAATCCGTTCCCCCACTCCCATTATGAGAGGTGTTGATGTAATGACTTAAAAAATGCTGATTCTATTTTGTATGTGGATGGAGCTTAACTTGCAACAGTTTAAAGAATATATTTTTGCCTTTTATTATGATAGGAAAGTATAGTATCAAGAAAGTTCGATGACCCGGGACTTGAACTCGGGTCGCCCCAAAGCTAAAAAAAAATATTGTCAGGGGACTGACCACTAGGCTACTGAGGCTTGCAAAATGCTACAATTTAATAAATATTAGAACCTTATTGTGTAAGAAACATAGGGGGAACGGAATCCGACGGCAAAAAAACAGCTGTCGGAATCCGTTCCCCCACTCCCATTATGAGAGGTGTTGATGTAATGACTTAAAAAATGCTGATTCTATTTTGTGTGTGGATGGAGCTTAACTTGCATCAGTTTAAAGAATATATTTTTTGCCTTTTATTATGATAGGAAAGTATAGTATCAAGAAAGTTCGACGACCCTGGACTTGAACTCGGGTTGCCCAAAGCTAAAAAAAATATTGTCAGGGTACTGACAACTAGGCTATTGAGACTAGTAACTTCCTTCAATTTGATAAATATTAGAACCTTATTGTGTAAGAAACATAGGGGGAACGGAATCCGACGGCAAATAGTTCAGCTGTCGAAATCCGTTCCCCCACTCCCATTATGAGAGGTGTTGATGTAATGGCTTAAAAAATGCTGATTCTATTTTGTATGTGGATGGAGCTTAACTTGCAACAGTTTAAAGAATATATTTTTTGCCTTTTATTATGATAGGAAAGTATAGTATCAAGAAAGTTCGATGACCCGGGACTTGAACTCGGGTCGCCCCAAAGGTAAAAAAAAAATTGTCAGGGGACTGACCACTAGGCTACTGAGGCTAGCAAAATGTTATAATTTAATAAATATTAGAACCTTATTGTGTAAGAAACATAGGGGGAACGGAATCCGACGGCAAAAACACAGCTGTCGGAATCCGTTCCCCCACTCCCATTATGAGAGGTGTTGATGTAATGGCTTAAAAAATGCTGATTCTATTTTGTGTGTGGATGGAGCTTAACTTGCAACAGTTTAAAGAATATATTTTTGCCTTTTATTATGATAGGAAAGTATAGTATCAAGAAAGTTCGATGACCCGGGACTTGAACTCGGGTCGCCCCAAAGCTAAAAAAAAATATTGTCAGGGGACTGACCACTAGGCTACTGAGGCTTGCAAAATGCTACAATTTAATAAATATTAGAACCTTATTGTGTAAGAAACATAGGGGGAACGGAATCCGACGGCAAAAAAACAGCTGTCGGAATCCGTTCCCCCACTCCCATTATGAGAGGTGTTGATGTAATGACTTAAAAATGCTGATTCTATTTTGTGTGTGGATGGAGCTTAACTTGCAACAGTTTAAAGAATATATTTTTGCCTTTTATTATGATAGGAAAGTATAGTATCAAGAAAGTTCGATGACCCGGGACTTGAACTCGGGTCGCCCCAAAGCTAAAAAAAAATATTGTCAGGGGACTGACCACTAGGCTACTGAGGCTTGCAAAACGCTACAATTTAATAAATATTAGAACCTTATTGTGTAAGAACCATAGGGGGAACGGAATCCGACGGCAAAAAAACAGCTGTCGGAATCCGTTCCCCCACTCCCATTATGAGAGGTGTTGATGTAATGACTTAAAAAATGCTGATTCTATTTTGTGTGTGGATGGAGCTTAACTTGCATCAGTTTAAAGAATATATTTTTTGCCTTTTATTATGATAGGAAAGTATAGTATCAAGAAAGTTCGACGACCCGGGACTTGAACTCGGGTCGCCCCAAAGCTAAAAAAAAATATTGTCAGGGGACTGACCACTAGGCTACTAAGGCTTGCAAAATGCTACAATTTAATAAATATTAGAACCTTATTGTGTAAGAAACATAGGGGGAACGGAATCCGACGGCAAAAAAACAGCTGTCGGTATCCGTTCCCCCACTCCCATTATGAGAGGTGTTGATGTAATGACTTAAAAAATGCTGATTCTATTTTGTGTGTGGATGGAGCTTAACTTGCATCAGTTTAAAGAATATATTTTTTGCCTTTTATTATGATAGGAAAGTATCAAGAAAGTTCGACGACCCTGGACTTGAACTCGGGTTGCCCAAAGCTAAAAAAAAATTGTCAGGGTACTGACAACTAGGCTATTGAGACTAGTAACTTCCTTCAATTTGATAAATATTAGAACCTTATTGTGTAAGAAACATAGGGGGAACGGAATCCGACGGCAAATAGTTCAGCTGTCGAAATCCGTTCCCCCACTCCCATTATGAGAGGTGTTGATGTAATGACTTAAAAAATGCTGATTCTATTTTGTATGTGGATGGAGCTTAACTTGCAACAGTTTAAAGAATATATTTTTGCCTTTTATTATGATAGGAAAGTATAGTATCAAGAAAGTTCGATGACCCGGGACTTGAACTCGGGTCGCCCCAAAGCTAAAAAAATATATTGTCAGGGGACTGACCACTAGGCTACTGAGGCTTGCAAAATGCTACAATTTAATAAATATTAGAACCTTATTGTGTAAGAAACATAGGGGGAACGGAATCCGACGGCAAATAGTTCAGCTGTCGAAATCCGTTCCCCCACTCCCATTATGAGAGGTGTTGATGTAATGGCTTAAAAAATGCTGATTCTATTTTGTATGTGGATGGAGCTTAACTTGCAACAGTTTAAAGAATATATTTTTGCCTTTTATTATGATAGGAAAGTATAGTATCAAGAAAGTTCGATGACCCGGGACTTGAACTCGGGTCGCCCCAAAGCTAAAAAAAAATATTGTCAGGGGACTGACCACTAGGCTACTGAGGCTTGCAAAATGCTACAATTTAATAAATATTAGAACCTTATTGTGTAAGAAACATAGGGGGAACGGAATCCGACGGCAAAAAAACAGCTGTCGGAATCCGTTCCCCCACTCCCATTATGAGAGGTGTTGATGTAATGACTTAAAAAATGCTGATTCTATTTTGTGTGTGGATGGAGCTTAACTTGCATCAGTTTAAAGAATATATTTTTTGCCTTTTATTATGATAGGAAAGTATCAAGAAAGTTCGACGACCCTGGACTTGAACTCGGGTTGCCCAAAGCTAAAAAAAAATTGTCAGGGTACTGACAACTAGGCTATTGAGACTAGTAACTTCCTTCAATTTGATAAATATTAGAACCTTATTGTGTAAGAAACATAGGGGGAACGGAATCCGACGGCAAATAGTTCAGCTGTCGAAATCCGTTCCCCCACTCCTATTATGAGAGGTGTTGATGTAATGACTTAAAAAATGCTGATTCTATTTTGTATGTGGATGGAGCTTAACTTGCAACAGTTTAAAGAATATATTTTTGCCTTTTATTATGATAGGAAAGTATAGTATCAAGAAAGTTCGATGACCCGGGACTTGAACTCGGGTCGCCCCAAAGCTAAAAAAAAATATTGTCAGGGGACTGACCACTAGGCTACTGAGGCTTGCAAAATGCTACAATTTAATAAATATTAGAACCTTATTGTGTAAGAAACATAGGGGGAACGGAATCCGACGGCAAATAGTTCAGCTGTCGAAATCCGTTCCCCCACTCCCATTATGAGAGGTGTTGATGTAATGGCTTAAAAAATGCTGATTCTATTTTGTATGTGGATGGAGCTTAACTTGCAACAGTTTAAAGAATATATTTTTTCCTTTTATTATGATAGGAAAGTATAGTATCAAGAAAGTTCGATGACCCGGGACTTGAACTCGGGTCGCCCCAAAGCTAAAAAAAAATATTGTCAGGGGACTGACCACTAGGCTACTGAGGCTTGCAAAATGCTACAATTTAATAAATATTAGAACCTTATTGTGTAAGAAACATAGGGGGAACGGAATCCGACGGCAAAAAAACAGCTGTCGGAATCCGTTCCCCCACTCCCATTATGAGAGGTGTTGATGTAATGACTTAAAAAATGCTGATTCTATTTTGTGTGTGGATGGAGCTTAACTTGCATCAGTTTAAAGAATATATTTTTTGCCTTTTATTATGATAGGAAAGTATAGTATCAAGAAAGTTCGACGACCCTGGACTTGAACTCGGGTTGCCCAAAGCTAAAAAAAATATTGTCAGGGTACTGACAACTAGGCTATTGAGACTAGTAATTTCCTTCAATTTGATAAATATTAGAACCTTATTGTGTAAGAAACATAGGGGGAACGGAATCCGACGGCAAATAGTTCAGCTGTGGAAATCCGTTCCCCCACTCCCATTATGAGAGGTGTTGATGTAATGGCTTAAAAAATGCTGATTCTATTTTGTATGTGGATGGAGCTTAACTTGCAACAGTTTAAAGAATATATTTTTGCCTTTTATTATGATAGGAAAGTATAGTATCAAGAAAGTTCGATGACCCGGGACTTGAACTCGGGTCGCCCCAAAGCTAAAAAAAAATATTGTCAGGGGACTGACCACTATGCTACTGAGGCTTGCAAAACACTACAATTTAATAAATATTAGAACCTTATTGTGTAAGAAACATAGGGGGAACGGAATCCGACGGCAAAAAAACAGCTGTCGGAATCCATTCCCCCACTCCCATTATGAGAGGTGTTGATGTAATGACTTAAAAAATGCTGATTCTATTTTGTGTGTGGATGGAGCTTAACTTGCATCAGTTTAAAGAATATATTTTTTGCCTTTTATTATGATAGGAAAGTATAGTATCAAGAAAGTTCGACGACCCGGGACTTGAACTCGGGTCGCCCCAAAGCTAAAAAAAAATATTGTCAGGGGACTGACCACTAGGCTCCTGAGGCTTGCAAAATGCTACAATTTAATAAATATTAGAACCTTATTGTGTAAGAAACATAGGGGGAACGGAATCCGACGGCAAATAGTTCAGCTGTCGAAATCCGTTCCCCCACTCCCATTATGAGAGGTGTTGATGTAATGACTTAAAAAATGCTGATTCTATTTTGTATGTGGATGGAGCTTAACTTGCATCAGTTTAAAGAATATATTTTTTGCCTTTTATTATGATAGGAAAGTATAGTATCAAGAAAGTTCGACGACCCGGGACTTGAACTCGCCCCAAAGCTAAAAAAAAATATTGTCAGGGGACTGACCACTAGGCTACTAAGGCTTGCAAAATGCTACAATTTAATAAATATTAGAACCTTATTGTGTAAGAAACATAGGGGGAACGGAATCCGACGGCAAAAAAACAGCTGTCGGTATCCGTTCCCCCACTCCCATTATGAGAGGTGTTGATGTAATGACTTAAAAAATGCTGATTCTATTTTGTGTGTGGATGGAGCTTAACTTGCATCAGTTTAAAGAATATATTTTTTGCCTTTTATTATGATAGGAAAGTATCAAGAAAGTTCGACGACCCTGGACTTGAACTCGGGTTGCCCAAAGCTAAAAAAAAATTGTCAGGGTACTGACAACTAGGCTATTGAGACTAGTAACTTCCTTCAATTTGATAAATATTAGAACCTTATTGTGTAAGAAACATAGGGGGAACGGAATCCGACGGCAAATAGTTCAGCTGTCGAAATCCGTTCCCCCACTCCCATTATGAGAGGTGTTGATGTAATGACTTAAAAAATGCTGATTCTATTTTGTATGTGGATGGAGCTTAACTTGCAACAGTTTAAAGAATATATTTTTGCCTTTTATTATGATAGGAAAGTATAGTATCAAGAAAGTTCGATGACCCGGGACTTGAACTCGGGTCGCCCCAAAGCTAAAAAAAAATATTGTCAGGGGACTGACCACTAGGCTACTGAGGCTTGCCAAATGCTACAATTTAATAAATATTAGAACCTTATTGTGTAAGAAACATAGGGGGAACGGAATCCGACGGCAAATAGTTCAGCTGTCGAAATCCGTTCCCCCACTCCCATTATGAGAGGTGTTGATGTAATGGCTTAAAAAATGCTGATTCTATTTTGTATGTGGATGGAGCTTAACTTGCAACAGTTTAAAGAATATATTTTTGCCTTTTATTATGATAGGAAAGTATAGTATCAAGAAAGTTCGATGACCCGGGACTTGAACTCGGGTCGCCCCAAAGCTAAAAAAAAATATTGTCAGGGGACTGACCACTAGGCTACTGAGGCTTGCAAAATGCTACAATTTAATAAATATTAGAACCTTATTGTGTAAGAAACATAGGGGGAACGGAATCCGACGGCAAAAAAACAGCTGTCGGAATCCGTTCCCCCACTCCCATTATGAGAGGTGTTGATGTAATGACTTAAAAAATGCTGATTCTATTTTGTGTGTGGATGGAGCTTAACTTGCATCAGTTTAAAGAATATATTTTTTGCCTTTTATTATGATAGGAAAGTATAGTATCAAGAAAGTTCGACGACCCTGGACTTGAACTCGGGTTGCCCAAAGCTAAAAAAAATATTGTCAGGGTACTGACAACTAGGCTATTGAGACTAGTAATTTCCTTCAATTTGATAAATATTAGAACCTTATTGTGTAAGAAACATAGGGGGAACGGAATCCGACGGCAAATAGTTCAGCTGTCGAAATCCGTTCCCCCACTCCCATTATGAGAGGTGTTGATGTAATGGCTTAAAAAATGCTGATTCTATTTTGTATGTGGATGGAGCTTAACTTGCAACAGTTTAAAGAATATATTTTTTGCCTTTTATTATGATAGGAAAGTATAGTATCAAGAAAGTTCTATGACCCGGGACTTGAACTCGGGTCGCCCCAAAGGTAAAAAAAAATATTGTCAGGGGACTGACCACTAGGCTATTGAGGCTAGCAAAATGTTATAATTTAATAAATATTAGAACCTTATTGTGTAAGAAACATAGGGGGAACGGAATCCGACGGCAAAAACACAGCTGTCGGAATCCGTTCCCCCACTCCCATTATGAGAGGTGTTGATGTAATGGCTTAAAAAATGCTGATTCTATTTTGTGTGTGGATGGAGCTTAACTTGCAACAGTTTAAAGAATATATTTTTGCCTTTTATTATGATAGGAAAGTATAGTATCAAGAAAGTTCGATGACCCGGGACTTGAACTCGGGTCGCCCCAAAGCTAAAAAAAAATATTGTCAGGGGACTGACCACTAGGCTACTGAGGCTTGCAAAATGCTACAATTTAATAAATATTAGAACCTTATTGTGTAAGAAACATAGGGGGAACGGAATCCGACGGCAAAAAAACAGCTGTCGGAATCCGTTCCCCCACTCCCATTATGAGAGGTGTTGATGTAATGACTTAAAAATGCTGATTCTATTTTGTGTGTGGATGGAGCTTAACTTGCAACAGTTTAAAGAATATATTTTTGCCTTTTATTATGATAGGAAAGTATAGTATCAAGAAAGTTCGATGACCCGGGACTTGAACTCGGGTCGCCCCAAAGCTAAAAAAAAATATTGTCAGGGGACTGACCACTAGGCTACTGAGGCTTGCAAAATGCTACAATTTAATAAATATTAGAACCTTATTGTGTAAGAAACATAGGGGGAACGGAATCCGACGGCAAAAAAACAGCTGTCGGAATCCGTTCCCCCACTCCCATTATGAGAGGTGTTGATGTAATGACTTAAAAAATGCTGATTCTATTTTGTGTGTGGATGGAGCTTAACTTGCATCAGTTTAAAGAATATATTTTTTGCCTTTTATTATGATAGGAAAGTATCAAGAAAGTTCGACGACCCTGGACTTGAACTCGGGTTGCCCAAAGCTAAAAAAAAATTGTCAGGGTACTGACAACTAGGCTATTGAGACTAGTAACTTCCTTCAATTTGATAAATATTAGAACCTTATTGTGTAAGAAACATAGGGGGAACGGAATCCGACGGCAAATAGTTCAGCTGTCGAAATCCGTTCCCCCACTCCCATTATGAGAGGTGTTGATGTAATGGCTTAAAAAATGCTGATTCTATTTTGTATGTGGATGGAGCTTAACTTGCAACAGTTTAAAGAATATATTTTTGCCTTTTATTATGATAGGAAAGTATAGTATCAAGAAAGTTCGATGACCCGGGACTTGAACTCGGGTCGCCCCAAAGCTAAAAAAAAATATTGTCAGGGGACTGACCACTAGGCTACTGAGGCTTGCAAAACACTACAATTTTAATAAATATTAGAACCTTATTGTGTAAGAACCATAGGGGGAACGGAATCCGACGGCAAAAAAACAGCTGTCGGAATCCGTTCCCCCACTCCCATTATGAGAGGTGTTGATGTAATGACTTAAAAAATGCTGATTCTATTTTGTGTGTGGATGGAGCTTAACTTGCATCAGTTTAAAGAATATATTTTTTGCCTTTTATTATGATAGGAAAGTATAGTATCAAGAAAGTTCGACGACCCGGGACTTGAACTCGGGTCGCCCCAAAGCTAAAAAACAATATTGTCAGGGGACTGACCACTAGGCTCCTGAGGCTTGCAAAATGCTACAATTTAATAAATATTAGAACCTTATTGTGTAAGAAACATAGGGGGAACGGAATCCGACGGCAAATAGTTCAGCTGTCGAAATCCGTTCCCCCACTCCCATTATGAGAGGTGTTGATGTAATGACTTAAAAAATGCTGATTCTATTTTGTGTGTGGATGGAGCTTAACTTGCATCAGTTTAAAGAATATATTTTTTGCCTTTTATTATGATAGGAAAGTATAGTATCAAGAAAGTTCGACGACCCGGGACTTGAACTCGGGTCGCCCCAAAGCTAAAAAAAAATATTGTCAGGGGACTGACCACTAGGCTACTAAAGCTTGCAAAATGCTACAATTTAATAAATATTAGAACCTTATTGTGTAAGAAACATAGGGGGAACGGAATCCGACGGCAAAAAAACAGCTGTCGGTATCCGTTCCCCCACTCCCATTATGAGAGGTGTTGATGTAATGACTTAAAAAATGCTGATTCTATTTTGTGTGTGGATGGAGCTTAACTTGCATCAGTTTAAAGAATATATTTTTTGCCTTTTATTATGATAGGAAAGTATCAAGAAAGTTCGACGACCCTGGACTTGAACTCGGGTTGCCCAAAGCTAAAAAAAAATTGTCAGGGTACTGACAACTAGGCTATTGAGACTAGTAACTTCCTTCAATTTGATAAATATTAGAACCTTATTGTGTAAGAAACATAGGGGGAACGGAATCCGACGGCAAATAGTTCAGCTGTCGAAATCCGTTCCCCCACTCCCATTATGAGAGGTGTTGATGTAATGACTTAAAAAATGCTGATTCTATTTTGTATGTGGATGGAGCTTAACTTGCAACAGTTTAAAGAATATATTTTTGCCTTTTATTATGATAGGAAAGTATAGTATCAAGAAAGTTCGATGACCCGGGACTTGAACTCGGGTCGCCCCAAAGCTAAAAAAAAATATTGTCAGGGGACTGACCACTAGGCTACTGAGGCTTGCAAAATGCTACAATTTAATAAATATTAGAACCTTATTGTGTAAGAAACATAGGGGGAACGGAATCCGACGGCAAATAGTTCAGCTGTCGAAATCCGTTCCCCCACTCCCATTATGAGAGGTGTTGATGTAATGGCTTAAAAAATGCTGATTCTATTTTGTATGTGGATGGAGCTTAACTTGCAACAGTTTAAAGAATATATTTTTGCCTTTTATTATGATAGGAAAGTATAGTATCAAGAAAGTTCGATGACCCGGGACTTGAACTCGGGTCGCCCCAAAGCTAAAAAAAAATATTGTCAGGGTATGACCACTAGGCTACTGAGGCTTGCAAAATGCTACAATTTAATAAATATTAGAACCTTATTGTGTAAGAAACATAGGGGGAACGGAATCCGACGGCAAAAAAACAGCTGTCGGAATCCGTTCCCCCACTCCCATTATGAGAGGTGTTGATGTAATGACTTAAAAAATGCTGATTCTATTTTGTGTGTGGATGGAGCTTAACTTGCATCAGTTTAAAGAATATATTTTTTGCCTTTTATTATGATAGGAAAGTATCAAGAAAGTTCGACGACCCTGGACTTGAACTCGGGTTGCCCAAAGCTAAAAAAAAATTGTCAGGGTACTGACAACTAGGCTATTGAGACTAGTAACTTCCTTCAATTTGATAAATATTAGAACCTTATTGTGTAAGAAACATAGGGGGAACGGAATCCGACGGCAAATAGTTCAGCTGTCGAAATCCGTTCCCCCACTCCTATTATGAGAGGTGTTGATGTAATGACTTAAAAAATGCTGATTCTATTTTGTATGTGGATGGAGCTTAACTTGCAACAGTTTAAAGAATATATTTTTGCCTTTTATTATGATAGGAAAGTATAGTATCAAGAAAGTTCGATGACCCGGGACTTGAACTCGGGTCGCCCCAAAGCTAAAAAAAATTATTGTCAGGGGACTGACCACTAGGCTACTGAGGCTTGCAAAATGCTACAATTTAATAAATATTAGAACCTTATTGTGTAAGAAACATAGGGGGAACGGAATCCGACGGCAAATAGTTCAGCTGTCGAAATCCGTTCCCCCACTCCCATTATGAGAGGTGTTGATGTAATGACTTAAAAAATGCTGATTCTATTTTGTGTGTGGATGGAGCTTAACTTGCATCAGTTTAAAGAATATATTTTTTGCCTTTTATTATGATAGGAAAGTATAGTATCAAGAAAGTTCGACGACCCTGGACTTGAACTCGGGTTGCCCAAAGCTAAAAAAAATATTGTCAGGGTACTGACAACTAGGCTATTGAGACTAGTAACTTCCTTCAATTTGATAAATATTAGAACCTTATTGTGTAAGAAACATAGGGGGAACGGAATCCGACGGCAAAAAAACAGCTGTCGGAATCCGTTCCCCCACTCCCATTATGAGAGGTGTTGATGTAATGACTTAAAAAATGCTGATTCTATTTTGTGTGTGGATGGAGCTTAACTTGCATCAGTTTAAAGAATATATTTTTTGCCTTTTATTATGATAGGAAAGTATAGTATCAAGAAAGTTCGACGACCCTGGACTTGAACTCGGGTTGCCCAAAGCTAAAAAAAATATTGTCAGGGTACTGACAACTAGGCTATTGAGACTAGTAACTTCCTTCAATTTGATAAATATTAGAACCTTATTGTGTAAGAAACATAGGGGGAACGGAATCCGACGGCAAAAAAACAGCTGTCGGAATCCGTTCCCCCACTCCCATTATGAGAGGTGTTGATGTAATGACTTAAAAAATGCTGATTCTATTTTGTGTGTGGATGGAGCTTAACTTGCATCAGTTTAAAGAATATATTTTTTGCCTTTTATTATGATAGGAAAGTATCAAGAAAGTTCGACGACCCTGGACTTGAACTCGGGTTGCCCAAAGCTAAAAAAAAATTGTCAGGGTACTGACAACTAGGCTATTGAGACTAGTAACTTCCTTCAATTTGATAAATATTAGAACCTTATTGTGTAAGAAACATAGGGGGAACGGAATCCGACGGCAAATAGTTCAGCTGTCGAAATCCGTTCCCCCACTCCTATTATGAGAGGTGTTGATGTAATGACTTAAAAAATGCTGATTCTATTTTGTATGTGGATGGAGCTTAACTTGCAACAGTTTAAAGAATATATTTTTGCCTTTTATTATGATAGGAAAGTATAGTATCAAGAAAGTTCGATGACCCGGGACTTGAACTCGGGTCGCCCCAAAGCTAAAATAAAATATTGTCAGGGGACTGACCACTAGGCTACTGAGGCTTGCAAAATGCTACAATTTAATAAATATTAGAACCTTATTGTGTAAGAAACATAGGGGGAACGGAATCCGACGGCAAATAGTTCAGCTGTCGAAATCCGTTCCCCCACTCCCATTATGAGAGGTGTTGATGTAATGACTTAAAAAATGCTGATTCTATTTTGTGTGTGGATGGAGCTTAACTTGCATCAGTTTAAAGAATATATTTTTTGCCTTTTATTATGATAGGAAAGTATAGTATCAAGAAAGTTCGACGACCCTGGACTTGAACTCGGGTTGCCCAAAGCTAAAAAAAATATTGTCAGGGTACTGACAACTAGGCTATTGAGACTAGTAACTTCCTTCAATTTGATAAATATTAGAACCTTATTGTGTAAGAAACATAGGGGGAACGGAATCCGACGGCAAAAAAACAGCTGTCGGAATCCGTTCCCCCACTCCCATTATGAGAGGTGTTGATGTAATGACTTAAAAAATGCTGATTCTATTTTGTGTGTGGATGGAGCTTAACTTGCATCAGTTTAAAGAATATATTTTTTGCCTTTTATTATGATAGGAAAGTATAGTATCAAGAAAGTTCGACGACCCTGGACTTGAACTCGGGTTGCCCAAAGCTAAAAAAAATATTGTCAGGGTACTGACAACTAGGCTATTGAGACTAGTAACTTCCTTCAATTTGATAAATATTAGAACCTTATTGTGTAAGAAACATAGGGGGAACGGAATCCGACGGCAAAAAAACAGCTGTCGGAATCCGTTCCCCCACTCCCATTATGAGAGGTGTTGATGTAATGACTTAAAAAATGCTGATTCTATTTTGTATGTGGATGGAGCTTAACTTGCAACAGTTTAAAGAATATATTTTTGCCTTTTATTATGATAGGAAAGTATAGTATCAAGAAAGTTCGATGACCCGGGACTTGAACTCGGGTCGCCCCAAAGCTAAAAAAAAATATTGTCAGGGGACTGACCACTAGGCTACTGACGCTTGCAGAATGCTACAATTTAATAAATATTAGAACCTCATTGTGTAAGAAACATAGGGGGAACGGAATCCGACGGCAAATAGTTCAGCTGTCGAAATCCGTTCCCCCACTCCCATTATGAGAGGTGTTGATGTAATGACTTAAAAAATGCTGATTCTATTTTGTATGTGGATGGAGCTTAACTTGCAACAGTTTAAAGAATATATTTTTGCCTTTTATTATGATAGGAAAGTATAGTATCAAGAAAGTTCGATGACCCGGGACTTGAACTCGGGTCGCCCCAAAGCTAAAAAAAAATATTGTCAGGGGACTGACCACTAGGCTACTGAGGCTTGCAAAATGCTACAATTTAATAAATATTAGAACCTTATTGTGTAAGAAACATAGGGGGAACGGAATCCGACGGCAAAAAAACAGCTGTCGGAATCCGTTCCCCCACTCCCATTATGAGAGGTGTTGATGTAATGACTTAAAAAATGCTGATTCTATTTTGTGTGTGGATGGAGCTTAACTTGCATCAGTTTAAAGAATATATTTTTTGCCTTTTATTATGATAGGAAAGTATAGTATCAAGAAAGTTCGACGACCCTGGACTTGAACTCGGGTTGCCCAAAGCTAAAAAAAATATTGTCAGGGTACTGACAACTAGGCTATTGAGACTAGTAACTTCCTTCAATTTGATAAATATTAGAACCTTATTGTGTAAGAAACATAGGGGGAACGGAATCCGACGGCAAATAGTTCAGCTGTCGAAATCCGTTCCCCCACTCCCATTATGAGAGGTGTTGATGTAATGGCTTAAAAAATGCTGATTCTATTTTGTATGTGGATGGAGCTTAACTTGCAACAGTTTAAAGAATATATTTTTTGCCTTTTATTATGATAGGAAAGTATAGTATCAAGAAAGTTCGATGACCCGGGACTTGAACTCGGGTCGCCCCAAAGGTAAAAAAAAAATTGTCAGGGGACTGACCACTAGGCTACTGAGGCTAGCAAAATGTTATAATTTAATAAATATTAGAACCTTATTGTGTAAGAAACATAGGGGGAACGGAATCCGACGGCAAAAACACAGCTGTCGGAATCCGTTCCCCCACTCCCATTATGAGAGGTGTTGATGTAATGGCTTAAAAAATGCTGATTCTATTTTGTGTGTGGATGGAGCTTAACTTGCAACAGTTTAAAGAATATATTTTTGCCTTTTATTATGATAGGAAAGTATAGTATCAAGAAAGTTCGATGACCCGGGACTTGAACTCGGGTCGCCCCAAAGCTAAAAAAAATATTGTCAGGGGCCTGACCACTAGGCTACTGAGGCTTGCAAAATGCTACAATTTAATAAATATTAGAACCTTATTGTGTAAGAAACATAGGGGGAACGGAATCCGACGGCAAAAAAACAGCTGTCGGAATCCGTTCCCCCACTCCCATTATGAGAGGTGTTGATGTAATGACTTAAAAAATGCTGATTCTATTTTGTGTGTGGATGGAACTTAACTTGCATCAGTTTAAAGAATATATTTTTTGCCTTTTATTATGATAGGAAAGTATAGTATCATGAAAGTTCGACGACCCTGGACTTGAACTCGGGTTGCCCAAAGCTAAAAAAAAATTGTCAGGGTACTGACAACTAGGCTATTGAGACTAGTAACTTCCTTCAATTTGATAAATATTAGAACCTTATTGTGTAAGAAACATAGGGGGAACGGAATCCGACGGCAAATAGTTCAGCTGTCGAAATCCGTTCCCCCACTCCCATTATGAGAGGTGTTGATGTAATGGCTTAAAAAATGCTGATTCTATTTTGTATGTGGATGGAGCTTAACTTGCAACAGTTTAAAGAATATATTTTTGCCTTTTATTATGATAGGAAAGTATAGTATCAAGAAAGTTCGATGACCCGGGACTTGAACTCGGGTCGCCCCAAAGCTAAAAAAAAATATTGTCAGGGGACTGACCACTAGGCTACTGAGGCTTGCAAAATGCTACAATTTAATAAATATTAGAACCTTATTGTGTAAGAAACATAGGGGGAACGGAATCCGACGGCAAAAAAACAGCTGTCGGAATCCGTTCCCCCACTCCCATTATGAGAGGTGTTGATGTAATGACTTAAAAAATGCTGATTCTATTTTGTGTGTGGATGGAGCTTAACTTGCATCAGTTTAAAGAATATATTTTTTGCCTTTTATTATGATAGGAAAGTATAGTATCAAGAAAGTTCGACGACCCTGGACTTGAACTCGGGTTGCCCAAAGCTAAAAAAAAATATTGTCAGGGTACTGACAACTAGGCTATTGAGACTAGTAACTTCCTTCAATTTGATAAATATTAGAACCTTATTGTGTAAGAAACATAGGGGGAACGGAATCCGACGGCAAATAGTTCAGCTGTCGAAATCCGTTCCCCCACTCCCATTATGAGAGGTGTTGATGTAATGGCTTAAAAAATGCTGATTCTATTTTGTATGTGGATGGAGCTTAACTTGCAACAGTTTAAAGAATATATTTTTTGCCTTTTATTATGATAGGAAAGTATAGTATCAAGAAAGTTCTATGACCCGGGACTTGAACTCGGGTCGCCCCAAAGGTAAAAAAAAATATTGTCAGGGGACTGACCACTAGGCTATTGAGGCTAGCAAAATGTTTTAATTTAATAAATATTAGAACCTTATTGTGTAAGAAACATAGGGGGAACGGAATCCGACGGCAAAAACACAGCTGTCGGAATCCGTTCCCCCACTCCCATTATGAGAGGTGTTGATGTAATGACTTAAAAAATGCTGATTCTATTTTGTGTGTGGATGGAGCTTAACTTGCATCAGTTTAAAGAATATATTTTTTGCCTTTTATTATGATAGGAAAGTATAGTATCAAGAAAGTTCGACGACCCGGGACTTGAACTCGGGTCGCCCCAAAGCTAAAAAAAAATATGGTCAGGGGACTGACCACTAGGCTACTGAGGCTTGCAAAATGCTACAATTTAATAAATATTAGAACCTTATTGTGTAAGAAACATAGGGGGAACGGAATCCGACGGCAAAAAAACAGCTGTCGGAATCCGTTCCCCCACTCCCATTATGAGAGGTGTTGATGTAATGACTTAAAAAATGCTGATTCTATTTTGTGTGTGGATGGAGCTTAACTTGCATCAGTTTAAAGAATATATTTTTTGCCTTTTATTATGATAGGAAAGTATAGTATCAAGAAAGTTCGACGACCCTGGACTTGAACTCGGGTTGCCCAAAGCTAAAAAAAAATTTGTCAGGGTACTGACAACTAGGCTATTGAGACTAGTAACTTCCTTCAATTTGATAAATATTAGAACCTTATTGTGTAAGAAACATAGGGGGAACGGAATCCGACGGCAAATAGTTCAGCTGTCGAAATCCGTTCCCCCACTCCCATTATGAGAGGTGTTGATGTAATGGCTTAAAAAATGCTGATTCTATTTTGTGTGTGGATGGAGCTTAACTTGCAACAGTTTAAAGAATATATTTTTGCCTTTTATTATGATAGGAAAGTATAGTATCAAGAAAGTTCGATGACCCGGGACTTGAACTCGGGTCGCCCCAAAGCTAAAAAAAAATATTGTCAGGGGACTGACCACTAGGCTACTGAGGCTTGGAAAAATGCTACAATTTAATAAATATTAGAACCTTATTGTGTAAGAAACATAGGGGGAACGGAATCCGACGGCAAAAAAACAGCTGTCGGAATCCGTTCCCCCACTCCCATTATGAGAGGTGTTGATGTAATGACTTAAAAAATCCTGATTCTATTTTGTATGTGGATGGAGCTTAACTTGCAACAGTTTAAAGAATATATTTTTGCCTTTTATTATGATAGGAAAGTATAGTATCAAGAAAGTTCGATGACCCTGGACTTGAACTCGGGTCGCCCCAAAGCTAAAAAAAAATATTGTCAGGGGACTGACCACTAGGCTACTGACGCTTGCAGAATGCTACAATTTAATAAATATTAGAACCTCATTGTGTAAGAAACATAGGGGGAACGGAATCCGACGGCAAATAGTTCAGCTGTCGAAATCCGTTCCCCCACTCCCATTATGAGAGGTGTTGATGTAATGGCTTAAAAAATGCTGATTCTATTTTGTATGTGGATGGAGCTTAACTTGCAACAGTTTAAAGAATATATTTTTTGCCTTTTATTATGATAGGAAAGTATAGTATCAAGAAAGTTCTATGACCCGGGACTTGAACTCGGGTCGCCCCAAAGGTAAAAAAAAATATTGTCAGGGGACTGACCACTAGGCTATTGAGGCTAGCAAAATGTTATAATTTAATAAATATTAGAACCTTATTGTGTAAGAAACATAGGGGGAACGGAATCCGACGGCAAAAACACAGCTGTCGGAATCCGTTCCCCCACTCCCATTATGAGAGGTGTTGATGTAATGGCTTAAAAAATGCTGATTCTATTTTGTGTGTGGATGGAGCTTAACTTGCAACAGTTTAAAGAATATATTTTTGCCTTTTATTATGATAGGAAAGTATAGTATCAAGAAAGTTCGATGACCCGGGACTTGAACTCGGGTCGCCCCAAAGCTAAAAAAAAATATTGTCAGGGGACTGACCACTAGGCTACTGAGGCTTGCAAAATGCTACAATTTAATAAATATTAGAACCTTATTGTGTAAGAAACATAGGGGGAACGGAATCCGACGGCAAAAAAACAGCTGTCGGAATCCGTTCCCCCACTCCCATTATGAGAGGTGTTGATGTAATGGCTTAAAAAATGCTGATTCTATTTTGTATGTGGATGGAGCTTAACTTGCAACAGTTTAAAGAATATATTTTTTGCCTTTTATTATGATAGGAAAGTATAGTATCAAGAAAGTTCGATGACCCGGGACTTGAACTCGGGTCGCCCCAAAGGTAAAAAAAAAATTGTCAGGGGACTGACCACTAGGCTACTGAGGCTAGCAAAATGTTATAATTTAATAAATATTAGAACCTTATTGTGTAAGAAACATAGGGGGAACGGAATCCGACGGCAAAAACACAGCTGTCGGAATCCGTTCCCCCACTCCCATTATGAGAGGTGTTGATGTAATGGCTTAAAAAATGCTGATTCTATTTTGTGTGTGGATGGAGCTTAACTTGCAACAGTTTAAAGAATATATTTTTGCCTTTTATTATGATAGGAAAGTATAGTATCAAGAAAGTTCGATGACCCGGGACTTGAACTCGGGTCGCCCCAAAGCTAAAAAAAATATTGTCAGGGGCCTGACCACTAGGCTACTGAGGCTTGCAAAATGCTACAATTTAATAAATATTAGAACCTTATTGTGTAAGAAACATAGGGGGAACGGAATCCGACGGCAAAAAAACAGCTGTCGGAATCCGTTCCCCCACTCCCATTATGAGAGGTGTTGATGTAATGACTTAAAAAATGCTGATTCTATTTTGTGTGTGGATGGAGCTTAACTTGCATCAGTTTAAAGAATATATTTTTTGCCTTTTATTATGATAGGAAAGTATCAAGAAAGTTCGACGACCCTGGACTTGAACTCGGGTTGCCCAAAGCTAAAAAAAAATTGTCAGGGTACTGACAACTAGGCTATTGAGACTAGTAACTTCCTTCAATTTGATAAATATTAGAACCTTATTGTGTAAGAAACATAGGGGGAACGGAATCCGACGGCAAATAGTTCAGCTGTCGAAATCCGTTCCCCCACTCCTATTATGAGAGGTGTTGATGTAATGACTTAAAAAATGCTGATTCTATTTTGTATGTGGATGGAGCTTAACTTGCAACAGTTTAAAGAATATATTTTTGCCTTTTATTATGATAGGAAAGTATAGTATCAAGAAAGTTCGATGACCCGGGACTTGAACTCGGGTCGCCCCAAAGCTAAAATAAAATATTGTCAGGGGACTGACCACTAGGCTACTGAGGCTTGCAAAATGCTACAATTTAATAAATATTAGAACCTTATTGTGTAAGAAACATAGGGGGAACGGAATCCGACGGCAAATAGTTCAGCTGTCGAAATCCGTTCCCCCACTCCCATTATGAGAGGTGTTGATGTAATGACTTAAAAAATGCTGATTCTATTTTGTGTGTGGATGGAGCTTAACTTGCATCAGTTTAAAGAATATATTTTTTGCCTTTTATTATGATAGGAAAGTATAGTATCAAGAAAGTTCGACGACCCTGGACTTGAACTCGGGTTGCCCAAAGCTAAAAAAAATATTGTCAGGGTACTGACAACTAGGCTATTGAGACTAGTAACTTCCTTCAATTTGATAAATATTAGAACCTTATTGTGTAAGAAACATAGGGGGAACGGAATCCGACGGCAAAAAAACAGCTGTCGGAATCCGTTCCCCCACTCCCATTATGAGAGGTGTTGATGTAATGACTTAAAAAATGCTGATTCTATTTTGTATGTGGATGGAGCTTAACTTGCAACAGTTTAAAGAATATATTTTTGCCTTTTATTATGATAGGAAAGTATAGTATCAAGAAAGTTCGATGACCCGGGACTTGAACTCGGGTCGCCCCAAAGCTAAAAAAAAATATTGTCAGGGGACTGACCACTAGGCTACTGACGCTTGCAGAATGCTACAATTTAATAAATATTAGAACCTCATTGTGTAAGAAACATAGGGGGAACGGAATCCGACAGCAAATAGTTCAGCTGTCGAAATCCGTTCCCCCACTCCCATTATGAGAGGTGTTGATGTAATGACTTAAAAAATGCTGATTCTATTTTGTATGTGGATGGAGCTTAACTTGCAACAGTTTAAAGAATATATTTTTGCCTTTTATTATGATAGGAAAGTATAGTATCAAGAAAGTTCGATGACCCGGGACTTGAACTCGGGTCGCCCCAAAGCTAAAAAAAATTATTGTCAGGGGACTGACCACTAGGCTACTGAGGCTTGCAAAATGCTACAATTTAATAAATATTAGAACCTTATTGTGTAAGAAACATAGGGGGAACGGAATCCGACGGCAAAAAAACAGCTGTCGGAATCCGTTCCCCCACTCCCATTATGAGAGGTGTTGATGTAATGACTTAAAAAATGCTGATTCTATTTTGTGTGTGGATGGAGCTTAACTTGCATCAGTTTAAAGAATATATTTTTTGCCTTTTATTATGATAGGAAAGTATAGTATCAAGAAAGTTCGATGACCCGGGACTTGAACTCGGGTCGCCCCAAAGGTAAAAAAAAAATTGTCAGGGGACTGACCACTAGGCTACTGAGGCTAGCAAAATGTTATAATTTAATAAATATTAGAACCTTATTGTGTAAGAAACATAGGGGGAACGGAATCCGACGGCAAAAACACAGCTGTCGGAATCCGTTCCCCCACTCCCATTATGAGAGGTGTTGATGTAATGGCTTAAAAAATGCTGATTCTATTTTGTGTGTGGATGGAGCTTAACTTGCAACAGTTTAAAGAATATATTTTTGCCTTTTATTATGATAGGAAAGTATAGTATCAAGAAAGTTCGATGACCCGGGACTTGAACTCGGGTCGCCCCAAAGCTAAAAAAAATATTGTCAGGGGCCTGACCACTAGGCTACTGAGGCTTGCAAAATGCTACAATTTAATAAATATTAGAACCTTATTGTGTAAGAAACATAGGGGGAACGGAATCCGACGGCAAAAAAACAGCTGTCGGAATCCGTTCCCCCACTCCCATTATGAGAGGTGTTGATGTAATGACTTAAAAAATGCTGATTCTATTTTGTGTGTGGATGGAACTTAACTTGCATCAGTTTAAAGAATATATTTTTTGCCTTTTATTATGATAGGAAAGTATAGTATCATGAAAGTTCGACGACCCTGGACTTGAACTCGGGTTGCCCAAAGCTAAAAAAAAATTGTCAGGGTACTGACAACTAGGCTATTGAGACTAGTAACTTCCTTCAATTTGATAAATATTAGAACCTTATTGTGTAAGAAACATAGGGGGAACGGAATCCGACGGCAAATAGTTCAGCTGTCGAAATCCGTTCCCCCACTCCCATTATGAGAGGTGTTGATGTAATGGCTTAAAAAATGCTGATTCTATTTTGTATGTGGATGGAGCTTAACTTGCAACAGTTTAAAGAATATATTTTTGCCTTTTATTATGATAGGAAAGTATAGTATCAAGAAAGTTCGATGACCCGGGACTTGAACTCGGGTCGCCCCAAAGGTAAAAAAAAATATTGTCAGGGGACTGACCACTAGGCTATTGAGGCTAGCAAAATGTTTTAATTTAATAAATATTAGAACCTTATTGTGTAAGAAACATAGGGGGAACGGAATCCGACGGCAAAAACACAGCTGTCGGAATCCGTTCCCCCACTCCCATTATGAGAGGTGTTGATGTAATGACTTAAAAAATGCTGATTCTATTTTGTGTGTGGATGGAGCTTAACTTGCATCAGTTTAAAGAATATATTTTTTGCCTTTTATTATGATAGGAAAGTATAGTATCAAGAAAGTTCGACGACCCGGGACTTGAACTCGGGTCGCCCCAAAGCTAAAAAAAAATATGGTCAGGGGACTGACCACTAGGCTACTGAGGCTTGCAAAATGCTACAATTTAATAAATATTAGAACCTTATTGTGTAAGAAACATAGGGGGAACGGAATCCGACGGCAAAAAAACAGCTGTCGGAATCCGTTCCCCCACTCCCATTATGAGAGGTGTTGATGTAATGACTTAAAAAATGCTGATTCTATTTTGTGTGTGGATGGAGCTTAACTTGCATCAGTTTAAAGAATATATTTTTTGCCTTTTATTATGATAGGAAAGTATAGTATCAAGAAAGTTCGACGACCCTGGACTTGAACTCGGGTTGCCCAAAGCTAAAAAAAAATTTGTCAGGGTACTGACAACTAGGCTATTGAGACTAGTAACTTCCTTCAATTTGATAAATATTAGAACCTTATTGTGTAAGAAACATAGGGGAAACGGAATCCGACGGCAAATAGTTCAGCTGTCGAAATCCGTTCCCCCACTCCCATTATGAGAGGTGTTGATGTAATGGCTTAAAAAATGCTGATTCTATTTTGTGTGTGGATGGAGCTTAACTTGCAACAGTTTAAAGAATATATTTTTGCCTTTTATTATGATTGGAAAGTATAGTATCAAGAAAGTTCGATGACCCGGGACTTGAACTCGGGTCGCCCCAAAGCTAAAAAAAAATATTGTCAGGGGACTGACCACTAGGCTACTGAGGCTTGGAAAAATGCTACAATTTAATAAATATTAGAACCTTATTGTGTAAGAAACATAGGGGGAACGGAATCCGACGGCAAAAAAACAGCTGTCGGAATCCGTTCCCCCACTCCCATTATGAGAGGTGTTGATGTAATGACTTAAAAAATCCTGATTCTATTTTGTATGTGGATGGAGCTTAACTTGCAACAGTTTAAAGAATATGTTTTTGCCTTTTATTATGATAGGAAAGTATAGTATCAAGAAAGTTCGATGACCCTGGACTTGAACTCGGGTCGCCCCAAAGCTAAAAAAAAATATTGTCAGGGGACTGACCACTAGGCTACTGACGCTTGCAGAATGCTACAATTTAATAAATATTAGAACCTCATTGTGTAAGAAACATAGGGGGAACGGAATCCGACGGCAAATAGTTCAGCTGTCGAAATCCGTTCCCCCACTCCCATTATGAGAGGTGTTGATGTAATGACTTAAAAAATGCTGATTCTATTTTGTATGTGGATGGAGCTTAACTTGCAACAGTTTAAAGAATATATTTTTGCCTTTTATTATGATAGGAAAGTATAGTATCAAGAAAGTTCGATGACCCGGGACTTGAACTCGGGTCGCCCCAAAGCTAAAAAAAAATATTGTCAGGGGACTGACCATTAGGCTACTGAGGCTTGCAAAATGCTACAATTTAATAAATATTAGAACCTTATTGTGTAAGAAACATAGGGGGAACGGAATCCGACGGCAAAAAAACAGCTGTCGGAATCCGTTCCCCCACTCCCATTATGAGAGGTGTTGATGTAATGACTTAAAAAATGCTGATTCTATTTTGTGTGTGGATGGAGCTTAACTTGCATCTGTTTAAAGAATATATTTTTTGCCTTTTATTATGATAGGAAAGTATAGTATCAAGAAAGTTCGACGACCCTGGACTTGAACTCGGGTTGCCCAAAGCTAAAAAAAATATTGTCAGGGTACTGACAACTAGGCTATTGAGACTAGTAATTTCCTTCAATTTGATAAATATTAGAACCTTATTGTGTAAGAAACATAGGGGGAACGGAATCCGACGGCAAATAGTTCAGCTGTCGAAATCCGTTCCCCCACTCCCATTATGAGAGGTGTTGATGTAATGGCTTAAAAAATGCTGATTCTATTTTGTATGTGGATGGAGCTTAACTTGCAACAGTTTAAAGAATATATTTTTTGCCTTTTATTATGATAGGAAAGTATAGTATCAAGAAAGTTCTATGACCCGGGACTTGAACTCGGGTCGCCCCAAAGGTAAAAAAAAATATTGTCAGGGGACTGACCACTAGGCTATTGAGGCTAGCAAAATGTTTTAATTTAATAAATATTAGAACCTTATTGTGTAAGAAACATAGGGGGAACGGAATCCGACGGCAAAAACACAGCTGTCGGAATCCGTTCCCCCACTCCCATTATGAGAGGTGTTGATGTAATGACTTAAAAAATGCTGATTCTATTTTGTGTGTGGATGGAGCTTAACTTGCATCAGTTTAAAGAATATATTTTTTGCCTTTTATTATGATAGGAAAGTATAGTATCAAGAAAGTTCGACGACCCGGGACTTGAACTCGGGTCGCCCCAAAGCTAAAAAAAAATATGGTCAGGGGACTGACCACTAGGCTACTGAGGCTTGCAAAATGCTACAATTTAATAAATATTAGAACCTTATTGTGTAAGAAACATAGGGGGAACGGAATCCGACGGCAAAAAAACAGCTGTCGGAATCCGTTCCCCCACTCCCATTATGAGAGGTGTTGATGTAATGACTTAAAAAATGCTGATTCTATTTTGTGTGTGGATGGAGCTTAACTTGCATCAGTTTAAAGAATATATTTTTTGCCTTTTATTATGATAGGAAAGTATAGTATCAAGAAAGTTCGACGACCCTGGACTTGAACTCGGGTTGCCCAAAGCTAAAAAAAAATTTGTCAGGGTACTGACAACTAGGCTATTGAGACTAGTAACTTCCTTCAATTTGATAAATATTAGAACCTTATTGTGTAAGAAACATAGGGGGAACGGAATCCGACGGCAAATAGTTCAGCTGTCGAAATCCGTTCCCCCACTCCCATTATGAGAGGTGTTGATGTAATGGCTTAAAAAATGCTGATTCTATTTTGTGTGTGGATGGAGCTTAACTTGCAACAGTTTAAAGAATATATTTTTGCCTTTTATTATGATAGGAAAGTATAGTATCAAGAAAGTTCGATGACCCGGGACTTGAACTCGGGTCGCCCCAAAGCTAAAAAAAAATATTGTCAGGGGACTGACCACTAGGCTACTGAGGCTTGGAAAAATGCTACAATTTAATAAATATTAGAACCTTATTGTGTAAGAAACATAGGGGGAACGGAATCCGACGGCAAAAAAACAGCTGTCGGAATCCGTTCCCCCACTCCCATTATGAGAGGTGTTGATGTAATGACTTAAAAAATCCTGATTCTATTTTGTATGTGGATGGAGCTTAACTTGCAACAGTTTAAAGAATATGTTTTTGCCTTTTATTATGATAGGAAAGTATAGTATCAAGAAAGTTCGATGACCCTGGACTTGAACTCGGGTCGCCCCAAAGCTAAAAAAAAATATTGTCAGGGGACTGACCACTAGGCTACTGACGCTTGCAGAATGCTACAATTTAATAAATATTAGAACCTCATTGTGTAAGAAACATAGGGGGAACGGAATCCGACGGCAAATAGTTCAGCTGTCGAAATCCGTTCCCCCACTCCCATTATGAGAGGTGTTGATGTAATGACTTAAAAAATGCTGATTCTATTTTGTATGTGGATGGAGCTTAACTTGCAACAGTTTAAAGAATATATTTTTGCCTTTTATTATGATAGGAAAGTATAGTATCAAGAAAGTTCGATGACCCGGGACTTGAACTCGGGTCGCCCCAAAGCTAAAAAAAAATATTGTCAGGGGACTGACCATTAGGCTACTGAGGCTTGCAAAATGCTACAATTTAATAAATATTAGAACCTTATTGTGTAAGAAACATAGGGGGAACGGAATCCGACGGCAAAAAAACAGCTGTCGGAATCCGTTCCCCCACTCCCATTATGAGAGGTGTTGATGTAATGACTTAAAAAATGCTGATTCTATTTTGTGTGTGGATGGAGCTTAACTTGCATCTGTTTAAAGAATATATTTTTTGCCTTTTATTATGATAGGAAAGTATAGTATCAAGAAAGTTCGACGACCCTGGACTTGAACTCGGGTTGCCCAAAGCTAAAAAAAATATTGTCAGGGTACTGACAACTAGGCTATTGAGACTAGTAATTTCCTTCAATTTGATAAATATTAGAACCTTATTGTGTAAGAAACATAGGGGGAACGGAATCCGACGGCAAATAGTTCAGCTGTCGAAATCCGTTCCCCCACTCCCATTATGAGAGGTGTTGATGTAATGGCTTAAAAAATGCTGATTCTATTTTGTATGTGGATGGAGCTTAACTTGCAACAGTTTAAAGAATATATTTTTTGCCTTTTATTATGATAGGAAAGTATAGTATCAAGAAAGTTCTATGACCCGGGACTTGAACTCGGGTCGCCCCAAAGGTAAAAAAAAATATTGTCAGGGGACTGACCACTAGGCTATTGAGGCTAGCAAAATGTTATAATTTAATAAATATTAGAACCTTATTGTGTAAGAAACATAGGGGGAACGGAATCCGACGGCAAAAACACAGCTGTCGGAATCCGTTCCCCCACTCCCATTATGAGAGGTGTTGATGTAATGGCTTAAAAAATGCTGATTCTATTTTGTGTGTGGATGGAGCTTAACTTGCAACAGTTTAAAGAATATATTTTTGCCTTTTATTATGATAGGAAAGTATAGTATCAAGAAAGTTCGATGACCCGGGACTTGAACTCGGGTCGCCCCAAAGCTAAAAAAAAATATTGTCAGGGGACTGACCACTAGGCTACTGAGGCTTGCAAAATGCTACAATTTAATAAATATTAGAACCTTATTGTGTAAGAAACATAGGGGGAACGGAATCCGACGGCAAAAAAACAGCTGTCGGAATCCGTTCCCCCACTCCCATTATGAGAGGTGTTGATGTAATGACTTAAAAAATGCTGATTCTATTTTGTGTGTGGATGGAGCTTAACTTGCAACAGTTTAAAGAATATATTTTTGCCTTTTATTATGATAGGAAAGTATAGTATCAAGAAAGTTCGATGACCCGGGACTTGAACTCGGGTCGCCCCAAAGCTAAAAAAAAATATTGTCAGGGGACTGACCACTAGGCTACTGAGGCTTGCAAAATGCTACAATTTAATAAATATTAGAACCTTATTGTGTAAGAAACATAGGGGGAACGGAATCCGACGGCAAAAAAACAGCTGTCGGAATCCGTTCCCCCACTCCCATTATGAGAGGTGTTGATGTAATGACTTAAAAAATGCTGATTCTATTTTGTGTGTGGATGGAGCTTAACTTGCATCAGTTTAAAGAATATATTTTTTGCCTTTTATTATGATAGGAAAGTATCAAGAAAGTTCGACGACCCTGGACTTGAACTCGGGTTGCCCAAAGCTAAAAAAAAATTGTCAGGGTACTGACAACTAGGCTATTGAGACTAGTAACTTCCTTCAATTTGATAAATATTAGAACCTTATTGTGTAAGAAACATAGGGGGAACGGAATCCGACGGCAAATAGTTCAGCTGTCGAAATCCGTTCCCCCACTCCCATTATGAGAGGTGTTGATGTAATGGCTTAAAAAATGCTGATTCTATTTTGTATGTGGATGGAGCTTAACTTGCAACAGTTTAAAGAATATATTTTTGCCTTTTATTATGATAGGAAAGTATAGTATCAAGAAAGTTCGATGACCCGGGACTTGAACTCGGGTCGCCCCAAAGGTAAAAAAAAATATTGTCAGGGGACTGACCACTAGGCTATTGAGGCTAGCAAAATGTTTTAATTTAATAAATATTAGAACCTTATTGTGTAAGAAACATAGGGGGAACGGAATCCGACGGCAAAAACACAGCTGTCGGAATCCGTTCCCCCACTCCCATTATGAGAGGTGTTGATGTAATGACTTAAAAAATGCTGATTCTATTTTGTGTGTGGATGGAGCTTAACTTGCATCAGTTTAAAGAATATATTTTTTGCCTTTTATTATGATAGGAAAGTATAGTATCAAGAAAGTTCGACGACCCGGGACTTGAACTCGGGTCGCCCCAAAGCTAAAAAAAAATATGGTCAGGGGACTGACCACTAGGCTACTGAGGCTTGCAAAATGCTACAATTTAATAAATATTAGAACCTTATTGTGTAAGAAACATAGGGGGAACGGAATCCGACGGCAAAAAAACAGCTGTCGGAATCCGTTCCCCCACTCCCATTATGAGAGGTGTTGATGTAATGACTTAAAAAATGCTGATTCTATTTTGTGTGTGGATGGAGCTTAACTTGCATCAGTTTAAAGAATATATTTTTTGCCTTTTATTATGATAGGAAAGTATAGTATCAAGAAAGTTCGACGACCCTGGACTTGAACTCGGGTTGCCCAAAGCTAAAAAAAAATTTGTCAGGGTACTGACAACTAGGCTATTGAGACTAGTAACTTCCTTCAATTTGATAAATATTAGAACCTTATTGTGTAAGAAACATAGGGGAAACGGAATCCGACGGCAAATAGTTCAGCTGTCGAAATCCGTTCCCCCACTCCCATTATGAGAGGTGTTGATGTAATGGCTTAAAAAATGCTGATTCTATTTTGTGTGTGGATGGAGCTTAACTTGCAACAGTTTAAAGAATATATTTTTGCCTTTTATTATGATTGGAAAGTATAGTATCAAGAAAGTTCGATGACCCGGGACTTGAACTCGGGTCGCCCCAAAGCTAAAAAAAAATATTGTCAGGGGACTGACCACTAGGCTACTGAGGCTTGGAAAAATGCTACAATTTAATAAATATTAGAACCTTATTGTGTAAGAAACATAGGGGGAACGGAATCCGACGGCAAAAAAACAGCTGTCGGAATCCGTTCCCCCACTCCCATTATGAGAGGTGTTGATGTAATGACTTAAAAAATCCTGATTCTATTTTGTATGTGGATGGAGCTTAACTTGCAACAGTTTAAAGAATATGTTTTTGCCTTTTATTATGATAGGAAAGTATAGTATCAAGAAAGTTCGATGACCCTGGACTTGAACTCGGGTCGCCCCAAAGCTAAAAAAAAATATTGTCAGGGGACTGACCACTAGGCTACTGACGCTTGCAGAATGCTACAATTTAATAAATATTAGAACCTCATTGTGTAAGAAACATAGGGGGAACGGAATCCGACGGCAAATAGTTCAGCTGTCGAAATCCGTTCCCCCACTCCCATTATGAGAGGTGTTGATGTAATGGCTTAAAAAATGCTGATTCTATTTTGTATGTGGATGGAGCTTAACTTGCAACAGTTTAAAGAATATATTTTTTGCCTTTTATTATGATAGGAAAGTATAGTATCAAGAAAGTTCTATGACCCGGGACTTGAACTCGGGTCGCCCCAAAGGTAAAAAAAAATATTGTCAGGGGACTGACCACTAGGCTATTGAGGCTAGCAAAATGTTTTAATTTAATAAATATTAGAACCTTATTGTGTAAGAAACATAGGGGGAACGGAATCCGACGGCAAAAACACAGCTGTCGGAATCCGTTCCCCCACTCCCATTATGAGAGGTGTTGATGTAATGACTTAAAAAATGCTGATTCTATTTTGTGTGTGGATGGAGCTTAACTTGCATCAGTTTAAAGAATATATTTTTTGCCTTTTATTATGATAGGAAAGTATAGTATCAAGAAAGTTCGACGACCCGGGACTTGAACTCGGGTCGCCCCAAAGCTAAAAAAAAATATGGTCAGGGGACTGACCACTAGGCTACTGAGGCTTGCAAAATGCTACAATTTAATAAATATTAGAACCTTATTGTGTAAGAAACATAGGGGGAACGGAATCCGACGGCAAAAAAACAGCTGTCGGAATCCGTTCCCCCACTCCCATTATGAGAGGTGTTGATGTAATGACTTAAAAAATGCTGATTCTATTTTGTGTGTGGATGGAGCTTAACTTGCATCAGTTTAAAGAATATATTTTTTGCCTTTTATTATGATAGGAAAGTATAGTATCAAGAAAGTTCGACGACCCTGGACTTGAACTCGGGTTGCCCAAAGCTAAAAAAAAATTTGTCAGGGTACTGACAACTAGGCTATTGAGACTAGTAACTTCCTTCAATTTGATAAATATTAGAACCTTATTGTGTAAGAAACATAGGGGGAACGGAATCCGACGGCAAATAGTTCAGCTGTCGAAATCCGTTCCCCCACTCCCATTATGAGAGGTGTTGATGTAATGGCTTAAAAAATGCTGATTCTATTTTGTGTGTGGATGGAGCTTAACTTGCAACAGTTTAAAGAATATATTTTTGCCTTTTATTATGATAGGAAAGTATAGTATCAAGAAAGTTCGATGACCCGGGACTTGAACTCGGGTCGCCCCAAAGCTAAAAAAAAATATTGTCAGGGGACTGACCACTAGGCTACTGAGGCTTGGAAAAATGCTACAATTTAATAAATATTAGAACCTTATTGTGTAAGAAACATAGGGGGAACGGAATCCGACGGCAAAAAAACAGCTGTCGGAATCCGTTCCCCCACTCCCATTATGAGAGGTGTTGATGTAATGACTTAAAAAATCCTGATTCTATTTTGTATGTGGATGGAGCTTAACTTGCAACAGTTTAAAGAATATGTTTTTGCCTTTTATTATGATAGGAAAGTATAGTATCAAGAAAGTTCGATGACCCTGGACTTGAACTCGGGTCGCCCCAAAGCTAAAAAAAAATATTGTCAGGGGACTGACCACTAGGCTACTGACGCTTGCAGAATGCTACAATTTAATAAATATTAGAACCTCATTGTGTAAGAAACATAGGGGGAACGGAATCCGACGGCAAATAGTTCAGCTGTCGAAATCCGTTCCCCCACTCCCATTATGAGAGGTGTTGATGTAATGACTTAAAAAATGCTGATTCTATTTTGTATGTGGATGGAGCTTAACTTGCAACAGTTTAAAGAATATATTTTTGCCTTTTATTATGATAGGAAAGTATAGTATCAAGAAAGTTCGATGACCCGGGACTTGAACTCGGGTCGCCCCAAAGCTAAAAAAAAATATTGTCAGGGGACTGACCATTAGGCTACTGAGGCTTGCAAAATGCTACAATTTAATAAATATTAGAACCTTATTGTGTAAGAAACATAGGGGGAACGGAATCCGACGGCAAAAAAACAGCTGTCGGAATCCGTTCCCCCACTCCCATTATGAGAGGTGTTGATGTAATGACTTAAAAAATGCTGATTCTATTTTGTGTGTGGATGGAGCTTAACTTGCATCTGTTTAAAGAATATATTTTTTGCCTTTTATTATGATAGGAAAGTATAGTATCAAGAAAGTTCGACGACCCTGGACTTGAACTCGGGTTGCCCAAAGCTAAAAAAAATATTGTCAGGGTACTGACAACTAGGCTATTGAGACTAGTAATTTCCTTCAATTTGATAAATATTAGAACCTTATTGTGTAAGAAACATAGGGGGAACGGAATCCGACGGCAAATAGTTCAGCTGTCGAAATCCGTTCCCCCACTCCCATTATGAGAGGTGTTGATGTAATGGCTTAAAAAATGCTGATTCTATTTTGTATGTGGATGGAGCTTAACTTGCAACAGTTTAAAGAATATATTTTTTGCCTTTTATTATGATAGGAAAGTATAGTATCAAGAAAGTTCTATGACCCGGGACTTGAACTCGGGTCGCCCCAAAGGTAAAAAAAAATATTGTCAGGGGACTGACCACTAGGCTATTGAGGCTAGCAAAATGTTATAATTTAATAAATATTAGAACCTTATTGTGTAAGAAACATAGGGGGAACGGAATCCGACGGCAAAAACACAGCTGTCGGAATCCGTTCCCCCACTCCCATTATGAGAGGTGTTGATGTAATGGCTTAAAAAATGCTGATTCTATTTTGTGTGTGGATGGAGCTTAACTTGCAACAGTTTAAAGAATATATTTTTGCCTTTTATTATGATAGGAAAGTATAGTATCAAGAAAGTTCGATGACCCGGGACTTGAACTCGGGTCGCCCCAAAGCTAAAAAAAAATATTGTCAGGGGACTGACCACTAGGCTACTGAGGCTTGCAAAATGCTACAATTTAATAAATATTAGAACCTTATTGTGTAAGAAACATAGGGGGAACGGAATCCGACGGCAAAAAAACAGCTGTCGGAATCCGTTCCCCCACTCCCATTATGAGAGGTGTTGATGTAATGACTTAAAAAATGCTGATTCTATTTTGTGTGTGGATGGAGCTTAACTTGCAACAGTTTAAAGAATATATTTTTGCCTTTTATTATGATAGGAAAGTATAGTATCAAGAAAGTTCGATGACCCGGGACTTGAACTCGGGTCGCCCCAAAGCTAAAAAAAAATATTGTCAGGGGACTGACCACTAGGCTACTGAGGCTTGCAAAATGCTACAATTTAATAAATATTAGAACCTTATTGTGTAAGAAACATAGGGGGAACGGAATCCGACGGCAAAAAAACAGCTGTCGGAATCCGTTCCCCCACTCCCATTATGAGAGGTGTTGATGTAATGACTTAAAAAATGCTGATTCTATTTTGTGTGTGGATGGAGCTTAACTTGCATCAGTTTAAAGAATATATTTTTTGCCTTTTATTATGATAGGAAAGTATCAAGAAAGTTCGACGACCCTGGACTTGAACTCGGGTTGCCCAAAGCTAAAAAAAAATTGTCAGGGTACTGACAACTAGGCTATTGAGACTAGTAACTTCCTTCAATTTGATAAATATTAGAACCTTATTGTGTAAGAAACATAGGGGGAACGGAATCCGACGGCAAATAGTTCAGCTGTCGAAATCCGTTCCCCCACTCCCATTATGAGAGGTGTTGATGTAATGGCTTAAAAAATGCTGATTCTATTTTGTATGTGGATGGAGCTTAACTTGCAACAGTTTAAAGAATATATTTTTGCCTTTTATTATGATAGGAAAGTATAGTATCAAGAAAGTTCGATGACCCGGGACTTGAACTCGGGTCGCCCCAAAGGTAAAAAAAAATATTGTCAGGGGACTGACCACTAGGCTATTGAGGCTAGCAAAATGTTTTAATTTAATAAATATTAGAACCTTATTGTGTAAGAAACATAGGGGGAACGGAATCCGACGGCAAAAACACAGCTGTCGGAATCCGTTCCCCCACTCCCATTATGAGAGGTGTTGATGTAATGACTTAAAAAATGCTGATTCTATTTTGTGTGTGGATGGAGCTTAACTTGCATCAGTTTAAAGAATATATTTTTTGCCTTTTATTATGATAGGAAAGTATAGTATCAAGAAAGTTCGACGACCCGGGACTTGAACTCGGGTCGCCCCAAAGCTAAAAAAAAATATGGTCAGGGGACTGACCACTAGGCTACTGAGGCTTGCAAAATGCTACAATTTAATAAATATTAGAACCTTATTGTGTAAGAAACATAGGGGGAACGGAATCCGACGGCAAAAAAACAGCTGTCGGAATCCGTTCCCCCACTCCCATTATGAGAGGTGTTGATGTAATGACTTAAAAAATGCTGATTCTATTTTGTGTGTGGATGGAGCTTAACTTGCATCAGTTTAAAGAATATATTTTTTGCCTTTTATTATGATAGGAAAGTATAGTATCAAGAAAGTTCGACGACCCTGGACTTGAACTCGGGTTGCCCAAAGCTAAAAAAAAATTTGTCAGGGTACTGACAACTAGGCTATTGAGACTAGTAACTTCCTTCAATTTGATAAATATTAGAACCTTATTGTGTAAGAAACATAGGGGAAACGGAATCCGACGGCAAATAGTTCAGCTGTCGAAATCCGTTCCCCCACTCCCATTATGAGAGGTGTTGATGTAATGGCTTAAAAAATGCTGATTCTATTTTGTGTGTGGATGGAGCTTAACTTGCAACAGTTTAAAGAATATATTTTTGCCTTTTATTATGATTGGAAAGTATAGTATCAAGAAAGTTCGATGACCCGGGACTTGAACTCGGGTCGCCCCAAAGCTAAAAAAAAATATTGTCAGGGGACTGACCACTAGGCTACTGAGGCTTGGAAAAATGCTACAATTTAATAAATATTAGAACCTTATTGTGTAAGAAACATAGGGGGAACGGAATCCGACGGCAAAAAAACAGCTGTCGGAATCCGTTCCCCCACTCCCATTATGAGAGGTGTTGATGTAATGACTTAAAAAATCCTGATTCTATTTTGTATGTGGATGGAGCTTAACTTGCAACAGTTTAAAGAATATGTTTTTGCCTTTTATTATGATAGGAAAGTATAGTATCAAGAAAGTTCGATGACCCTGGACTTGAACTCGGGTCGCCCCAAAGCTAAAAAAAAATATTGTCAGGGGACTGACCACTAGGCTACTGACGCTTGCAGAATGCTACAATTTAATAAATATTAGAACCTCATTGTGTAAGAAACATAGGGGGAACGGAATCCGACGGCAAATAGTTCAGCTGTCGAAATCCGTTCCCCCACTCCCATTATGAGAGGTGTTGATGTAATGGCTTAAAAAATGCTGATTCTATTTTGTATGTGGATGGAGCTTAACTTGCAACAGTTTAAAGAATATATTTTTTGCCTTTTATTATGATAGGAAAGTATAGTATCAAGAAAGTTCTATGACCCGGGACTTGAACTCGGGTCGCCCCAAAGGTAAAAAAAAATATTGTCAGGGGACTGACCACTAGGCTATTGAGGCTAGCAAAATGTTTTAATTTAATAAATATTAGAACCTTATTGTGTAAGAAACATAGGGGGAACGGAATCCGACGGCAAAAACACAGCTGTCGGAATCCGTTCCCCCACTCCCATTATGAGAGGTGTTGATGTAATGACTTAAAAAATGCTGATTCTATTTTGTGTGTGGATGGAGCTTAACTTGCATCAGTTTAAAGAATATATTTTTTGCCTTTTATTATGATAGGAAAGTATAGTATCAAGAAAGTTCGACGACCCGGGACTTGAACTCGGGTCGCCCCAAAGCTAAAAAAAAATATGGTCAGGGGACTGACCACTAGGCTACTGAGGCTTGCAAAATGCTACAATTTAATAAATATTAGAACCTTATTGTGTAAGAAACATAGGGGGAACGGAATCCGACGGCAAAAAAACAGCTGTCGGAATCCGTTCCCCCACTCCCATTATGAGAGGTGTTGATGTAATGACTTAAAAAATGCTGATTCTATTTTGTGTGTGGATGGAGCTTAACTTGCATCAGTTTAAAGAATATATTTTTTGCCTTTTATTATGATAGGAAAGTATAGTATCAAGAAAGTTCGACGACCCTGGACTTGAACTCGGGTTGCCCAAAGCTAAAAAAAAATTTGTCAGGGTACTGACAACTAGGCTATTGAGACTAGTAACTTCCTTCAATTTGATAAATATTAGAACCTTATTGTGTAAGAAACATAGGGGGAACGGAATCCGACGGCAAATAGTTCAGCTGTCGAAATCCGTTCCCCCACTCCCATTATGAGAGGTGTTGATGTAATGGCTTAAAAAATGCTGATTCTATTTTGTGTGTGGATGGAGCTTAACTTGCAACAGTTTAAAGAATATATTTTTGCCTTTTATTATGATAGGAAAGTATAGTATCAAGAAAGTTCGATGACCCGGGACTTGAACTCGGGTCGCCCCAAAGCTAAAAAAAAATATTGTCAGGGGACTGACCACTAGGCTACTGAGGCTTGGAAAAATGCTACAATTTAATAAATATTAGAACCTTATTGTGTAAGAAACATAGGGGGAACGGAATCCGACGGCAAAAAAACAGCTGTCGGAATCCGTTCCCCCACTCCCATTATGAGAGGTGTTGATGTAATGACTTAAAAAATCCTGATTCTATTTTGTATGTGGATGGAGCTTAACTTGCAACAGTTTAAAGAATATGTTTTTGCCTTTTATTATGATAGGAAAGTATAGTATCAAGAAAGTTCGATGACCCTGGACTTGAACTCGGGTCGCCCCAAAGCTAAAAAAAAATATTGTCAGGGGACTGACCACTAGGCTACTGACGCTTGCAGAATGCTACAATTTAATAAATATTAGAACCTCATTGTGTAAGAAACATAGGGGGAACGGAATCCGACGGCAAATAGTTCAGCTGTCGAAATCCGTTCCCCCACTCCCATTATGAGAGGTGTTGATGTAATGACTTAAAAAATGCTGATTCTATTTTGTATGTGGATGGAGCTTAACTTGCAACAGTTTAAAGAATATATTTTTGCCTTTTATTATGATAGGAAAGTATAGTATCAAGAAAGTTCGATGACCCGGGACTTGAACTCGGGTCGCCCCAAAGCTAAAAAAAAATATTGTCAGGGGACTGACCATTAGGCTACTGAGGCTTGCAAAATGCTACAATTTAATAAATATTAGAACCTTATTGTGTAAGAAACATAGGGGGAACGGAATCCGACGGCAAAAAAACAGCTGTCGGAATCCGTTCCCCCACTCCCATTATGAGAGGTGTTGATGTAATGACTTAAAAAATGCTGATTCTATTTTGTGTGTGGATGGAGCTTAACTTGCATCTGTTTAAAGAATATATTTTTTGCCTTTTATTATGATAGGAAAGTATAGTATCAAGAAAGTTCGACGACCCTGGACTTGAACTCGGGTTGCCCAAAGCTAAAAAAAATATTGTCAGGGTACTGACAACTAGGCTATTGAGACTAGTAATTTCCTTCAATTTGATAAATATTAGAACCTTATTGTGTAAGAAACATAGGGGGAACGGAATCCGACGGCAAATAGTTCAGCTGTCGAAATCCGTTCCCCCACTCCCATTATGAGAGGTGTTGATGTAATGGCTTAAAAAATGCTGATTCTATTTTGTATGTGGATGGAGCTTAACTTGCAACAGTTTAAAGAATATATTTTTTGCCTTTTATTATGATAGGAAAGTATAGTATCAAGAAAGTTCTATGACCCGGGACTTGAACTCGGGTCGCCCCAAAGGTAAAAAAAAATATTGTCAGGGGACTGACCACTAGGCTATTGAGGCTAGCAAAATGTTATAATTTAATAAATATTAGAACCTTATTGTGTAAGAAACATAGGGGGAACGGAATCCGACGGCAAAAACACAGCTGTCGGAATCCGTTCCCCCACTCCCATTATGAGAGGTGTTGATGTAATGGCTTAAAAAATGCTGATTCTATTTTGTGTGTGGATGGAGCTTAACTTGCAACAGTTTAAAGAATATATTTTTGCCTTTTATTATGATAGGAAAGTATAGTATCAAGAAAGTTCGATGACCCGGGACTTGAACTCGGGTCGCCCCAAAGCTAAAAAAAAATATTGTCAGGGGACTGACCACTAGGCTACTGAGGCTTGCAAAATGCTACAATTTAATAAATATTAGAACCTTATTGTGTAAGAAACATAGGGGGAACGGAATCCGACGGCAAAAAAACAGCTGTCGGAATCCGTTCCCCCACTCCCATTATGAGAGGTGTTGATGTAATGACTTAAAAAATGCTGATTCTATTTTGTGTGTGGATGGAGCTTAACTTGCAACAGTTTAAAGAATATATTTTTGCCTTTTATTATGATAGGAAAGTATAGTATCAAGAAAGTTCGATGACCCGGGACTTGAACTCGGGTCGCCCCAAAGCTAAAAAAAAATATTGTCAGGGGACTGACCACTAGGCTACTGAGGCTTGCAAAATGCTACAATTTAATAAATATTAGAACCTTATTGTGTAAGAAACATAGGGGGAACGGAATCCGACGGCAAAAAAACAGCTGTCGGAATCCGTTCCCCCACTCCCATTATGAGAGGTGTTGATGTAATGACTTAAAAAATGCTGATTCTATTTTGTGTGTGGATGGAGCTTAACTTGCATCAGTTTAAAGAATATATTTTTTGCCTTTTATTATGATAGGAAAGTATCAAGAAAGTTCGACGACCCTGGACTTGAACTCGGGTTGCCCAAAGCTAAAAAAAAATTGTCAGGGTACTGACAACTAGGCTATTGAGACTAGTAACTTCCTTCAATTTGATAAATATTAGAACCTTATTGTGTAAGAAACATAGGGGGAACGGAATCCGACGGCAAATAGTTCAGCTGTCGAAATCCGTTCCCCCACTCCCATTATGAGAGGTGTTGATGTAATGGCTTAAAAAATGCTGATTCTATTTTGTATGTGGATGGAGCTTAACTTGCAACAGTTTAAAGAATATATTTTTGCCTTTTATTATGATAGGAAAGTATAGTATCAAGAAAGTTCGATGACCCGGGACTTGAACTCGGGTCGCCCCAAAGCTAAAAAAAAATATTGTCAGGGGACTGACCACTAGGCTACTGAGGCTTGCAAAACGCTACAATTTAATAAATATTAGAACCTTATTGTGTAAGAACCATAGGGGGAACGGAATCCGACGGCAAAAAAACAGCTGTCGGAATCCGTTCCCCCACTCCCATTATGAGAGGTGTTGATGTAATGACTTAAAAAATGCTGATTCTATTTTGTGTGTGGATGGAGCTTAACTTGCATCAGTTTAAAGAATATATTTTTTGCCTTTTATTATGATAGGAAAGTATAGTATCAAGAAAGTTCGACGACCCGGGACTTGAACTCGGGTCGCCCCAAAGCTAAAAAAAAATATTGTCAGGGGACTGACCACTAGGCTCCTGAGGCTTGCAAAATGCTACAATTTAATAAATATTAGAACCTTATTGTGTAAGAAACATAGGGGGAACGGAATCCGACGGCAAATAGTTCAGCTGTCGAAATCCGTTCCCCCACTCCCATTATGAGAGGTGTTGATGTAATGACTTAAAAAATGCTGATTCTATTTTGTGTGTGGATGGAGCTTAACTTGCATCAGTTTAAAGAATATATTTTTTGCCTTTTATTATGATAGGAAAGTATAGTATCAAGAAAGTTCGACGACCCGGGACTTGAACTCGGGTCGCCCCAAAGCTAAAAAAAAATATTGTCAGGGGACTGACCACTAGGCTACTAAGGCTTGCAAAATGCTACAATTTAATAAATATTAGAACCTTATTGTGTAAGAAACATAGGGGGAACGGAATCCGACGGCAAAAAAACAGCTGTCGGTATCCGTTCCCCCACTCCCATTATGAGAGGTGTTGATGTAATGACTTAAAAAATGCTGATTCTATTTTGTGTGTGGATGGAGCTTAACTTGCATCAGTTTAAAGAATATATTTTTTGCCTTTTATTATGATAGGAAAGTATCAAGAAAGTTCGACGACCCGGGACTTGAACTCGGGTCGCCCCAAAGCTAAAAAAAAATATTGTCAGGGGACTGACCACTAGGCTCCTGAGGCTTGCAAAATGCTACAATTTAATAAATATTAGAACCTTATTGTGTAAGAAACATAGGGGGAACGGAATCCGACGGCAAATAGTTCAGCTGTCGAAATCCGTTCCCCCACTCCCATTATGAGAGGTGTTGATGTAATGACTTAAAAAATGCTGATTCTATTTTGTGTGTGGATGGAGCTTAACTTGCATCAGTTTAAAGAATATATTTTTTGCCTTTTATTATGATAGGAAAGTATAGTATCAAGAAAGTTCGACGACCCGGGACTTGAACTCGGGTCGCCCCAAAGCTAAAAAAAAATATTGTCAGGGGACTGACCACTAGGCTACTAAGGCTTGCAAAATGCTACAATTTAATAAATATTAGAACCTTATTGTGTAAGAAACATAGGGGGAACGGAATCCGACGGCAAAAAAACAGCTGTCGGTATCCGTTCCCCCACTCCCATTATGAGAGGTGTTGATGTAATGACTTAAAAAATGCTGATTCTATTTTGTGTGTGGATGGAGCTTAACTTGCATCAGTTTAAAGAATATATTTTTTGCCTTTTATTATGATAGGAAAGTATCAAGAAAGTTCGACGACCCTGGACTTGAACTCGGGTTGCCCAAAGCTAAAAAAAAATTGTCAGGGTACTGACAACTAGGCTATTGAGACTAGTAACTTCCTTCAATTTGATAAATATTAGAACCTTATTGTGTAAGAAACATAGGGGGAACGGAATCCGACGGCAAATAGTTCAGCTGTCGAAATCCGTTCCCCCACTCCCATTATGAGAGGTGTTGATGTAATGACTTAAAAAATGCTGATTCTATTTTGTATGTGGATGGAGCTTAACTTGCAACAGTTTAAAGAATATATTTTTGCCTTTTATTATGATAGGAAAGTATAGTATCAAGAAAGTTCGATGACCCGGGACTTGAACTCGGGTCGCCCCAAAGCTAAAAAAAAATATTGTCAGGGGACTGACCACTAGGCTACTGAGGCTTGCAAAATGCTACAATTTAATAAATATTAGAACCTTATTGTGTAAGAAACATAGGGGGAACGGAATCCGACGGCAAATAGTTCAGCTGTCGAAATCCGTTCCCCCACTCCCATTATGAGAGGTGTTGATGTAATGGCTTAAAAAATGCTGATTCTATTTTGTATGTGGATGGAGCTTAACTTGCAACAGTTTAAAGAATATATTTTTGCCTTTTATTATGATAGGAAAGTATAGTATCAAGAAAGTTCGATGACCCGGGACTTGAACTCGGGTCGCCCCAAAGCTAAAAAAAAATATTGTCAGGGGACTGACCACTAGGCTACTGAGGCTTGCAAAATGCTACAATTTAATAAATATTAGAACCTTATTGTGTAAGAAACATAGGGGGAACGGAATCCGACGGCAAAAAAACAGCTGTCGGAATCCGTTCCCCCACTCCCATTATGAGAGGTGTTGATGTAATGACTTAAAAAATGCTGATTCTATTTTGTGTGTGGATGGAGCTTAACTTGCATCAGTTTAAAGAATATATTTTTTGCCTTTTATTATGATAGGAAAGTATCAAGAAAGTTCGACGACCCTGGACTTGAACTCGGGTTGCCCAAAGCTAAAAAAAAATTGTCAGGGTACTGACAACTAGGCTATTGAGACTAGTAACTTCCTTCAATTTGATAAATATTAGAACCTTATTGTGTAAGAAACATAGGGGGAACGGAATCCGACGGCAAATAGTTCAGCTGTCGAAATCCGTTCCCCCACTCCTATTATGAGAGGTGTTGATGTAATGACTTAAAAAATGCTGATTCTATTTTGTATGTGGATGGAGCTTAACTTGCAACAGTTTAAAGAATATATTTTTGCCTTTTATTATGATAGGAAAGTATAGTATCAAGAAAGTTCGATGACCCGGGACTTGAACTCGGGTCGCCCCAAAGCTAAAAAAAAATATTGTCAGGGGACTGACCACTAGGCTACTGAGGCTTGCAAAATGCTACAATTTAATAAATATTAGAACCTTATTGTGTAAGAAACATAGGGGGAACGGAATCCGACGGCAAATAGTTCAGCTGTCGAAATCCGTTCCCCCACTCCCATTATGAGAGGTGTTGATGTAATGACTTAAAAAATGCTGATTCTATTTTGTGTGTGGATGGAGCTTAACTTGCATCAGTTTAAAGAATATATTTTTTGCCTTTTATTATGATAGGAAAGTATAGTATCAAGAAAGTTCGACGACCCTGGACTTGAACTCGGGTTGCCCAAAGCTAAAAAAAATATTGTCAGGGTACTGACAACTAGGCTATTGAGACTAGTAACTTCCTTCAATTTTATAAATATTAGAACCTTATTGTGTAAGAAACATAGGGGGAACGGAATCCGACGGCAAAAAAACAGCTGTCGGAATCCGTTCCCCCACTCCCATTATGAGAGGTGTTGATGTAATGACTTAAAAAATGCTGATTCTATTTTGTGTGTGGATGGAGCTTAACTTGCATCAGTTTAAAGAATATATTTTTTGCCTTTTATTATGATAGGAAAGTATAGTATCAAGAAAGTTCGACGACCCTGGACTTGAACTCGGGTTGCCCAAAGCTAAAAAAAATATTGTCAGGGTACTGACAACTAGGCTATTGAGACTAGTAACTTCCTTCAATTTGATAAATATTAGAACCTTATTGTGTAAGAAACATAGGGGGAACGGAATCCGACGGCAAAAAAACAGCTGTCGGAATCCGTTCCCCCACTCCCATTATGAGAGGTGTTGATGTAATGACTTAAAAAATCCTGATTCTATTTTGTATGTGGATGGAGCTTAACTTGCAACAGTTTAAAGAATATATTTTTGCCTTTTATTATGATAGGAAAGTATAGTATCAAGAAAGTTCGATGACCCGGGACTTGAACTCGGGTCGCCCCAAAGCTAAAAAAAAATATTGTCAGGGGACTGACCACTAGGCTACTGACGCTTGCAGAATGCTACAATTTAATAAATATTAGAACCTCATTGTGTAAGAAACATAGGGGGAACGGAATCCGACGGCAAATAGTTCAGCTGTCGAAATCCGTTCCCCCACTCCCATTATGAGAGGTGTTGATGTAATGGCTTAAAAAATGCTGATTCTATTTTGTATGTGGATGGAGCTTAACTTGCAACAGTTTAAAGAATATATTTTTGCCTTTTATTATGATAGGAAAGTATAGTATCAAGAAAGTTCGATGACCCGGGACTTGAACTCGGGTCGCCCCAAAGCTAAAAAAAAATATTGTCAGGGGACTGACCACTAGGCTACTGAGGCTTGCAAAATGCTACAATTTAATAAATATTAGAACCTTATTGTGTAAGAAACATAGGGGGAACGGAATCCGACGGCAAAAAAACAGCTGTCGGAATCCGTTCCCCCACTCCCATTATGAGAGGTGTTGATGTAATGACTTAAAAAATGCTGATTCTATTTTGTGTGTGGATGGAGCTTAACTTGCATCAGTTTAAAGAATATATTTTTTGCCTTTTATTATGATAGGAAAGTATAGTATCAAGAAAGTTCGACGACCCTGGACTTGAACTCGGGTTGCCCAAAGCTAAAAAAAAATATTGTCAGGGTACTGACAACTAGGCTATTGAGACTAGTAACTTCCTTCAATTTGATAAATATTAGAACCTTATTGTGTAAGAAACATAGGGGGAACGGAATCCGACGGCAAATAGTTCAGCTGTCGAAATCCGTTCCCCCACTCCCATTATGAGAGGTGTTGATGTAATGGCTTAAAAAATGCTGATTCTATTTTGTATGTGGATGGAGCTTAACTTGCAACAGTTTAAAGAATATATTTTTTGCCTTTTATTATGATAGGAAAGTATAGTATCAAGAAAGTTCTATGACCCGGGACTTGAACTCGGGTCGCCCCAAAGGTAAAAAAAAATATTGTCAGGGGACTGACCACTAGGCTATTGAGGCTAGCAAAATGTTTTAATTTAATAAATATTAGAACCTTATTGTGTAAGAAACATAGGGGGAACGGAATCCGACGGCAAAAACACAGCTGTCGGAATCCGTTCCCCCACTCCCATTATGAGAGGTGTTGATGTAATGACTTAAAAAATGCTGATTCTATTTTGTGTGTGGATGGAGCTTAACTTGCATCAGTTTAAAGAATATATTTTTTGCCTTTTATTATGATAGGAAAGTATAGTATCAAGAAAGTTCGACGACCCGGGACTTGAACTCGGGTCGCCCCAAAGCTAGAAAAAAATATGGTCAGGGGACTGACCACTAGGCTACTGAGGCTTGCAAAATGCTACAATTTAATAAATATTAGAACCTTATTGTGTAAGAAACATAGGGGGAACGGAATCCGACGGCAAAAAAACAGCTGTCGGAATCCGTTCCCCCACTCCCATTATGAGAGGTGTTGATGTAATGACTTAAAAAATGCTGATTCTATTTTGTGTGTGGATGGAGCTTAACTTGCATCAGTTTAAAGAATATATTTTTTGCCTTTTATTATGATAGGAAAGTATAGTATCAAGAAAGTTCGACGACCCTGGACTTGAACTCGGGTTGCCCAAAGCTAAAAAAAAATTGTCAGGGTACTGACAACTAGGCTATTGAGACTAGTAACTTCCTTCAATTTGATAAATATTAGAACCTTATTGTGTAAGAAACATAGGGGGAACGGAATCCGACGGCAAATAGTTCAGCTGTCGAAATCCGTTCCCCCACTCCCATTATGAGAGGTGTTGATGTAATGGCTTAAAAAATGCTGATTCTATTTTGTGTGTGGATGGAGCTTAACTTGCAACAGTTTAAAGAATATATTTTTGCCTTTTATTATGATAGGAAAGTATAGTATCAAGAAAGTTCGATGACCCGGGACTTGAACTCGGGTCGCCCCAAAGCTAAAAAAAAATATTGTCAGGGGACTGACCACTAGGCTACTGAGGCTTGGAAAAATGCTACAATTTAATAAATATTAGAACCTTATTGTGTAAGAAACATAGGGGGAACGGAATCCGACGGCAAAAAAACAGCTGTCGGAATCCGTTCCCCCACTCCCATTATGAGAGGTGTTGATGTAATGACTTAAAAAATCCTGATTCTATTTTGTATGTGGATGGAGCTTAACTTGCAACAGTTTAAAGAATATGTTTTTGCCTTTTATTATGATAGGAAAGTATAGTATCAAGAAAGTTCGATGACCCTGGACTCGAACTCGGGTCGCCCCAAAGCTAAAAAAAAATATTGTCAGGGGACTGACCACTAGGCTACTGACGCTTGCAGAATGCTACAATTTAATAAATATTAGAACCTCATTGTGTAAGAAACATAGGGGGAACGGAATCCGACGGCAAATAGTTCAGCTGTCGAAATCCGTTCCCCCACTCCCATTATGAGAGGTGTTGATGTAATGACTTAAAAAATGCTGATTCTATTTTGTATGTGGATGGAGCTTAACTTGCAACAGTTTAAAGAATATATTTTTGCCTTTTATTATGATAGGAAAGTATAGTATCAAGAAAGTTCGATGACCCGGGACTTGAACTCGGGTCGCCCCAAAGCTAAAAAAAAATATTGTCAGGGGACTGACCACTAGGCTACTGAGGCTTGCAAAATGCTACAATTTAATAAATATTAGAACCTTATTGTGTAAGAAACATAGGGGGAACGGAATCCGACGGCAAAAAAACAGCTGTCGGAATCCGTTCCCCCACTCCCATTATGAGAGGTGTTGATGTAATGACTTAAAAAATGCTGATTCTATTTTGTGTGTGGATGGAGCTTAACTTGCATCTGTTTAAAGAATATATTTTTTGCCTTTTATTATGATAGGAAAGTATAGTATCAAGAAAGTTCGACGACCCTGGACTTGAACTCGGGTTGCCCAAAGCTAAAAAAAATATTGTCAGGGTACTGACAACTAGGCTATTGAGACTAGTAATTTCCTTCAATTTGATAAATATTAGAACCTTATTGTGTAAGAAACATAGGGGGAACGGAATCCGACGGCAAATAGTTCAGCTGTCGAAATCCGTTCCCCCACTCCCATTATGAGAGGTGTTGATGTAATGACTTAAAAAATGCTGATTCTATTTTGTGTGTGGATGGAGCTTAACTTGCATCAGTTTAAAGAATATATTTTTTGCCTTTTATTATGATAGGAAAGTATAGTATCAAGAAAGTTCGACGACCCGGGACTTGAACTCGGGTCGCCCCAAAGCTAAAAAAAAATATTGTCAGGTGACTGACCACTAGGCTACTGAGGCTTGCAAAATGCTACAATTTAATAAATATTAGAACCTTATTGTGTAAGAAACATAGGGGGAACGGAATCCGACGGCAAAAAAACAGCTGTCGGAATCCGTTCCCCCACTCCCATTATGAGAGGTGTTGATGTAATGACTTAAAAAATGCTGATTCTATTTTGTGTGTGGATGGAGCTTAACTTGCATCAGTTTAAAGAATATATTTTTTGCCTTTTATTATGATAGGAAAGTATCAAGAAAGTTCGACGACCCTGGACTTGAACTCGGGTTGCCCAAAGCTAAAAAAAAATTGTCAGGGTACTGACAACTAGGCTATTGAGACTAGTAACTTCCTTCAATTTGATAAATATTAGAACCTTATTGTGTAAGAAACATAGGGGGAACGGAATCCGACGGCAAATAGTTCAGCTGTCGAAATCCGTTCCCCCACTCCCATTATGAGAGGTGTTGATGTAATGGCTTAAAAAATGCTGATTCTATTTTGTATGTGGATGGAGCTTAACTTGCAACAGTTTAAAGAATATATTTTTGCCTTTTATTATGATAGGAAAGTATAGTATCAAGAAAGTTCGATGACCCGGGACTTGAACTCGGGTCGCCCCAAAGCTAAAAAAAAATATTGTCAGGGGACTGACCACTAGGCTACTGAGGCTTGCAAAACGCTACAATTTAATAAATATTAGAACCTTATTGTGTAAGAACCATAGGGGGAACGGAATCCGACGGCAAAAAAACAGCTGTCGGAATCCGTTCCCCCACTCCCATTATGAGAGGTGTTGATGTAATGACTTAAAAAATGCTGATTCTATTTTGTGTGTGGATGGAGCTTAACTTGCATCAGTTTAAAGAATATATTTTTTGCCTTTTATTATGATAGGAAAGTATAGTATCAAGAAAGTTCGACGACCCGGGACTTGAACTCGGGTCGCCCCAAAGCTAAAAAAAAATATTGTCAGGGGACTGACCACTAGGCTCCTGAGGCTTGCAAAATGCTACAATTTAATAAATATTAGAACCTTATTGTGTAAGAAACATAGGGGGAACGGAATCCGACGGCAAATAGTTCAGCTGTCGAAATCCGTTCCCCCACTCCCATTATGAGAGGTGTTGATGTAATGACTTAAAAAATGCTGATTCTATTTTGTGTGTGGATGGAGCTTAACTTGCATCAGTTTAAAGAATATATTTTTTGCCTTTTATTATGATAGGAAAGTATAGTATCAAGAAAGTTCGACGACCCTGGACTTGAACTCGGGTTGCCCAAAGCTAAAAAAAAATTTGTCAGGGTACTGACAACTAGGCTATTGAGACTAGTAACTTCCTTCAATTTGATAAATATTATAAAGATAGCTTCTGTCCAAACTTTATTTGCACTACTTTAAATCCATTGTTATACTGCTCATTAGCCTAACTTATACATATATCTATTTGTAAAATTCTGTTTATAGTAATATCCATCTGTATATTATGCTCACATTCTGTTTATAGTAACAGCCATCTGTATATATATTCATAGTACATATCTATCTGTAAAATTATGTTTATAGTAACAGCCATCTGTATATTATATTCAGTACATATCTATCTGTAAACATTCTGTTTATAGTAATAGCCATCTGTATATTATTATATTCAGTACATATCTAGCTGTAAATTCTGTTCACAGTAATAGTTATCTGTATATTATATTCATAGGACAATCTATCTGTAAATTTTTGTTTATAATAGTATTCAACTCTATATTTATTCAGTACATATCCATGTTCTGCACTTATGAACCACTGTATATCCTGCACTTGCTGCTATTGCACTTCTGGTTAGACCTAAACTGCATTTCGTTGCCTTGTACCTGTACTTGTGTAATGACAATAAAGTTGAATCTAATCTAATCTAATCTAATCTAAATATTAGAACCTTATTGTGTAAGAAACATAGGGGGAACGGAATCCGACGGCAAATAGTTCAGCTGTCGAAATCCGTTCCCCCACTCCCATTATGAGAGGTGTTGATGTAATGGCTTAAAAAATGCTGATTCTATTTTGTGTGTGGATGGAGCTTAACTTGCAACAGTTTAAAGAATATATTTTTGCCTTTTATTATGATAGGAAAGTATAGTATCAAGAAAGTTCGATGACCCGGGACTTGAACTCGGGTCGCCCCAAAGCTAAAAAAAAATATTGTCAGGGGACTGACCACTAGGCTACTGAGGCTTGGAAAAATGCTACAATTTAATAAATATTAGAACCTTATTGTGTAAGAAACATAGGGGGAACGGAATCCGACGGCAAAAAAACAGCTGTCGGAATCCGTTCCCCCACTCCCATTATGAGAGGTGTTGATGTAATGACTTAAAAAATCCTGATTCTATTTTGTATGTGGATGGAGCTTAACTTGCAACAGTTTAAAGAATATGTTTTTGCCTTTTATTATGATAGGAAAGTATAGTATCAAGAAAGTTCGATGACCCTGGACTTGAACTCGGGTCGCCCCAAAGCTAAAAAAAAATATTGTCAGGGGACTGACCACTAGGCTACTGACGCTTGCAGAATGCTACAATTTAATAAATATTAGAACCTCATTGTGTAAGAAACATAGGGGGAACGGAATCCGACGGCAAATAGTTCAGCTGTCGAAATCCGTTCCCCCACTCCCATTATGAGAGGTGTTGATGTAATGACTTAAAAAATGCTGATTCTATTTTGTATGTGGATGGAGCTTAACTTGCAACAGTTTAAAGAATATATTTTTGCCTTTTATTATGATAGGAAAGTATAGTATCAAGAAAGTTCGATGACCCGGGACTTGAACTCGGGTCGCCCCAAAGCTAAAAAAAAATATTGTCAGGGGACTGACCACTAGGCTACTGAGGCTTGCAAAATGCTACAATTTAATAAATATTAGAACCTTATTGTGTAAGAAACATAGGGGGAACGGAATCCGACGGCAAAAAAACAGCTGTCGGAATCCGTTCCCCCACTCCCATTATGAGAGGTGTTGATGTAATGACTTAAAAAATGCTGATTCTATTTTGTGTGTGGATGGAGCTTAACTTGCATCAGTTTAAAGAATATATTTTTTGCCTTTTATTATGATAGGAAAGTATAGTATCAAGAAAGTTCGACGACCCTGGACTTGAACTCGGGTTGCCCAAAGCTAAAAAAAATATTGTCAGGGTACTGACAACTAGGCTATTGAGACTAGTAACTTCCTTCAATTTGATAAATATTAGAACCTTATTGTGTAAGAAACATAGGGGGAACGGAATCCGACGGCAAATAGTTCAGCTGTCGAAATCCGTTCCCCCACTCCCATTATGAGAGGTGTTGATGTAATGGCTTAAAAAATGCTGATTCTATTTTGTGTGTGGATGGAGCTTAACTTGCAACAGTTTAAAGAATATATTTTTGCCTTTTATTATGATAGGAAAGTATAGTATCAAGAAAGTTCGATGACCCGGGACTTGAACTCGGGTCGCCCCAAAGCTAAAAAAAAATATTGTCAGGGGACTGACCACTAGGCTACTGAGGCTTGGAAAAATGCTACAATTTAATAAATATTAGAACCTTATTGTGTAAGAAACATAGGGGGAACGGAATCCGACGGCAAAAAAACAGCTGTCGGAATCCGTTCCCCCACTCCTATTATGAGAGGTGTTGATGTAATGACTTAAAAAATCCTGATTCTATTTTGTATGTGGATGGAGCTTAACTTGCAACAGTTTAAAGAATATATTTTTGCCTTTTATTATGATAGGAAAGTATAGTATCAAGAAAGTTCGATGACCCGGGACTTGAACTCGGGTCGCCCCAAAGCTAAAAAAAAATATTGTCAGGGGACTGAACACTAGGCTACTGACGCTTGCAGAATGCTACAATTTAATAAATATTAGAACCTCATTGTGTAAGAAACATAGGGGGAACGGAATCCGACGGCAAATAGTTCAGCTGTCGAAATCCGTTCCCCCACTCCCATTATGAGAGGTGTTGATGTAATGACTTAAAAAATGCTGATTCTATTTTGTGTGTGGATGGAGCTTAACTTGCATCAGTTTAAAGAATATATTTTTTGCCTTTTATTATGATAGGAAAGTATAGTATCAAGAAAGTTCGACGACCCGGGACTTGAACTCGGGTCGCCCCAAAGCTAAAAAAAAATATTGTCAGGGGACTGACCACTAGGCTCCTGAGGCTTGCAAAATGCTACAATTTAATAAATATTAGAACCTTATTGTGTAAGAAACATAGGGGGAACGGAATCCGACGGCAAATAGTTCAGCTGTCGAAATCCGTTCCCCCACTCCCATTATGAGAGGTGTTGATGTAATGACTTAAAAAATGCTGATTCTATTTTGTGTGTGGATGGAGCTTAACTTGCATCAGTTTAAAGAATATATTTTTTGCCTTTTATTATGATAGGAAAGTATAGTATCAAGAAAGTTCGACGACCCGGGACTTGAACTCGGGTCGCCCCAAAGCTAAAAAAAAAATATTGTCAGGGGACTGACCACTAGGCTACTAAGGCTTGCAAAATGCTACAATTTAATAAATATTAGAACCTTATTGTGTAAGAAACATAGGGGGAACGGAATCCGACGGCAAAAAAACAGCTGTCGGTATCCGTTCCCCCACTCCCATTATGAGAGGTGTTGATGTAATGACTTAAAAAATGCTGATTCTATTTTGTGTGTGGATGGAGCTTAACTTGCATCAGTTTAAAGAATATATTTTTTGCCTTTTATTATGATAGGAAAGTATCAAGAAAGTTCGACGACCCTGGACTTGAACTCGGGTTGCCCAAAGCTAAAAAAAAATTGTCAGGGTACTGACAACTAGGCTATTGAGACTAGTAACTTCCTTCAATTTGATAAATATTAGAACCTTATTGTGTAAGAAACATAGGGGGAACGGAATCCGACGGCAAATAGTTCAGCTGTCGAAATCCGTTCCCCCACTCCCATTATGAGAGGTGTTGATGTAATGACTTAAAAAATGCTGATTCTATTTTGTATGTGGATGGAGCTTAACTTGCAACAGTTTAAAGAATATATTTTTGCCTTTTATTATGATAGGAAAGTATAGTATCAAGAAAGTTCGATGACCCGGGACTTGAACTCGGGTCGCCCCAAAGCTAAAAAAAAATATTGTCAGGGGACTGACCACTAGGCTACTGAGGCTTGCAAAATGCTACAATTTAATAAATATTAGAACCTTATTGTGTAAGAAACATAGGGGGAACGGAATCCGACGGCAAATAGTTCAGCTGTCGAAATCCGTTCCCCCACTCCCATTATGAGAGGTGTTGATGTAATGGCTTAAAAAATGCTGATTCTATTTTGTATGTGGATGGAGCTTAACTTGCAACAGTTTAAAGAATATATTTTTGCCTTTTATTATGATAGGAAAGTATAGTATCAAGAAAGTTCGATGACCCGGGACTTGAACTCGGGTCGCCCCAAAGCTAAAAAAAAATATTGTCAGGGGACTGACCACTAGGCTACTGAGGCTTGCAAAATGCTACAATTTAATAAATATTAGAACCTTATTGTGTAAGAAACATAGGGGGAACGGAATCCGACGGCAAAAAAACAGCTGTCGGAATCCGTTCCCCCACTCCCATTATGAGAGGTGTTGATGTAATGACTTAAAAAATGCTGATTCTATTTTGTGTGTGGATGGAGCTTAACTTGCATCAGTTTAAAGAATATATTTTTTGCCTTTTATTATGATAGGAAAGTATCAAGAAAGTTCGACGACCCTGGACTTGAACTCGGGTTGCCCAAAGCTAAAAAAAAATTGTCAGGGTACTGACAACTAGGCTATTGAGACTAGTAACTTCCTTCAATTTGATAAATATTAGAACCTTATTGTGTAAGAAACATAGGGGGAACGGAATCCGACGGCAAATAGTTCAGCTGTCGAAATCCGTTCCCCCACTCCTATTATGAGAGGTGTTGATGTAATGACTTAAAAAATGCTGATTCTATTTTGTATGTGGATGGAGCTTAACTTGCAACAGTTTAAAGAATATATTTTTGCCTTTTATTATGATAGGAAAGTATAGTATCAAGAAAGTTCGATGACCCGGGACTTGAACTCGGGTCGCCCCAAAGCTAAAAAAAAATATTGTCAGGGGACTGACCACTAGGCTACTGAGGCTTGCAAAATGCTACAATTTAATAAATATTAGAACCTTATTGTGTAAGAAACATAGGGGGAACGGAATCCGACGGCAAATAGTTCAGCTGTCGAAATCCGTTCCCCCACTCCCATTATGAGAGGTGTTGATGTAATGGCTTAAAAAATGCTGATTCTATTTTGTATGTGGATGGAGCTTAACTTGCAACAGTTTAAAGAATATATTTTTGCCTTTTATTATGATAGGAAAGTATAGTATCAAGAAAGTTCGATGACCCGGGACTTGAACTCGGGTCGCCCCAAAGCTAAAAAAAAATATTGTAAGGGGACTGACCACTAGGCTACTGAGGCTTGCAAAATGCTACAATTTAATAAATATTAGAACCTTATTGTGTAAGAAACATAGGGGGAACGGAATCCGACGGCAAAAAAACAGCTGTCGGAATCCGTTCCCCCACTCCCATTATGAGAGGTGTTGATGTAATGACTTAAAAAATGCTGATTCTATTTTGTGTGTGGATGGAGCTTAACTTGCATCAGTTTAAAGAATATATTTTTTGCCTTTTATTATGATAGGAAAGTATAGTATCAAGAAAGTTCGACGACCCTGGACTTGAACTCGGGTTGCCCAAAGCTAAAAAAAATATTGTCAGGGTACTGACAACTAGGCTATTGAGACTAGTAACTTCCTTCAATTTGATAAATATTAGAACCTTATTGTGTAAGAAACATAGGGGGAACGGAATCCGACGGCAAAAAAACAGCTGTCGGAATCCGTTCCCCCACTCCCATTATGAGAGGTGTTGATGTAATGACTTAAAAAATGCTGATTCTATTTTGTGTGTGGATGGAGCTTAACTTGCATCAGTTTAAAGAATATATTTTTTGCCTTTTATTATGATAGGAAAGTATCAAGAAAGTTCGACGACCCTGGACTTGAACTCGGGTTGCCCAAAGCTAAAAAAAAATTGTCAGGGTACTGACAACTAGGCTATTGAGACTAGTAACTTCCTTCAATTTGATAAATATTAGAACCTTATTGTGTAAGAAACATAGGGGGAACGGAATCCGACGGCAAATAGTTCAGCTGTCGAAATCCGTTCCCCCACTCCTATTATGAGAGGTGTTGATGTAATGACTTAAAAAATGCTGATTCTATTTTGTATGTGGATGGAGCTTAACTTGCAACAGTTTAAAGAATATATTTTTGCCTTTTATTATGATAGGAAAGTATAGTATCAAGAAAGTTCGATGACCCGGGACTTGAACTCGGGTCGCCCCAAAGCTAAAAAAAAATATTGTCAGGGGACTGACCACTAGGCTACTGAGGCTTGCAAAATGCTACAATTTAATAAATATTAGAACCTTATTGTGTAAGAAACATAGGGGGAACGGAATCCGACGGCAAATAGTTCAGCTGTCGAAATCCGTTCCCCCACTCCCATTATGAGAGGTGTTGATGTAATGACTTAAAAAATGCTGATTCTATTTTGTGTGTGGATGGAGCTTAACTTGCATCAGTTTAAAGAATATATTTTTTGCCTTTTATTATGATAGGAAAGTATAGTATCAAGAAAGTTCGACGACCCTGGACTTGAACTCGGGTTGCCCAAAGCTAAAAAAAATATTGTCAGGGTACTGACAACTAGGCTATTGAGACTAGTAACTTCCTTCAATTTGATAAATATTAGAACCTTATTGTGTAAGAAACATAGGGGGAACGGAATCCGACGGCAAAAAAACAGCTGTCGGAATCCGTTCCCCCACTCCCATTATGAGAGGTGTTGATGTAATGACTTAAAAAATGCTGATTCTATTTTGTGTGTGGATGGAGCTTAACTTGCATCAGTTTAAAGAATATATTTTTTGCCTTTTATTATGATAGGAAAGTATAGTATCAAGAAAGTTCGACGACCCTGGACTTGAACTCGGGTTGCCCAAAGCTAAAAAAAATATTGTCAGGGTACTGACAACTAGGCTATTGAGACTAGTAACTTCCTTCAATTTGATAAATATTAGAACCTTATTGTGTAAGAAACATAGGGGGAACGGAATCCGACGGCAAAAAAACAGCTGTCGGAATCCGTTCCCCCACTCCCATTATGAGAGGTGTTGATGTAATGACTTAAAAAATCCTGATTCTATTTTGTATGTGGATGGAGCTTAACTTGCAACAGTTTAAAGAATATATTTTTGCCTTTTATTATGATAGGAAAGTATAGTATCAAGAAAGTTCGATGACCCGGGACTTGAACTCGGGTTGCCCCAAAGCTAAAAAAAAATATTGTCAGGGGACTGACCACTAGGCTACTGACGCTTGCAGAATGCTACAATTTAATAAATATTAGAACCTCATTGTGTAAGAAACATAGGGGGAACGGAATCCGACGGCAAATAGTTCAGCTGTCGAAATCCGTTCCCCCACTCCCATTATGAGAGGTGTTGATGTAATGGCTTAAAAAATGCTGATTCTATTTTGTGTGTGGAAGGAGCTTAACTTGCAACAGTTTAAAGAATATATCTTTGCCTTTTATTATGATAGGAAAGTATAGTATCAAGAAAGTTCGACGACCCGGGACTTGAACTCGGGTCGCCCCAAAGCTAAAAAAAAATATTGTCAGGGGACTGACCACTAGGCTACTGAGGCTTGCTAAAAGCTACAATTTAATAAATATTAGAACCTTATTGTGTAAGAACCATAGGGGGAACGGAATCCGACGGCAAATAGTTCAGCTGTCGAAATCCGTTCCCCCACTCCCATTATGAGAGGTGTTGATGTAATGACTTAAAAAATGCTGATTCTATTTTGTGTGTGGATGGAGCTTAACTTGCATCAGTTTAAAGAATATATTTTTGCCTTTTATTATGATAGGAAAGTATAGTATCAAGAAAGTTCGACGACCCTGGACTTGAACTCGGGTTGCCCAAAGCTAAAAAAAATATTGTCAGGGTACTGACAACTAGGCTATTGAGGCTAGCAGAATGCTATAATTTAATAAATATTAGAACCTTATTGTGTAAGAAACATAGGGGGAACGGAATCCGACGGCAAAAACACAGCTGTCGGAATCCGTTCCCCCACTCCCATTATGAGAGGTGTTGATGTAATGGCTTAAAAAATGCTGATTCTATTTTGTGTGTGGATGGAGCTTAACTTGCAACAGTTTAAAGAATATATTTTTGCCTTTTATTATGATAGGAAAGTATAGTATCAAGAAAGTTCGATGACCCGGGACTTGAACTCGGGTCGCCCCAAAGCTAAAAAAAAATATTGTCAGGGGACTGACCACTAGGCTACTGAGGCTTGCAAAATGCTACAATTTAATAAATATTAGAACCTTATTGTGTAAGAAACATAGGGGGAACGGAATCCGACGGCAAATAGTTCAGCTGTCGAAATCCGTTCCCCCACTCCCATTATGAGAGGTGTTGATGTAATGACTTAAAAAATGCTGATTCTATTTTGTGTGTGGATGGAGCTTAACTTGCATCAGTTTAAAGAATATATTTTTTGCCTTTTATTATGATAGGAAAGTATCAAGAAAGTTCGACGACCCTGGACTTGAACTCGGGTTGCCCAAAGCTAAAAAAAAAAATGTCAGGGTACTGACAACTAGGCTATTGAGACTAGTAACTTCCTTCAATTTGATAAATATTAGAACCTTATTGTGTAAGAAACATAGGGGGAACGGAATCCGACGGCAAAAACACAGCTGTCGGAATCCGTTCCCCCACTCCCATTATGAGAGGTGTTGATGTAATGGCTTAAAAAATGCTGATTCTATTTTGTGTGTGGATGGAGCTTAACTTGCAACAGTTTAAAGAATATATTTTTGCCTTTTATTATGATAGGAAAGTATAGTATCAAGAAAGTTCGATGACCCGGGACTTGAACTCGGGTCGCCCCAAAGCTAAAAAAAAATATTGTCAGGGGACTGACCACTAGGCTACTGAGGCTTGCAAAATGCTACAATTTAATAAATATTAGAACCTTATTGTGTAAGAAACATAGGGGGAACGGAATCCGACGGCAAATAGTTCAGCTGTCGAAATCCGTTCCCCCACTCCCATTATGAGAGGTGTTGATGTAATGACTTAAAAAATGCTGATTCTATTTTGTGTGTGGATGGAGCTTAACTTGCATCAGTTTAAAGAATATATTTTTTGCCTTTTATTATGATAGGAAAGTATAGTATCAAGAAAGTTCGACGACCCTGGACTTGAACTCGGGTTGCCCAAAGCTAAAAAAAATATTGTCAGGGTACTGACAACTAGGCTATTGAGGCTAGCAGAATGCTATAATTTAATAAATATTAGAACCTTATTGTGTAAGAAACATAGGGGGAACGGAATCCGACGGCAAAAACACAGCTGTCGGAATCCGTTCCCCCACTCCCATTATGAGAGGTGTTGATGTAATGGCTTAAAAAATGCTGATTCTATTTTGTGTGTGGATGGAGCTTAACTTGCATCAGTTTAAAGAATATATTTTTTGCCTTTTATTATGATAGGAAAGTATCAAGAAAGTTCGACGACCCTGGACTTGAACTCGGGTTGCCCAAAGCTAAAAAAAAATTGTCAGGGTACTGACAACTAGGCTATTGAGACTAGTAACTTCCTTCAATTTGATAAATATTAGAACCTTATTGTGTAAGAAACATAGGGGGAACGGAATCCGACGGCAAATAGTTCAGCTGTCGAAATCCGTTCCCCCACTCCCATTATGAGAGGTGTTGATGTAATGACTTAAAAAATGCTGATTCTATTTTGTATGTGGATGGAGCTTAACTTGCAACAGTTTAAAGAATATATTTTTGCCTTTTATTATGATAGGAAAGTATAGTATCAAGAAAGTTCGATGACCCGGGACTTGAACTCGGGTCGCCCCAAAGCTAAAAAAAAATATTGTCAGGGGACTGACCACTAGGCTACTGAGGCTTGCAAAATGCTACAATTTAATAAATATTAGAACCTTATTGTGTAAGAAACATAGGGGGAACGGAATCCGACGGCAAATAGTTCAGCTGTCGAAATCCGTTCCCCCACTCCCATTATGAGAGGTGTTGATGTAATGGCTTAAAAAATGCTGATTCTATTTTGTATGTGGATGGAGCTTAACTTGCAACAGTTTAAAGAATATATTTTTGCCTTTTATTATGATAGGAAAGTATAGTATCAAGAAAGTTCGATGACCCGGGACTTGAACTCGGGTCGCCCCAAAGCTAAAAAAAAATATTGTCAGGGGACTGACCACTAGGCTACTGAGGCTTGCAAAATGCTACAATTTAATAAATATTAGAACCTTATTGTGTAAGAAACATAGGGGGAACGGAATCCGACGGCAAAAAAACAGCTGTCGGAATCCGTTCCCCCACTCCCATTATGAGAGGTGTTGATGTAATGACTTAAAAAATGCTGATTCTATTTTGTGTGTGGATGGAGCTTAACTTGCATCAGTTTAAAGAATATATTTTTTGCCTTTTATTATGATAGGAAAGTATAGTATCAAGAAAGTTCGACGACCCTGGACTTGAACTCGGGTTGCCCAAAGCTAAAAAAAATATTGTCAGGGTACTGACAACTAGGCTATTGAGACTAGTAACTTCCTTCAATTTGATAAATATTAGAACCTTATTGTGTAAGAAACATAGGGGGAACGGAATCCGACGGCAAATAGTTCAGCTGTCGAAATCCGTTCCCCCACTCCCATTATGAGAGGTGTTGATGTAATGGCTTAAAAAATGCTGATTCTATTTTGTGTGTGGATGGAGCTTAACTTGCAACAGTTTAAAGAATATATTTTTGCCTTTTATTATGATAGGAAAGTATAGTATCAAGAAAGTTCGATGACCCGGGACTTGAACTCGGGTCGCCCCAAAGCTAAAAAAAAATATTGTCAGGGGACTGACCACTAGGCTACTGAGGCTTGGAAAAATGCTACAATTTAATAAATATTAGAACCTTATTGTGTAAGAAACATAGGGGGAACGGAATCCGACGGCAAAAAAACAGCTGTCGGAATCCGTTCCCCCACTCCTATTATGAGAGGTGTTGATGTAATGACTTAAAAAATCCTGATTCTATTTTGTATGTGGATGGAGCTTAACTTGCAACAGTTTAAAGAATATATTTTTGCCTTTTATTATGATAGGAAAGTATAGTATCAAGAAAGTTCGATGACCCGGGACTTGAACTCGGGTCGCCCCAAAGCTAAAAAAAAATATTGTCAGGGGACTGAACACTAGGCTACTGACGCTTGCAGAATGCTACAATTTAATAAATATTAGAACCTCATTGTGTAAGAAACATAGGGGGAACGGAATCCGACGGCAAATAGTTCAGCTGTCGAAATCCGTTCCCCCACTCCCATTATGAGAGGTGTTGATGTAATGACTTAAAAAATGCTGATTCTATTTTGTGTGTGGATGGAGCTTAACTTGCATCAGTTTAAAGAATATATTTTTTGCCTTTTATTATGATAGGAAAGTATAGTATCAAGAAAGTTCGACGACCCGGGACTTGAACTCGGGTCGCCCCAAAGCTAAAAAAAAATATTGTCAGGGGACTGACCACTAGGCTCCTGAGGCTTGCAAAATGCTACAATTTAATAAATATTAGAACCTTATTGTGTAAGAAACATAGGGGGAACGGAATCCGACGGCAAATAGTTCAGCTGTCGAAATCCGTTCCCCCACTCCCATTATGAGAGGTGTTGATGTAATGACTTAAAAAATGCTGATTCTATTTTGTGTGTGGATGGAGCTTAACTTGCATCAGTTTAAAGAATATATTTTTTGCCTTTTATTATGATAGGAAAGTATAGTATCAAGAAAGTTCGACGACCCGGGACTTGAACTCGGGTCGCCCCAAAGCTAAAAAAAAAATATTGTCAGGGGACTGACCACTAGGCTACTAAGGCTTGCAAAATGCTACAATTTAATAAATATTAGAACCTTATTGTGTAAGAAACATAGGGGGAACGGAATCCGACGGCAAAAAAACAGCTGTCGGTATCCGTTCCCCCACTCCCATTATGAGAGGTGTTGATGTAATGACTTAAAAAATGCTGATTCTATTTTGTGTGTGGATGGAGCTTAACTTGCATCAGTTTAAAGAATATATTTTTTGCCTTTTATTATGATAGGAAAGTATCAAGAAAGTTCGACGACCCTGGACTTGAACTCGGGTTGCCCAAAGCTAAAAAAAAATTGTCAGGGTACTGACAACTAGGCTATTGAGACTAGTAACTTCCTTCAATTTGATAAATATTAGAACCTTATTGTGTAAGAAACATAGGGGGAACGGAATCCGACGGCAAATAGTTCAGCTGTCGAAATCCGTTCCCCCACTCCCATTATGAGAGGTGTTGATGTAATGACTTAAAAAATGCTGATTCTATTTTGTATGTGGATGGAGCTTAACTTGCAACAGTTTAAAGAATATATTTTTGCCTTTTATTATGATAGGAAAGTATAGTATCAAGAAAGTTCGATGACCCGGGACTTGAACTCGGGTCGCCCCAAAGCTAAAAAAAAATATTGTCAGGGGACTGACCACTAGGCTACTGAGGCTTGCAAAATGCTACAATTTAATAAATATTAGAACCTTATTGTGTAAGAAACATAGGGGGAACGGAATCCGACGGCAAATAGTTCAGCTGTCGAAATCCGTTCCCCCACTCCCATTATGAGAGGTGTTGATGTAATGGCTTAAAAAATGCTGATTCTATTTTGTATGTGGATGGAGCTTAACTTGCAACAGTTTAAAGAATATATTTTTGCCTTTTATTATGATAGGAAAGTATAGTATCAAGAAAGTTCGATGACCCGGGACTTGAACTCGGGTCGCCCCAAAGCTAAAAAAAAATATTGTCAGGGGACTGACCACTAGGCTACTGAGGCTTGCAAAATGCTACAATTTAATAAATATTAGAACCTTATTGTGTAAGAAACATAGGGGGAACGGAATCCGACGGCAAAAAAACAGCTGTCGGAATCCGTTCCCCCACTCCCATTATGAGAGGTGTTGATGTAATGACTTAAAAAATGCTGATTCTATTTTGTGTGTGGATGGAGCTTAACTTGCATCAGTTTAAAGAATATATTTTTTGCCTTTTATTATGATAGGAAAGTATCAAGAAAGTTCGACGACCCTGGACTTGAACTCGGGTTGCCCAAAGCTAAAAAAAAATTGTCAGGGTACTGACAACTAGGCTATTGAGACTAGTAACTTCCTTCAATTTGATAAATATTAGAACCTTATTGTGTAAGAAACATAGGGGGAACGGAATCCGACGGCAAATAGTTCAGCTGTCGAAATCCGTTCCCCCACTCCTATTATGAGAGGTGTTGATGTAATGACTTAAAAAATGCTGATTCTATTTTGTATGTGGATGGAGCTTAACTTGCAACAGTTTAAAGAATATATTTTTGCCTTTTATTATGATAGGAAAGTATAGTATCAAGAAAGTTCGATGACCCGGGACTTGAACTCGGGTCGCCCCAAAGCTAAAAAAAAATATTGTCAGGGGACTGACCACTAGGCTACTGAGGCTTGCAAAATGCTACAATTTAATAAATATTAGAACCTTATTGTGTAAGAAACATAGGGGGAACGGAATCCGACGGCAAATAGTTCAGCTGTCGAAATCCGTTCCCCCACTCCCATTATGAGAGGTGTTGATGTAATGGCTTAAAAAATGCTGATTCTATTTTGTATGTGGATGGAGCTTAACTTGCAACAGTTTAAAGAATATATTTTTGCCTTTTATTATGATAGGAAAGTATAGTATCAAGAAAGTTCGATGACCCGGGACTTGAACTCGGGTCGCCCCAAAGCTAAAAAAAAATATTGTAAGGGGACTGACCACTAGGCTACTGAGGCTTGCAAAATGCTACAATTTAATAAATATTAGAACCTTATTGTGTAAGAAACATAGGGGGAACGGAATCCGACGGCAAAAAAACAGCTGTCGGAATCCGTTCCCCCACTCCCATTATGAGAGGTGTTGATGTAATGACTTAAAAAATGCTGATTCTATTTTGTGTGTGGATGGAGCTTAACTTGCATCAGTTTAAAGAATATATTTTTTGCCTTTTATTATGATAGGAAAGTATAGTATCAAGAAAGTTCGACGACCCTGGACTTGAACTCGGGTTGCCCAAAGCTAAAAAAAATATTGTCAGGGTACTGACAACTAGGCTATTGAGACTAGTAACTTCCTTCAATTTGATAAATATTAGAACCTTATTGTGTAAGAAACATAGGGGGAACGGAATCCGACGGCAAAAAAACAGCTGTCGGAATCCGTTCCCCCACTCCCATTATGAGAGGTGTTGATGTAATGACTTAAAAAATGCTGATTCTATTTTGTGTGTGGATGGAGCTTAACTTGCATCAGTTTAAAGAATATATTTTTTGCCTTTTATTATGATAGGAAAGTATCAAGAAAGTTCGACGACCCTGGACTTGAACTCGGGTTGCCCAAAGCTAAAAAAAAATTGTCAGGGTACTGACAACTAGGCTATTGAGACTAGTAACTTCCTTCAATTTGATAAATATTAGAACCTTATTGTGTAAGAAACATAGGGGGAACGGAATCCGACGGCAAATAGTTCAGCTGTCGAAATCCGTTCCCCCACTCCTATTATGAGAGGTGTTGATGTAATGACTTAAAAAATGCTGATTCTATTTTGTATGTGGATGGAGCTTAACTTGCAACAGTTTAAAGAATATATTTTTGCCTTTTATTATGATAGGAAAGTATAGTATCAAGAAAGTTCGATGACCCGGGACTTGAACTCGGGTCGCCCCAAAGCTAAAAAAAAATATTGTCAGGGGACTGACCACTAGGCTACTGAGGCTTGCAAAATGCTACAATTTAATAAATATTAGAACCTTATTGTGTAAGAAACATAGGGGGAACGGAATCCGACGGCAAATAGTTCAGCTGTCGAAATCCGTTCCCCCACTCCCATTATGAGAGGTGTTGATGTAATGACTTAAAAAATGCTGATTCTATTTTGTGTGTGGATGGAGCTTAACTTGCATCAGTTTAAAGAATATATTTTTTGCCTTTTATTATGATAGGAAAGTATAGTATCAAGAAAGTTCGACGACCCTGGACTTGAACTCGGGTTGCCCAAAGCTAAAAAAAATATTGTCAGGGTACTGACAACTAGGCTATTGAGACTAGTAACTTCCTTCAATTTGATAAATATTAGAACCTTATTGTGTAAGAAACATAGGGGGAACGGAATCCGACGGCAAAAAAACAGCTGTCGGAATCCGTTCCCCCACTCCCATTATGAGAGGTGTTGATGTAATGACTTAAAAAATGCTGATTCTATTTTGTGTGTGGATGGAGCTTAACTTGCATCAGTTTAAAGAATATATTTTTTGCCTTTTATTATGATAGGAAAGTATAGTATCAAGAAAGTTCGACGACCCTGGACTTGAACTCGGGTTGCCCAAAGCTAAAAAAAATATTGTCAGGGTACTGACAACTAGGCTATTGAGACTAGTAACTTCCTTCAATTTGATAAATATTAGAACCTTATTGTGTAAGAAACATAGGGGGAACGGAATCCGACGGCAAAAAAACAGCTGTCGGAATCCGTTCCCCCACTCCCATTATGAGAGGTGTTGATGTAATGACTTAAAAAATCCTGATTCTATTTTGTATGTGGATGGAGCTTAACTTGCAACAGTTTAAAGAATATATTTTTGCCTTTTATTATGATAGGAAAGTATAGTATCAAGAAAGTTCGATGACCCGGGACTTGAACTCGGGTTGCCCCAAAGCTAAAAAAAAATATTGTCAGGGGACTGACCACTAGGCTACTGACGCTTGCAGAATGCTACAATTTAATAAATATTAGAACCTCATTGTGTAAGAAACATAGGGGGAACGGAATCCGACGGCAAATAGTTCAGCTGTCGAAATCCGTTCCCCCACTCCCATTATGAGAGGTGTTGATGTAATGGCTTAAAAAATGCTGATTCTATTTTGTGTGTGGAAGGAGCTTAACTTGCAACAGTTTAAAGAATATATCTTTGCCTTTTATTATGATAGGAAAGTATAGTATCAAGAAAGTTCGACGACCCGGGACTTGAACTCGGGTCGCCCCAAAGCTAAAAAAAAATATTGTCAGGGGACTGACCACTAGGCTACTGAGGCTTGCTAAAAGCTACAATTTAATAAATATTAGAACCTTATTGTGTAAGAACCATAGGGGGAACGGAATCCGACGGCAAATAGTTCAGCTGTCGAAATCCGTTCCCCCACTCCCATTATGAGAGGTGTTGATGTAATGACTTAAAAAATGCTGATTCTATTTTGTGTGTGGATGGAGCTTAACTTGCATCAGTTTAAAGAATATATTTTTGCCTTTTATTATGATAGGAAAGTATAGTATCAAGAAAGTTCGACGACCCTGGACTTGAACTCGGGTTGCCCAAAGCTAAAAAAAATATTGTCAGGGTACTGACAACTAGGCTATTGAGGCTAGCAGAATGCTATAATTTAATAAATATTAGAACCTTATTGTGTAAGAAACATAGGGGGAACGGAATCCGACGGCAAAAACACAGCTGTCGGAATCCGTTCCCCCACTCCCATTATGAGAGGTGTTGATGTAATGGCTTAAAAAATGCTGATTCTATTTTGTGTGTGGATGGAGCTTAACTTGCAACAGTTTAAAGAATATATTTTTGCCTTTTATTATGATAGGAAAGTATAGTATCAAGAAAGTTCGATGACCCGGGACTTGAACTCGGGTCGCCCCAAAGCTAAAAAAAAATATTGTCAGGGGACTGACCACTAGGCTACTGAGGCTTGCAAAATGCTACAATTTAATAAATATTAGAACCTTATTGTGTAAGAAACATAGGGGGAACGGAATCCGACGGCAAATAGTTCAGCTGTCGAAATCCGTTCCCCCACTCCCATTATGAGAGGTGTTGATGTAATGACTTAAAAAATGCTGATTCTATTTTGTGTGTGGATGGAGCTTAACTTGCATCAGTTTAAAGAATATATTTTTTGCCTTTTATTATGATAGGAAAGTATCAAGAAAGTTCGACGACCCTGGACTTGAACTCGGGTTGCCCAAAGCTAAAAAAAAAAATGTCAGGGTACTGACAACTAGGCTATTGAGACTAGTAACTTCCTTCAATTTGATAAATATTAGAACCTTATTGTGTAAGAAACATAGGGGGAACGGAATCCGACGGCAAAAACACAGCTGTCGGAATCCGTTCCCCCACTCCCATTATGAGAGGTGTTGATGTAATGGCTTAAAAAATGCTGATTCTATTTTGTGTGTGGATGGAGCTTAACTTGCAACAGTTTAAAGAATATATTTTTGCCTTTTATTATGATAGGAAAGTATAGTATCAAGAAAGTTCGATGACCCGGGACTTGAACTCGGGTCGCCCCAAAGCTAAAAAAAAATATTGTCAGGGGACTGACCACTAGGCTACTGAGGCTTGCAAAATGCTACAATTTAATAAATATTAGAACCTTATTGTGTAAGAAACATAGGGGGAACGGAATCCGACGGCAAATAGTTCAGCTGTCGAAATCCGTTCCCCCACTCCCATTATGAGAGGTGTTGATGTAATGACTTAAAAAATGCTGATTCTATTTTGTGTGTGGATGGAGCTTAACTTGCATCAGTTTAAAGAATATATTTTTTGCCTTTTATTATGATAGGAAAGTATAGTATCAAGAAAGTTCGACGACCCTGGACTTGAACTCGGGTTGCCCAAAGCTAAAAAAAATATTGTCAGGGTACTGACAACTAGGCTATTGAGGCTAGCAGAATGCTATAATTTAATAAATATTAGAACCTTATTGTGTAAGAAACATAGGGGGAACGGAATCCGACGGCAAAAACACAGCTGTCGGAATCCGTTCCCCCACTCCCATTATGAGAGGTGTTGATGTAATGGCTTAAAAAATGCTGATTCTATTTTGTGTGTGGATGGAGCTTAACTTGCATCAGTTTAAAGAATATATTTTTTGCCTTTTATTATGATAGGAAAGTATCAAGAAAGTTCGACGACCCTGGACTTGAACTCGGGTTGCCCAAAGCTAAAAAAAAATTGTCAGGGTACTGACAACTAGGCTATTGAGACTAGTAACTTCCTTCAATTTGATAAATATTAGAACCTTATTGTGTAAGAAACATAGGGGGAACGGAATCCGACGGCAAATAGTTCAGCTGTCGAAATCCGTTCCCCCACTCCCATTATGAGAGGTGTTGATGTAATGACTTAAAAAATGCTGATTCTATTTTGTATGTGGATGGAGCTTAACTTGCAACAGTTTAAAGAATATATTTTTGCCTTTTATTATGATAGGAAAGTATAGTATCAAGAAAGTTCGATGACCCGGGACTTGAACTCGGGTCGCCCCAAAGCTAAAAAAAAATATTGTCAGGGGACTGACCACTAGGCTACTGAGGCTTGCAAAATGCTACAATTTAATAAATATTAGAACCTTATTGTGTAAGAAACATAGGGGGAACGGAATCCGACGGCAAATAGTTCAGCTGTCGAAATCCGTTCCCCCACTCCCATTATGAGAGGTGTTGATGTAATGGCTTAAAAAATGCTGATTCTATTTTGTATGTGGATGGAGCTTAACTTGCAACAGTTTAAAGAATATATTTTTGCCTTTTATTATGATAGGAAAGTATAGTATCAAGAAAGTTCGATGACCCGGGACTTGAACTCGGGTCGCCCCAAAGCTAAAAAAAAATATTGTCAGGGGACTGACCACTAGGCTACTGAGGCTTGCAAAATGCTACAATTTAATAAATATTAGAACCTTATTGTGTAAGAAACATAGGGGGAACGGAATCCGACGGCAAAAAAACAGCTGTCGGAATCCGTTCCCCCACTCCCATTATGAGAGGTGTTGATGTAATGACTTAAAAAATGCTGATTCTATTTTGTGTGTGGATGGAGCTTAACTTGCATCAGTTTAAAGAATATATTTTTTGCCTTTTATTATGATAGGAAAGTATCAAGAAAGTTCGACGACCCTGGACTTGAACTCGGGTTGCCCAAAGCTAAAAAAAAATTGTCAGGGTACTGACAACTAGGCTATTGAGACTAGTAACTTCCTTCAATTTGATAAATATTAGAACCTTATTGTGTAAGAAACATAGGGGGAACGGAATCCGACGGCAAATAGTTCAGCTGTCGAAATCCGTTCCCCCACTCCTATTATGAGAGGTGTTGATGTAATGACTTAAAAAATGCTGATTCTATTTTGTATGTGGATGGAGCTTAACTTGCAACAGTTTAAAGAATATATTTTTGCCTTTTATTATGATAGGAAAGTATAGTATCAAGAAAGTTCGATGACCCGGGACTTGAACTCGGGTCGCCCCAAAGCTAAAAAAAAATATTGTCAGGGGACTGACCACTAGGCTACTGAGGCTTGCAAAATGCTACAATTTAATAAATATTAGAACCTTATTGTGTAAGAAACATAGGGGGAACGGAATCCGACGGCAAATAGTTCAGCTGTCGAAATCCGTTCCCCCACTCCCATTATGAGAGGTGTTGATGTAATGGCTTAAAAAATGCTGATTCTATTTTGTATGTGGATGGAGCTTAACTTGCAACAGTTTAAAGAATATATTTTTGCCTTTTATTATGATAGGAAAGTATAGTATCAAGAAAGTTCGATGACCCGGGACTTGAACTCGGGTCGCCCCAAAGCTAAAAAAAAATATTGTAAGGGGACTGACCACTAGGCTACTGAGGCTTGCAAAATGCTACAATTTAATAAATATTAGAACCTTATTGTGTAAGAAACATAGGGGGAACGGAATCCGACGGCAAAAAAACAGCTGTCGGAATCCGTTCCCCCACTCCCATTATGAGAGGTGTTGATGTAATGACTTAAAAAATGCTGATTCTATTTTGTGTGTGGATGGAGCTTAACTTGCATCAGTTTAAAGAATATATTTTTTGCCTTTTATTATGATAGGAAAGTATAGTATCAAGAAAGTTCGACGACCCTGGACTTGAACTCGGGTTGCCCAAAGCTAAAAAAAATATTGTCAGGGTACTGACAACTAGGCTATTGAGACTAGTAACTTCCTTCAATTTGATAAATATTAGAACCTTATTGTGTAAGAAACATAGGGGGAACGGAATCCGACGGCAAAAAAACAGCTGTCGGAATCCGTTCCCCCACTCCCATTATGAGAGGTGTTGATGTAATGACTTAAAAAATGCTGATTCTATTTTGTGTGTGGATGGAGCTTAACTTGCATCAGTTTAAAGAATATATTTTTTGCCTTTTATTATGATAGGAAAGTATCAAGAAAGTTCGACGACCCTGGACTTGAACTCGGGTTGCCCAAAGCTAAAAAAAAATTGTCAGGGTACTGACAACTAGGCTATTGAGACTAGTAACTTCCTTCAATTTGATAAATATTAGAACCTTATTGTGTAAGAAACATAGGGGGAACGGAATCCGACGGCAAATAGTTCAGCTGTCGAAATCCGTTCCCCCACTCCTATTATGAGAGGTGTTGATGTAATGACTTAAAAAATGCTGATTCTATTTTGTATGTGGATGGAGCTTAACTTGCAACAGTTTAAAGAATATATTTTTGCCTTTTATTATGATAGGAAAGTATAGTATCAAGAAAGTTCGATGACCCGGGACTTGAACTCGGGTCGCCCCAAAGCTAAAAAAAAATATTGTCAGGGGACTGACCACTAGGCTACTGAGGCTTGCAAAATGCTACAATTTAATAAATATTAGAACCTTATTGTGTAAGAAACATAGGGGGAACGGAATCCGACGGCAAATAGTTCAGCTGTCGAAATCCGTTCCCCCACTCCCATTATGAGAGGTGTTGATGTAATGACTTAAAAAATGCTGATTCTATTTTGTGTGTGGATGGAGCTTAACTTGCATCAGTTTAAAGAATATATTTTTTGCCTTTTATTATGATAGGAAAGTATAGTATCAAGAAAGTTCGACGACCCTGGACTTGAACTCGGGTTGCCCAAAGCTAAAAAAAATATTGTCAGGGTACTGACAACTAGGCTATTGAGACTAGTAACTTCCTTCAATTTGATAAATATTAGAACCTTATTGTGTAAGAAACATAGGGGGAACGGAATCCGACGGCAAAAAAACAGCTGTCGGAATCCGTTCCCCCACTCCCATTATGAGAGGTGTTGATGTAATGACTTAAAAAATGCTGATTCTATTTTGTGTGTGGATGGAGCTTAACTTGCATCAGTTTAAAGAATATATTTTTTGCCTTTTATTATGATAGGAAAGTATAGTATCAAGAAAGTTCGACGACCCTGGACTTGAACTCGGGTTGCCCAAAGCTAAAAAAAATATTGTCAGGGTACTGACAACTAGGCTATTGAGACTAGTAACTTCCTTCAATTTGATAAATATTAGAACCTTATTGTGTAAGAAACATAGGGGGAACGGAATCCGACGGCAAAAAAACAGCTGTCGGAATCCGTTCCCCCACTCCCATTATGAGAGGTGTTGATGTAATGACTTAAAAAATCCTGATTCTATTTTGTATGTGGATGGAGCTTAACTTGCAACAGTTTAAAGAATATATTTTTGCCTTTTATTATGATAGGAAAGTATAGTATCAAGAAAGTTCGATGACCCGGGACTTGAACTCGGGTTGCCCCAAAGCTAAAAAAAAATATTGTCAGGGGACTGACCACTAGGCTACTGACGCTTGCAGAATGCTACAATTTAATAAATATTAGAACCTCATTGTGTAAGAAACATAGGGGGAACGGAATCCGACGGCAAATAGTTCAGCTGTCGAAATCCGTTCCCCCACTCCCATTATGAGAGGTGTTGATGTAATGGCTTAAAAAATGCTGATTCTATTTTGTGTGTGGAAGGAGCTTAACTTGCAACAGTTTAAAGAATATATCTTTGCCTTTTATTATGATAGGAAAGTATAGTATCAAGAAAGTTCGACGACCCGGGACTTGAACTCGGGTCGCCCCAAAGCTAAAAAAAAATATTGTCAGGGGACTGACCACTAGGCTACTGAGGCTTGCTAAAAGCTACAATTTAATAAATATTAGAACCTTATTGTGTAAGAACCATAGGGGGAACGGAATCCGACGGCAAATAGTTCAGCTGTCGAAATCCGTTCCCCCACTCCCATTATGAGAGGTGTTGATGTAATGACTTAAAAAATGCTGATTCTATTTTGTGTGTGGATGGAGCTTAACTTGCATCAGTTTAAAGAATATATTTTTGCCTTTTATTATGATAGGAAAGTATAGTATCAAGAAAGTTCGACGACCCTGGACTTGAACTCGGGTTGCCCAAAGCTAAAAAAAATATTGTCAGGGTACTGACAACTAGGCTATTGAGGCTAGCAGAATGCTATAATTTAATAAATATTAGAACCTTATTGTGTAAGAAACATAGGGGGAACGGAATCCGACGGCAAAAACACAGCTGTCGGAATCCGTTCCCCCACTCCCATTATGAGAGGTGTTGATGTAATGGCTTAAAAAATGCTGATTCTATTTTGTGTGTGGATGGAGCTTAACTTGCAACAGTTTAAAGAATATATTTTTGCCTTTTATTATGATAGGAAAGTATAGTATCAAGAAAGTTCGATGACCCGGGACTTGAACTCGGGTCGCCCCAAAGCTAAAAAAAAATATTGTCAGGGGACTGACCACTAGGCTACTGAGGCTTGCAAAATGCTACAATTTAATAAATATTAGAACCTTATTGTGTAAGAAACATAGGGGGAACGGAATCCGACGGCAAATAGTTCAGCTGTCGAAATCCGTTCCCCCACTCCCATTATGAGAGGTGTTGATGTAATGACTTAAAAAATGCTGATTCTATTTTGTGTGTGGATGGAGCTTAACTTGCATCAGTTTAAAGAATATATTTTTTGCCTTTTATTATGATAGGAAAGTATCAAGAAAGTTCGACGACCCTGGACTTGAACTCGGGTTGCCCAAAGCTAAAAAAAAAAATGTCAGGGTACTGACAACTAGGCTATTGAGACTAGTAACTTCCTTCAATTTGATAAATATTAGAACCTTATTGTGTAAGAAACATAGGGGGAACGGAATCCGACGGCAAAAACACAGCTGTCGGAATCCGTTCCCCCACTCCCATTATGAGAGGTGTTGATGTAATGGCTTAAAAAATGCTGATTCTATTTTGTGTGTGGATGGAGCTTAACTTGCAACAGTTTAAAGAATATATTTTTGCCTTTTATTATGATAGGAAAGTATAGTATCAAGAAAGTTCGATGACCCGGGACTTGAACTCGGGTCGCCCCAAAGCTAAAAAAAAATATTGTCAGGGGACTGACCACTAGGCTACTGAGGCTTGCAAAATGCTACAATTTAATAAATATTAGAACCTTATTGTGTAAGAAACATAGGGGGAACGGAATCCGACGGCAAATAGTTCAGCTGTCGAAATCCGTTCCCCCACTCCCATTATGAGAGGTGTTGATGTAATGACTTAAAAAATGCTGATTCTATTTTGTGTGTGGATGGAGCTTAACTTGCATCAGTTTAAAGAATATATTTTTTGCCTTTTATTATGATAGGAAAGTATCAAGAAAGTTCGACGACCCTGGACTTGAACTCGGGTTGCCCAAAGCTAAAAAAAAAAATGTCAGGGTACTGACAACTAGGCTATTGAGACTAGTAACTTCCTTCAATTTGATAAATATTAGAACCTTATTGTGTAAGAAACATAGGGGGAACGGAATCCGACGGCAAATAGTTCAGCTGTCGAAATCCGTTCCCCCAATCCCATTATGAGAGGTGTTGATGTAATGGCTTAAAAAATGCTGATTCTATTTTGTATGTGGATGGAGCTTAACTTGCAACAGTTTAAAGAATATATTTTTTGCCTTTTATTATGATAGGAAAGTATAGTATCAAGAAAGTTCGATGACCCGGGACTTGAACTCGGGTCGCCCCAAAGCTAAAAAAAAATATTGTCAGGGGACTGACCACTAGGCTACTGAGGCTTGCAAAATGCTACAATTTAATAAATATTAGAACCTTATTGTGTAAGAAACATAGGGGGAACGGAATCCGACGGCACAAAAACAGCTGTCGGAATCCGTTCCCCCACTCCCATTATGAGAGGTGTTGATGTAATGACTTAAAAAATGCTGATTCTATTTTGTGTGTGGATGGAGCTTAACTTGCATCAGTTTAAAGAATATATTTTTTGCCTTTTATTATGATAGGAAAGTATAGTATCAAGAAAGTTCGACGACCCTGGACTTGAACTCGGGTTGCCCAAAGCTAAAAAAAATATTGTCAGGGTACTGACAACTAGGCTATTGAGGCTAGCAGAATGCTATAATTTAATAAATATTAGAACCTTATTGTGTAAGAAACATAGGGGGAACGGAATCCGACGGCAAAAACACAGCTGTCGGAATCCGTTCCCCCACTCCCATTATGAGAGGTGTTGATGTAATGGCTTAAAAAATGCTGATTCTATTTTGTGTGTGGATGGAGCTTAACTTGCAACAGTTTAAAGAATATATTTTTGCCTTTTATTATGATAGGAAAGTATAGTATCAAGAAAGTTCGATGACCCGGGACTTGAACTCGGGTCGCCCCAAAGCTAAAAAAAAATATTGTCAGGGGACTGACCACTAGGCTACTGAGGCTTGCAAAATGCTACAATTTAATAAATATTAGAACCTTATTGTGTAAGAAACATAGGGGGAACGGAATCCGACGGCAAATAGTTCAGCTGTCGAAATCCGTTCCCCCACTCCCATTATGAGAGGTGTTGATGTAATGGCTTAAAAAATGCTGATTCTATTTTGTATGTGGATGGAGCTTAACTTGCAACAGTTTAAAGAATATATTTTTGCCTTTTATTATGATAGGAAAGTATAGTATCAAGAAAGTTCGATGACCCGGGACTTGAACTCGGGTCGCCCCAAAGCTAAAAAAAAATATTGTCAGGGGACTGACCACTAGGCTACTGAGGCTTGCAAAATGCTACAATTTAATAAATATTAGAACCTTATTGTGTAAGAAACATAGGGGGAACGGAATCCGACGGCAAAAAAACAGCTGTCGGAATCCGTTCCCCCACTCCCATTATGAGAGGTGTTGATGTAATGACTTAAAAAATGCTGATTCTATTTTGTGTGTGGATGGAGCTTAACTTGCATCAGTTTAAAGAATATATTTTTTGCCTTTTATTATGATAGGAAAGTATAGTATCAAGAAAGTTCGACGACCCTGGACTTGAACTCGGGTTGCCCAAAGCTAAAAAAAATATTGTCAGGGTACTGACAACTAGGCTATTGAGACTAGTAATTTCCTTCAATTTGATAAATATTAGAACCTTATTGTGTAAGAAACATAGGGGGAACGGAATCCGACGGCAAATAGTTCAGCTGTCGAAATCCGTTCCCCCACTCCCATTATGAGAGGTGTTGATGTAATGGCTTAAAAAATGCTGATTCTATTTTGTATGTGGATGGAGCTTAACTTGCATCAGTTTAAAGAATATATTTTTTGCCTTTTATTATGATAGGAAAGTATAGTATCAAGAAAGTTCTATGACCCGGGACTTGAACTCGGGTCGCCCCAAAGGTAAAAAAAAATATTGTCAGGGGACTGACCACTAGGCTATTGAGGCTAGCAAAATGTTATAATTTAATAAATATTAGAACCTTATTGTGTAAGAAACATAGGGGGAACGGAATCCGACGGCAAAAACACAGCTGTCGGAATCCGTTCCCCCACTCCCATTATGAGAGGTGTTGATGTAATGGCTTAAAAAATGCTGATTCTATTTTGTGTGTGGATGGAGCTTAACTTGCAACAGTTTAAAGAATATATTTTTGCCTTTTATTATGATAGGAAAGTATAGTATCAAGAAAGTTCGATGACCCGGGACTTGAACTCGGGTCGCCCCAAAGCTAAAAAAAAATATTGTCAGGGGACTGACCACTAGGCTACTGAGGCTTGCAAAATGCTACAATTTAATAAATATTAGAACCTTATTGTGTAAGAAACATAGGGGGAACGGAATCCGACGGCAAAAAAACAGCTGTCGGAATCCGTTCCCCCACTCCCATTATGAGAGGTGTTGATGTAATGACTTAAAAAATGCTGATTCTATTTTGTGTGTGGATGGAGCTTAACTTGCAACAGTTTAAAGAATATATTTTTGCCTTTTATTATGATAGGAAAGTATAGTATCAAGAAAGTTCGACGACCCGGGACTTGAACTCGGGTCGCCCCAAAGCTAAAAAAAAATATTGTCAGGTGACTGACCACTAGGCTACTGAGGCTTGCAAAATGCTACAATTTAATAAATATTAGAACCTTATTGTGTAAGAAACATAGGGGGAACGGAATCCGACGGCAAAAAAACAGCTGTCGGAATCCGTTCCCCCACTCCCATTATGAGAGGTGTTGATGTAATGACTTAAAAAATGCTGATTCTATTTTGTGTGTGGATGGAGCTTAACTTGCATCAGTTTAAAGAATATATTTTTTGCCTTTTATTATGATAGGAAAGTATCAAGAAAGTTCGACGACCCTGGACTTGAACTCGGGTTGCCCAAAGCTAAAAAAAAATTGTCAGGGTACTGACAACTAGGCTATTGAGACTAGTAACTTCCTTCAATTTGATAAATATTAGAACCTTATTGTGTAAGAAACATAGGGGGAACGGAATCCGACGGCAAATAGTTCAGCTGTCGAAATCCGTTCCCCCACTCCCATTATGAGAGGTGTTGATGTAATGGCTTAAAAAATGCTGATTCTATTTTGTATGTGGATGGAGCTTAACTTGCAACAGTTTAAAGAATATATTTTTGCCTTTTATTATGATAGGAAAGTATAGTATCAAGAAAGTTCGATGACCCGGGACTTGAACTCGGGTCGCCCCAAAGCTAAAAAAAAATATTGTCAGGGGACTGACCACTAGGCTACTGAGGCTTGCAAAACGCTACAATTTAATAAATATTAGAACCTTATTGTGTAAGAACCATAGGGGGAACGGAATCCGACGGCAAAAAAACAGCTGTCGGAATCCGTTCCCCCACTCCCATTATGAGAGGTGTTGATGTAATGACTTAAAAAATGCTGATTCTATTTTGTGTGTGGATGGAGCTTAACTTGCATCAGTTTAAAGAATATATTTTTTGCCTTTTATTATGATAGGAAAGTATAGTATCAAGAAAGTTCGACGACCCGGGACTTGAACTCGGGTCGCCCCAAAGCTAAAAAAAAATATTGTCAGGGGACTGACCACTAGGCTCCTGAGGCTTGCAAAATGCTACAATTTAATAAATATTAGAACCTTATTGTGTAAGAAACATAGGGGGAACGGAATCCGACGGCAAATAGTTCAGCTGTCGAAATCCGTTCCCCCACTCCCATTATGAGAGGTGTTGATGTAATGACTTAAAAAATGCTGATTCTATTTTGTGTGTGGATGGAGCTTAACTTGCATCAGTTTAAAGAATATATTTTTTGCCTTTTATTATGATAGGAAAGTATAGTATCAAGAAAGTTCGACGACCCGGGACTTGAACTCGGGTCGCCCCAAAGCTAAAAAAAAATATTGTCAGGGGATTGACCACTAGGCTACTAAGGCTTGCAAAATGCTACAATTTAATAAATATTAGAACCTTATTGTGTAAGAAACATAGGGGGAACGGAATCCGACGGCAAAAAAACAGCTGTCGGTATCCGTTCCCCCACTCCCATTATGAGAGGTGTTGATGTAATGACTTAAAAAATGCTGATTCTATTTTGTGTGTGGATGGAGCTTAACTTGCATCAGTTTAAAGAATATATTTTTTGCCTTTTATTATGATAGGAAAGTATCAAGAAAGTTCGACGACCCTGGACTTGAACTCGGGTTGCCCAAAGCTAAAAAAAAATTGTCAGGGTACTGACAACTAGGCTATTGAGACTAGTAACTTCCTTCAATTTGATAAATATTAGAACCTTATTGTGTAAGAAACATAGGGGGAACGGAATCCGACGGCAAATAGTTCAGCTGTCGAAATCCGTTCCCCCACTCCCATTATGAGAGGTGTTGATGTAATGGCTTAAAAAATGCTGATTCTATTTTGTATGTGGATGGAGCTTAACTTGCAACAGTTTAAAGAATATATTTTTGCCTTTTATTATGATAGGAAAGTATAGTATCAAGAAAGTTCGATGACCCGGGACTTGAACTCGGGTCGCCCCAAAGCTAAAAAAAAATATTGTCAGGGGACTGACCACTAGGCTACTGAGGCTTGCAAAATGCTACAATTTAATAAATATTAGAACCTTATTGTGTAAGAAACATAGGGGGAACGGAATCCGACGGCAAAAAAACAGCTGTCGGAATCCGTTCCCCCACTCCCATTATGAGAGGTGTTGATGTAATGACTTAAAAAATGCTGATTCTATTTTGTGTGTGGATGGAGCTTAACTTGCATCAGTTTAAAGAATATATTTTTTGCCTTTTATTATGATAGGAAAGTATCAAGAAAGTTCGACGACCCTGGACTTGAACTCGGGTTGCCCAAAGCTAAAAAAAAATTGTCAGGGTACTGACAACTAGGCTATTGAGACTAGTAACTTCCTTCAATTTGATAAATATTAGAACCTTATTGTGTAAGAAACATAGGGGGAACGGAATCCGACGGCAAATAGTTCAGCTGTCGAAATCCGTTCCCCCACTCCTATTATGAGAGGTGTTGATGTAATGACTTAAAAAATGCTGATTCTATTTTGTATGTGGATGGAGCTTAACTTGCAACAGTTTAAAGAATATATTTTTGCCTTTTATTATGATAGGAAAGTATAGTATCAAGAAAGTTCGATGACCCGGGACTTGAACTCGGGTCGCCCCAAAGCTAAAAAAAAATATTGTCAGGGGACTGACCACTAGGCTACTGAGGCTTGCAAAATGCTACAATTTAATAAATATTAGAACCTTATTGTGTAAGAAACATAGGGGGAACGGAATCCGACGGCAAATAGTTCAGCTGTCGAAATCCGTTCCCCCACTCCCATTATGAGAGGTGTTGATGTAATGGCTTAAAAAATGCTGATTCTATTTTGTATGTGGATGGAGCTTAACTTGCAACAGTTTAAAGAATATATTTTTGCCTTTTATTATGATAGGAAAGTATAGTATCAAGAAAGTTCGATGACCCGGGACTTGAACTCGGGTCGCCCCAAAGCTAAAAAAAAATATTGTCAGGGGACTGACCACTAGGCTACTGAGGCTTGCAAAATGCTACAATTTAATAAATATTAGAACCTTATTGTGTAAGAAACATAGGGGGAACGGAATCCGACGGCAAATAGTTCAGCTGTCGAAATCCGTTCCCCCACTCCCATTATGAGAGGTGTTGATGTAATGACTTAAAAAATGCTGATTCTATTTTGTGTGTGGATGGAGCTTAACTTGCATCAGTTTAAAGAATATATTTTTTGCCTTTTATTATGATAGGAAAGTATAGTATCAAGAAAGTTCGACGACCCTGGACTTGAACTCGGGTTGCCCAAAGCTAAAAAAAATATTGTCAGGGTACTGACAACTAGGCTATTGAGACTAGTAACTTCCTTCAATTTGATAAATATTAGAACCTTATTGTGTAAGAAACATAGGGGGAACGGAATCCGACGGCAAAAAAACAGCTGTCGGAATCCGTTCCCCCACTCCCATTATGAGAGGTGTTGATGTAATGACTTAAAAAATGCTGATTCTATTTTGTGTGTGGATGGAGCTTAACTTGCATCAGTTTAAAGAATATATTTTTTGCCTTTTATTATGATAGGAAAGTATAGTATCAAGAAAGTTCGACGACCCTGGACTTGAACTCGGGTTGCCAGAAGCTAAAAAAAATATTGTCAGGGTACTGACAACTAGGCTATTGAGACTAGTAACTTCCTTCAATTTGATAAATATTAGAACCTTATTGTGTAAGAAACATAGGGGGAACGGAATCCGACGGCAAAAAAACAGCTGTCGGAATCCGTTCCCCCACTCCCATTATGAGAGGTGTTGATGTAATGACTTAAAAAATCCTGATTCTATTTTGTATGTGGATGGAGCTTAACTTGCAACAGTTTAAAGAATATATTTTTGCCTTTTATTATGATAGGAAAGTATAGTATCAAGAAAGTTCGATGACCCGGGACTTGAACTCGGGTCGCCCCAAAGCTAAAAAAAAATATTGTCAGGGGACTGACCACTAGGCTACTGACGCTTGCAGAATGCTACAATTTAATAAATATTAGAACCTCATTGTGTAAGAAACATAGGGGGAACGGAATCCGACGGCAAATAGTTCAGCTGTCGAAATCCGTTCCCCCACTCCCATTATGAGAGGTGTTGATGTAATGGCTTAAAAAATGCTGATTCTATTTTGTGTGTGGATGGAGCTTAACTTGCAACAGTTTAAAGAATATATTTTTGCCTTTTATTATGATAGGAAAGTATAGTATCAAGAAAGTTCGATGACCCGGGACTTGAACTCGGGTCGCCCCAAAGCTAAAAAAAATATTGTCAGGGGCCTGACCACTAGGCTACTGAGGCTTGCAAAATGCTACAATTTAATAAATATTAGAACCTTATTGTGTAAGAAACATAGGAGGAACGGAATCCGACGGAAAAAAAACAGCTGTCGGAATCCGTTCCCCCACTCCCATTATGAGAGGTGTTGATGTAATGACTTAAAAAATGCTGATTCTATTTTGTGTGTGGATGGAACTTAACTTGCATCAGTTTAAAGAATATATTTTTTGCCTTTTATTATGATAGGAAAGTATAGTATCAAGAAAGTTCGATGACCCGGGACTTGAACTCGGGTCGCCCCAAAGCTAAAAAAAAATATTGTCAGGGGACTGACCACTAGGCTACTGAGGCTTGCAAAATGCTACAATTTAATAAATATTAGAACCTTATTGTGTAAGAAACATAGGGGGAACGGAATCCGACGGCAAATAGTTCAGCTGTCGAAATCCGTTCCCCCACTCCCATTATGAGAGGTGTTGATGTAATGGCTTAAAAAATCCTGATTCTATTTTGTATGTGGATGGAGCTTAACTTGCAACAGTTTAAAGAATATATTTTTGCCTTTTATTATGATAGGAAAGTATAGTATCAAGAAAGTTCGATGACCCGGGACTTGAACTCGGGTCGCCCCAAAGCTAAAAAAAAATATTGTCAGGGGACTGACCACTAGGCTACTAAGGCTTGCAAAATGCTACAATTTAATAAATATTAGAACCTTATTGTGTAAGAAACATAGGGGGAATGGAATCCGACGGCAAAAAAACAGCTGTCGGAATCCGTTCCCCCACTCCCATTATGAGAGGTGTTGATGTAATGACTTAAATAATGCTGATTCTATTTTGTGTGTGGATGGAGCTTAACTTGCATCAGTTTAAAGAATATATTTTTTGCCTTTTATTATGATAGGAAAGTATAGTATCAAGAAAGTTCGACGACCCTGGACTTGAACTCGGGTTGCCCAAAGCTAAAAAAAATATTGTCAGGGTACTGACAACTAGGCTATTGAGACTAGTAACTTCCTTCAATTTGATAAATATTAGAACCTTATTGTGTAAGAAACATAGGGGGAACGGAATCCGACGGCAAATAGTTCAGCTGTCGAAATCCGTTCCCCCACTCCCATTATGAGAGGTGTTGATGTAATGGCTTAAAAAATGCTGATTCTATTTTGTATGTGGATGGAGCTTAACTTGCAACAGTTTAAAGAATATATTTTTTGCCTTTTATTATGATAGGAAAGTATAGTATCAAGAAAGTTCGATGACCCTGGACTTGAACTCGGGTTGCCCAAAGCTAAAAAAAAATTGTCAGGGTACTGACAACTAGGCTATTGAGACTAGTAACTTCCTTCAATTTGATAAATATTAGAACCTTATTGTGTAAGAAACATAGGGGGAACGGAATCCGACGGCAAAAAAACAGCTGTCGGAATCCGTTCCCCCACTCCCATTATGAGAGGTGTTGATGTAATGACTTAAAAAATGCTGATTCTATTTTGTGTGTGGATGGAGCTTAACTTGCATCAGTTTAAAGAATATATTTTTTGCCTTTTATTATGATAGGAAAGTATAGTATCAAGAAAGTTCGATGACCCTGGACTTGAACTCGGGTTGCCCAAAGCTAAAAAAAATATTGTCAGGGTACTGACAACTAGGCTATTGAGACTAGTAACTTCCTTCAATTTGATAAATATTAGAACCTTATTGTGTAAGAAACATAGGGGGAACGGAACCCGACGGCAAATAGTTCAGCTGTCGAAATCCGTTCCCCCACTCCCATTATGAGAGGTGTTGATGTAATGGCTTAAAAAATGCTGATTCTGTTTTGTGTGTGGATGGAGCTTAACTTGCAACAGTTTAAAGAATATATTTTTTGCCTTTTATTATGATAGGAAAGTATAGTATCAAGAAAGTTCGATGACCCGGGACTTGAACTCGGGTCGCCCCAAAAGCTAAAAAAAAATATCGTCAGGGGACTGACCACTAGGCTACTGAGGCTTGCAAAATGATACAATTTAATAAATATTAGAACCTTATTGTGTAAGAAACATAGGGGGAACGGAATCCGACGGCAAATAGTTCAGCTGTCGAAATCCGTTCCCCCACTCCCATTATGAGAGGTGTTGATGTAATGGCTTAAAAAATGCTGATTCTATTTTGTATGTGGATGGAGCTTAACTTGCAACAGTTTAAAGAATATATTTTTTGCCTTTTATTATGATAGGAAAGTATAGTATCAAGAAAGTTCGATGACCCGGGACTTGAACTCGGGTCGCCCCAAAGCTAAAAAAAAAATATTGTCAGGGGACTGACCACTAGGCTACTGAGGCTTGCAAAATGCTACAATTTAATAAATATTAGAACCTTATTGTGTAAGAAACAGGGGGAACGGAATCCGACGGCAAATAGTTCAGCTGTCGAAATCCGTTCCCCCTCTCCCATTATGAGAGGTGTTGATGTAATGGCTTAAAAAATGCTGATTCTATTTTGTATGTGGATGGAGCTTAACTTGCAACAGTTTAAAGAATATATTTTTTGCCTTTTATTATGATAGGAAAGTATAGTATCAAGAAAGTTCGATGACCCGGGACTTGAACTCGGGTCGCCCCAAAGGTAAAAAAAAAATTGTCAGGGGACTGACCACTAGGCTATTGAGGCTAGCAAAATGTTATAATTTAATAAATATTAGAACCTTATTGTGTAAGAAACATAGGGGGAACGGAATCCGACGGCAAAAACACAGCTGTCGGAATCCGTTCCCCCACTCCCATTATGAGAGGTGTTGATGTAATGACTTAAAAAATGCTGATTCTATTTTGTGTGTGGATGGAGCTTAACTTGCATCAGTTTAAAGAATATATTTTTTGCCTTTTATTATGATAGGAAAGTATAGTATCATGAAAGTTCGACGACCCTGGACTTGAACTCGGGTTGCCCAAAGCTAAAAAAAAATTGTCAGGGTACTGACAACTAGGCTATTGAGACTAGTAACTTCCTTCAATTTGATAAATATTAGAACCTTATTGTGTAAGAAACATAGGGGGAACGGAATCTGACGGCAAATAGTTCAGCTGTCGAAATCCGTTCCCCCACTCCCATTATGAGAGGTGTTGATGTAATGGCTTAAAAAATGCTGATTCTATTTTGTATGTGGATGGAGCTTAACTTGCAACAGTTTAAAGAATATATTTTTGCCTTTTATTATGATAGGAAAGTATAGTATCAAGAAAGTTCGATGACCCGGGACTTGAACTCGGGTCGCCCCAAAGCTAAAAAAAAATATTGTCAGGGGACTGACCACTAGGCTACTGAGGCTTGCAAAATGCTACAATTTAATAAATATTAGAACCTTATTGTGTAAGAAACATAGGGGGAACGGAATCCGACGGCAAAAACACAGCTGTCGGAATCCGTTCCCCCACTCCCATTATGAGAGGTGTTGATGTAATGGCTTAAAAAATGCTGATTCTATTTTGTGTGTGGATGGAGCTTAACTTGCATCAGTTTAAAGAATATATTTTTTGCCTTTTATTATGATAGGAAAGTATAGTATCATGAAAGTTCGACGACCCTGGACTTGAACTCGGGTTGCCCAAAGCTAAAAAAAAATTGTCAGGGTACTGACAACTAGGCTATTGAGACTAGTAACTTCCTTCAATTTGATAAATATTAGAACCTTATTGTGTAAGAAACATAGGGGGAACGGAATCCGACGGCAAATAGTTCAGCTGTCGAAATCCGTTCCCCCACTCCCATTATGAGAGGTGTTGATGTAATGACTTAAAAAATGCTGATTCTATTTTGTATGTGGATGGAGCTTAACTTGCAACAGTTTAAAGAATATATTTTTGCCTTTTATTATGATAGGAAAGTATAGTATCAAGAAAGTTCGATGACCCGGGACTTGAACTCGGGTCGCCCCAAAGCTAAAAAAAAATATTGTCAGGGGACTGACCACTAGGCTACTGAGGCTTGCAAAATGCTACAATTTAATAAATATTAGAACCTTATTGTGTAAGAAACATAGGGGGAACGGAATCCGACGGCAAATAGTTCAGCTGTCGAAATCCGTTCCCCCACTCCCATTATGAGAGGTGTTGATGTAATGACTTAAAAAATGCTGATTCTATTTTGTGTGTGGATGGAGCTTAACTTGCATCAGTTTAAAGAATATATTTTTTGCCTTTTATTATGATAGGAAAGTATAGTATCAAGAAAGTTCGACGACCCTGGACTTGAACTCGGGTTGCCCAAAGCTAAAAAAAATATTGTCAGGGTACTGACAACTAGGCTATTGAGACTAGTAACTTCCTTCAATTTGATAAATATTAGAACCTTATTGTGTAAGAAACATAGGGGGAACGGAATCCGACGGCAAAAAAACAGCTGTCGGAATCCGTTCCCCCACTCCTATTATGAGAGGTGTTGATGTAATGACTTAAAAAATGCTGATTCTATTTTGTATGTGGATGGAGCTTAACTTGCAACAGTTTAAAGAATATATTTTTGCCTTTTATTATGATAGGAAAGTATAGTATCAAGAAAGTTCGATGACCCGGGACTTGAACTCGGGTCGCCCCAAAGCTAAAAAAAAATATTGTCAGGGGACTGACCACTAGGCTACTGAGGCTTGCAAAATGCTACAATTTAATAAATATTAGAACCTTATTGTGTAAGAAACATAGGGGGAACGGAATCCGACGGCAAAAAAACAGCTGTCGGAATCCGTTCCCCCACTCCCATTATGAGAGGTGTTGATGTAATGACTTAAAAAATGCTGATTCTATTTTGTGTGTGGATGGAGCTTAACTTGCATCAGTTTAAAGAATATATTTTTTGCCTTTTATTATGATAGGAAAGTATAGTATCAAGAAAGTTCGATGACCCTGGACTTGAACTCGGGTTGCCCAAAGCTAAAAAAAATATTGTCAGGGTACTGACAACTAGGCTATTGAGACTAGTAACTTCCTTCAATTTGATAAATATTAGAACCTTATTGTGTAAGAAACATAGGGGGAACGGAACCCGACGGCAAATAGTTCAGCTGTCGAAATCCGTTCCCCCACTCCCATTATGAGAGGTGTTGATGTAATGGCTTAAAAAATGCTGATTCTGTTTTGTGTGTGGATGGAGCTTAACTTGCAACAGTTTAAAGAATATATTTTTTGCCTTTTATTATGATAGGAAAGTATAGTATCAAGAAAGTTCGATGACCCGGGACTTGAACTCGGGTCGCCCCAAAAGCTAAAAAAAAATATCGTCAGGGGACTGACCACTAGGCTACTGAGGCTTGCAAAATGATACAATTTAATAAATATTAGAACCTTATTGTGTAAGAAACATAGGGGGAACGGAATCCGACGGCAAATAGTTCAGCTGTCGAAATCCGTTCCCCCACTCCCATTATGAGAGGTGTTGATGTAATGGCTTAAAAAATGCTGATTCTATTTTTGTGAGTGTATGGAGCTTAAACAGCATCAGTTTGATAAATATAAGAACCTCAGTGTGTCAGAAATATGGGGGGAACGGAATCCGACGGCAAAAAGAAAAACAGTTGTCAGAATCCGTTCCCCCACTCCCATTATGAGAGGTGTTGATGTAATGGCTTAAAAAATCCTGATTCTATTTTGTGTGTGGATGGAGCTTAACTTGCAACAGTTTAAAGAATATATTTTTTGCCTTTTATTATGATAGGAAAGTATAGTATCAAGAAAGTTCGATGACCCGGGACTTGAACTCGGGTCGCCCCAAAGCTAAAAAAAATTATCAATCTGGTAGCTAGTAAACGCTAACATGCTAATTTTCGATGAAAAAATAAAACCCCTGGTGTAACCATGAACATTTTTACGACAGTAGTAGAAGACAATACTGTTTCCCAACTGTAGGGCGACCCCGAGAGCAAAAGATACTTGCTTTTGCAGCAACATCTCTGCATCCCCCTTAGTGGGGCCCCTCTCTCGTTACCTGGTTATGCTTTTACCGTCTCGCTTCAGCAGCCTTTTTCAAACTGGAGCAGCGCTTACTCGCGTTATTTAGCAAATGCATGATTTGATTTGATTTGACATGAAAAGGACTTATCCGTCTGGCATGGCCGCTCGCTCTAACCTTAACATAGATAAATGTTCGCTATTATTAGGCGCATATCCAAGTGTTTGTGCGGAGTGTGGAGCACGCACTGCATGACATGGAGGCGCCGACGTGATTACTTGCATTTTCCTATAAACAGTGGAAACAACTTAAAATACTCAATTTCTGGCCATACAGAAAAGAATAATGCATCAGTCGCAACTACTTTTATTTGTGTAAACTCACAATAACAAGAAAACTTTGTGCTTTTGTAAAATAAAACAATCAGGGCGCGCTTTCATGGACTGTGAATTGGAGCGCGTCTCAAAAATAAACAGAAACAGCGTAGCCTATAGGCTACGAGCCTCACATACATGAGAAATATATCTATATAAAGCTTGAAATGTCCACTTTTAAACAATACATTTACTATAGTTGACATTATTTCATTAGTAATAAGTATCCAGCTCTTTACATTAAACTAGTTAAATAAACAATTAGTTAATGAACTAATAAAACAAATATTAAATTAAGATGCTAACTATATATTTCTAAATAGCATTGCTTGTTCCACCATGCAAATGATTGTTTTTAAGGTGACAATCTGTTACACATTTGAAGATTTAGCCTACTGTATTTTGAAAGTTGTTGTATTGTATTGTATCTTCTGTTATAAAGATGAAGATTGGCATTTAAGCACACAATGTTGTAAAAAATAAACAACTTATGTTCTGTTAGATGTTCTGTTTTGACTACTTTTTTAATTTTGTATAATAATATCTCTAGGTAATGAAGATATATTAACAAAAAAAAATCTTATATATTATATAAAACATATATAAAATACATATATAAAAGGGCCTCATTGATTAATTTTGCCTGGGGCCCACACTCAGTGTTGGTTCGCCTCTGCCATCTGATTCCATCGAGCATGGTACCGCGACAGCACTTTTCTGTACTGGAACGCACTACTGTATGTATTTCACTTCCAGATGTAGCCACAAGAGGCCGCCACAATGCGAGTTAAGGAAGCCCCTTGACACTTCCAGCATTAAAAGCTGACTAACAACATAAATGACGAGCCTAACCGAATGAGACTGCTCATCCAACAATAATTCTACTGGACCAAAAGGTCAAAGCTACCTTGATTAGATTCTGATTTTCAAAATCACATTACATTTGCAGGCAAATAGAAAGGCCTTTTAATCCTTAATGAAGGTGTTTGAAAGATTAGAGGCAGGACTACATGAGATTGTGACTGTGGACACGTGGTGTGTACCTGAGGGTAATTTTCTCTGTTGGATGCGCTGGCCGTCCTTCTCCCTAATCAAGCTGATCTTGCCTTTCGGCTCACGTCTATTGACTCTCTCAACCTATTCTGCCGGCTATAGCGGCAAGATTAGCCTTCATTTGTTTGCAGTTTGATAACGTTTTCATTGTGTCCATTTCTTAAATTTAAACATAGGCAGAAAATGGGGAAAAGGTTTCTGTGTGTGTGTGTGTGTGTGTGGTTGAGAGAGAGAAAGAGAATTGGAGCACATTGGATATATGAACTTTTAAAGCGTCCTCTTCCATCATCCTATGTGTCTCCTCAGCCAAACTGACAAATATTCAGGTTGTGAATAACTAATTCAGTTCCTTTCATCATAGCAATTTTTATGACAGGGCCTTCTGCATTAAAAACAAGCTGAAACATCAGAAAACTCCTCAAGGCTTCATTTAATTCTGCGAGAAGAGCCAAGTTCTGATGTTCGGCTGATATAATCAGCACATGCTGTACTTTATCCCTGCAGTTTACCTGGAGGACTGAGCTTTACACTGTATGTAATATTTTATAATATAATTTATAAATGGCTCAGAGCTCTTAAACGCGCCCTTTCCAGCCTTATAGAAATCTTCTGAAATTTGTTCATACCCACAGAGCAAATATGAGAGTACACGCTGTTTACTTACTTTTTATCGACCATATTTCCAGAATAATTTTCCAAATGTTATTTTCTGTCAGTATTACTTTACAGAACTCAGATTGTTTATTCTATACAAACGCTCCGATTTCTGCACCGTAATGATTTCCACACACTTTCAAGGGAAAGTTTCTATCTCCCTCTCATTCCCTCTCTCTATCCATCCTTCTGGCTCTCCCTCACCCTTTCTCTGAAATTACACTCATTCATTCCCCTGTGTCAGAGCAGGAGAGAGAGACAGCGAGTGCGTATCTGCAGTTGACCTGGCTCTCTGAGAACATATGGATCTAATCTAAGACTCGATTGCTTGGCTCACATGTGATAGTGCCCATCAATTCATACCCTGTGATGCAATGGGAGAAAATCCTTCCAGAGTTCTGAGGGTATTATATTTCAGTGCGGATGATGCCAGAGCAGACCAGGGCAAAATAGATTGTGGCCTCATGGATGTTAAAACTATTTCTATATGTAATGCTGCATTAGTCTCTGCTGTTTCATGGAATATTGCCCTGGAATGAAAACAAACAAAAAAGCAGCATTAATAATAAAAGAAGAAGAAAAGTAAACAGATGATGATAAGTTTACCGTTTTGTTTAAACAGTAACACGCACAGTAAGTAAAGTTAGTGTTTTTCCATTATTTTCTCATGACTTGATCCAGGCCTGTTGCTTAAATTCAAACTATTTCTTGCGAAAATGTGAAAATATGCATGAACATAAATAGCTAAAGTTAAAAAGCTGAAGTTCAGCTGAATAATTTAATTCTTCATAAAGTGTATTGGGTTTGAATTATTCCATGCTTGAACCTGGTCAATGGGTCAAATATTCCTAAATATGCTGTCGTCCATGGCAACCAATCATCTGCGTAACTGAAATCGGTGCTACTTTCATGTCTCTCATATATCACACATCGCAATTTATGTATCATAACAAAGTATGCAAATCTATCATTAATATATGTACGATACTAATTATTTTAGACCACACTCAGTTTTATAGAATAATGCTCATCTCTCTATCCAGCATGTCCTACGCCAACACAGAAAAAATAAAGGTTCCAAAAGTTAGTTTTTTGCAGTGATGCCATAGAAGAACCATTTTAGGTTCCCTACCCAGGAAAATAATTTTGCAGTAACATAAAGTTACTTTGTCTTGAGCTGACCAGCCAATTATGGTAGTGTGTGTTGATTGGTGTTTATATTTGTTCAAGCTTGACAAACTTATTGCCTTTGTGATTACTTAATATATATTTCTAATTGCAAATGAGTACAAAGATTACATTGTTAAAAGGGATGCTTATAAGAGAGCATACATTTGAAACTGCTGAGTCTGTGAAGGGTTTTGATTATATTACCCACCAAGTACATTGTCCTCAGCGTACTGTCATTCTTCGCCTGTCTTACATATATATGTATATATAATAATCTCTCTTTTTATATATATATTAATATTTGTTGTTTTTCAGACCAGCTGCTATAGATGAATCTGAGTGCAGAGACAAGCAAAGAAGAGAGTAGTAAGTATGGTTTAATCTCATATGACCTTTTTTTTTTTAATCAGGCCTATTGAAAGTTGATTGACAGTTAGGAAAATGTTAGCAACGTGTCCAATTTGTACTGCCTTTGAGTCATTCATGTGAAAATCTGTTTATTTAATTGTTTGTTTTTTTAGTAAAGCTGCAAGTCACTTGTCCTAGTTGTCCTGGCATACAATATTTTGCACATCTTCTAATTTCCTTAAATCTTTGCAACAGAGGTGAAGAGTGCATGTTAGCATGACCACAAGACACAAGACACGTTCATGGGAAATACCCTAGGTATAAATAAACCACAATTATCAATATATAACATACCCTCTAATACTCACAGTTTGCTTTATTGCTGCAAATAACTATATCAGTGACTTTTTGATTGAACTCACTGTAAGTTGTGGTGGACTTCTTCTAATCACATGTTCAATGGAACTCATAGAGTGCTGTATAGTGACGACAGACAAGATGATAAAAATGGACACTCATTTCTAGCTTGATGAGGATATAGTCAAAGCTTTGAAAGGTAAACTGAGAAGTCAACGGAATTCTAATGCATTTCTATGCAAATTATTATACATATGTGACCCTGGACCACAAAACCAGTCACATGGAGCAATTTTATGAAATTGAGCTTTATACATCACATGAAAGCTGAATAAATAAGCTTTCAATTGATGTATAGTTTGTTAGGATAGGACAATATTTGGCTGAGATACAACTATTTGAAAAAGAGGGTACAAAAAAATCGAAACATTGAGAAAATGGCCTTTACAGTTGTCCATTTATGTTCGCGATTGTGCTGCATTCACTCACAAAAATAAATGTTTTATATATTTACGGTAGGAAATTTACAAAATACCTTCATGGAGCTTGATCTTTACTTAATAGCCTAATGATTTTTGGCATAAAAGAAAAATCTATAATTTTGACCCATACAATGTATTGTTGGCTATTGCCACAAATATACCCGTGCGACTTATGACTGGTTTTGTGATCCAGGGTCACATATTCAAACATGGACACAAAAATGTTAATCATTGGTTAATTTGATATAAATTCTTCTTCCCTTTCACAGATCCTGTGATAAAGCAGTCTTCAAATACTACAGTGTCTGAACCACAAGCCCTCAGTTGCAGTTACAAAAATCACATGCTGTGTCAATTTGACCCACTTTATGCATTCTAGGGATAAAAGAACCATATTTTTTTTTAGTTTGAAGAAAATTTGAATAATTTGAAGAAACCTTTTTTTGCTATATAAAACCTTTTGTGCAATGGAAAGGTTCCAAGGATGTTAAAGTTTCCTCATGGACCCACAGGTGCTAATAAAGAACCCTTATTTTTAGAAGTGAAGAAAAGACGCCCCATGATAAATCTGATCTATCTGTACAGGGCATTATTTGGTTAATAATGTTCCGTTTTTAATGAGGAATCACCACTGTTAATAGAGTCTTAATTAACCAGAAATCACCCACTCCTTTAAACTAATTAAACAACATTTGAGCCATTTTATCAGAAGGACTCTTAAATTGTTTTCAGTAGTTGAAGAGGACAAACGTCCTTCAGGGAGAGAGGAGAATTATTTTGTCAAGAGGACATTCAGAGAATTACCCTGCCTCTCCAAATTAAACGTCTGGTTGAGCCACTCAGAATCAATTTAAAGTGTCGTTCTGGTAGAGGACAAGCTACCTTTGCATGTTAATAACTGTCAATTAATGAATTCAACTCTCAGATGGTTAAACTCATCACAGCTCTGCGCCGTTGTCTAATATTAATGCTAATGATGTCAAGATCTTCTGAGGGCAAACTTCAAACATGTTGAAATTACTCATAATGGTTCAGAAATATGTGTCTAAGGAGAGGACAGCCGGTTTGGAGAGTAAGAGGTGATAATTGCATGCTTCTGTGATGTCAGCATGTTCTGACTCATTTTAACTCTGACCCAGGTTCACACAGAAAAGTTAGCCTCTCTCTGGGTCAACATGTCAATTCAAAGAAGCATTTTTGGACAGAAGGAGAGAGAGAGATTACGCCTTGCATTCCTTGACAAAAGTCACAGGAACTGAATTTCAGAGACAGAAAAAGACTGAGGAGCATTTGCAAAACTGTCTCTCAAAAACCTTTGTCTTATCAAAGTCCCTCATAGGCAAGCCAGTCGTCTTGGTGGCCATTTTAATACATAATACGTTTATTAGGGAGGCGGTGTGACAGAATCAGAATTTGCCCTTTTGGGCCACTGCTGCTTTGACACTGAAAGATTTTGCCAACATTCATTGATCTTGTACATCCAGTCCCTGGTGAAAAATAAATATACTAAAATATACTTTGAAATGCATTTAATTGCATACTACAAATACTTTTACATATTTATGTACTTAATATAAAGACCCTGCAATTGTACTTTGGGTATTGTAAGTTGATATACTTAAAGTGTGCTAATTTTGTACTTGATGCACTTTAGTTATCCGGAAATAGTGTTGAGGTCCAATAAAGAGATACTTATTTGATTGTGTATATAATATATATTTATATTTGAAGTATACTTTAGGTACACTTTAAATATCTTGCATTTAAAGATTGATATTATACAGTGATGATACTATCCTTACTAATAGTGATATTAAAACACATTTTAGGCTTAATATTATGAGATGTGCATTGTGCAATAAAGATGTAATCCAAATAAAGTTAAAATAAAATATTTATACAAGTAAGTCTCAAGCGATATATCAGTAAATATGTTAATGGATTTGTAGTATACTTAGTATAAAATAAATGTGTTCTAAATATTGGTATAGGTTTTTTTTTTTTTTTTTAACAAGGGGTTTTATGCCGTGCAAAATTAAATGTCTAGCTTTCTGTGATTTATTCTACTTTTTCGTTGCCAAATCTGTTGATTCGTCACCACTAGTAATGACTTGCTTAGAATGTCATTGTTTTCTGGCAAATTCAAAAGTTATTTAATAGATAGAAAGCTTGTTGCTATTTTCTTTTTGTAAAAAAGTAATTGTAAAAAATATATACGTATGTGACCTATGCTGGCAAAATGTACATTCCCTATTAAAAAACCTTCAAAATGATGTATGATTTGTAGGAATCAGACCAAAAATGATTGAGCTACACCTGTTTGAAGTCGATAGAGTCAGCGAAGTTAATTTTGAGAAAAATCGGTAAAAGTTTTCTGAAGGTTCCCAAACAAAATCACCTAGCAACCATAGCCTACCTTAAAATCCCTGTTAATAACACCAAATTTGGCACACACCAAGTCAAAACATATCTATAGGAAAAATATATATTACATTTTTTTCCCATGATACCACAATTGTTTAATTAAAGGGCACCTATTATGCAAAATTCACTTTTACATGGTGTTTTAACATAAATCCCCATAAATCATAAGCACTGTCTCAGAACAAGCTGTTCTCAGATTCGGGGCAATGTGACGTCACTTTGCACAGGCCCCTCCCACGACTGTTGATTGACACTGCAATTTGAGCATAGACCTGCCCTGAGTGAGCTGGACACATTGCCATTGTTTTCGACACTTGAGCAGCTGTAGACAAGAATGTCTCCTAAGTGATTGAGGTGTTTTGTTGTTGGATGTAAGAATGAACATAGCAGTCTTCATTTACTCTCGTTGTTACTCGAGGATGGATCAGTACTGTTTGTGATCCAGCTTACAGTCTCCAGAGCGACAGGACTAACGTTACTGACCACGGCAGAAATGAAAGTGAGAGCACGCACTTTATAACAGCTCATCGAGTCATTTTACGGATGTAAGGTTTAGCAGTTTATTAAGCACCCTCTGAAAAGGTGTGTATATATATTTGTTTACTGTTAGTTGTAACGAGTGTTTTGTGTACTTCGCTGTGTATGTTGATGATAATGAAAGGGAGAGAGAGAGAGAGAGAGAGAGAGTTTATGGATAAGACTTTAATGCGCACTTCTTTTACTGTGTTTATTCAGCTCTTACAGTGATTCTCTGGAGTAAAACTAACGCTCATCTTTTGTGTGATGTACAATAAACTTCACTGAACTCGTCAGTATATTTTGGTCATCATTCGGACGGGGTTTGCTACAGCAGGCTTGTATTAATAGTGGATAAAAGCAGATGACAAATAAGTTATAACCATAATTAAACTAAACTATACCTGTTCTATCTCCATACAGCATATTTTCTCTGGCTCTGGCATTATTGTCCGAAATGAACACCGCAACTGAGAGTTTCCGTTCTGATATTATCAGATGAGATTGTCCTGGCTCTGAGCGTGAGCTCGTGATGCTCCGCCCCCTGGGCTGGCAGCAGCAGTTCATTTGCATTTAAAGGGATACACACTAAAACAACATGTTTTTCTGAGCTCCAAAAAATGACAATTTAAACATGCTGTAAAAAATGATCTGTTGGGTATTTTGAGCAAAAACTTCACATACATACTCTGGGGACATCAGAGACTTATTTTACATCTTGTGATAAGAGTCATAATAGGTGCCCTTTAACATTAATGAAACAGACTATATTAAGGCCTACTGTACCGCACGGTAGAGATGCGCGGTTGGCGGTTACAGCCGTGGACTCCGCGGATAAACCGCGGATTGGGCGGATGACGTGACGAAAAATAATATTTTAATTAAATTCGGGCGGGTGGCGGGCGGTTGAACCAATCAAATGAAACATATATGTATACACAAATCAACGGATGGCGGGCGGGTGCGGTTTTGAAAATTGGTCAAAAACGTTGGTGCGGCTGGATGGCGGACGGATGATGATTTTTGTGATGCGGTTGCGGATGAAATAATAGCCCATCCGCGCATCTCTACCGCACGGATATAATATAAGGTTACTCATCAGATGTTCTCCTCCAACAGTTCACCAAATGTTCACTTAAGACATAACAGGTAAGGCAAGGCAAGTTTATTTATATAGCACATTTCATACACTATGGCAATTCAAAGTAGCCTGACTACATTAGACTTCTTACTTCCGCTCAATTTCATTTCGCTTCTGTACTCAGTCTGAGACAGCGTAATAGCTTTCCGTTTTCCTCCGGCCTGAAAACAGCCGGCCAATCAACGAAAAGAGGGCGGGCTGAGAGCCGTGACGTAGACACTGATTGTACCGTGGATGCGTAGATTTACTTAACATAATCTGCAAAAGTCGTTCACAGCCATGTTCACTCCGGTATTTCGCTCGATGGTTTTGTTTTCGCATCATACTACATGTGTTTACAGTGGAAGTTAGATGCGGCTGAGCATGCACATAACACACGCCATAACCAAACGTTATGTGATTGGCTTACGGGAACCAATGATTTTAAACTTAAGACAAGTGCCTCCCCACGAGAAAGAAAACGCTTTTCAATTATGTCATGCCAGACTCTGTCTACGAAGCAAAGCGAAGTAGCAGAGTTTGGTATTACCAGGCTAAATTCAAAGTGCTTTACATAGAAAGGAATACAAATAATCACAAAATAAAAGCAAGGAAAATTAAAACCGAAAAAAAAATTTGTTTTCGCATCATACTACATGTGTTTACAGTGGAAGTTAGATGCGGCTGAGCATGCACATAACACACGCCATAACCAAACGTTATGTGATTGGCTTACGGGAACCAATGATTTTAAACTTAAGACAAGTGCCTCCCCACGAGAAAGAAAACGCTTTTCAATTATGCCATGCCAGACTCTGTCTACGAAGCAAAGCGAAGTAGCAGAGTTTGGTATTACCAGGCTAAATTCAAAATGCTTTACATAGAAAGGAATTAAAATATCACGGGAGCTCTAGGACTGACTCCTTGGGTTCACTGCCCCATCAATCCACACCCCAAAAAACCCATTTGTTCAGAAGCTCTAGGAATGGAGTCGATCCAGTCCGCACCCCACAGAACCTCGAGTTTAATTGACACATCAAACTCACTACTCCACCACAGATCATCAGCATGGTTTCATCTCTCAATTTCTCCAATTAAGTAATTTATGTTTGTCTCTTATCCCATTTTCAGTGCCGGTTCCAGCTGCGGCTGGCATAATAGCTAAAATAGCTGGCCATGCTTAGAGTGAACCCTTGATATTTCTAGTTGATGTGATCCTAATAATCTGAGTGCTCTGTTAGGTTTATATTCAGGGATGTATTGAGGTCATAGGCCACTGAGTGATTTATATACCAGTAATAATACTTTAAAATCAATCCTAAATGTAACTGCGAGCCAATGTAAAGACCTGAGGACTGGTGTGATGTGTTCATATTTTCTGTTTATGCTCAGAATCCTGGCAGCAGCGTTCTGTATTAGCTGCTACTGTCTTATGGTCTTTTTGGGAAGGCCAGTGAGGAGTCCATTACAATAATCCACCCTGCTGGTGATGAAAGCATGCACAAGTCTTGTCTGGAAACAAAGCATCTAATTCTTGCAATATTTTTTAGATGATGGTAAATGGACTGCATTTATATAGCGCTTTCACAGACCCAATGGCCACCAAAGCGCTTTACAATATTGCCTCACATTCACCCACTCATTCATACACCGACGGCGGTGTCAGCCATGCAAGGCGATCCAGCTCGTCAGGAGCAGCTGGGGTTAGGTGTCTTGCTCAAGGACACCTCGACACTTGGTCAGGTGGAACCGGGGATTGAACCACCAACCTTCCGGTTTGTAGACAATCTACATGAACCACTGAGCCACTGCCGCCCCAGATGATAGTAGCCTATGCTGATTTAGTTATTGCTTTGACATGATTACTGAAACTAAGGTCTGACTCCAGAATCACACCGAGTTTCCTGACTTGATTTATAGTTGTTTGACCCCTAGCGTCAAGGTATGCGTTCACCTTGAGAACTTCATCTTTGTTTCCAAATGCAATGACTTCAGTTTTGTCTTTGTTTAACTGCAGAAAGTTTTGGCACATCCAACTGTTCACTTCATCAATGCATTGGCACAGGGAGTCAATGGGGCTGTAATCGTTAGGCGATAGGGATAAGTAGATCTGTGTGTCGTCTGCATAGCTGTGGTAAGCAATTTGGTTCTTTTTCATTATTTGGCTCAGTGGGCTCATGTACAGGTTGAACAGGAGTGGCGCAAGAATTGAGCCTTGAGGGACTCCGCATGTCATGGATTTCCATTCAGACTTATGGTCTCCTATACTCACATAATAACCTCTCCCTTCTAAGCATGACCTGAACCATTTGAGGACTATCCCAGAAAGCCCGACCCAGGTTTCCAGCCTGTCAAGAAGTACAGTAGGTAATGATTGACAGTGACAAATGCAGCACTGAGGTCGAGTAGTACCAGAATTGATGTTTTGCCTGTATCAGTATTTAAACAAATATAGTTTATTATCTTTATGAGCGCTGTCTCTGTGCTGTGATGTGGTCGGAAACCAGATTGAAAATTGTCAAAGTATCCATTTGAGATTAAGAATTTGTTCAGCTGATTGAAGACAACTTTTTCAATGATCTTGCCTATGAAAGGGATATTTGAGATTGGTCTGTAATTGCTCAATATGTTGCTTTCCAGATTGCTCTTTTTCAGGAGGGGCTTGACAACTGCAGTTTTACGGGACTTTGGAAAAGTCCATAGAGAAGTGAGGAATTTATCACTTCAAGGAGATCTGCTTCTAAGAAAAGGAAGTGGGGATTGTGTCAAGGGCGCATGTTAATGTTTTAAGGTGCTGAACTGCTGAACCAAAATTTTACCACTAATTTCTTCAAAATCAGACATAGTAACTTTCTGCGGATGTGGTCTGATCTGCCTGGCCTCAGTGCCACGCGAGGATTTGCTGATCGCCTTTCTGATATTATTGATTTTCTCCGAGAAGAAGGAAGCAAACTCATTATACTTGCTGTCTGAGAGCATTTCACTGGGAATCTGGCTTGGGGGTTTGTTAGACTCTCTACAGTAGCAAAAAGAGTGCATGTGTTGTTTATGTTTCTGTTTATAATATTTGAGAAGAAAGTATGTCTAGCTTTGCCTAGTTCCACATTGAAAGCATGGAGGCTGTCTTTATAGATGTTATAATGGACTACAAGTGTTGTCTTCCGCCATATGCGCTCAGCTTTTCTGCATTGTCTTTTCATATTTTGCACTGCTATTGAGTTTCTCCAAGGTGCTTTTTGTCTGCCACTCTTCTTCCTGACTTTCACAGGAGTAATATCATCTATTACACTCTGAGTTAAATGACTCAAGGAGAGAATCAACAGAGTCTGCAGATATGCTTGGTGTTAAAGATATGGCCTTCATAAATAGCACACTAGTGTTCTCATTTAAGCATCTCTTCTTGACAGACACAGATCTAGCTTCAATAGTAGGAGAGATCAATATGTCAAAGAAAATACAGAAATGATCAGACAGTGCTACATCCTTAATAACAATCGATGAAATGTTTAGACCCTTACTGATAAGTAAATCTAGAGTGTTCCCACGATTGTGTGTGGGTCCGTGTACATGCTGAGTCAGATTAAAAGTAAACAGTCATGATTTATTTTGCCATATTGGTTTCTGCATTATGTACGTGAATATTAAAATCCCCAGCAATAGCAAAACAGTCAAACTCTGAGGAAATTGTTGATAACAGCTCTGTAAAGTCCTCAGCAAAGGCTGGAGAGTTTTTTGGAGGCCTGTAAATAATGATAAGTAAAATGCGTGGAGCACCTTTTAACACAATACTCAGATGTTCGAAAGATGGGTAATTCCCAAATGATACTTGCTTACATTGATAGACATCTTTAAAAAGTGCAGCTACACCCCAACTCATAAAAGTTAGGAGGGGCTGTTTCATTGAGGACTGTTGCACTGCAGCTGTCTTCTAGCCAAGTTGCATTTAGAAGCATAAAATCCAGGTTGTTTGTGTATTAAGTCATTGACTAGAAGTGATTTATATTTAAGTGATTGTTTGTTTAAAAGTGCTAACTTGACAGTATACATTTTTTCCCCCACAGCAATCTTAGTTTGACATGTAACAGGCAGCAGATTAGATTGGTTTGCTGTACAGCTTGGGAAGACCTTAGACTTTCTAGCATGTAATATAACAGAAATAGAAAAAGATACAGGAACATTGGGTTCACGCTTATTCTGTATACATTTGAGAAAGTTACTGTTATCATAGTGGGGACCCGACACATATCACTGAGAGCTGGTATTAGTTGTTTTTAGTTCACCTAGATCAGAAGGAGGAGGGTGTGGGCCCTGGCGTTGTGGCAGAGGCCGAAGAGCTCTCACAGGAGGAGGGGGAGGGCGAGCTGGGCCCGCAGGCTTTGGTGGTTGCCCCTTTTTGGTTGATATCTGGGGGCTTGCAGCAAAAGAGTGGGATAGTTTAGTTCCAGCATACACCAGTTCCTCCAATTTCTCGGAGAAGCGGGGAAGCTGGGAGATGGTCCTCACTGCAGAACACGAAATCCAGGTGAAAGGTGAAAACCTTACATATACCTAAACCTACCCATCTCCACCCCCTGATCCCTAAACCCACCCCTAAACCTACCAATCTCCACCCCTTAGATCTGGATCCAACTCCGCCCCCTCGATCTTGTGTACTGCAGTGAGGTGCTACTGGAAGCTGGAGAGAGGAACAACGTGTCTGGTGAGAGGGGCTGTTGCTCTGGTGTTACCGGAGGATGTGATATGTTGTCCTGGTTTTCCTTGCTGTTTTCCAGAAATTCATACTTGGGTGCTGAAACTTCGAGCAGTTCTAATCCATCACAGTCTGTCTGTGGTGAGCTCTGTGGGCAGGGCTCAGCTGAGATTGTGTCCGTGAACAGAGGTTGTTGTGGCTGCATGGTGTTATCATTGTCCTTGTGTGATACTGTATGTCAACCACATGTCCATTCAGGTGCTGAAGTGAAGTCCTGTGTTCATTTATACTCTGTCCAGGTGTGTGTGTGACATTCAGGTTGAGTGGATTGGCACACACTGCTGAAGGGTGATGGAGGGATAAGTTAATGTTGTCCTTTAGCACTCTTGAACCAAGTTTGTTTGGGTGGAGGTCCTCCTGCTTGAACAGTTGTCTCTGACTCCAAAAAAGATTGAAGTTGTCAATGAAGTTTACTTGTTTTATAGTGCAGGTTTTTTGCAGCCATGTATTAAGCCCAAGCAACCATGAAAACCGATTTGTTTCTCTCACTGGAAGTGGTCCACTGATGATAGTCTGAACTTTCAGTCTTCTAATTGTTTCAAAAAGTTCATTGAAATCCCTCTTGAGGAGTTCTGACTGCTCTTTCTGAGAATCATTCTTCCCCACATGAATGATAAGTCAATTTGCAGTCTTATGTTTCATTAGAATGTTCTGAAGTTCCCTGTTTGCCATATCTGGGGTAGAGGATGCTACTGCGGCAATATGTGATGCTCGTGACAATCTGATGTCTCGAGTGCCTTTGGGTCTCACTCCCTGTTTGTGCCATCGATTAGTGTGTTGATCGGCTTATTTCTCTACAGTCAGTATGGCTTGTTGAGGAGCACTAGATTCGTGGGACTCACCGGCTGTATGCTGGGGACGTCCATGACGAAGCTCTGTTGTGTGTTCCGTCTGGTTTGGTAGTCCCGTAAGTAACTTTGTTTCAAGAACTGCAATCCTTTGTAAAAGTCTGTGGCAGTTTATGCAGCAAGTAGATTCTAGAAAAGGCATTTTCTTTCTTATCCTTTTGGATGTAGGCAGCTGTGTTTTCCCTTCTCCGAAATGTAAGCTGATGGCAGTGAGAGGCTGGTCGGCTTTTTTGTAGTAATCTTCCAGTCACAAAAGTTTCTAGTTTTAACGTTGATGTCAAGCTATGTCAATTTAGCACTGTGCTGATTTGCTGAAGTTAAAATTAGGAGATAAAATATAAAAGTGATGGAGCAACAGTAGCTAAGCAGGAAGTTGTAATGATAATGTTTGCAAGAATAGGCTACTCACCAAGGCAGATATGTAAGGAATAATGTTGAGCAAGGCGGTTGTTATAGTGAATACAACCCCGACAGGCTGATCAGGACCCCGACGCGAAGCAGAGGCTTCCCGCTTATTACATGGTTACCTACCAAATCAATCAATAATTTGACACAAAATATTGATTTAAAAAGGAGTTTATTGATTTATAAACGATTGTATTGCTTCCGCTAAAGAAAATAGTTCTGTCTCTACGGTTAGAATCCTGCGTCCATAGCAACGCTCTGTTTTTCATGGCAACGGTGTATTATACTTAGCAGCGGTCTGTTATCAAGAAATAGCAGACCGCATTCTACATTAGAATTCAACCAAGCCATGTAATAGGCCTTTATCGCATCACAATAGAATGCCGGAAGTAGCCACTTGTTTTGCCTTTAGCTCGTAATTAGCCCCTGCACATTCCGACTTAATTTTAATGAAATATAAATATATAAAACACACATATTTCAAGCAAAAATAAAATATACATAATTCTGTTGTGGCAGGGCTAGTGAAAATGTTGTCCAGTTGAGTCATGAGCCCTGAACTCTGAAATCAGCAGTAGAATCTGTTAGCTCCGATATGATTCAGTTAATTTGAATTTTCTTGTACAGTAAACAAAGTTTAACAAAAAAAATACGGACTTGAGCCTCTAAAAGGCATGACTTCATTCTTACTATCATTATATTGAACATTAAAATTTTCTCATTTTTCTATGAGTGTTTTCATTTTTCATTCTCCTCCGCCTTGTAATGTCTTTCTGTTCCACAACTTCCAGAACTGGCATGCAAGATGAAGAAATGCACCGTACAAATTGCGCTTAGGACAAAATTTTGTGGTCATGTTTGCTCGGTTACTTTTTGCATAGTTCCCACTTCCTTTATCTAAAACAATTCAGAGAGTGTGTGCAAATAAACGCCACTGTCGGTGAGTGCAATTCCTTCTTAGTTAGTTTCCTCCAGTGTGACTAGGTGAGCCCTGGTCTGGTTGCTGCAAGTGGTCTAATACATCCTCGTTAGGTTGTTGAAGGGACCGTTGAGTGATGCTGAGCTCACCAATGATCCCGCATAGACATTCGGCTGCTTGTTAGTCAGAGGAAGGCAGAACAATCGAAAAGTATAAGAGTAAGGAAAGGCGAAGCAGACACAGAAAAAGAATAAAGTTTGTGCAGGTCAGACTGATGCTTGCGGCCCTCCGTGTCGTGAGTTGGCTGCTTGTTAGTACGCCAGGACCTCTGTCTTCCTTCACCTCCCCTCCCCTCCATCTCCGCTGGCCCCGTGTGCTCCTGGATGGCCAGGGGTCACTCCCAGCCAATTTAGAGTGATGCACATCTACTCTGTCAGCCGCCAGCTTCCAAACCGAAAATAATTACCGTGTGAGCATCTGCTGTCCCCGAGAGACGAACGATAGAGTCTGACACGAGCAGGACGGAGAAATTCCACACTCGGTTTCTCTTTTCCCCTTCTAAATGGTGGAGCAGGCCCAGATGAGGCTATAGAGAGAGAGAAACACCTGGTGAAATTCTCCCTCAGTGATCTGTGCATATGCTTAATAACTTCGCTCTGTAGTTAATTGGAATAATTGCCCGGAATGCTCTTGGAGAAAACAGAGTGGGATGCCTTGAGGAGAAAGGAGGAGGGAAAGACTGCGGCACATGCAAATACTTTACGTTTCTGTTAACTCAAGCTTTAAACATATATAGGCTGTGTCTGAGACTCAAGGCAGGTGCCTTGTTGCCTCACTTCCCAGTAGGTTGATAACTAGAAACGTTTATTCATCTAAAACAATTTTAAGTGAGCTTTAGAGATTACCAATCAACTGTTTAGAACCTATGCTTGTTTATTCAGAAAAATAGAAACAATTAATAAAAAAAAATTTTTTTACTCGATACAAAGTATAATAGCATTATAACTGGCATAAAACGGAAGTTGTGATAGTCAAGTCTTTCTTTATTGAGACGTATCCGAATGAAATGGCTTGAAGTGAAACACCCAACAGAGTTAAATTGCTGAATTCGGAACCGCATATTTCTGCCATGATATGGTAAAAGTAGTACAAGTAATAGGGGGGGCTGGGAGAGTTGTAACACTGGTTTAGCCTACTCCTCGCTGCAGACTGTAGCGTGGTGACATCACGTATTTGTGTCATGTATGTTACGTGTGGCATGTCTTTAGGCTTGTTCGACTTCATGCAGCTCTGCGCAGACCGAACGGCGGCTGACTTGAAGCAGTGCATAATTTGTCACTGTGTATTCTTAGATTATATATTTGCTAATTCGGACAATAATGTGTGTCGCCTTCATTGTTTTATACCCATGATTAATAACAGGGTTTCCTGTCCAGATCACAGACCTGTCCAGTGATGAACCACTGATCCTGCAGAAAGGTGAGCTGACTGTCATCCTTACAGAGGCTCTGTCTTTGAACTGCACATTCTGAGGCTTAATGTCTGCCTTATCTGTAGTAAAATGTAATACTCCTGCAAAGGCCCCTTTCACAACTGTCACAACTGTGTACAACTTTTTATCAAATTAAAAATGAAATACTAGCTATTGTTAAATGTATCATGCAATGTTTTAAAGATTAAGGCTCTTGTCCTCCATTTAAGACGAGAAGACTTCACATTATTTCTGGTAAGTGAATATAGCGAGCAATGCAACCAATGCTCACTAGTGGTTCATTCTAGACTAGAGTGAATGTTTAAGAATGATTTTGATAATTGGACTGCCCTAGAAATTGCTCTCTTGCCAGTGTACTTATCTTGGACTAGGGAGTGGATTGAGACACCCTATTACTATTTAAGTAATGACAGGATTATTTTAAGATGTAGATGAAGCAGCAGATGATAATCTGTACTACTATAGAATGTGCAAAATATTACTTTTTTATGTAACAATTTTTGATGTAAAGTTGATTTTAGTAAAAATACACTACATCAAGTTATGTACTTAGGGGAGAAAGTAAGATATCAAAGTTTTGCTTATGGGAAAAAAGAAACAGACAGTTAAAAATAGCAGAACGGGTCCAGATGTTGTGTTTGTGGACAGCTTATTAACAGACCTAAGTGTGTGATGCTGCGCCTCAGGCGCTAAAACGTCCCAGAGCTCTGCAATAATGTCCACAGCAGAGACTAATTAAAAAAACACACATTTCCACACTTCTCATCACACAGCGAGAAGAAACAAGTTAAAGTAACTGAAGTTTGCTTTGATTAAGGCAACATACTTAGCTGTTATTAATTATAGAATTATATATGTATATTATGTATGTATATATGTTTATAAAATTGATTCTTTTTAATGAAGTTGCATTTAAAATTGCGTGTGCTCTCAGTTTGAATGGGCATGATGCTTATATATACATGATCTGGAAAATGAACTGGTGCGATCGATTACTTCCATAATATTCATGACTCATCAATGAATGTACAGGAGCTAATGCATGTAATGTTTTCCATGCACTGTTCATTTATTCAGCCACTCAGTATCTACATTACCCTTACAAGCATTTTGTATGTTCTGTTATTGAACGATTAGTGCTCTGTGCTGCTTTACTGTACATTATTCAGGTGCAGATGATCCTTGCAGACACCAGAATACATGTAACACAACTTCATACATATGTATGTGGGATGACATACTGCAAGGCCGTAATAGAGGCCATGTGTCTCGCGCTTCTTCACATACGGTCCTACACGCCTCTACAGGAAGAGCTCTAGCCCATTTGTCAGTTGAATATGTTTATTTCAGGGCTATTTTAATTATAGCTCATTGGAGTGTGTCACTTCACTTGTGGAGTGTGTGCGCGCAAGTGTTTGCGTTTGAGCTTGCTGGGTGTAACTCCCAGGTCTTTATGTGAGAGAAGTACTCGTTCATCACTGTCTCGGGGGACAAAGGAAACCTGTAGCGCATGCTAAGTGGCCCAGCCCTTCACATGGCTGTAAGAATACATTAGGGTACACACTCACAGCCTAGCACATGGCTGCCAGAATACATTAGGCTCCACACACACACACACACATCCCCGTGATAATAAGCGCTGAATTCTTTATGCTTTCCTTTCTCATTCTCTCCTATCAGCACTCCGCAAAATCAGTATTGAGTGGACTGATAAGACACTCGTATGGACAATAGACACCTCCTTTGTTTGGTGGCATGCTTGTTTATTATTCAGTTGCATTGTAGGATTGCTTGCTTTTACTCTCTGGCATGTGCTGCTGCTTTCTCAGTGTTTCTCATACATATACACGCTTCTCCGACTGCGTCTTTTGTCTTCTTTCTAGTGTAGTGAGCTTGTTTTGGATGGCCACACACATAATTCACTGGTATGCTGTGATTCCATTGTAACCATAAAAGCAGTGATTCTCAAGCTTTCAACAGTAAAACAAAAATGGCGGAACACTCCTAATTTGTTTATTTCATATATCTCGAAATAGGCTAACAAATCAATTATTTCTTTGAATTTCATAGACTGCTAATTTTACCCTATGAAAATAAATGAGCTGACTAATGAGCTAGCTAAATTGTTGGACTGATGTATGCACACTGATGTATGACTGTCAGAAAACAGAACAGGGGTTTTTATTTGCTATAAAACAGAAAAGTGGTTTTCATTTGCTAAAAATGTAATTTAAAATAAGTTGTTAAATTGTTAGCGTTTTTAAACTTTAAGTGAGCCTTAGGTTACAGCAAAGTTAATTTAAATGTAAAAAATAAGCATAAACAATAATCAATATAGAGAGATACTGCTAAATATGACTCTAATACTCTAATATTAATATCTATGTCAGTTATAATATATTGTTTTGTAGCATCTGGACCAATCAGACACACAATTATTCATTATATTTTGTCCAGTCTGCAACTAACTCCAGGTAGAACCAGGCCTCTGGTCATCGTGGCAAAAAAAAAGAAAAAAAAAAGAGCCATTTACGACCAAAAAGAATGTGGAAAGAGTTAACTCTCACTCCATTTCCCCATCAACTCTCACTCCATAATGCCATAAAAAAGGACTCTTCCCCATTCATTCAGGAAACCTTTTATGAGTGAACATGCATATCTCCAGGACATTGTGTGTATGGTTATTACTGTCTTGTATAGTATATTTTGTATTATATACCATTTTATGCATGCTTTATGATAGAACCACTAGTTAATGTAACCATTTTTGGTATCTACGAATTAGTATTTTGATTATCTAAATGATTGTGTATATTATATGTTGATACCTATGTAACACATCTTTCAAGGTTCTTTGAACTAAGAAACTGATGGTTCTGTTCAGATGGTTAAATGACTCTTTCCATAGATTCATTCCCCTGTTCTGTTTCCCATTATATTCACTTTTCCATTTTCCCATGGATGTGTACTTTGTGTGTATGTATTTGTTTAGATATAGTTACGTGTTCGTGATTTAGTTAAATAAAACTTTTTTGTGCACATTTTGCACCAGTATTGATTCTGTTGATTCACTGCTTGGAGACAAAGTCCCTTTTACGATGCAATCACTGCTATATGCTAAGGCAGAGTTATTTTTCTGTGGCCACGAAAAATATCCATTTTGAGAGTTGACAGACGATCAATACTAAGTGTTCGCTGGGTAAACAGATTAATTAATTGTAATATTAATTCAGCTACATCAAGTTAATTCTATTAACTGATGCAAATATTTAGAATTAATTATAACAAGTTATAATTAATTATTCATATTTCCCTTTCGAGCTAATTTGCTACAGTTTATATGTATACAATATAATTTTATTATATATAGATTATTATATATTTAGATTTTTTTTTTTTATCACTCACTCATCTCACAGACCAGTTGGAAACCTTCACAGACCACCAGTGGAGCACAGTTTGAGAACCATTGTCATCACATATGTCATTGGGTCTCTAATGGTGGATGTATTCACCATTCATTGCAGTGTCTGTACGATAGTGTGTGTGTATGTTTTAGGGTGCATTCTCATCAGGCCTAGCTGGTGGCAGAGCTCTTATCAGACAATGTCAGACCTCTGGGGCTGCCAGTTTGTTTCGTACCGATAGTGACTAAATTAAATCTAGATCCTCCACCAATTATTTCCCTTATGGTGGCAATAATTGTCCCCGTTAGCGCCCGCAAAACCGTAATAGACGCCAGGGCAACCCACGGCTGCAGTATGTTTTGGTCTTGCTTTTGTTTGTGTTGGCCGTAACGGCACGTTAGAAGTGAAGTGATGTGTTCGTAAAGCCTATTTGCTGCCTGTTTTTGTGTGATGGTCCAGACTGCTTTCAAACCTGCCAGGCTCTTTTGTCACTGAGCATATATAAGCCCCTCTTGCTACACTCCCACCTTCCTTTGCTCCTCTCTCTCTTTGTTGCTCTAGCACAACATTAATATGGTGAATAGGCACTTCAGGGTTATTTGGGAGCTTTTCAGGGAAGTGTAAGCAGAGGGGAGAAGGAATAATGAGGTGTGGTGGCACAAAACAGACTAAATGAAGAGATAAGACAAGATTATTATTGTGGAAATGGCAAAGTCAGCAAACCTCCTTTAGGGTTCTGCATAAATCTAAAATTACAGAATTATAAAATTATGAGAGGCAGCATTGGCACCTCATGCACCAACCAGTTTGTGAATCATTACTTTTTATCACATTTTTTTTCCTCAAAGTTTTTTTTTTTCTTTTTTTTTTTTCTTTAATCAATGCATGCACATGCTGTGAATGCTTTGAATTTCAAAGATTTGCAAGAGCTGAATTATTTGTGGAAGAAAATTCAAGTGCTATGAATTTATTCATCCCAAAATAATCATGCATATTCATGAGTCCCGTCTGCATAATATTTTTTGGGGGGAGGGGCAGACACAATAATGGGTACATAGCAAATCTGGCGTCTGATATCATTTGTGACATCTTCCCTATGGAAAATCTTGGTCAGTTTTAGACTTTTTCCCCAGAATCATAATGATAAAGTTTAATTTCTAAATTAGACCATTTACAAGTTACATATACAATGTAAGCTCCCTAAAACCTGTGGCCCATGTAAGCGGGAGATTTACAGGGTGAAGCAGGGTGAACATCAGCCTCCAGCAGCAGGTAGCCTGTATCGAGGACATGCATCCCCCCTCCTCTGTAACACACACACACACACACACACACACACACACACACACACACACACAAACCCAACACACACACACACACACACTTTTATTCTGAGCTCAGAGGAGGCAAAGATTTTAAACATGTATTTTACTGCAAAAAAAGCCTGTAGTTCTGAATGCTATTACAGAACAAGAGTGGGTTTACACATAGTTATGCTGTGGAAGCAGAAGTGTTTGTAATAAAAGCACCTCAGGGAATTTCGTCTGTTTGTAAATGCGGTGATGTGGTTGGCATAGGATTCCACAGTGTTCTGTAAGACAGTTTTACTGCCATTGATTTCATTTTCAACGTTTACGTTCTTACACAAGAACATTTTTGTGTTCCTTTCTTCCTCTATTTTTGTCTTTTCCCCTTTCCTTTACTGTTTACATACTTGTTTTTTTTCCTGTTTTATTTCCTTCACTTCCCTGTTCTTTTTAAATTTCTCATTTCTTTCTTGCATGTTTCTTTTGCTTTTATAATTTCCCTTCCCTTTTCCTATTTACTTTCAGTTCTTTTCCTCTTATCATTTCCCATTTCTTTACCGGTTTCTGCCCTTATTTTTACCCTTTCTAATTCTGATTGCTATATTTTCCCTTTCTTCTTTAATTTCCCCTTTCTTTCCTGTATCTCTTCTTTGCTTTTTCATTCTACTTTTCTTCACTTCCCTTTCCTTTTTCCTTTTCTTTACTCCCTTCTATTTTCTTTTCCTCTTTTCCTGTTTGATTTCCTCTTCCTTTCATTCTTTTTCTTTTCTTTTTTCTTTCGCAACCGCTTTAGTGTTTTAGCATGATGCTTCAAATTACATCTGAAAGAGGGAAAAAATGACCCAGTGGATAATTTTAGATGAGCTCTGCTAAAGGCTATCCATTTTTTTATTTATGATTTTGGCATTCTATCTCTGTTTATTAAATCAGAGAAAATGCCCTCCCTTGGGAACTTTTGGGCTTTTGACCAACGGCTGAAATCAATCCCACAACTGAAACGGCATGATGAAATTGGACTCCCCACGAGGAGCAGGTTGGTCCAGGAAGACGTGGGTGAGATTTAGCTTTACTCTCATCTTTTTCCTCTTTTCTTCCCCCATTACACATCTCCTTCATCCTGGCAGGTTGTCAAGCAACCGTAAGGCGGCCGAAAAAAAAGGGATGGAGGATGGAAAGAGAGGAGATTGGAGAGAAAGGAGACAGGCAGATAAAGAGCAATCTCCTTGGCTGGTTGTGAGGGTGTAGGTACACTCCAGATGGTGACCCAGAACTTGATGGGCTACATTGTGGAAATAACCCTCTCAGTCTCATCAAGAGACTCAGAAATCACTCATAGTCCAATAAAAACCCTCTTTCTCTGAGCCACAGCCACCCCCATCACAATAAGAACACCTTTAGAGAATAAGATTCTGAGTAGCACCAATAAAGGTTCTTCAGTTTGCTAGAAATCTCTTTTAGAAACAACCAGTCCATGAGGGATCTACCAGGAACATAATCATAAAAAGGTTACATGAATGAAATATTAATGTGATTCTAGTTCAACATGTGCTTTTATGTGCTGTCCTACAGAAATATATTGTAAGAAGTCTATAGATAGAACTTGCAACCTATTTGCTGCCTGAACGTGCATTAAACGTTAAGCATTTTAGAGCTACTGCACTTACAGTTATGCATTATTATTTATTTCTTTATTATTATTATGCATTATGATATATATTTCCTCGCCAGTCTAAAAATGCTAACAAGGTCAAAAACTGCTTCAAACAAATCTTAGGTTTTGAGAGGGGAGATTGCTTTTAGAGACCTGAAAAGCTGTACACCATGTTTAAAAATAGTATATAAAGCCATAAAGAGACAATAATGCTTGTCTCAGCAGCCCATGCAAACAGATTTCTCTCTTTCTGTGTTGATTTGTATATAAAAAGGTGTTAGTCAAAAGAAGTACATTTTACGGTAATATATAATATTCATAATTAACCAACAGCGTTGTCCTTGCCTTAACATCAAATGCACAATCACATCTGATTTTCAGCATTGCTGACTAAAATGCCTTCATTCCCTGGCCCCATGGGATATTCAAACTTGGATAAATAATCGAGTCCTAATCCATATCACCTCACTAAGATTTACATAATCAAGTGAAATCTGCATGTTGCAACCCCATTCGCCCCTGCTGTGGTACAGGTCGCATGTACATTGCATTAATATGTGCAGTGTCTCCCTGTTCCTTAGGAGATTCGCCGGTACATTTGTGTGACCAGAATCCTAATAATTAGCTTGTGCCTTACAGATTAAGCCACCTGTAGTCAATGCATGGCAGGAAGGTGACTTGTGATTTTGTCCTCTGTGTTTGCATGATAATGTGATGTGGTTTGTCTTCCAGGCCCAGATATGTGATATTGGTTTTAATTGTTATAAAGGAACAGGCCGACTTTTTGGGACTTTAGCTTATTCACCGTATCCCCCAGAGTTAGATAAGTCCATACATACCCTTCTCATCTCCGTGCGTGCCGTAACTCTGTCTGACGCACCCACCGCTAGCCTAGCTTAGCACAAATACTGGAGGTAAACGGCTCCAGTTAGCCTAGGCTAGCGGTGGGTGCCTCAGACAGAGTTACGGCACGTACGGAGATGAGAAGGGTATGTATGGACTTATCTAAGTCTGGGGGATACGGTGAATAAGCTAAAGTCCCAAAAAGTCGGTGTGTTTCTTTAAGGCAACATTAAACACTAGGTGAAACACACTTTTACCTGCCATTACTTTTAAAAACCGTAAGATTTTAACTTGAATCAGTGATGATCACAGAATGTTATTTAAACATTGTATCAATTAACCTTACGGATTATTAGAACAAAATTATAAAACCCTAGTTTAAATCTTTGGGGTCGGTAAGATTTTTAAATGTATCTCATGCTCACATAGGCTGAATTTATTTAAAAATACAGTAAAACCAGTAATATTGTGAATATTATTACTGTTTTCTATTTTAATATATTTTAAAATGCAATTTATTCCTGTAATGGCGAAGACATTTTTAATGAAAACAATTAAAAATGTAGCAATATTATGATCAGCTATTGAATCCATCCTGACTCTCTTCATGCAGCAACAAAAAGGAATGTTTAGACTTTTGTTTACCATGCTCATAAATCTCAACAAAAGTTAGCTGAGATGGAAAACAATTATTTCAGAAGGCCGTTATAATATGCTGAGACCATTATAGTTTAGGTAGAGCAACAGCAAGCATCCACCTGGCGTTTCATATCTCCCACCTGTTGGTAGAAATACAAACTAAGATTGATTCTGAAGTACAGTAGAGTGTTTGCATTTGAGAGAAAGCCAGGTTGGTATTGTAGTTGCCAAAAGCAAAGTGGTTCCTCATCGGTGTGTCTTTGTGCAGCATATAGAGAACGAGAAGAAAGACAAAAATAACCCATTGAAGTGAAACAAAATAACAGTGTCTGTCTGCATTGAAGCCACTGAGGTAAAGGACCCTGTAGAGTCAAGGCAAGTTCACAATAGCATTCACAACCATCTTAGAATAAGAGGGCACAAAGAGAAAGTGAAATAAAAGTAAGATCGAGAGCACGTAGTATTCACTCTGCTACATCCTTATTATTGCTGTAGACTCATCTTGAATTATTGAGCGCTTCAGAGCTTACGGTTACTCAGATGCACTCAGAGGCTGAACAATTGACCCAGTCTTGACTTGTTGGGGTTACTTACAGCAGTTTACTTGTTTATCTTGCATTATCGATTGTTAAGCTATGGCAAGGATATAAACAAGTGTGTGTACTAAGATAACTTTGACAAATCCGAGTATTTTAACCCTCATTTTATGTTGATATGAATTTACTGGTTTTATGTTTGAGGTACCAGAGACCATATCATTTTGAAACGAAGCCTAAAGCTCAACATTGAAGCTTTAGGGTTAATATCAAAATTACTATGGTCTATTTTTTTTTTTTTTTTTTGGAGCTGTCAAAATTGTCTTGAATGCAAAGAAAATACATCATTCAGAATTTGAACTTTAAAAAACACAGTTTTCAGTTCATTCAGTAGCCTATGTTCCTTATTTACTCACCATTTAGTTAATAGCTCTTCATAGTAAAAGTCTTTACTCCTTCCAGCTGATTCTTATCACCAGAGCTGCTTAAAACCTGCTGCTTTCTCCATGGATCCGTTTAAAAATCATTAGGATGCTCTTCGGCAGTTTTTCTACTGACACTTATGTTAATCAGTGCTGTTAATGTAACCCTATTTAGATGCTGAGATGACACAGGAGGCTTATCGCCACTGATGGTGACGCCTCATTGACTTTTGCAGGCCTGTGTCCTTCTTTCTTTTACCTAATCACCCTGGGTTGGACAGTCAGGATTGTTTTCATCTGGAAATGGTGCATGCAGCTGTTGATGATAGTTTACACACAAACAAACGCACACGCTATGACACACTCTACATTAGCGATGTGACCTCTTGTGGAAATAAAGGGTGAGAGAGTTGTTCGTATGCTGGGTTGTTCTCATCTTATCTGCATTTGTGTTATCATTGAAGAAGCAGTCTGGGTAAAAGTCATAGTTATAGGCAGCAGGATATAGAGGAAGGAAGGCAGCAAGGACACGTCCAAATACATTCTGATCACGCAGATGCCCGAATTTTGTATGTAGCATAGATGTACATTACCATTCAAATGTTTGGGGTCAGTAAGATTTTTTTTTTTAAGGCTGCTTTACATTGATTGGTTACAAACAAAAAATCCTATTTCAAATAGACTCCTTTTTTTATACAAAATGCATTTTCACATTTACTTTTATTCATTTAGCAGATGCTTTCATCGAAAGTAACTTACAAATAAGGAATACAATAAGCGATCTTGCAGAGAGAGAGAGAGACTGTGTGTGTGTTTTCCACACTGATAATGTAACGTTTAAGTCCAATGATTATGAAGAAATGTAAAAAGGATCAAATTTTAAAAGGTTTTTGAAATAACTCAAAAGTAGGTAATCCAAATGAGCTAAAAAAAATTAAATAAAAACAGAGGCACAAACTAGCTTTTTGAGCTAGGCACAAACAGTACAGGAAAATGAATGGGAACTAAAGAGGAACTAAAATAGTGCTGATGAACCAAATGCAGACAGGTGCGCTAATTAAACAAATTATGAACAGCCATGGTAACTGAAGACAAATGGGAACACAGGAAACAGGAAACTATGGCCCGGTTTCACAGACAGGGCTTAGACTAAGCCAGGATTAGACCATAGATCAATTAGGACATTTAAGTAATTTTTATAACCATGCTTAGAAAAAAAAACATTACCGATGTGCATCTTAAAACTAAAAAGGCACTGATATATTTTTAAGATCAGTCAGTGCAAGTTTATTTCAGTGGAAACAGCTCAGACTTACATTTTAGTCTAGGACTAGTCTTAAGCCCTGTCTGTGAAACCAGGGGAAAGATAACCAAACTAAAAGTCCTGGAATGTAGTTAGTTCATTGTATGACGTTATGGTGCCTTGGAACCCATTGACTGGGCAGCTGCCTTAGATTTAGGACACAGTCAGAGTTCAAATTTTTGCAGCAGGGCTTAATGGATATCAACACAAGGGAGTTGCACTTCTGAGGGCTAAGAGAGTCAAACTAGCTGTGACCCGATGCATCTTGCATACTCATTTCTGTCACAACATTTATACTAGAAACTATGATATTTACCATGCTATTTGACAGTGTATTTTGAATTATGTTCGCTGGCCTGCAGGTTGTTCTAATATAAATAATGAATGACTAAAATATAGGAAGCTGATGATATGTTGATCGTCAGACAGATTTTAATTGCATTTAAAGTCATTGCTTGAGACGTTGTTGTGCAGGTTTTGTTGTGGTACTTGAGGAAGCTTCATCATGTAATGAAATTTTCATCCATTCCATCTGTAATAATTACTTAACATCTGTCAAAGCTCAACAATATCTTTCTTTATTGAGCAATGCACAGTGAATGGAACAAACGGTTCTCTCTCTCTCTCTCTCTCTCTCTCTCTCTCTCTCGCTATGTGTGTCATCCCGCACCATCTGGAATAAAGGTGTTCACAAGTATGCATGGTGCGCTATGGGAAGCTGTTAACCACGCCCTAACAGACAGAAGATTCATATGATCCTTCAAGAGCCCATTTAATCATTCGCTCTGCTGATAAGAGCCCAACTTTTACACCGCACCTCTAAACCGAGTAATGACACGTGGCGCATCTAATTATAACACACCTTTTAAAACCTTATCAAGGTTAAATGGTTTTATAAGATGTACACAGATGTTTATAATTTTGATTAATTGCTTCGACTAATTCATATTTAATCTGTTTCGAAATCTCGTACATTCCCAAAAAGCTCTAGTGATTCACTGATGATTAAAAAGAAAATATCCAGGCTGGGAGACACAGAATGTTTTAAATGTGGCTGTGTTGAGTCTGTCTTAGCATTTAATTATCAGCCCAGTGTATTTCTGTTCATTATCTTGACTGATTTCTCCATCCAGATTCACAGTGTGCGCATAAACAGCGTTCTGAACGGCACCTCTGTTTGTTCATCATAGTCTTGCTTTATTCAAGCCAATCATTCATCAAGGGAATCGCAGAGTGATAAACTCAGCATGCGATCCCAGTCCAAACATGAAATCTTTATGAGGGCAGTGTCTCGCCACAGCACAACAGTCAGAAAGCCCTGGGCTCTGAAGTAAAGCCTCTTTGGTTTGCAATGGCCTTTGTGTCACACACACATACATAGGATTTTGTCACTATGACAGAAAACTCTGTGGTTGTAACGTTCATGATAGTAAGTTTAGTCATTTAGCAGGTGCTTTAAGTGCAACATACATTACAGGAACAATCCCGCTGGAGCAAGCTGAGGTTAAGTGCCTTGCTCAAGGGCACAGCGGCGATATCTCATGGATCACCTCTTGCATGAATCAAACTTCCTTTTAGTTACCAGGGCTGCGTTTCCCAAAAGCATTGTGAGCTAAGTTGATTGGCAATGGTCTTCGCAATTAATTTTTGGGAGACCCAGTCCAGGCCTATATCGTATGCCATAACCCCTTTTGACACTTATATTGGTATGTTCAGATGGAATATTATATTATATTATATTATATTATATTATATTATATTATTTACCACAATTCTTTACATTTTAATAATAATACGGACGTCAATTGACTTCAGAAAGATGCAGTTGATGCAGTCTGCCTTGGCTTTTATCCAAGATCTTACTGGAGTCATGTCATACAATCTGACAAACAACAATAAAAAAAAATCTGCATAAGTATTTAATAAACAAGCATGCAAAAAGATAGAGAGATGTTAATAAAGAACATTTGAATGTTGGGCAAATTTGCAGGCAGATTCTTTGTGGTCCGGCTTAGTGTTGTTAGAAAGCTGAGGTCAACAAGTTCAACATATTTAGTTGATTCCACAGTGCACACACAGTATGAACATCCGTGACCGCTGTGACAGAGTTTGTCAGAGCTCAGAGATTGATTTCAGATCAGAGTCTTTGGCTGTAATCCTCACACACAAGCGTGCTGAGCTCTGCCACAACTGCAGCTGAACTCTAGGTTTGACTTTACTGCCCGTAAACTGTTCATCTTGTGTTAACCTTGATGTGATGATTCTCTCCCTCGAGATAAACATCACAAAGCCAGTCCACACCAATATGGCATCAAGTCTGTCCTGCTATCAATCTCAAAGAGGGGTTATCTGTGGAGGAGAGCTCAGCTGCTCCATTCTTCTCCATCTGAAGTCTACCTCACTGCACTTATAGTCTCCATCACACACTTAGAGGATAATGAGAATTTTTTTTTTGTTGGGCTTTTGGCTTTTGTTTTTTCCCCCACTGTATTTCCCAGCTAGAGAGGACCACAGAGAGAGAGAGAGAGAGAGAGAGAGAGAGAGAGAGAGAGAGAGAGACAAAACACATGGATTGATGTACAAGTATCTTTAAGGTATTGTCATTGTATTCTTTGTCTCTGAATTTTTTTGACATCATGGACAAAAGCAGAGGTACGAAAACTTTAATCTGTTCAGTGTTTGATACATTATCTTTTGTAGCATGAAATAGTAAGAGCATGTTCTGACACTGTTTTAGCCATGCTGCAAATTTTCAGCCTGAAGTAATTTTGTCTTTCCGCGCTGACAGTGAAAAGTCTGCATGATGCAACACAATCACACCCAATCAGGACATATGAAGTTTAATTAACAGCTAAGAGGAGCTGGATTTTGTACCACTAGTTTAGATTAATATAAACGAGAATTTATTGCTTGTCGCATTTTCATTCTGCACGTTTAGGACAAAGTCTTACATGTTAAGTCACTGTATTGGTATAGCACTAACCAGAAATGCCTTTACAGAGTCATTTTGAAATGTTTATTTGTCTTTTAAGTGATTTATTTATTTATTGGAATACATTTTCTAATTCATGCAGAAACCACTATAAGTAATATTACTCCTGTGTCTTCTGATTAATAAGGCAGTGCAGCAATGCCAACTCATAGAGTGTCTGCCAGTGTGTTGAATAAAGTCAGATGAACTAATTATCTCTTCCAGACTTCATACTTAAGAGCAAAGAAGGCCCTGCTCTCAGACTCCAACAGAGAGAAGATAAACTTCACAATTACACACACACACAAACACTCTCACGCGCAGATTCATCTGTAGGATCATTGGTGCACAGCTCTTGTATATTAGAGAGATCTTTTTCATATACTCGTAAATAGCTTTCTTCCCTTTAACTCTGTGGCTGATTATCTTCCATTATTGAGTGCAGGATGGTTGATTTTGTTGGGTGAGAAAGGGTCTTGTACTCGGGGGAATGGATTCAGAATAAACATGCTAATCAGATTAATTCACTTGACCTTGTACTCTTTGTCTACAGGGTTAGAGTTCCATGCCAAGTCATGTCTATTTTCAAATGTCTCGTTTCCTCTCCCCTGTTCTTTCCTCTCTGTCTTTTTTTCCCATCATGATCTGTTAATTATATGGTCTTTGTCTGGTGTATGTTAGTACATTGTGCTCAGCCATTCGCAGTGGCCGGTCTGATTCATTCATACGAGGAAACAATGGTGCGGTGCACGTATAATCAGCTTTCTGCGCTGGTGAGCTTTAATAGGTCAAACGCAGAGGGCGATAGGGACGTACCCAAAGCTTCTTCTGAAGAGTAAATAAAACACATTTTCATGGGTCTCATTAGCATAGCAGTGTGGATAACATCATGAAGTTTCAGTTGGGATGCAATATATTGGTACAATATTGGTTTTTGATACCAATATTGGAGACTTTTTTTTATTTTTATTAGTGTGGGTCTGTATTAGGTGTTTAAAGGAGCTGTATGTAAGAAATGTATTTCAATTAATCATAAAATGGCCCTGATATGTCACTAGACATTAAGAAATCATGTTCATTTCAAATACTTATATCACTGACAACAGTAGTCCGGCCAGGATATTGTCATTTAAAAAGTGAAGTTGCAGCCCTCAACTGATGTTGATGTTGTCATGTTGTGTTTTGGCCTGAAGCGCCACCCTCCACCTATCTACCAATCACGAAGTCAGTAGTGTTCCGGCATCCGGGTTGCCAGCTCTGCTCTAGTTACCACAGCTGCAGCTACAAACGTTCGTGCTGGATCCTGCAGCCTATCTGGCAACCTAGAGTCAGGGGGGAGGGGGAGGGTATACACCGCTCTACAGTAATTTGAAAGTGATTGCAGTACCAGTTTTGGCCACAATCTTACATACGGCTCCTTTAATTGTCCATACTTTCATACATTATAATGTTGTAATGCCTAAATTTACTTGTAGCATGTATATTGTATAGTGGTATATTTGAGTTTTTAGTGTTTTTAAGTACATTTATTTTATTTTATAACTTTAAAATCTGCCAATATTTTGATTCCCAGTGAATGCATAAACTGGGTAAAATGTGTGTGTATACACACATACACTATATGTTGAATGTATCTGCTAAAAAATAATGCACAAAATACAATGCAAATAGGTCAAAATTAATTATCACTCTCAAAGGTAGTATATCTGCCATGTTGTATAGTGTTATGCGTAGGGCTTGACATTGACTTTTTTAGTCACCAGCCACTGTGGCTAGTAGTTTTCAAAACTTACTCAGCATTTTCACTGGCCATAGTTTTGACATCAAAAGACACTGATCCATTATATGCGTTTTCTTTCTCAACTGTTTACATTCACTTAAAACATTACTGACTGTGTTTACATGAATCCTCACCAAGACCAGCATTTTGACATTATTTTGTGTGTATTTGAAAGTTTAAGCGCAATAAGCAGCAATAAAGTACTGAGGGGCGGCTTTATGCACACACACTCTGGGTGTGAGGCGGGTTTGTGTGTCAACTCGCTGTCGGAGAGATGATAAAGCGAGAAAGCGCAGCTGGTGTCATGTATCTATTCTGCGGAAAATTAGTATTGGAAGTGTTAAAGATATTTCAGCATCGATATGTAATGAAAAATCGACATTTCTGACACCACTACATTTCACCTAGTTTATTATTTCAGATGCCTTTTTAAAAGACTTCAATTGAAAAATGTATATAGATTCTATATATAATAACCCACTAAAGTGGCTAGTAGGACTGACGTTATACGCCACTGCTGAAATCCACCCACATTTGGCGGGTGTTAATGTCAAGCCCTGGATATGCGAAACATTTCTCTCTTGTTACGCTGCATTTTTATCTGAACCCACAGTCCCCCATACCTCATGTTTTTTTGTTTTTTTTTGCAGCATGATTTTGCTGAACCCGTTCAGTAAAATCTCCTGTGTCTTACGCCTAAAAAGCCCCTTGCACCCACACATACTCACAAACACACTCTCATACAGTACAATGACAAGCCTCTCCATTATGAAACTATCTCCAGCCAAAGTGTCCAATTATCGGACCTACTCAGCTGAGTCTTCACACATGGAAGGGCACACACTGAGGCCAGCACGGCACAAAATTCATCCTTTCTCTATTTTCCTCCTTCCTTTCACAAGTTGGGTACACAGTGCGAAAAAGGAGCGTAGAAAAAGAGGCAGAGAGGGAATGAAAGCGAGAGACGGAGAAGAGAATGGGCAAAAATCAAACACCATTTGCATAATGTGGCTTTTGTCCCCATTTTCAGTCTCTTTAACTATCACATCTAATTAGAGCTCCAGACTGCCAGCTAGAGATAGGGCTGTGTGCGTGTGTATGTGTGTGTTTGGGTCTGTTTTCATGATTGTGTGAGATAAAGAGGCTTTGCTGAGTCTCAGGCTGGCTCATTCCTCTCCCAAGAGACTGCTTATGACAAATAAGATTAATGTAGTCCCTCTGTCACCAGACCGCAGTCCTGCAAATGATAGGTGACTTTTTTAGCTGGTAGCCGAAGTACATGCTGGTCAGTGCACGCTTGAGCTGTTGGCCATTTGGACCTTGATGGAGACCAGCCAAACGATGGGTCAGACATGGGGTCACAGACTGTTACCCGTAGACTGTGCTCTAATTGCGGTAGGGAATACATCCACTAGAAATCCTGATATAGAAATCTACCGGTACTCTTTGAGAAACCCTGTTCCTGTCGTGTAGCCAAGACACACGTGCCATGGGAAAAGCATTGTGGGGGCACCCTCTGGTCTGTTTGTGTTTTAATGAAATATAATTCTGGACCCATCTGCTTGTCAGAGACGTTGCCAGGTAGGCTCTGCTGCTATTTGCAAAACTGGAAATCTGACAATCACATGTTTAGGAAAGTTTTGATTTAAATGTGGTTTCGCAAGTATGATGACTGATTTGACTTTTTATTGAAATTTATGCTTGCATTTGAGATTGCAGCCTTAATTTTTTTAAATAACTTTTTCAAATATCAGTATTTTTGTTTGCCGTGGGTTTGTGCTAAGGGTTGACAGCTTGACTGAACAGACGGTATTCAGCTTTTCTATTAGGTGGGGCAAACAGCCAATCAGAGAACTTTCAAATAATGCTGTTAGGCCAAACTGACAACCTCAATGTTTAGTTATTGATATAGGGGTGAGTGGAAATGGTTTTAAAACTTTCTGCTTTAACATCTGTAACTCGGTGTTGTTTTGCACTATTTATCTCTAACTTTGATACAATTCCCCTACATTTATGCACTACAAGTTAAAGTTGTTTTAGTCTTTAAAGTCTACAACGTATTCCAAGACTGTGTCAAGTGCAAAGAGTGCTGCTGTTTCAACCAACCCCAGTACCAGCCTGAATTGTGACAAGTGGGTTGGGATGTGTAAAGGCCACCCATCGGCCCAACGATGGAATCCAATGGTGTGGGCGAAGGTATAATTTTCAGCGCTCCAGTGAAGTTCAGCTAATTTATTAGAATTTAGTTTCAATATTAATTTAGCTCTACGCTTAATCTGACTCCAGTTTCAAATGATTATCAAATTTAGATTGTGTTTCTTAGAAAATAATCATAAATTGATTATGACTTAATTTAAATCTTTGATTATTCTGAGTATCCTTTCAATTATTAATTCATTATGGACCTAATGCCGCATAGAAATCACGTCGGCCGGATCGTGTTTCTCACGGACACAAACTTGTCAGTTCTGACTTTAGTCAGTGGATGCAGGGTTGGCTAATACCTCTTAAGTTGGTTGCCTACTGCTCACTCGTACAAAAAATGTTTTAGCCACTTCCATACAACTTACTAAATCACTGATAGACAGAAATCAAAAAGTCTTCAGATGACGTGTCTACTGCTCTGTTCATACATGCACCTTTAGTTTGACCTACCCTGACTAAGATTTGCGGTAGCATCAGCCTCCTTACAGTCTACTAAAATAATGATTTCAGAATAATTCAGAATAAATAAAATATAACATTTTATTTGTCAGGTAAAATTGTATCATGCCAATTACACAAGTAAATGATTAAAAGCCAATTCAGAAATAATAAATACATGACATCACTTTCTCAAATATGACTCCAAGAGTAAGAAATGCATTCCTGACAGAGACACACAGCGGTGTGTGAGTGTGTTCCGACGGGAAAGCACTGACACAGCACTGTATGGGGGTTTTCCTGGTTACAGGGTTCCCATTGAAGACTGCTCTGCCACTTACCCTTATATACTGTACACAGACCAGAACAAAAGGCTTGTACAAATATTTTTTTTGAGTTGTTTTGGGTCTATTCATGTACCCCAGGGGGTAACACCTGGTTTCGGGGGAGAATTATCAGCTATCTTGAAGAGACACAACCCATCCCAACCCTTTCTTGTGTTCAATGACTGCAATGAAATTAAGACCATTTTACAAATCGCACTGAGACATTTAAAATGATACCAAACATACAAGGGAAACAACAATAGATTCAAAAGATACATAATATGTAGTATGTAGTATGTAGATCCTCTTAGTGAACTTTTAGTGACTTCAATCAGGGGGAAAGGAAGGGAGGTGGGAGAGGGGGGTGCACAGATATAAGGAAGGAGAAAGGTTTGGACAAGACAATGTCCTGTGCTCTTTCTTTAAGGTCTTCTCTCCAGGGTGCGTTTTGTTGCTTTATTGTAGGGAAATCAAGTATTACAGATGTAATAAACAAAACAACAACAACTGAACATGTGTCACTGCACTCTGGACTCTGTTCCACTTGCTCACTCTCTCAGGGTATGTTGACAATGATGTGCTAAAAACGGAAACGTTTTTTTTCTTTGTACAGATTACAACGTTATCAAAACGATCCCCATTCACACACTGTGAAAACGACTAATAACACTGTATTACTTTGTCATCTGGGTAAATTTCATTTTCACAAAGCCAAAACCATTCCCTGTAATCCCAATTTTAGAATGTTCTCCTCTGATATAAAGTCATTTTTTACTTTTTTTGAAAAATGTAAAATCCTTTGAACGCAAAGCTTGTTTATCATCCTTGAGTCTGTTCTAAGGAACCTTTAATTTTTCATGATGATAAAATTGTACATTATGTTAAGTGTAATTCTATAACCACTTGTGATGATGTACATATGCCCCCCCCCCCCCCCCCCCCCCCCCCCCCCTCTTATTTCTTATTGTTAAAGGTGCTCTAAGTGATGTTGGGTGACGTCACTTCTTGTTGACGTTCAAAGTATTGTCAAACAAAACGGAGGCTAGCTAGACCCTCCCTCCTCCTCATCCGTGCACTAACCCCCCAAATCCTTCTTGTCGGTTATTGGCTGGAACAATTTGTTATGTTTCGTGGTGCGGGTTAGCCCAGTTTGTTTTTCTTGCCGTTTGTGGAGCCTGGGATTGTCTACAGATGCCGCGTTTTTTTTACAGTGTGTTCAGGGGACAGGCAGCTAGCGGATGGTGAGGAGATGTTTGCTGTATGTGACAAAAAATGTTTTGGCCTAAAAAACGCGTGACATCGCTTAGAGCACCTTTAATATCTGCATCCTTTTATTTGCAAAAAAACAAAACAATAAAAACTTACAGACTAAACACATAATAAGCATGACATCATCGTTTTCACAGATTCGCGTTTTTGTAGTTTACACGTAGGTGATAAGGGTGTCGTTTTCAAAAACGTGCACTTTGAAACCCGTTTTCAAAAGTTTGCATTTCCAGGCCACCCTTAGTGTTTACACAAGACCAGTTTCACATGCGTTTTGGCCGTTCATTTACACGACAACGATGGCCTGAAAATGCATACTTTTAAAAAACGGTTTCAAAGTGCAAGTTTTTAAAAAACAACATCATTGTCATCTCTGGCTACAACTAAATTCATTTTGGATAGATTCGTCCACACTAGCGTTTTTTCCTAAAGATTCTCATCCACTCCGAAAGATCGGAAAACGCTAAATTCACCTTACTGCACATGCGTTAACCCTCATAAAAGGTCACTAAGATGATACAAACATAATCAAGTTATCCCGCAATTGTTCTGGCAGGATCATTTTATTTAGCAAACTATCTCACCATTCACTGATGCGTTCAGGTCTCACTCAGTCACCATTATATGTTTGGTCTAAACCCCAACTGCTCTCATGTTTTGCAGCAGGACAGCAAATGCGAGTGAATTTTCTGTCATCTTTGTAGGACTGTGATATGAAGAGTGTGCAAAGGAAAAAGTGGGATTGTTTTTTTATTAATATTTTCATTTTAATTCCAAATTTTTAAAGTGTTTTTGTCATTTTCATTAGTTTGTTTTCTTTTTCTTTTCAAATGTCTATATATATATTTATTTCGTTTATTGTAGTACTTCAGCTTAAACTAAATGAGAAATGTTGCAAGTTTTTATTTAAGTAATAAAAATATTTATAGTTTTGGTTGATGAAAACACAGAACCTGATTTCACTGAGTAAAACATGTTCCTGCATCAACAGCTTTGTTGAACCTGGAGCAACATTCCAATCAACCAATCAGATTTGAAGGTTTACAGTTTACAGTTTGTCAAGTTCAGGCTTACAACCAGGTTTAGGTGCTTCTATGAGTGTTATTTACCTATCATTTCCCTCTGATTTTAGGGATAACTTATGGGTAGGGTGAAAGTTATCCCTAAAATCATATATAACTTATGTGGTTATGATTAAATGTTCGGACAAGAATGATTTTCCAGGATCAACAAACTATGTTGACCCAGGCAGGAAAATGTCTAACTCTGCAAAATCAGGACGTGCAACAATAACCCTGGTGTGTGTCCGTGTCTCTTTCACAGTTGTGTCGGATGTTGTGTCTTTGTGGGTTCAGTGGGAAAGTCATGTTACAACATTCCTTGTCTGTTTAGACAATATTTAGATTTTTTTAAAACATTTATCTGATTGTTGGATACCAAATTAAACAAGAGAATGTGCTGATAAACTAGTTCTGTAATTTAACATCCAGTAGTCCATGATTGCAAGTCGAATTATAACCCAGAAGTGAATTGTTGAAATTTCTGTTTTTGCTAAGTGAATTTTTTTTTTTTTTTGCAGAGACTTACAAAATCTTTACCTTTATGTGGGTGGTGGTCATGTATGATACCTATTTCTGTGATGGTGTCCAGCTCACCCCTTGTCGCAACCATTAGTATGCAGAATTCAATAGCAAGTTGATCCTAGGTAAGTTTCTTTTGGCAGTGAGTCCACTCTGAGTGATTTGGCTCCTCACAGTGACCAGGGAAAACATCCGAGAGCCTTTCAGTGGTCTGCAGGGAGATGAATGCAGAGGTAGATTGCCTGTGCATTTGTATGTGCGTGTCTGTTTACGTGTCAGAGTAGGCTATAATATAATCTCTGAGCGGGTGTTAATATCTCTCTCTCCCTTGGCTCTGTGTCTTGTGGTTCAGAAGGATGTAACCTCTGATCACTTCTGACATACCATTGTTTGACTGTCGGCAGAATTAAATGACATCTCTCTCTTCTTTCTTTTCTTCCTCTCTCCAAAACGGAATTCCCAGTCTCTGGTATGTTACTCTTTCACAGAAAGGCTTGTCAAGTATAGAAATGCAATTTCACTGATTCAAGGCAATTACCTTGGAGCCTCTTTCCTCATCAGGATGAAGAAACTACAAAGGCACAGATGGTGGCTGACTCTTGTAAAGGAAAGAGCTTCGAGGCAAAGATCCACAGCAGCCCCACTGACACTTGCGTGGTGATGACTTAAATCGTTCAAGCGCTCGAGACAAAGAGGAGGAGAGAATCCTAATTACCCACCATCACTTGCATCATCCTCAATTTGCTGTGAATGTGGGGGGAGAGAGAGGAAAGAGAGAGAGTTTGTAGTACATATTACATAGTGTGTGAATTGTAGTGCCACCCACTAACTTTGGTGGAATCTTTGGTATTTGTTTCCCTGGTTTGCCAATGAAGTATGTTTTACTCAAAGAGAGGGCAAGGTATGTTTTACTCCTAGACCAGCATTTCTGGCCTGTTGAGGACTGTACTCAGCAAGATTTAGTGTTATTATTGCGACAGCAGGCTGAATGATAATATCCAGTGGTCCCCTTTATTTGTGCACTGAAACCTCTGTTGTTGTTATAGCTTGAGTGGACCATTGTCTTAAAAAAGAAATGCACGATATATCAGTACAATAACCATTATTGGCTTATATTAGAGATTTATTTTTTAGTTATCATATCGTTAGATATTATACCGTATATTAAATGCATGCTCATTACCCTTTATTACCTTTGTCACCATCTAACGTTCACTTAAGATTGATCTTTAAAGACACTAATAATTGTACTGTAAAATGTAATCTTTAGCACATTTTAAAAATGTTTACTTTATTTCAACTAAATATTATTTAATTTTAATAAATATTTAAAATATATAATAAAATAATAAATGTTTAATAAATATATTTTTTAAATGTTTACCTATTAACATTTCACGTCCTTTGCATTATTCTGTAATGATGCCTCAAAACATTTGTTTCACTTGTATAAATATTTTAATTAATTATTATTTTAATAAATATTAAAAATATATAATACAATTTTTTAAAATATTTATTTATTAAAATAATTTTAATCTTTTAAATTGTAAATATGTTATGTTATTAGCCATAATTATCAGTGTCTGCCAGAATTTCAATTTTGGTGCATCTGTATTATCTACAAATCTCATTCTCTGATCTTATTCTCATTTTAGATCTGATGCTTTATACATAGTAGCTGTTTGTCATGAAACAGATGTTATATAAAGCTTTTTATCAAATATACCTACTTATTAGAGGTCCAAGCAATGAAGGTGCTGAAACCCTATTGTGTTTGTACTGATCATGATCTTCTTCTTCTTCCTCCTCCTCCTTATTTTTTCTGCCATAAGAGTGTATGGGCCATAAATCATCGAGACCACAAAGTTGGCAGGATTGTCCCGATCTTGCAGCACTACTCATGTCACAGACACACAACCGTCTGACACTAGGTGGCGCTATAATAAGGCATTTTGAATCATAACTTTGGAACCCTAAACAAAATTCTAGATTTTTTTTTATTTCCCATCAGAATCCCTACAAGCCCTACAAAATGTCTCCTATAAAAAATTTCCGCCATTTACACTTTTCCTAAAAAAACTACTATTTCGAACTCCTCCTAGGCCGTTGGTCCGATCTTTGCCAAAATAGGCCCACAGCAGTGTGGGCAAAAAGCTATAAAAAGAATCGGCAAAGTTAGGCCTATAAGTTAATTAATTTGTCAGGCAGCGCCAATTTTTATGCATTGATCTATATTTGCTGAATGCAATGTCCAAGCTTAAAAAAACTTGACACGCAAAGACAAAAGGACATTATGAGGATACACACCAAGTTTTGAGAAATTCCACCAATGATCCATGAAGTTGATAAATGGTGTGCATCTTCTTTGATGGATGCCCTATAAACTTTCTTCTAAAATGACTTGGATACAAAAAAAAAACTAAAAAACATGGCCGCCAGCAGCCAATCAAATTTAATAACATCAAATCTGAATGGCCTACCATTACAAAAATGTATATATTTGTACATCTTGTGAAAATGAATATGCGTACTGATTTTTGTGAAAGTCAGCCACAAGCTAATAACTCTGCAACAGTTAAAGTTTTGAGCTGCAAATGAGTTGCAAATCTTCACATTCATTCGAAATGGTCCTATACCATGCGTTTAATCTAAATTTAAATGTTGAATATGAGTCCACACATACAGTAAACTACACATATTTTGATCAAGCTCTAACTTTCAGTAAAGATATAGCTATAAAAACCACTTCATAAGATACATTTAAATTGGATCACTAATCATTCACATGGGCCATTGGTGCTTGGACTCTGATGATTGCTGCTTGCGGCGATCTATATTGATTTCTTTGTTTCTATAGTGTGTGTACACTTTATGTTAATTAAATTGAATGTACTTAAGAAGACCTAACCAGCTAGAATCAGGATATTTGGTATGATTTGACCTGAAACCCCAGTTTAGTGCTGAACTGACAGAACAGGTGATATGTAAGCTCAGATCCTCTGATTTTAGGGGTGAACAAACTGCTTGAAGACCAAACTACTGAATTTGTGTTGATCCCATCAACACTACAACCAAACACTTCTCTCAAACTCCTTCCCTCTATTTCTTTCTTCTAGTGATTTTGAGTTCCCCTATGCTGCTCCTTCCCCCCCCCCCAATTCCCGGCTTGTTCCCACTAGGCTCCATCTGCTCGTGGAGGGGGCCACAGCAGCTGCAAAGCCTGAATCATGCGCTCCTCTGTGCTTGCCTGCCTGCCACTGCACACGAGCACCAGCTGTAAACTAGCCTACGCAACCTATAGCACTGCTGCTAAAAATCACAGAAAATCACAGGCAGGTGATTAGGTAGAGATTTTGATGGATAGGATTTTAGGTAATACTGGTTAAACATAGAAAATATTGGTTGAGAGCACTTTATGCCTGACAAGCTTACTTTATATTCTCAAATAATTGATCCCAACTCATAAGGTTATAGGGTTAGGTTCAATAATATCATCATCTGGCCTCTATATTGTAGGTTTTTTTTTTTTAATCATTGAGGACTTTATCTTTTCTATTGCACTGGCAAAAGAACAAAATACTGTAAAAAAATAACAGCATCTTTATTTTCATTCATTTAAGCTATGTAATTTACAGAGTTTTCAGAGTCACGAGTTTTCAAGTGTAATGAACTTCGGCAACACTTTGTTCCAATTTAAGCGGCTTGAGGTTAAAGCAAATGCCCTTTTGAATCATATAAATTACTACTAATATTGCTAACTGGAAGGAATATATTGAGCGGCACATATCTAATATTTGTAAATCGGTGGCAAAACCACTTGAAGGGTTTTGTGGAGTTTGTGGATGCATTTTGTGAAAGCTTCAGAGCAGAGGGGTTGAAAACCAAAGTTAAATTAAATGCTATTGTCACATTGTTATTGTCATATTAATAAAAAAATTGCTTTGAAATGTTTTCATCCTTTTAAATAACTTTTGAAATAAGACCCAACTATTATCTTTGCTTCACTTTGGAGCAAAAATGTGCCTTTTTCATAAACCTAACCCCAGCGACACAAACCAGAGACATAGGCAGTTTATTAGTTACTGAAAGGAAGGAGTAGATGGGATTTTATGTAATTCTGATTAAATAATATAAAAGAGTGCATGTTTTTTAAACTTATTTATTTGTTTTGAAAAACAGCAAGGATATGTTTTCCATTTTGGACATCTATGACACAAGAACAAATATATCTAAAGCAAATGCCTATATTATTTAAATAAAATAAATTGCTAGATGTTGCTGAGTATAATATTTCCGTTGATGTCCCATGTAGGCTATTTTATGCAAGCTTTCAGAGTACAGGTGCTGAATACGACCAAAGGAAACAAGGAACAGACCAAGTTTGAGGTGTAACTGTTATTTCGTATTGACTTATTCTGTTAGAGAAAGTAAAATGTTTTCATTCTTTCAGATAAACAAAAAATATATCTAAATATATATGTGTGATTCACTTTAATTTAAGCAATGTATTTTTTTTTCCCAAGCCTGGATGACGTTCAATAGATTGTCGTAACTCGACTTTTCCAAACAATACATTTTATTCATATTCCTCAGAAACATGGCGGGCGCCGTGAATGTGGGGGGGGGGGGGGGGGGGGGATGAGACTGAGAGACGAGTAACAGCATCAATAAATCATTCTCGTCCAATGTTGTTCCCGGGAGATTTCTGATGGATGAAATTAAGCACTTCCATCTCCATCTCCCACCTGATCGCGCGCGTATAAATCCCAGCAGCTGATCAGCAGAGCTCAGACATCAAACCGACACCGCGCGAGCAGAGACGGCAGCGGACACCTCTCTCTCTCTCCCCCCGCTTTCACAGCAACAACAACAACAGCTTCTCCGGAAACCTGCTCGCATTTAAAGCTGCCCATTTTTGGAGCGCTTCCATTTGGGTCTAAGCGCACTCTGACACTCGGGCTCGGGGAGGCGTATCTGCTGCTGTCCAGTGCTGAAGTTGCATTTCGCCTGTGCAGAACGGATCGTGCACAGCTGAAGCAACGGAGCTTCCTCGTCTTTCCTCCCGCTCAGGTGTTTGACTTTCAGCCCTGCAGGACCAACTCTTCTATTGTGCGGTGGATAAAGAGAGGATAACGTGCTGGAAGAGGATTTCAGCTCTGCGCTCTAAACATGCCAAGGTCTTTTTTGGTGAAAAAGGTGAAGCTAGATGATTTCTCATCCACGGAACTTGAGAGCGCGTACGGCAGGTCCAGGACCGATCTTAGCTTTCGGATACACGACAAAGGTAATTGCAACGGAATGCATATGTTCTTTTTTTGTTTATTTAGCACACTTTAGCCAAATCCAAGCATAGTTTTTAGATGCGACCAATGTTTTGTGGTGCTAAGCAAGGTTTTGGGGTTCATTTACTGTATAAATTAAACTCTGCAGGAAGGAAAGTAGATATCCAGTTACAGGATTGAGCACCTCTGTTGCGTTGCTTGTGATTTATGTGAAACCGTAATGGGAATGCAAACATAATTAGTGGGATTCCAGCACTGAAATGCCTGGTAAAATTCACATGCATGACGCATGCCTTATGAAAATCTGCTGCTGGTAACAACGGTAACTTCTCAGCAACTTGGAGCCCAGTCACTTCCAGATGAGCTTAGGTGTTTTGTTTATTCTGCAAATCAAAGAAACGCTTAGTGCAGCTGCACACTGCACTCTGTGCTAATGGTGGTGCCTTTAGAAAGGGGTAATTAATCTCCCACTGTAAAAAAAAAAAGTGCTATCTGTGCTCATACTGTAAGTCCACAGTAAACGCGGTATCCTTCACAGCTCCACGGCTTTGTCCTGAAATAACTCTGGAATAATGGGAAGTCAAACTGACATGTGTTCTATTTGAAATTTCCTGTAGTGAATGGTCATTAAGTCTAATTATATTCAAAGAGAAATGCTGAATTTGTTGAACATTTAATGAATCTCAAAGAGCACTGGCACAATCTGGTTGCCCGTCGCCTTTGCCAAGGTGGAGATAAATTGAGCGGAAAAGTGGCCGTTGCAGCGCCGAACCCCATTGTCCTCACTCGATTCCCTTGTGAATATGAATAATTGAATAAAAGATCTTGTTCTCTCCACGCTAGGCTACATCAGTGACTACATCACCCCGGCCGTTTATGATGGAGAAAGTGACGGTGGCACTAAAGTACCTTCTCCAGGACCGATTTATGACAGCAACCACAGTGACTACGGAGCACCTGACTCGGACCAGCCGGACAGCCCGCAGTCAGAGATCACGTCCGGGTACATCAACGGCGACAATGCGGTGAGCGAAGGTTACGCCGTGGACGCGTTCTTCATCACGGACGGCAGGTCCCGTCGGAAAGTGATCAGCAGCTCACGGACCCTCCAGAGGCACACGTGCAACGAATGTGGCAAAACCTACGCAACGTCTTCTAACCTGAGCAGGCACAAACAGACGCACCGGAGCCTGGACAGCAAGATGGCCAAAAAGTGCCCGACATGTGGGAAAGTGTATGTGTCCATGCCAGCCATGGCCATGCACCTGCTTACCCATGACCTCAAGCACAAGTGTGACATATGTGGGAAAGCGTTCAGCAGACCTTGGCTACTGCAGGGCCACATGCGCTCTCACACGGGCGAGAAGCCCTTTGGATGTGCACACTGTGGAAAAGCGTTCGCCGACCGCTCCAACCTGCGGGCGCACATGCAGACCCACTCCGCGTTTAAGCATTACAAATGCAAGCGATGCAACAAAACTTTCGCACTCAAGTCCTATCTGAACAAGCACTACGAGTCGGCATGCTTTAAAGGCGCGTTCTCGCCGCTGGCGTCCATCGAGGCGTGACTTCCGGTCTGTAAACGCTCACTTCCCCCGTCCCGTCACGTGTTAGGATGATTACGCTATCTTACCCAGTTATGTCTCACAATCAAAATGAAACCGAATAATAGCACAATTTTATCAATTTTCTTTTTTTCTTTTGCAAAGTTGACCTTAAAGGAATATGGAACCTTCGCATGCACTTCAGCAACCATGTCCTTAAATGACATTCAGACAGTTCACCTCGACGCTGCGCAACACTTGACTATGACTGGCGTCGAATGAAGGTTTGAGTGACACCATGTTCCTCATTAAAATAAAACTCTTTTGTATTGTCAGTGGATATTATCACACTGCTGCAAGTGGCCCAAACGTATTCACAATCGAGGTAAACCGGTATTTATTTATTTAATTTTTTAAAATATGTATTATTTGTTTGTTTTAATTACTTCATCTAGGATGTATGATTCTCTATGATGCACTGAAAGTGTGATTTATTTATTTATTTATTTTATGATTCAATTAGCATTTTTCTTTCTGAATAATGTTGCCTTTTGGGTTATACCAGTCTTATTAACACGCCAAAGCATTTAGATCCATGGTAACAATTGAAAAAAAATGTTTTTGTTGGTTTGATTCTTTTTTTTGTATACCTACATACTGCATGCAAAAAGAAAAGAAAAGAAATCTATGCCAATACCACAAAGCTTATTATTTTGCCAAAATGTAGAGATAGTATCAGGGGGCAATATTTCTAGGGGTTCTCTTAAGAATATAAAAAGCAATAATCATAATGCATGGTATTTTTGAAAGTAATAAAGTATTACCTATAGCAGTTTTTTCTAAATCAGGTACGTTTTGATCCAATACTCTTAATAAACATTTAAAAATACCACATCAGGGAAAATGCCAATGTAGAGTTTAGTGAGACTAAATCCATAAGTCTAAACCATCTTCCTTTGCTCTCTGCTTATGCACTGCCTGCCTCGAATTTAACGTAGATTTAGGATGTAGGCCCAAAGTGCTGTAACTCCACTCTAAGCAATTCAGAACCATTCTCTAGAAGTGTGGAACATGTAATGGTTTTTTCTGAGGTTAACTTAAAGGGACACGCAAGGACAAGAAAGGACTGGAGTGATAGGAAGGTGTGCCATCTGCAAAGCCGTTCTGTAATGCACTCGCACTGCATTCCCAGCTCAGCTCAGATCTGACACTTGGTTTTCTCCAGTTTGGGTGTCCCTGAGTTTAAAAGCACTTCATTGTAGAAATCCTTAAAAAGTAGCACAAAAACCCTAGATTCAGGTAGATATTACCTAGCTCAATCTTCCTTTTTTATGTCTTGGAAGAGGAACAGCAGCTCAGTTTGTGAAATGATCTTCATGTAGATACTCATTTGAAGAGGAAAAACCTTTTTACTGTAGATGAATCCACTAAACCTGCTCAAGAAACAAACAAAAAATGTCCTGCGACTTTTTGAGCCAATGTTCAAATGATGTAAGCACAAGACACAAGGCATTTTAAGCACTTCATAATAAAGGCAAAGTAAACAAACACAGTCTGTTGCTCATTTGTCCCTGATTATTGCCGTTCCTCTGTGAAATTAGTCTATTAAAGAGGCCAATTAATCTTGGTGAATGAAAATCAATGCACACGCACTGACAAAGCAACGCAGGCCAAAAGATGGGATGGGTGAAAACCTGCTATGATTATTTACGGTTCAGTATATCCACTCCGGCAGTAGCAATTGGTTGTTTTTAATGTAGCACCAAAAGCTGATAGACTAGAAACAATGGATTGGCAATAATGGAAGTCCAGGGGGAACCATTTCCACAGGTGCTGAGTTTCATTTAAGGTGACATTCTCGCCACAAAAACTTTGCTGCATAAGAGAAATGTGTGCTTTTGTTAACCCAAATCAACAGGTTTCATGGTGAAGCACATTAATGTTAGCAATCCACATAAATAAGTGTTTGTTTTACCGAGGGATGCATTACACTTGAGTTGTGCTTTTGGTGATAAACTGCCTGTGTGTTAGGATGTAATCCACTTCACAAACACGCACTATGAAGTGCTGCTTTTACTGCAGTTTCCTCTGTATCTGCTCAGCTCTCGTTCAGCGAGGAGCACCAAACTCTCCCGCTCAGGTTAATCTAGCTTGTGCAAACGAGGCCACCAGTGTCATCAATTTGCTGGGAATCATTATCCAAGCATTCTGAGCGTCTGTGCTCTGGTCTCCGGAGCTCTGGGTAATTGTGCTAGCAGGATGGGATCAGCAGGAGTCATTATTTAACCGGAGACAGCTGTGCGAGGGGCCGCACACGTTGATCTGTTTGCTGTTTCGTCCCCGTCTCTCTGCTTTAGGATCACAGCATCCCCTGAGTGATTCCTGCGTCTGCTGTACTCTCCGTGTGCACTCTGAGGTCCTCGGCTCTCTGACAAACCCCATAACTCTCTCTCAAGTCAAGCAGGTTTACTTTTACAACTGAGACCCAGCTTGATCTCAGAATAAACGTTTTCAGAAGTGATTGGATTGGGTGTAGTCAAAGTAACTGCTTATTAATGACATCACTGTTTTCATTCTGGGAAGCCAGAATCAATATCCATGAGGTTACAATCAGCAATGGCTGAAATTGTGCCGGTGTCAACTGATGGATTAGATCAGAGGCTATTAAAGCAAGCATTGTATTTGAAAACACAGACGGGTCAGAGAGCGGTATTCATTAAAAGAGTTTGTTGATGTACTACAACTAACTAGCGGGCCAGTTTCTGTACGTGCCAACATGCTCATAAGAAGACGTTACCCAGCAAAATGTCACTTGTACATTTTTTTTTTTTTTTTTTTGCTGAATGTTCAAGCCTTAAAAATCTGCATAGTAGTCCTTGTTCTCTATATTCTTCTGATGTAGAGTATTGACCTCCTGAAGCCATAATCTTTGAGTGACGAACAGTCCAAGTTTTGTTATTCCCTGATCATCTTTTTCTTGAGGTTTATTCCCTGATAAACCTTGAAAGATTTAACAATATAAATTACTGCTGGCTCTTGTGTGTCTTGTGAGAGACTGTCATACCCAAATTTAAAGATATCTCTTTGAATGAGATTTTAGAGTTGTGAATTTGTTCGCACAAATAACAAAAAATTCAAGGTTTATAGCACTTGGGAAACATCGTATTACATTTTTGGATTGAATTGTCATGATTGTCCATTTATCTGTCTATTACTTTTGTATTCCACAGCTTTCTAAAATACTTGATTTGGATCAATCGTGACATTCAGTGGTCTAATATTTTCTAATATTCTCCATCGTCAATTGAAACGACGCTACTTTCATGTGTCTCATATCACCATACCGTTGTTCGGCGGTGAATTTGTTCGGTGAAATTTCAACCTGAACATTTAACAATGTTACGAGGTGGCAATTTCGGATTAATTTGTATGATTATTTAAAAACAAAAAAAGCATGAAGGACCACCCCTAACCTCACCCTCTAAACTTACCCGTCACTGGAGCATAAGCAGATTGAACGAAAACATACAAATGAGATTGTACAAATTAAATGGGTTAGTTCACCCAAAAATGAAAATTCTGTCAGTAATTACTCACCCTCATGTTGTTTCAACCCTGTAAGACTTTCGTTCATCTTCGGAGCACAAATTAAGATATTTTTGATGAAATCTGAGAGCTGTCTCACTCCTTCATAGGTTTCTATGTAATTTCATCTGCCAGCCCAGAAAAGTTAGTAAATACATCGTTAAAATAGTCCAAGTGACTACAGTGGCTAAGCCTTAAGTTTATCAAGCGACGAGAATACTTTTTGTGCGCAAAAAACCCCCAAAATAATGACTTTATTCAACTATTAATTTGCTTCTAGGCCAGCATCACACGCATCACACACATGACCAGCGTCGGCCAATAGTGAGCCTACGTTCTGACGTACAACCCAGAAGCGCTGCGCTGTTACACTACGTGAACTCACTCAGAGGCCCACACAGAAGAAAATTAATAGTTGAATAAATTCGTTATTTTGGGGGTTTTTTGCGCACAAAAAGTATTCTCGTCAATTGATAAACTTAAGGTTGAGCCACTGTAGTCACTTGGACTATTTTAACGATGTCTTTACTAACTTTTGCTGGATGGCAGATATCGATTACATAGAAGCCTATGAAGGAGTGAGCCAGCTCTCAGATTTCATCAAAAATATCTTAATTTGTGTTCCGAAGATGAACGAAAGTTTTACGGGGTTGGAACAACATGAGGGTGAGTAATTACTGACAGAATTTTCATTTTTGTGTGAACTAACCCTTTAATATGCCTGTAGCCACCAATTCGCTAAAACATAAAATATTTAAGAATTGCTGTGAGATTGGAAATCCAGTCATTTCAATAGGAATTCATGTGATTGGAATTTCGGCAAAAGATTTCTCCACACAATTTTTTGCTGGGATCAAATTGGTCTTGCGGATTCGCTGGATTGGTCAAAAGAAAGCTGCTTTGTTTGAAAAGTGATTTGTGTGAGCTGTGCTTCATATATCGCTACACTTTTATATGACCCGTGAAATTTCACTAAAGTGACCCCACCTACTCGTTTCACAAAAAACTGAAAACATATGCCTTTTGGCCAATCATTTATCCAACAACTGTGTTTTGGGGGCCTGAAAACGATACTGTTATCATCATCTCTGTGTAAACTACAAAAACGCGAATTTGTGATAACGGTGACATAATATGTGTACAGTCACGTAGTGTTTCTTTACAAAGTGACATCGCCAACTACTGGTCTGGCATGAATAATACAGCTTTTTAGTCATTTTCACGAATCCGTGTGAACAGGGATCATTTTGACAACGTTGTTGTCTTTTTCCGTTATTAGTACATTATTGGCATGTAAAAGCCACCTTAGTTATCGATTATAGTGAAAATGACCTCGTAGGACTACAGTATCAATATTAGGGTAATAATTTTGCAGTGTTCATCTTGTTGTTTTGTGTGCTGTTGTTGACTGTTTCATCTTAGTGGTAGCTTTATGATACTGCTTAGATTATAAAATAATTCAAACTCATTTAAACTCTGCAGTGGTTTGTGTTAGAGGCAACAACACACTAAATTTGCGGAGGTTTTGATGTTTTTGGAGTTGAGAATTTCACGTTTCAGTGGTGCAGAATGAAAGTCCCTTCAATGATGTTTCCCTTCTGAAACTGCCCACTCCTGCAGATATGCCAGTTCCGTAAAGGTACTATAGATGACATATGTATCCTCCACAGTATATAGATTCTCAGTACCTCAGCTTGTCTGTCACATCCTCTGTTATTCAGATATGTTTCACAGTCCAGCGATCTCCTTTCTCTAGAGTTATGTTTATAACCAAGCAGCTTGTGTCTTTTTAGTCTTTTTAAAAGCATTCTAATATATATGTGTGCTTTCTTTTCGAACAGCGCAACCATGACACCTGTAACATAAAGCACGCTGTTCCTTCTGATGCTCTCATCAGGGTTTGCTTTGTGTAGTTGTCCATACTGGTGTAGGTGGAGGTCTTGAAAAGCAATGTCTGCAGGCTAACTTTTCTCAGACACACTTCAGTAGCTACAAGTAGCAGCCGGTTGCTCAGAGAGAGAGGATTTTTATAGCTGTTGCGCAGCCACTTGAGAGAGTGTTACCTCAGATGAGAATAGACAATGTATAAGGCATCTTTATGTGTTTGCATGTAGTACTTTAAAATAGGTAAACATTAACGTGTTTACGTGTAATTACAGTGTACTTACCTAAGAAAGTACTGGGTAATATAAGGTAACTACATGGGTTAAGGTTAGGTTTAGGGGTAGATTCAGGGTTAGTACCTAGTTATTACCCAGTTATTGCAATTACTATAATAAATACGTAGTATACAAGGGGAACAGGACTGTAAATTAAAGTGATACCTGTTCAAATGTTTTTCAGTGGACAAAAATGTTGTAAAAATAGCACACCTCAAGCTTTAAACAGCTGAAATTGACTTTAGCATGAGCAAATTCACATTTAACCTTTGGGTTTTGTCATAGTTAATTCCTCTCCGATGAGGTCATTAGATGCTTTAGATGTTAAACGTTTCCTTATAAAAAATATATAATCATCCTTATTTACATAGAATTCGAGTGTGCGTTTTTCTGGCAGACAGTGGAAGATTCAAATAATTCATGAGGCCTTTCAGTCATTCATAATGAGGTCTGTGTATCTACGAGGTGTCTATTTTGAGAGCGGTAAGAGTTCTTGTTGCATGCTCTTGCTCTGTTGCACGGCAAATATTCCCAGGCAGAGAATAGCGCTTTCAGGTCTCTATAGGAGGAGAAAGGGTGAGATGGAGAGAGAAATGGTGGGAGGGATGGAGAAAGAAAGAAAGAGAGGGAGAGAGAGAGAAAACGAGGGAGGAGGGAGGGAGGGAAGTTGACCCAGTTTGGATGACATGCAGCTGAGAAAACGTGTTCTAGCCTGAACAGTCAGTACATTTTTAATGGCTCCTTTTGAATATCTGTATGAGAGGGACGGTTCAGTTCCTTAATTGTGCCCGAACGATGCTTCTGCCCATTAGTGTGTATAGGCCAAGTGCTTGTGTGCAATCGTTGTCTAATGTTAGGCTTGAAGGAGCATTTCTGAGGAGCCATAATGTTCTGATTATTGCAGCTTTGTGGTCTGTCCTTGTCCTCTGTGCCTGTTGCAGTAATGTAAGCTGGTAACATAAGCACTTCAAAGTGAACTTGTAAGTCATTTTAACTCATGCCTAAGTACTTAGTTAGTGTAATTTAGTGTTTCCTAGTGTACTGCAGCCTTTCTGCGATGAACTTGTGCGCAAACAGGCCGGGCGTATGCTTTTGTTTCGACCTTTCATTTAACGTGGCTGAGGAATTAACACATCATGCATATTCAGCAGGCGAGAAGGCGGAGCAATGCCCCACAACAGCCTTTGATGTGTGTGAGTCAGTGGTTGCAAGAGGCAGAGATGCTGCATTAGCAAGGCTTTAGAATGACTAAGACCTATTTATTCTCCTCCGCTACAGGAACGTGTATCTCCTCTCACTGCAGGTCCATTTTTACACTGACTCTCGCCGTTTTAAATAGAGCACATTCCAGCGTATGGGACTGAGAGCATTGTGAAGTGCTGTGACTGTGTCTGCCGTGTGTCCACTCTGATTATTCATGCAAGTTTGAGGGCTGAGATTCAGCTTGAAAATACATAGTTAGACACTGCTTGACCAGAATTCTACTGAGTAAAAAAATTTAATTTGTATAATTAAAATACAATGATGTAACCACTTGTTGTATTCAATCAACAGATGAATGTACGCTGAGGTAAACCAACTGAGAATGTCTAACTTAAACTGGTGGCTGTGTTTTGGAATATGGGAGCTGGATTCTAGCTGGTCTAAACTGGTAATTAGCTTTTATTGCAGAATTCCAGAATTTCTTAAAGAGGCCACATTATTTGACAAAGTCTGGATTTTGTTTTGGGGCTTGAATGTTCAAAACCACATTATTTTTCACATATTTTACAGCACCTCTCTTGCCAGACTTTCAAAAGAAGTTTAGTTCCTGTCTCTATGAAGCCCCTCCTTCCAAAAAGCGCAATGTGCTCTGATTGGTCGGCTGGACCAGTATGCTTTGATTAGTCAACCGCTTCAAGCGTGTTTCAGAAATGTTACGTCCATTACGCGAGTTTCAACACACTATTAGCACAACTCAACCAGGCCTTGCCCCCCTTTAATTATTCAAATGAGGTTCATGATGTAAGTCCGGGAGGAGCTTGTTCATCTATTGTATTTAAACAGCGTCTTTGCTTACCATCTTCCGATGATGTCGCTCGAGCATCCCTCCACCTTCTCCACCTTAAGCCTACATTCATCTTTATGCATTTCTCTGAGGTAGGAAATCTAAAAGCTTGAGATTGATTTAAGAGCAAACGTTTAACCATGGACAGCAAGCCAAATCTGTTTACCTATATTATGCCGCATGATTATATGATCAAGGTACTGAACTGAAATGAGGAATGTTGTGACGTGTACTTACCCGGAAGAAAACTCAAGACTACAAGACTTTGTATAAAAGTACATATTAAGCAGTAGTAATCTGCTTCTCTACATGTAAAATCACATTTCGTTATTTGAGTTGATATTCAAATCTTTGACTGGCATTTCGGTAGCCAATAAAAATATCAGATCGTAAATGGACCAATAAAAACTCTGATACCTTTCTGGGCCTTGAAACTGCTAATTACACTGCAGACTATGTGGGGTCAGAAAGCTCTCAGATTTCATCAAAAATATCTTCGTTTGTGTTCCAAAGATGGACAGGTTTTACGGGTTTGGAACGACATGAGGGTGAGTAATTAATGACAGAATTTTCATTTCTGGGTGAACTAACCCTTTAACACACAGTGCATATAAAAATTCAGTGTTGTCATATTTCGAATACCTCAACTGTATTGAGGTAATTTATTTTATTTGTTCTTATTTTATTACTGACTGTTTACTTGTCTTTTTTGCAAATTCAATTCAGTTTGAAATCAAGCTTCCTTGCGCTGTGTATGAGCTATTATTGTAAAGACAAATACACAGAGTGAGCAAATGTTTAAGTTAGATAATGGTTATTGATCAATGTTTAAATATTTAAACAAAAGCCTAAATTAAAATCCGTTCATTGTATAAAGTGGACGTGTCTCTTGAGAAGACTTGAATTAAACTTTTCCATTCAAATAGATTACTGTTACAATGAGTTTTGTGCTTTTTGAAGCTTGAAAATAATGATTGCCTTGACAAAATGGATGGACAAAAATTTTGATATTAAAATATTTAGTATGTGGTGGTTTTCCCGATGTTATTGAAAATGATACTGAATATTGACATTTTTCAAAGTGTCATACTGAAGTTAGAAATTCCAGTATAATGACCACTAAATAAGGTAAAAATGTGTTAAAAGTAGCTATTTTCTACATAGATCTATGATTTGATTGAATATTTATTGGTAATACATTAACTATCGCCGGCTAAAAAGTAACTAGTAACTAGTACTCTGAGTAGTTTTTGAGAAGAGTAATTTGTACTTTTGCTTAAGTACTTTTTTGACACCAGTACTTTTACTTGTAATTGAGTATTATTTCAGTAATGTAACAGTAATTGTACTTGAGTAAAAATTTACAGTACTTTGTGCTTTGTAACTTTGCAGATCTTTTTCATGTGCAAACAGCAACATTACACACTAAAGTTGAAATTTGTACAAAAAACAAACAAAACATAATAGGTCCCCTTTCACTTATTTAACCAGTCAGTGATTCAGCCAGCTTCAAGTAAGTTTTGCTGGATACCACCAGCTAAACCTTCCTATAAACATCCCCAGGTGTTTAAACTCCATTTGAGCACTTCTCCATGGCTTTCCTTTATCATTCCCATTATGAAACGCAGGCTATCTCACAAACTGCCTGTGAGTGAAAAGGATCAAGATTTGGCTGTTGACAGAAATTTGACTAAATCCACATGTGAGTGGTAGCCAGAGGCTGTTTTGAGACTCTTAGTGTGTGAGTATAAACTTACAACGTGTGTCCTCTAAGAGATAACGCTTGTGTCTTTGTGTGTGTGGGAGAGAGAGAGTGAGCACAGGGCATCTGAACAGTCAATGGGATTTGGACGCTCTGGTGTCTCCACGCCTGTGGCTCTATTGTTTGGCTCTTCAATCTCACATCTTTAACTCTTTTCTTTCTTGCTTCTCTCTCTTATTCTTTCTTTCTTTCTCTCAGTTTCTTCTTTTCTCGTATTTTTTCAATGGAATATAAAATAGCACACAGGTTAGTCAGGGACGTCATGAGGGTGAGTAAATAATGGCAGAATTTTCCTTTTTGGGTGAATTGTTCTTTTATCTCATGCATGCACATCTTTTTTTCCCTCTCTTCCTCAGCAATGGGATTTGGACCCATTCTATAGACTGAACACTGACTGATGTCCTCAAGGAGAGCTCAGCCCTTGTTAAATGATACTTTTTCATCACTGATGTAGGATCAGCCTACCCAGCAACAGACTAAGCATTAGACTAAGATGAGATTTAGACTGTAGATTAAGCAGAGCATCCAAACTGTTCCAGGAACAGAGTATAACAGTATTTCAACAGTGACAATACAATGCTGGAGGTAAAGGCTTGTGGGAACACTGAGCAATGGAGCTGACCTGAATCTGAACGTCAGTCAGTGTTGATTTGCTGCTTGTATCTCCCTCTGAGAATAATAAAGCCATTGAATCCACTATGGCGCATTGTATTATGGGTACTGCACGAGTCTTCTACATTGTGCCAACAGCCTTTGTAATTGTAGAAAACTGCAGATTTTAACATATCACAAATTGGTGGATTTAATATTTAACAGTTCAGTTTTAAAATAGAATAAAACTGTTATGAAAATGTAATAAAACTTCAATATATATATATATAATTTATTGTAAAATTCTATTTAAATGAATGCCAGATAAATACTATAATTGCAGAATTAAATAGTATCATCAGTTACTTGTCAAGCCATACAGTTTTAAAGTTGGTTCCTCCACACTGGGTCTATTGGAAATGTTTTGTATTGACACACCTTATATTAATGTGATTATATTCTTTAACATGTATTTCACACTTTGTATTAGGCAGGAACGAACTTCAGCCTTAACGCTACAATCTATTTTCCTTACAGACCCTCTCTTCCTCCTCTATCTTTGCCTTTTTGTCTCTCCATCTCATTCTCTCTTTCTGTTCTTCTCTCTCTCCAGGGCATTTTCTCACCCAAGATTAGACTACCTGCCTTCATCATTACACAAGCATTAAATATAGCACAATAACCTCAAGACGAAGAGCCGAGAGAGAGGTTATAAATTACACCCTTCTTTACTGACATGCAGTATGAGAGAGAGAGAGAGAGAGAGAGAGAGAGAGAGACTCTGCTGGAATTATTGAAGCTGTTTCTCCTTTTTTGAGTTAGGCAGTAACGGAGACTGTGAAGACCTGAACTAAGACCTTAACTCTTGAAGACAGTGTGCTGCTAAACGCAGCTCTGCCTCCTGATCACTGCTGCTCAATTAAATTAATTATTTTCTGTTCAGATAAATCCAAGTTCTGTCATAAAATTCTAGATGGTGCAGGTTAATAGGGCCTTAACTCAACCTGCTTGCTATCACATCGTTATCTATAGGACACAGCTGATTGGTTCCTGTCAGTAGCCAATGAGCTCACTGCTAACCTTCAAATACTTGGTTAGCATTTTCCTTTGCATTGCAGCACGCCTTCAGAAACCCTCCACTTCCCCAGCTCCACCTGTATAAATCTGCTACAGGTATAATTCATGTAGATTTATTGTACAGCAGCAGCGTGTCTTACTTGCTCACCGCAGCATGTCGTGCATGTAGTCCCATACTTGCCCTGCTGCAGCAGCAGCAACAATAATCAACAGCAACAGCAGCATAGCAGATCTATTCTGCCAAGACCAAACATATCAACACTGTCATATCCATTACCATGCCAAACAGTACAAGAGTTGTCATGACATATGTCAGTTCTGTTCAGATCAACTTCAGTAGGCCTACTGTTCTAGACTTTCATATAGTTCACTTCAGTTTAGTTCAGTGCAGGTCTGACCTGTTTTCAGTCATTTGGCATGTTTAAGTTCTTATATGGGCCATTCTACAGAATTGGTTCAAAGTCAGAGTTGGAAATGTCTTGAAACAAAGGTGTCTTTTTCCGCAAATGTATGTATGCAAATTGTATAATATCCAAGGTACAGATTTCTAGTAATTGTGCAGTTAATTATCATGTATTTTCAGAAAGTTTTGCCATATTTTTCCTCTCCCCAAATTTGTCACTACCGAAACACAATAATAAATAATTTAATAAGAAGGCTTATATTGACCTATTAATATTTTGTTTACATCTACCTTGTAAATATTTGTTTGGCTATTTAAAAAAAAAAAAGAAGTTTTCACAGGTAAATCAATACCAATTACAATTTTAACAATATTTCAAGATTTGTTGTATTTTGAACCCAATCTTTCTTTGTAAAAGGCATTAAGTTAATCACACTGATTTCAAAGTTAAGGATTCATTAGTTTGAATATACATAGGGTTCGGGACAGCCACCTCCCAATTGAAAGTACCCAATAAATGATGATTTTATATATATTAAGCTTACTTATATTTTAAATATTATTGTGGGATTCAATAGATAATAGAAGGATCTTAGTAAACATCTAAAATTTGAATACTTAAATGCATTTTAAATGTGTTTTTTGGTTGTCGGACAGCAGTTTGCACCAATTCTGTAGAATGGCCCACAGTCCTGGACAGAATTATTTGCCCCCTTGATAAATATGATCAAAGATGGCTGTAAAAACTAAATCTGCATTGTTAATCCTTTTGATATTATAAATTTTTTTTAGCAAAATTCTAACCTTTCATTGAAGTTAAAGAATTGAAAGTGGGGGGAAAATCACATTATGAAATAAATGTTCTTCTCCAAAACACGTTGGGAACAATTATTTCCCCCCTTTTGTTAAATAATTTTTGCAACCTCCTTTTTCATAGATAACAGCTCTGAGTCTTCTCCTATAATGCCTGATGAGTTTGGAGATCACCTGACAAGAGACCATTCCTCCATACAGAATCTCTTCAGATCCTTCAGATTCCCAGATCCATGTTGGTGGTGCTTCTCTTCAGTTCAGCCCACTCATTCTCTATAGGGTTCAGGTCTGGAGATGGGATGGCCATTGCAGATGCTTGGTTTTGTGCTCAGTGACCCATTTTGGTTTTGATGTTTGTTTTTGGATCATTGTCCTGTTGGAAGATCCAAACATGGCCCGTTATAAGATTTCTAGCACAGGCCGTCAGGTTTAGATTTTTTATCTGTTGGTATTTGATCGAATCCATGATGCCATGTATCTGAACAAGATGTCCAGGACCTCTGGCAAAAAATTAGGCCCACAGCATTAAAGGTACAGCAGAGTATTTCATTTTACACATGGGGTACTTTGTTATCCCTGTGTGCACCAAACCCATGTTAAGTGTTTGCTGCCAAATGCAGCCATCTTTGATCATATTTACCAAGGGGAAAAATAATTCTAACCAGCACTGTATGTTTTGTTCTATTTTATTCAGATAATCAAATTCAGTTCATTAAGGTTCGGATGAATTTAGCTCTTTTAGTATAGTTGCATTCAGTTTCTTCAAATCAGTAGCTTGATACTGTTGAGTTTTGTTCAAATGAATTCAGTTCTGTTCGATATCAGTTCAATTCAGTTTAGTGTCCTGTAGAGGAGTTTGCTGATGAGGTTAAAGCAACACTGCTCAAATGTGCATTGCAGCGCAATGCAGTACAGCAAGAGAGAGAGAAGGATGCTGGAGTAAGTAAAGTGTTGTAAATGTTGGTCTGTCTTCTGTGCATGTTTTCAGCATCAGTGGGTCAGGGCGAGTTGTACTTCGAGCTGCTCTGCCGGATCAGCACTTTCTGCTCCAATCAATGCAGCCAGGCCTGCAGCAGGAAACCAGGATGGGCATGTTCCTCACCGGGATATATATACTGTACATATACACACACACAAACAAACACATATGGGGAACGTTCATAAACAAGTATCTGTGAAGCATATATGGACAAGTGCCTGCAGGCATGATGTACGATTAGAAACATAATCACACCAGCTAAAATCCTGTGAGATTCATTCAGTAGCATATACAGACCTACTTTACACACACATTTACTTGCTATCTAAATTTGGATACACCATAGACTTAATATAGCTAAATCTAATTACTACAGACTAACCCTAACCCTATACTCCTGCAAAAACTGCATTTTTAGTAGGAAAAAATACATTCATTAATTTATTTATGAATTTTTACAAATGAGGACATCCCCAAAGGGAGTTTTTGTCATATTTACCTAACTTCTGGGGACAAATTTGTCCATGAAGTATAGCAAGGTAAACACATTCACAGCTGCGCATACATAAAAATGCACCGACACAACAACACAGACAAATAAGGACAATCTGAATATACATGCGTGCACACACACACATGTACAAGCATTAGAGTGTTGTGACTGTTGTGTAAATAGAGTAGTTGTGACCTGCTATCTGAATCGGCAGTTCTATGTGACCTTGCCCTTCCATCATAACAGGAACACAGCGGGATTGAAACAGAGATGAGACACAAGCCAGATGACTCAGGTTTTAGTTGAATGCACCTCATTCTCTTGTACAGGACTTAAGAAATCATTGTAGGGTTTGTTGAAAGATAAACAGGGATCTGCATTTGGAATAATATGCCATGTCGAACACGGGACATATGCCTGTGGTCATACTACACCCCGGGGGGCAGTCGAGGTTCCGATTAATCAAATGGCTTTTAGAACGAGCGCTGCTTCTTTTGGACTCTACGGAATTCACACACAAATAAAAACAAAAGAGCACAGCCAAATACACAAGAGGTCAGTTGGGGATATTTATAGTCTCCGCTCAAGGTCTAATGGAAGATAATGCCACGCATATCAAACCATCAGTAAATGGAATATAACACTGCATAGGCTGGTGTATCGGAGGCAGATTAAGAATAGACTGATACCTAAACTCAAAACTTTATATGTGCCTGTCCATTAGATAAAAAGGCTGCTTATTTTTTGAGACTTTATACTCTAAGGCCATTTCAAATGACTCTAAGGCCAAGTCAAAGTATTTTTAAGTATGTTTATATGTTTAAGGGAGTATTTGTATATATTCGGAATTATATTTAATGCTAGATACTAGATATTTATTCTGGAAAACAAAAAAGTTTAAGAAAAGGATTTTTTGCAATGTGAATGTGAAATCAGTAACTGAGACACTCAAATATCTGCATTGGATCACACCACATAAATATTCATCAGAATGAATGTTAACACTTTGTAGGCATATCAAAAACATCTTGCGTTTAACATTTACATATGAAATCCAAGATGAGACATGTTCCCCTCAGTGCTCAAAGGAAACCACTATTAGTATCTGTTTCTCCTTTTTCTTGACCTCTTTTTGAGTGCAAAGGTATATGTGTGTAATGTTTTGTATTGTTTGTTTTTATGTGTGTGCATGCTTGCGTGTGTATCTGAAAAGTCTGTTGTCTTGGCAGTTGCTTTGTTAGTTTTCCTCAGGGCAGGACTGTGTGATGTCTGGTTTGAAACAGAGAACCACTCAAAGCTCAAAATATACTCACTTCAAGCATGAGCCCGGCTTACGCGACTGAGTCAGAGAAAGATCCAGTCTCCAATATACATTTTAAGCATTTTACTCTTAAAACCAGGACCATCGTCAGCTGAGAACATCCGGTTCATGTGATGAGGGCGTCCAGCAAGCTCCTCTGTGCTATAGATTCAACTGGCTTTATTGGTATTGTAAAAAAGGCATTACATTGCCAAAGCATTGGTAACATGAAATAACAGATTTACGCACGATGAAAATTCACGAGTTCACACGTACATGGAATCTGATGTAGTATTTATGCGTATTCGGCTTGCTGTCCAGGGGAGGGCTCCGAGCTCGGAATTTGGCCCGAACCCAGAGTACTCCCCCCTTATACTGGGGTAGACCCAGCCGAGTGTGAGGTGATAGGGTGGTGGAGGGATGCTGAGAAACTTGTCGTGAGACAGAAGGTGAGGAAAGGCTTTATTTATACCAGATTCCTCTTGTGCTGATTGGTTGATTACCTGAACGTGCTCCTCCCGAACTTTGTTACATGAAACTTCATTTAAACAGAGTAGAGATTATGCGTATTTGGCGTGCTGTCCGGGGGAGGGCTCAGAGCTCGGAAATTTTGCCCGAACCCAGAGTACTACCCCGTTGTTGTAAGAGTATTTAGGACTAGAAGTGAGGAGATGGGGTGGTGGAGGGATGCTGTTAAACTGTCAACGAACGGAGGTAAGTTTGCAGTATATATATACACCTCTTACCTCGTTGATTGGGTTGATTAACAGAGTGTGGTCCACTCGTGTCTAATTAGGTTTGATTGTCTGAATGTGCTCCACATGTGTTTAATTAGGTTTAATTATCTGAACATGCTCCTCCCGAACTTTAATAAAACATCATAAAGTTTGATAAAATAATAACAATGAGAGGAAAATGCAAAAACACGTGGGTATATCCATGTTGGTTGAGGATTTGGTTGATGCTGATAGATGATACACATACACGTTGCTGTTAGCATGTAAGATATGCCGCTGCTGCTGCTGCATAAATAGACAGACATAAATCCCCGTAGCAGATCTAGGCAGGAGGAGCTGGGGAGGTGGAGGGTTTCAGAGGAACTGATAGCACTCTGCAGGACTAGCTTACAGCAAACACCAGACTATTTAAACGTTGGGCAAGCAATCTCATTGGCTACAGGATCAGCAGAGGCCAATCAGCTTGTGCTATGGAGTAATGATGTGATTGCTTGCAGATTGCATGTAAAGGACCTATCACTATGAGACCTCTAGAGAGTTCCATGACTGAACTAAATAATTAATTTAATGTGACTTAATGGTGCTTTTCTTCAAGGTTGAGACTGAAATATCATGCTGACCATCATAATTCAATAACACCTTCAGCACCATCACGCAGTCAGAGGTAAGAATGTGATTTCACATTTACAGTGAAAGATAATCATTAAACTTTTCACAATTAGTATTACCACAGTTTGTTTTTGCCCTGCCTAAATCCTGTTTGCTCACTGATCTGACTGTTTTTTGTACAACAGTGAAGTGAGAGTGAGAGTAATCTTTCCTGATTATAACACATGCACATCCTCCTCTTCCCTCTGGTATCAGCAGTGCACTAATTTGATTAATGACTATAAACAATAAGCAGAATGCGTATTTCACAGAGAAACAAACATGTCGCTCCAGTGGCTGTGCTTGTCCTATCATGACACTGCTGCACCCTTCAGACGGACCCTCAGTCTGTTACACAGCACTACAGACGCGTCAATAGCATCTCTTTATCTCACACATCAACAAAGGAGACAGGGCAAACACTGAGAATTGCAGCTATTTTTTTAGCGGGGGTTTCGAGGCAGTATAGAAAATTACACAGAAGCTAGGGTTTTATCAGCCTTTTCATTATAGGCAAAAATTTATTCCATTTGTTAAAGTACATTTCATTAAGATACTTTGGACACATTCCACTTAAATGTACATATGCAAAGTGACATAAGGATTTTTTCTACAACAAATCTTTAATTGCTCATTGTCATATGAACATTCAGTATAGGAACTTATTTAAATCTCTCAAACCTAATTGCAGTATTGTTTAAAAATGACTCACAGTTCAGGGAGTCAACTCAGTAGTGAACTCATTAACGGCTCTGATGTTTCACTGGCAGAGTGTCTGATGCAAGCCGCACCGCTAACTAATGAGGCTGTTTGAATCTTTTTCACTGACTCATTAAAAAGAACCACAAATTAAACATCACATTGTGTTTTGTTTGAAGATGTGGACAGGACACACTAACTTGAACTCTAACGTACTGTATAGAGCTCATCTCTATAAACTGCATAGGCCTACAGATGCACACAAAGTTTTCCTGAATGTGATAAAATGTTTAATTATTGTCGCACATTTATTATTTTGATCCTTTTAGTCACAGTCAGGAGCCCTGGTTAATCTACAAAGCCCATCTGGAGCCAGCCAGAAGCAATAAGGTGATACATTTTTCTTTAATTTCTGTATTTAGTAGCCTATATGACATAGTTTTGCTAGTTTACATGACATGTTGATTATGTAACAAAATATTTTTGTGCTTCAATGATTAATCTTAAATTACAAAAAAAAACAAGATCACATGTGAATCCTCTGAGGTGTAGATTTGGACCTGGTCTCTTGTTCTGCTGTAATGGAGGGAGGCAGGACTGTTCTGCCTGCACTACTTTGCAGCCCATGATCCTCATTAAAGCACAGAGGTCCTTCCTGAGGCACTGATTGAATCTGCAAAGAGAACCAGACAAAGGTAATAGCTACAGGCTGCTCCCTTTGCTTTGCTCAGACCTTTTTATCAAGCCTTATTTGAAGACATCAAACCCCATAAATTGGGACGGAGGGGATGTGAGCAGAAAGAGAGAAACGGGAAAGTATACTGGAGAAAGAGACGGGGGTGCATGGAAAAGGGGGAGTCAATATTTAAATTATTTAATTTTATTTAAAGTTATTATTGTTTTGTTATTATTTATTATGTAGTATTATTATTATATTCAATGTTATTGTGTGTGTGTGTGTATATATATATATATATATATATATATATACAATAACTTTTAATAAAATATATAATAATAATACTATATAGGATAGTTCACCCCAAAATAAATATTCTTTCATCATTTACTCACCCTCAAGTTGTTCCAAACCTGTATAAGTTGCTTTGTTCTGCTGAACACAAAAGAAGATATTCTTTTTTAAATATGTTTGTAACTAAAAAGCTGTTGGGCACCATTGACTTCCATAGTATGAAGAAAAAAAATACTATAGAAGTCAATGGTGCCCCACAATTGTTTGGTTACAAACATTCTTCAAAATATCTTCTTTTGTGTTAAAGAGATAGTTCACTAAAAAATGAAAATACTGTCCTCATTTACTCACCCTCATGTTGTTCCAAACCTGTATGACTTTCTTTCTTCTGCTGAACACAAAAGAAGATATTTTGAAGAAAGTCGGTAACCAAACGACTGATGGACCCCATTGACTTCCATAGTAGGAAAAAAAAATTACTATGGAAGTCAATGGGGACCAGCAACTGTTTAAAGGTATAGTTCACCCAAAAATGAAAATTCTGTCATCATTTACTCACCCTCAAGTTGTTCCAAACCTGTATGAGTTTCTTTGTTCTGCTGAACACAAAGGAAGATATTTGGAAGAATGTTTGTAATCAACAGATCTCGGTCCCCATTGACTTCCATAGTAGGAAAAAAATATACTATGGTAGTCAATGGGGACCGAGATCTGTTTGGTTACAAACGTTCTTCCAAATATCTTCCTTTGTGTTCAGCAGAACAAAGAAACTCATACAGGTTTGGAACAACTTGAGGGTGAGTAAACAATGATAGAATTTTCATTTTTGGGTGAACTATCCCTTTAATTACCAACCTTCTTTAAAATATCTTCTTTTGTGTTCAGCAGAAGAAAGGAAATCATACAGGTTTGGAACAACATGAGGGTGAATAAATGATGACAGCATTTTCATTTTTGGGTGAACTATCCCTTTAAGCAGAACAAAGTAATTAATACAGGTTTGGAACAACTTAAGGGTGAGTAGATGACAGATTTTTTATTTTGGAGTGAACTATCACTTTAAAATTATTATGTGTGAATTTATATTATTATTTTATCATTATATTTTATTGTTTGTGTGTGTGTGTGTTTATATATATATATATATATAATTCAATTTAAATTATTATATGTGTGATAATATGAATTTAATTTGCACGTTATACTTCTTCTGGTGGAAAGGGGGTGAGGGTCTCATCTGAGGGTTGTTGATATGTGACAGAATCTCTTTGTCAATTTCCAAGGGTGGAGAACCTCTGAAAATGTCAAGAGCCGCCTAACCTGTCACCTCAACACACACACACGCACACACACACACACACACACACATACACACTTGTTTAAAGGCCAGATGAAGTGTGACTGGTCTGTGTGTCAGTCCTAGTGACAGAATAAAGCAAATGAGGGACAGTGAGCACACTGCATCAGTACGACAGCATGTGTGTCTACCAGGGCGTTTTTGGGTACATTCATATTTATATGTATGCGTCTGTGTCTTAGCGCCTCTGACATCTCTAGGGGCTCTCGTTAGGAGGTTTTCCAGACTGCTTGTGTGCGGTTATGTATTTGTGCCTAAGGGACACAGCATGGGAAATCGTTCAAGGCCTAATTTAATTGTGGTGGTACAGACAGACCTGTAACATTTCAATGGTGTACTGTAGGAGCATGTGTGTTTGTGTTTGTATGCGTGTTCCCATCTGTATTCCGTGTGCCACAAGGGCAGGGTGATCTTCTGTTGATCTCTGTGCTGAAGTCTCTATGATGATGAGCCTGCCCCCTTCAGAAATATTGCCTATGGTCTTTTGAGGGTCCTTTCATTTCTCCCACCCCTTTAAATCCCTCAAAGCCCTTGAATCACTGAAACTCTTTCCTGAAGATCAGCCTTACAAATGAACATTCTCACTGCTATAAGTCACATCGTGTTGGATTTTGTCATGGAGCATAACAAAATATTAAAACAATTCTTTTTTTCTTTTTTTGGGTGTATTTTGTTACCTGTTTGAAGGTTATAAAATATAATATTTTATTTTTAAAAAATGAATGCATTTTTGATTTGTAATTCAACTTTTCATTTCAAGAAAACATGTTGCTTCAATAAATGGCCATGTTAATAGATTTTAACAGATTATTTTTATATATTCAATAATATAAGTGAATGATACAATTCCATTTATAAAATACTCTAATTTCATTAATATACTTGTTTAAATTTTATGCCATTTTATGTCATATTATGTGTATACAACAATAGACAGCATTTGTTTTCTCAAATTTTCAAGCATTTGGATCGCTCAAACATGTCAATAGTAAAATCCATGTTAGAGGTGGGTGAAACTATATATTACACTATCATACACAAGTTTGGGACGGTAAGATTTTTAAAATGATTATGAAATAAGTATTTGTGCTCTCCATTTATTTGATCGAAAATACAAACATTGTCAAACATTAAAACAACTGTTTTCTATTTTGATTTTTTTTTTATATATATTTTATTCCTGTGATGGCAAAGCTAAATATTTTGCAGTTATTACTCCAGTCTTCAGTGTCACATGAATAATAATTTTAATATGCTGATTTGGTGCTCAGGAAACTTTTTTTTTTTATCATCAATGTTGACAACAGTTTGTGCTGCTTAATATTTCTGGAAACTGTGATACATTTTATTTTTCAGAATTTTTGATGAATAAAAAGCGCGAGCGAAGTAGAAAGACAAAAAAAAATCTCATTCTCCATGATTCTCCAACTGGATGATCCCCAGAGAAATTGGGTCAAGCCATTCCAAGGTCTTTTGGGGGGGATTAGACAGACTTTTGGTTTGAAGGTTCGTCATGCTAAATGTTAGGGCAGCAACACAATAAAGCTTCAGCCCTAACAGAGAAAACAACCTCTCCTAAAACAGGTTGAAAACACAATGCTATATTTTTTATAGATTATTGTCAGAAATGTGCAAAAAGGCTAAAACCAAATTGTGAAGTGTAAGACGTAAGACGTCATGATTGTGTTGTTCTTCTTTCAGACCACTCTTCCCATAGACCCCCTTGTTTGTCAGATGGTTGCTATTTTAAAACACAGTCATAATGCTGGGAGACGTCTTTATAAAAGCCATCACGCCGGTCAGAAAGCAACTGATCTGAGGCTTTATCAGCTATTGAGTCTAAATCATTATTCCCAACGTGGAGCTGTTTGATCAGTTTTAATATTTGCGTGTCAGATGGATGTCAGGCTTCTGTTTGAGTACCTGAAACAGGGGCACACAGGCTTTTTTTTCAAACTGACTGACGGGAAGGTAATGAGCCTGTATCATAACTGTTACCAAAATTAGCCTCCTGCTGTTGAGTGTGTCTTTGAAGGGTTTTTCACGGCTCATTCTATAGTTACTTTACATCTCACGCTTTCTCTTGGAGGGATGACAGCCAGCTCTCTTGACCTGAGGAAAAAGATGAGTGGAGAGTGTGACAGCCAAGCAGATCTCGTACACACACATATATACAGTATGTACACTCATACAGTGCCCTCCAAAAGCCTCAGTTTTAAGTGACTGCAAGGTATTTCCACACTGCCAGTCAATCATAGCTGAGAACAGTGATTCTGTGTCCGTAATGAGAGTCTACGGGACTTCAAAGATTTACTAACACAAGGTGAAAGAAAGAAGGGTCACTCGTAGGTCAGAGATGCAGACTGCACACTAGAGTCATCATGAAACACATGTTAATGATGTTTTAAACCAAAAATAAACATGATGTGTATGTAAGAAAGAAGGGCATGTGTTCAACATACAGTATATCACCCTATCTTTATTAGACTATAAATGGAGAGTGATGAGAACTTTACAATGAACGATTGTCTTTATTTCAGGTAGAAGAGAACAAGAATTCATTAGAACGTTACACTAACAGCTTGCAATTATCTACACAAATGTAGTAATACTAGGGCAAGTTGTCAACCATTCAATGGCCTTATAGAGCTGTTCTGCAAAATTTACAGTTATGAAAAAAAATAAAAGGACAACTAACGTTGGTCTCTCATCTGTTGACAATACTGGCATTGGCACTGAAAATCCAACTGGCACTGCTAAAAAAAAATTATTTAGTCTTGTTGTTCTGTTCTGTGTGTCCCCTTCCTCCATTTTTCTTTCTGCCTCTGCTGTTTTCTCTTCCTTTCTTTTATACTCTTCCTTTGCTGCTGTCTCCTTATTTCTTTCCTTGGAAGAAGTTGTAGAATATATAAATCATATCTGCAGCAATACAATCTCATCCAGACTGCAGTAACATAACTGATTCAGATTCTTTGTTGCTTAATGGAGGCAAATGGTTGTCATTTTTGTTAGGGCTTTTGTTTGTTAAGATTGTCCAACCTAAACAGATTTTGTATCACCCAGTTAAACTCACTCTAATTTGCAAGAATCTAATGTCAAACCCAAACCTTAACCCCCGTTTCCATTTCACTCCCAAGCTTTGGGCTCCACCCTTCCCCCCATTAACCAGCTATAACATCTATTATCAGTATTCAAAAAGCAAAAAAAAAAAAAAAAAAAAACATCAATAGATAAATGAAAGAATTCATAATTAACTTCACAGTTTGATCCCTTAGGATCTTTTGAGTGAAATAAAATTAGACAAGACAGTACACGCCTTCCAAATGTTCATTCTCAGTTCAGTCTAAGCATGGAATATTTCTGTTCTGTGATGTTTAAGATCTTTCGGGAAATTTGTTCATCATAGTAATAATAAAAACACAAAATAAACAATCATATATTTCCAAAATGGCTAAAAATATAGACAAAAACAAATACAAACTGGCAGATGAAGTGTATTTTGTCATTAGCTTAGCAACATGCTAACTCAAATTTATATTGGAATTAATTGAGTGTCCTGTGTGCAACACTTTTTGTGTCTCACGTGGAGTTACTACGTGTACAGCGTTACAAATCAATCACTTAAGATGTTCAGTCGTAGTTACTTAGGATGTCATGACATGGATGACAACGATTTTAATGTTCCTAGAAAGTTCACTTATAATGTTAATAGTGTTTTTTTACACAAAAAAAACAAATATAGTATATGCGGAAAAACGATTTTCAACACTAAAATGTTATATGGTCAAGAACAAGATCAATTGCTTTAACTCATCAAAATAAGTAATTTTCAACTTTGTTTAGAAGTTATACAAGATTCAACTCATTTTCTTAAGTCAGTTTATTGTAATTTAAGTTGAAATGGCATCCAAGTTGATTGTACTTAAAAAAATTAAGGCAGCAACTTTTTTTACAGTGTACCTTCATTCTGAAATGATCTGTTTTCAAGGGGCGGCTCCTTTAAGACTTTTCAGTAAGGTTATGTTATTTACAGACACAAAATATTATGAAATCATTTACTTACAGTTTGCGATTCAGCTTTCAGATTCCAATACAGTGGCTGTTCCATCTTACAACAAAACTTTATTTGTGAATTCCCCATTACACTGTGCCTCGTTTATAAACCAATCTGTGGTCAAATTCTCTGAACAAACATATAATCCTTTGAAGCGATCAAGTACATTAAAATACTTGTTTCCAACACTGGGATCATTCTGAGGTTAACACAAACGAGTTCTGGATGCATCATTTACTCTTCCATTTGTCCTGTTGTCAACAGACTCAAGTGTGTGTAACAAACTCTGCAAAGTGTCTCCAAGTGTCAACAGACTCTGCAAAGTGTGTTTGCAGAGATAGACTCACATCCTGTCTCTGCAAATGCCAACCGTTAAAGGGTTAAAAGCCGTTAAAAACAAAACAAAAATAACGACTTTATTCAACTATTCATTTTCTTCTGTGTGGGCCTCTGACGTGAGTTCACGTAGTGTAACAGCACAACGCTTCTAGTGAGCCTACGTTCTGACGTACAACCCAGAAGCGCCGCTTCAGTTTTGACTTGAACGCTTATAATGTACTCATACAGCCGAACACATAGCACATGCAGACTAGAGAGTTTTGTCCATATCTGCGCTATTTCTCTCCTAAAGTTATGACCAAAAAAATGTCTTTGTACTTATGTTGCATGTATTTGTTAACCCCCTATAGTATTCGTTTTTTTCCGACCATGAAACAATGTGCCAGGGCAGTGTTGGACAAACTCATTTGAGTGAAGAAAATTCAAGGTGCAGTTGTGAAAAATCTGGACGTATGCATACTATCTCATGCATACTATGCTGATGATTACATTTACGTGACACACTGTACGCCTAACCTAGCATATGCATAAAAACCTATGTACTTTGGGCTATAGAAGGCAGCTGCCTATGTTAGCATACATATCATCTCACTAGATGTCACACTCAGTGAGACATCTGATCAGTCCTAAAACTACAGTGAGCATAATTAACATTTAATAAAGACTTTTGCACTTCACACAATTAGACAGATGCATTTCTTTGTTATCGACAGTTTTAAATTTCTCGACATCAATGTATCTCACTAAGATTTCCCCCCTGGTTTAGAGTAGTCTATTTCTATAACATTTAAAGCTTTCATATGCTCCACATCTACAGCCCCATGTGTAGGCTACTGTTGTATTTGAGTCCAGACTCAGCAGTTCTGTTCTGCTAACACATCACTGCCCCCTTCATCATGAATCCTTGCACATTTCTCACCTGCACTCCGTCACAATGGCGTCCTGGGCAAAATATGCTAAGCACGCATAACCGCGCGCAATCAATAATGGTGTGCATGCTTTCGGCTTTTTGCATGCATGTGGATCCTCGGAGGGAGGATGAATGGGAGGCTGTTTAATACATCAGCCCATTGTGCGCGTGCAAGGTTGGAAGCATAGCTTAAGGACGCGGAGTGAGTCTATCATGATGAACTGCGAGGGACGGATGTGCGTTATCCCTTTAATGGAAAGATGGATGGCTTCTTTTATAGTTAAATATGTTTTAAACACTCCTTGATTCAATTTACCTTGGTTCTGAAAGGTAAAACAAAAGCTAAATCCATTTATTTTTGTATATCTGTAGCATAACAAAACATTATGAACATTAAAGAGATCAAAATTCGAAATTCTGTCATTGTTTATCGATTTGATGTGATGCTTCTTTTAATACAATGACCACAGCTCTTCTTGGTCCCCATTCACTTCCATTGTTTCTAAAAAAAATCAGCTTAAACATTCAGCTAATGGTCTCTTTTTTTATGCTCCACATTAAACAATTTTTGTTATGATTGTTACCAATGTGCAATCTTCTGCTATTATTCATGGTTTACTTCCTCTACCTTAAAAAGGGAAACTTTTTTCTCAAAAAGCTGAGACTGATTAGAAAAACTACACACTCTCAGTCAGCAGTGTGATAGAGTCATGAGTGTTTGACAGATGGCAACATGGGACCGCTGCTAAAAGCGGGTGCGAGTCTGAGAAAAGGCCTACCTGTTTTAATTAGGCAGGAATGCATCTCTAAGCACAGCTGTGCGCTCTCACACACTGTCTTTGCTTTTGTCGGGCCAGCTGTGAGACAGGCCTTCCTGTCAGTTCAACAATCTTTCCGTGCGGAGAGGCTGATCAATTCCTCTCCCTCGAGAGTGGTGTGCACAGAGAAATCGGTGTAAAACAAAGACCTGTGTGCCATTCTACATCCATGTTAACTTTTGCTTTGTTTGCAGTGGTCAGACAAAATTGAATATGTGTATCTGACACCAAGCCTAATCTGAAACTACAATTTGTCTTGTAATTCACATTCAAATAAACATTCTGAGCTGAATTTTCAGCATCATTACTCCAGTCTTTAGTCAGATGATCCTTCAGAAATCATTCTAATATGCTGATTTGGTGCTCAAGAAACATTAATTATCATTAATGTTGAAAATAGTTCTGCTGGTTTATATTTTTATGGAAGTTGTGATAAATTTTTTTAGGATTCTTTGATGAATAGAAAGTTTTTTTAAAATAGAAATCTTGTATAAATGGTTTTGTCACCTCCTTGATTCAATTAATTTTAAATATGTCATCAAGTCTTTATTATGTAGGTAGGAGACCAAAACTTATAAGAGTAAAAGATCATCAGAGATGACTTCAGTAGCATTTTTATACAATGCGGCTTACAGTGCATTCAAGTTATACAATATACACCTTTAGTGTTGCAGGGTAGGCACCATATTTACCAGTTGACCAGTTGAGCTGATACGTGAAGGCTGTTTTCTCTTGTTTGTTTTTCTGCAGTCCTTTGTAGGTTGCTCTCTGTGGTTTATTTGTAACTGTGAGAGGTGTGTGGATTCTACGCTCTGCTCCTTTGGAGTCTGGTTACTGGTGTGAAAAATAGAAAGGGTAGGACAGAGTTATCTGTACACAAAGTAAACAGGTGATACACTCAAACAAAAAAAGACAAAACCAAGATCCCATAAACCTGTTGAATCAGTGAACCAAATGGTTTAGACTGGCATTTGAAGTCTCCATGCTGAAGTACTGGCATGATTGTTCTGGTGACCCAAAAAAGGCCAGGCCTTGTCATACATCTCTCTCAGGAATACATCCCTATGATCGGACAAATGCCAGCAGACAGGGCCAGGTCTCTTTGTCAGCACAGAACGGAGTCTGGCAGAAGGTGCTGAGTTTATATTAAACAGAAAGGCTTAAAGGGTTAGTTCACCAAAAAATGACATTTCTGTCATTAATTACTCTCCCTCATGTTGTTCCAAACCCGTAAGACCTTCGTTCATCTTCGGAACGCAAATTAAGATGAAATCCGAGAGGTTTCTGACCCCACATAGGTAGCAACGTCATTGAAACTTTCAAGGCCCAGAAAGGTAGTAAAGACATCGTTAAAATAGTCCATGTGACTACAGTGGTTCAACCTTAATGTTATGAAGCGACGAGAATATTTTTTGTGCGCAAAAAACAGACAAAAATAACGACTTTATTCAATAATATCTTCTCTTACACGTCATTCTCCTAAGACACTATGTCAACAGCGCAGCGCTTCCAGGTTCTACGTCAGAACGCCGCCTCACTATTGGCTGACTCTGGTCACATGGGCACCACGACACATGCATGTGATGCTGATGCAGGAATTAGCCAATAGAAAAGCAGCATTCTGCTGTAGAACCAGGAAATGATGCACTGTTTACACTATGTCAACAGCATAGGAGAATAAAGTCCTTATTTAGTCGTTATTTTTAAAGTCCTTATTTAGTCCTTATAGTCCTTATAAAGTCGTTATTTTTAGTTTTTTTTGCACAAAAAAAATAATATTCTCATCACTTCATAACATTAAGGTTGAACCACTGTAGTCACATGGACTATTTTAACGATGTCTTTACTACCTTTCTGGGCCTTGAAAGTTGCAATGACGTTGCTGCCTATGTGGGGTCAGAAACCTCTCGAATTTCATCAAAAAAATATTTTTTTGACATTTGTGATCCGAAGATGAACAAAATTCTTATGGGTTTGGAACGACATGAGGATTAATGACAGAAATGTCATTTTTGGGTCAACTAACCCTTTAAAGTGTTAGTCCACCAAAAAATTAAAATCCTGCCATCATTTACTCATCCTCTTGTTGTTCAAAACCTGTATGACTGACTTTCTTCACAAAGACAAAATAAAATATTGTTTGAAGAACTTTAGGGTCCAAACAAGATTGTCTGATATATTGCTTTGCTGGACTATTGACTTCAGTTGACTGTCATCTGGGAGCAAAGTTATGAACAATATTTACAGCAGATAGCTTAAGTTAATCCTATTACAGCTGAAACTGAAGCTTTTTTAAGCGTATGTGTTTGTGAGACATTCTCTCTGTGAGTTTCAAAGATTTAATACCAGTCCCACAGGCCTAATACCAATCATCAAGTCTAACACTCCCATTGGCTCAACTATGAAACATGTTTTTATTGCTTTTAAGTATGAAATTTTGACTTTGAATCTTGTATGTGGCGGCGGTGTGGCGTATTTAATAAAAGGGAATGATTAAATAGTCAAATATCATCGACGATTTCTTTTTCTAAACCCCACAGAGGGTTTAGGTAACAATCAGAATGGTGAATTGAGTTTAACATGCCATGCGGCGGAATAGACCTCTCACAAACTTAATTATGGTACATAGTCTCAGAGGAAACTTCAAAAGCTTGCAAAGCAACAATGCCTCCAAACCAAACTGTTCCTAATTTATTGAAAATATTTGTTTTACTTTTACAGGCTAAACCTCTGCTGACTTGTTACATAAAAGATAATTTTACGGCTGTGTTTATGTCGTATTCATTTCAAGTGCCTTCTTGTTTGGCTTTATTTGTATCTCTTTATACCTTTATTCACTATCCAGTGCCATGTTATGTCAACCTGCTGTGCATTTATTTTTATATGTCCCTTCAGAGAAAAGATCTGCAAAGTAAATTGCCATAAATGTGCAGTTTGTCGAGCCACACTGTTCACTAAACCCCACTATGTGTGATATTGAATCTGTATCGTTGCCGCAAGGTTCTCCAGAACTTCCTCTGAGTAAAGCTGTGCTAATTTGCAGCCGGCTAGAGTGTCATTCCAAATTTACATTCCCAATGACACACAGACTTAACATGCTGTAGGTTTCTCTGCACACTGTGGGGGAACATTATAGCCTCAAGCCCCAAGTCAAACAATCAGGACAGGAAGTTCCATCACTTCTGTCCTTCAATCAGGTGCTACACCGGTGCCGTTAGGTGACAGAAGGGCTTGATTGGCCCAAAGCATCACCCAGTGCTCGGTAGGACACCAGAGGACACTGGGAAGGACTGTGGATCCATAGCCAACAGGAGAACAGGATAAAAATACTCTGCTGACAAGTCAATTAATCAGGGTTTGAAGGTGTTAGAGTGGAGGAGAAGAGTCATGAGGTGAAGATCAGCGGGTGTTTACAGGTTTACAGGGAAATGAGGTAAGAATGGTGACGTAATATCAGTTGTTTTACCCTTGCGCCAGACCTACACTTTCAGTCGTAAACTATGACGATCCACAATAAAATATTCATTATTATTTAAAACTATAATATAAATCATAAACCAGTTCAATATTTTGGGTGAAAAAGTCATTTATTTCAATTTTTGAACACTTTTAAATTTCCAGGCACAACAAAGTATTTTGTCACGAATAAAGTTTTTTATTTCCCCAAATGACAGCAGTGTCACTAAAGAGCTTAAACAAAACATGAGACTTGATGTGTGAAAAAAAGAGAAGAAAATTCCGGAAAAGTCACTTCCAAACTGCAATTTTGTCAAATAATGCAAAAAGCTGGAAATTTGTATTTACGTGTGTACTAAATATTAAAGTTGTGATGCAGAAAAAGTAGTGACGACTCTTTTGTTCAACAGACTATTGAATAGGGAAAAAAAAAATGGTGGGACTTATTTATATCCATCTGTTGTTGATTGGATGGAGGCAGTTCTGAATGCAAGATTGCAGTCGATTGTAAAATGGGGCGGGGTCTAAGCTAACTAAATTATTGGAGAAGTCCGGCATACATCAACATTGAGTTATGACATTTTGATTAAAATTTACAAAGTCAAAACATATGCATATTAATCAATCACATAAGATGAATAACATTTTCTTCACAATTTTCTTTTTAAATGTCATTTACACCACAAGACATGATCTTAAATGTGATGGAAATGACACTTATGGTGTGAATTTTCATTACTTTGAGAAAAAAATAAATGACAGAAAGATTTCCTTTTTGTGTGTGTGTGTGTGTAAACTTTCCAAATAAGTCAATCAATCTTTAGTTTATGTGTATCCTCCTCCTCGACTCTCTTCCTGCACATTAACATACAGCTGAGCAGAAAAAGGACATCAAGCATTGCTTCTTAAAATCATTCACATTAATTCAGAACCCTCTCGGCAGAAATACAGCATAACAATGCACTGAGGTGTCTCCTCAATGCCAGTGTGAGTGTGAGCTGTCAATCAGCCCTGCTAACACTGGGTTCCAGATGAGAGATGTGTGGCCCCCTGCAGGAGGTGCTGTCAGGTTGATGTGATCTTGTTGTCAGTGCTGTGGACGGGATGTCCAGAAGCTCTGGAGCAGTGACCACAGGCAGAATGTCGGATAGCGCTATCCAGCAACAAGTCTCCTATTATGGCTCAAAATGTGACTTATTCTCTATAGTGGGAATTTACATATTGTTATTGTTGCAGGTTCTCATTTATTCGAGAAAATGCAGATCAATGTACAGGCACTCCTACACTCTTAAACCTTCCAGTCTAATTGGACAGTTATTGGCGAGAATAAGCCGCAAAGTGGATGAGATTTTGTGCTGATAGTCCAAAGTCTGTATCTCTGAGGCGTTTGCTCGGCTACAACAGACATAACTTTGTCAGCTCTGCTTTCACTTTAAGAGAATATTACAGTTGATGGAATGGTGCAGACCCGGGCCATGAACCCACATGGACAACTGTAGAGATATTAATTTCACATGATCCCTCTGACAATAAGAATGAAAGGCAGCGAGTGGAAAAAAAGGTCTTGAGGGTCTCCATCACCCCTATGATGAATGATCTCCCTGACAGAACGTGCAGTCAAAGTCCACCGGTCCGCCACCTGAGATACTGTGCTATTGATTTCCGTGTAGACATTCAGCGTGAACCTCAGAGCTCTGGGCCCTTTGATAAAAGCTTTCATCCATAACGGCAACAGTGCAGGTAAACCGTCTCGAGACACAAAGTCTGGAACAAGCTGTTTTTTTTAGTGTGATACCAATGTCTTCACTATGCCCCCTCACATTACAGTCAATGTCACCATCGTGATCGATCTCTCAGCGTTTAGTTTGTTGTGTTCCAGGAACCTTGGTGTGATCTGTTATTTCCCATCACTAGAAACATCTTTCACTGTTTCTGATGCCACAGATCAATTGCTCATCAATCTAACAGAAAATTAAAGGAATTTTGTCGACAACGATAGTATAAATAAACAACACCCGAATCATAAATGATTTAGAATAACATGTTATTTCTTGCATATCAATAATTGATATATCAAAATTAGTACTGTCAAATTGATTAATCGTATCTGACATAAAAGTTTGTTTATAATATATGTTTGTATATATTATCAAATTTATATATACATATCATATGTGTGTGTGTACATGTACATACAGTATATACACGTACTGTATATATATATATATATATAGTATATAGGTGTATAAATGTGTGTGTGTGTGTGTGTGTGTGTGTGTATACAGTATATACACACTCACACACAGAGACATATATACAATATAAGCCTATATATATTTGATTATATATATATATATATATATATATATATACACATGTACACACACATAAATTATGTAAACACAAACAAATATTAGATGCGATTAATCGTATATATATATATATATATATATATATATATATATATATATATATATGCACTGTATATACTGTATGTGTGTGTAATACTGTATAAAACGTAACACATTAATTAAAAAACATTATTTTTCATGACTTGCATATCTATAATATTGAAAATGTAAACATTCTGAATATAAATCATTTTTTATCACTTTATTTAAAAAAAAATATTAACATCATCACTGTTCTTATTAGTACAGAGGTTTTTGCAAGAGGGTTCAACGAAGTCCACATAAAAGATAAAAAATATGATTGAAAATATTTTAATATTTTTTAGTTAAAAAAACATCGAAACAAGTAACAGTAATAAAAACAAACCTCTCCTCGCAGTGTTGTCAACTGTTTGGAACAAACATTGTGAAAATATATAATAGACATTTGCTATATAAAGACATTTGAAATGAACTGAAAAGGCAGCAAATGTACTACAAAATGTAAATATTATCCATATAATATTTTAATAATTTGTTAATATTTTGTCAATATTTTAATGACACTTTATTTCTTACACAGTTTATATATTTATATAAAATGCCTTGATATTTTAGTAAGGTGTTCTCTTTATTATTTGGGTGTCTTTGGTATTAAACAAATTGAAACCCCCTGCAGAAATACACAACACTAAATCTGCTATGGTTGAGCTGCCGAATATGCCTTCCTCCCGAAATGTTTTTAATGTTTAGTGGATACTTTTCTCCTTTGAAAAGAATGATCTCCACTCCTCTCCCTATGTGCTGTACGTCTGGCCCCAGGGAAGCAAAAAGCACTTTGTTAAAGTGTGCACCTCACCTTAGTAGAGAGAGAACTCATTTATGGGCTACACTCTGAGCTTGTTCCACTTTATTAGGACACAGCCAAGCCACCAAAGGGGCTGGAGAGTGTGGTCAGACTAGCAGAATGTTCTGTGAAAAGAGCTTCTTCCATGAATAATTCCCAGGTGCTTTCTCTCTAAGAAAAACAATGGGCCCTTAAACCCTTATCACCTCTGTAATAGAGGGACACAGACTTTTTCCATTATATCAAAACAAGAGGGTTTGCATTATTACAGTTACAGAAACAGTGTATGACTGCAGTCAGCTGCTAGGCAAAGATGAGTACCATTAACATCAAACAGCGCTGATAACTGCAGTAATGCACATTCGTAAAATGCTTTTTATGATACACGCTTTCATTCTACAGAGCATATGTTCACAGCGCAGTTTCCAATTGCAAATCTATTTAAACTAGCAAACTCTTTCCATCTATCAACATGTTATTACAGAATCCAGAGAAGCACTGCTCTGTGTTGTTGTATGGAATATATATGAATATCTTCAGTCAATAATTCACACCATGTGCCTGTGAATTAATAAATGACACAACTCAAAATAAATCAAAGCTGAAGTGTCATTTAAAAACAATACAAATGTTAAAATGTTGAAATAAATTCTCATATCCAATCTTAGTATGCAGAAACTAGTGTATGTAAAGCACTATTTGCACTGGATTAGTCTTCCAAATGTGTGGAATTAACATAATTTGACCCTGTAGACAAAATAAATTGAAATAATAATAATTGGTAACGACGATGGAACTTGCTTTTGGGAAATGCACCCCTGCTTGGAGAACACTAGACCCTTTCGCATAAGGCTTACACCTCCAGATGGAGGAAATGTTCAGAAAACCTGTTTGACAACAGTTATTATACAAGCAATTCCCCTATATTATTTAAGCATCATAGAACAAACTTCAGCTAAAACAAGTTCATTGTTTCTTCATTATACATATTTTCAGTGAGTTTTCTTTAGCTGTCATCAACTACCGTAACACAGCACACATATTTCCAAACAAAAGTCTTAAACTGCAAGAAATAGTCTCTGGCTGCTCGTTCCTCCGTCAACCAGCACGTCTCTGAAATGCATAAACCTACGAATGCAGCATATTCTAAGCTCTGTCACCAACACAGCAGGAACACACTTTCAGCTAATTAGAATCTGAAGATTGCACATTGTCTGACACCCAAACCAGTTCACAGATGGAAGGGAGGAAATTTCAAGAACTCAGAGAAGGAACGCTGGGGCCAATGGTCCCTGACGAGAAGGATCCAATATGAAGTTTTAATAGGAAAAAAAAAAGTTTAATTTTAATCTTGATTTGATGTAATTACAATATTGATTAATATGCAATCAATCAAAAACAGCTCAGTGAAAACCCAGGGTTTGAATGGTGCCACTGTGATCTCGGTTACATTAAACAGCTTCAGTTCTTTTAAATATACAGTACCCATTCAATTTGCAGAGATAAACCCATTATTGTTTGTATACAGAGTCAATAATCTCTAAATATAGAGTGTCCTCAGGTGGTATGTTCACAAGGGAATCTTTGGCAGAAGAGGAAATGGTTTCTAAAGAGACTTTTCTCTCTCTGCATCAAAGTCTTCAGCAAAACTGTTTGAACTGCGCTTGGAAGTTATCACATCCCTGCTGTCAAACACATCGTGATGGACCACTGCCTCCATCTGGCTCAGATGTGTTGAATTAGAATCATTTTCTCCAGCATAATTTGATAAGCTTCTGTGAAAAAAAAAAAAAAAAAATCAACTTTTTTTTTTTAGTCTTCATTGTTCTTAATCACAATCTGTTCCTTCTTAACGACAGCAGGTACTGTAGTACTGGGACAATACTACAGTATTGTATACATTTACACTATAATGTCGGACATTAAGAAAACACACCTGCTGATTATTAAACCACAATTAGCATATAATTCCAAAGTTACATTCTCCACATCCATTTGTCTCTGTCTAATAGGCAGTTCTACCTGTCATTTTAAAGCGAGTCTCTCGTCTGCATTCGTCTAATTTAGTCAGGCCGTCCAAACGGGGGTTTGAGAAAAGGCTGCTGGGTGTCCTTTTGCTCACCCCCTGAGAGACACTTAACAGATCAGTCTTTGCTGAAGTTCAGCCTAATTGTGTGTTTTTCACTTGAACTCTTTTTAGCGGCGGGTCGCGGGATAAGACGGGACAGGGATAAGGAAGTGCGAAAGGGGGGTATAAGTCTTTCTTTGATAGCTGAGTTTCCCCCAGTGACTGCAAGAGTGGCAGAGAGAGCTAGGATACTGTTTGATCGTCACTCTGAAACCAGTAGAGGCAGGAAGCCTACTGAAGCTGAGGAGCCTTTAGGTTCAGACATAAGAGAAAATGACTTCTGAAGACACTCAGGTTCCTTATCAATACAACAGTTAGTTAAAGCTGCATTCCGTAATTTTTTGGGTTAAAAATTATCCCCAAAAAAATGTTGAACAAGTACATAACAAGCCAGTGTTCAAAACTATCAGCTAATTTCAGTGGTACCGGTGGATTTCCGCGGGAAAGTCTTTGCATCATTACGTCATATCTGTACACATAAAGAAGGTGTCTCGGCTAGTAGGCTATATTGCATGTGAGGAGGAGATTTATAGCCTTTTCTCACAGCACTTGATATAATTATAATTAAACATCAGTTTGATGGCGGATCCAGAAAGGTTCAAACGACAATCACCAGTGACAATTGGAGATTCACCCGTTGTAAAATGCTAAAGACTTCAGAGTGGCTACAGAAAAAAAAAGAGACTGCAACCGGGCCCATGCGAAAACAAGGATAAATATTGGAAGGGCATTAAATGTAGTCACGCAATGCTGATGTTGTTAACATTAACAATTTGAGAACCAAGTATAATTTGCACGGTTTGACGTGATATGATAAGCGATCGTTAAATTTAAACAGCGAGATTTACTGCAATGCTTTTTTTCAGAACAAAAGTGGATGTTACTTGTTCAGATGACATTTTCCAGTGAAAATTATAATGTTGGTCATACTTCCAAAAAGTAGAATCTGTGATTCCGAATGACAGTATCCGATTCCACTCCGGCGCGGTGACTGACAGCCGCACATTCTCCTCAAAACATTGGATTCACCCGCGCTGTGCCATGCCGAAGCACAACCCACGTAAAGTTGATAATTCCACGAATAACTGCAATTGCAGATTTCGAACAGAGATGGCGATAAAGAGGAAAAACTACGGACTGCAGCTTTAATACACTCACTCTTGGGGCCCTATTTTAACGATCTGAAACGCAAGTATCAAGCGCGAAACGCAAGTAACTTTGTGGGCGGGTCTTGGGCGCTGTTGCTATTATACCTGGGGGATAAATGACTCTTGCGCCCGACGCAAATCTAAAATTGGGTTGGTCTGAAGTAGCTTCATTATTCATAGGTGTGGTTTGGGCGTAACGTGAAATAAACCAATCAGAGCGACATCTCACATTCCCTTTAAGAGCAGGCGCGCTTGTTCTATGGCGGATTGCTAATATAACGGCGGATTTGCCAGGCGCGCGCCAGCAGCGGTTCACAGCCAAGGAGACCGATGTTCTCGTCAGGGCCGTAAAACTCAGAGAAGTGACATTGGGGATGGAGAAACCAAGCATATGGCCAAGCATGCGCCCTTAAAATAGCATATGAATATCATGCGCAACGCGCCACTGAATTGTTTTCTAAACCTGCAAAATAGCATCAGGGATCGTTTGCGCCGGAACACGCCTCATCTTTGCGCTGAACCGCCCCGGGGAGCGCAAGTGTATTTCCTAGTTTACCGACGTGCGTCTGTGGAGGGAAAAGTCCGCTGTGCGCGGGTGCAAAATAGGAACGATACATGCGTCGGTGTACAAAGTCAATTGCGCTGGGTGCAAGATAGAGCCCTTGGAGTTCTGTCATAAAGGTCAGTTGTTCAATACAGTGCTGTAGTTAAACTAAAATGTATTTGGACACTTATTACATAGAAAATATCAAAGCGCCATCTGTAAACAAATGCTAGAATCAATGTCACTTTTCCAAGACAACCTCATAAAACAAAATTTCTTCTACATTAAAGGCACAATATGTAATTTTCGCCATTAGAGGTCTCTTATTTAAAACAAGGGTGTAGTTTGATGATGCCGTGAATGAGCGTGGATTCATGGGAGTTGTCGTCTTCACCTCCACAGCCGATGATAAGGAATCCGACGGACTTGGGCAGAAATCGTGTTCATGGACGAGCTAATGTATTAAAGTTTTATTAATGTTCTCTCTTCGCTCTTAATGTTTGCTCTTTGTGTTGCATATGTGGGGTAAAGCAGTGCTGTTTTACATTGTTAAAACAATCATATTAATACATTTGAGTGTTTTGAAAGTTATGTTAAAGTTACTCTGTGCATTCTCTCGGTGGCTGGTATGAGAGACTTGTTGCACTTTGCAGTAATCTAGATCAATATTAGGATATCATATTAATAAAAACTGGATGACTTGTGTTGCTAAATGACATGCAATTCATTTTGAAATATATTGTATGATGGAGAAAGTTCTCTATGATTATGCTATGTTAGCCACTTGACAAAATAGTGTTGGTAAATCAAGAAAACAAGCGATTCAAACAATAAGACTAACCGTGTTGAGGTATATAACAATGACTAATTTTCTGTCAATAAAAGTATCCAAAGTTGCTCACCTGTCTAGTAAAACGTAATATAAAGCATCTTTGATGTTTCCATGGTTTCCCGAGAAAAATTGAGGGCAACGCAGATATGATGTCATTGACAGCCGATGAAATGACACGGTCCGTGTCCTGGTTAAAATTGCTGATTTCTCTGGATTTAAACATTGTTGGAAACATTTGGGATAAAGTACACAAGTTAACAAAATATATAACATTGTTCTAGTGGTTTTTGAAAAATCATACATATTGTGCCTTTGATTAAATATTATTATAGCTTTTGAAGAAATACTTGAACAAGTAGAACATATACATATACTGTATTCATATAAGAAATATACATGTACCGTAAACATACCTTTTAAGCCTATGAATACTGTTGGACTGGACCCACACCAAACATTTATGATATATCCTAAACTCAATACAAGAATCCTAATTAGAAAATGTATAAAAAACATTGCTTAGACGTGCAACCTTTAGGCCTTGTCCTTGGGATGAAGTACACAAAAATACCTCATTGTAATGCCAGAAAGCCTAAGTATGCTGTGATATATAGTGAAAATATGTTTATTTTGGTTGCCTGTGTCACTGCAGATTAAATTAGATTAAATGATGAAGTATTAAACCCCCTGTTTGCTGAAAATTAATGTGAAAGAGGTCAGAGATACACTGCGACAAGGCAGCATAATTTATTACCCGACAAATGGACAAGATCACCTTCATGGCACCGTGCACATTACTATGACATGCAAAAGTGTTACCTCCTCATGGATGGCAACAGCAGAAGGAATTCTCTCAGGGAGGTATGCAAAACAAGTTCGTATTAAGTCAACGCTAAGGCATTTGACAAACACAGGCTTCTGTAGTTTTCTGATTTCTTCGTGTTGATTTCTCATCGACTTTAAATTCATATTGATTTCTTTTTTTACGTTTATACAAGCTGTGCATTGTTCACAAGGCCTTTCAGTCCAAAAGAAAGTTCATGCGGCTCAGAGTCATGCTGAGGGGCAGACATAATGACCTATTCATGTTCGCCGGCTATTTGCTCAGTAACTGGGCACAATTGGTGGGCGGATGAAATAATTCAGGAGGAGAAAGAATATTGTAGGGCATTTGTCTGGTGTATTAATTAATCATTTGTTCTCAGCTGTGACTGCAGCAAGGGAGATTCAGTGGAAGCGTTTCTCATCTCTGTGGGAGTCTGATTGCAGCTCATCGCTGAATAGATTCACTTATTGAGTAGATTTGGCTTGAATTTGTCGAGCTGATTGAGTGCCGTGTGACTTTCTGTTATAATCGTGGAATGAGTTTCATGCAGCTCCACAGCCTCCTTTAGTAGAACCACAAAAGCACTGTAATGCCTGTAAAATAAGTCCAATGTCACACATGGCTTATCTTTAATGGCATGTATAAAGCTGGAGGGGTAACCATCCACATCATTGAAAAGGTCACTCTTATGGGAAGGACTGTGCACCACACACAGGCTAATGAAACAGCTAATATTGTGGATGGGTGTAGATTTCATCATTTCATGGGTTATGGGCAGAGAAGCGCTGCTGGAGAGCTTTTATTGTGACAAACATTTCGATATCAGATTCGGTAACACACCTGTACATTATTTAAATCAGAATATGTTACAGCAACTCTTAAAGGGGCAGTTCACCCAAAAAGGTAAATATTTTGCAATCACTTCTTAAAGGGATAGTTCATCCAAAAATGAAAATTCTGTCATCATTTACTCACCCTCAAGTTGATTGTCTTTCTTCTATTGAACAAAAAATAAGATTCTTTGAAATATCTTATTTTGTATTCAACAGAAGAAAGAAACTCATAGAGGTTTGGAACAACTTGAGGGTGATTAAATGATGACAGAATTTTCATTTTTGGGTGAACTATCCCTTTAAAGGGTTCGGTCCAATGTTGTTTTGGACCCCATTGACTTCCACTGAATGGGCAAAAAAAAAAAAGAAACATTCTTCAAAACATCTTCTTTTGTGTCCCACACAAGTCAAACTGCTTTAGAATTATTTTGGGGTGAGCTATCCCTTTAAGAAGTGACTGCAAAATATTGATGATGTGCTTCATTTTAACATGGCAACGGTACTTGTACTCGTATTATGAGAGTGCTTTAATCCTCATAAGAACAGACGTTTGCAAGTTGCATTAGACACCCGGAATACACTCAGACGGCGAGGATAATTTGAACAAATGCACTGCAGAGTGCTTTATACCGCCTGTGTCTTTAAGAGCCGCCTTTTCCTTTTTTGTATTTTGGCCATGTGATTGTTACTAAATATTTACTGCACTCAACACCCCCCTAAAGAGTTCAAACTCTGAGAGTGAAATCACACCAATTTCCGACGCGAGAGGGGCTATTTTCTGCCTTTGAAGCGTTTTCCAGCCCCTGACTATGCACCATCCTGTTGAGACGTGCCCAAAAATACACTTCTGCCAGCGTCCTGGCAGCACTGTAGCATATGTGACGCGGCTGGCCTGCAGTGCCCCCCTGCAGAGCTGCCTGCGCTCACATCATTGTCTTAAATACGAAACTGGCACACTCGACGGGCAGTCACCACATAATACCCCCTCTATCCTCTCCGCCAACACAAACATACATTTATATCTGAGGGACAGGGTAAAAAAAAAAAAAACCCAGAGCGGCATGTTTTCTGCCACGGTGCATGCGAGGGAACTGTGTGGAACACTTTTACTCCCACACAAAGGTCACAGACTGATTCAGTGTCCTCTGTTTGGATAGTTATCTCAGCAGGGATTAAGGAAAATGGTCTGTCTGATTGGATCTTGAGCTGAAGCTAATACTGCTCTCTCTCTCCGTTTGAGATATTGAAGAAGATTATAACCTGTGAGGGTGTCAAAAAGCACAAAGTACATTGCATACAGTTCACCCCAGCGGCGGGTGAATTATTGCTGCGTTTGGGAGGTATATTTGTGTAAATGGGAATATGAGAGCCATTCTTAAATTAAACCTGCGAACATTTCCTCCTTTGCATTTTGTAAGCTTTAAACATGCAGGGCAAAATTATGCCTACACAAATATGATAAACAAGCTTTTATGGAGCTCTATATATCTACTGTGGCTCTTCCCCAAAACCTGCCCTTTCTGTCCTCCTCCGAATTCACACTTGTGTGCGCCATTGCAACCTAAAATGAGAAATGGACACCTCACGACCAACGTTATGGACTTCAGGGGCATAAAGTGCGCTATTTGGGTCAGGGCCTAAGTAGCAAAACTTAAAGTGCCCATTTTATGCTATTTTAAAGGTTCCTAATTTTGTTTTGGAGGACCTACAATAAGGTTTACATGCATCCAAGGTCAAAAAACACTTTAATTTTCTCATAATATACATTGCATTTGCCAAATTCATGTTGTAAAAATTAATTTGAACCACACAATCCTCATCCTTTGGAAGCGTATGAGAATTTGCTTTTGCAGAAAACAGTGTCTTCTCAGCATGATGACAACACCAACCAACTACAGTGTTTGAGAACGGGTCAAAGTAGACGTTGTTTGCGAGCAGCCAATGAAGACCATAGGCTTTATGCAAATTTGTTACAAATCTACCTAAATAGCCTACTGTATGTTACAGAGGTGAGACTGGAATTGCTGACGATTCGTTTCGGAAGTTCAGAACTGATTTTTAGGAGGCAATAGCATTATTTGTTGAATACTTTGATCTTTAAAACTTTGCAGACCTTCATAAACAGCTATAATACGCACTGCATGAAAGGTAATATTCGGAAAAGCACAATGGGGGCACTTTAAACTCACTGTTATCGCTGTTTTTATCACAATTAAGTTACACCCATCTGAGAAAATAATCAAATGTGCGCATTTAATGAACTGATTAAAAAAAAAAAGGATTCTTCTGAATAGTCACTCATTTGTGTTCCTGAAATTCCCTGAGACATACATAATAATACATAATAATTCTTGTAACTAAATAAATATGGTTAAATATAAAAAATGGTTAGATACAGCAGGTTTTTATTTAGTTATATGTTGTTTATACTTTATATTTGATTTATGAATATTAATAAATTACTTTTGATCACATTTGATTTTTTATTGAATCAGCATTTCTGTAGCTCAAACATTAGGGCATTGCACAAGCAACACCAATGTCATGAGTTCAGTTGAATGCATGAATTGGAAAGAAATGAAAGCTTGAATGCAGTGTAAGTCACTTTGGATAAATGTGTCTGCCAGATGCGTGAATTTAAATATCTTCTATATAGTGAGCTACTTTTTTTTTTTGTAGTGTAGCTAAAACTACTTTAAAAAAAAAAGATAGCTTGACTACTTTGTGTTGACTGTATCTCTCAAAGTAGCTTCCCCAACACTATTATGGACTCTCATTCTTCACCAGTCAGTATCTTGTCAGTCATTCTGTTAGGCAGTATATATCAGCATATCAGATCTCATTGCAGATCAACAGGGGCTCACTGTAAAAAAAAGAAAAGAAAAAAAAGTGTCAGATGACTCACAATCCCCCTGCAGCGCTTGGTTTCTCTGCTGATGCCTCTCTATCACCTGATTTCATGATTCACACTCAGCAGTGATGCGGGCCTCCAATTACACACTTACAGCAATTCTGTGTGAAGCATTCTCACTGAGACACTGCATCAAAATGTAATTTTTGTTCCTTACAAAATCAACACTGCCCCATAAATGAAACAAGTCACTGCATAATAATAGAGCACAGACGCATCCTTTATGGCTGAAATGGCTCCTACTCTACAGAGATTTGTTACACTAGAATAATAAGAGCAAGAAGAATGGAACGTCTATCTGATCTTACGATGTAATACATTACTTTCCACTTTTTCGCCAGGGCCGCAGGATGCACGCAGGAACCAGAGGAGGGGAGGCATGGGGCGGATGGTCTTAAAATAACCGAGTTATGAAAGTCTAATTCAAAGAGCCTCCCCTCCACGTCAGGCTAATCTGCGACTCCTACATGAGGCGGGGGTGGGGGGTGGGCGGACGCGGAGGTGTATTGTTCAGATGAAGATTGACAAGTGGAAGCCAAAAGAAAAGATCAAAGACCTTGACTGATGAGGCACACGCAACGCACCCTTTGTGTTTTTTTGTCTAGACGAGAAAACTGTTGCTCAAGCATGTTATAAGCAAGGACATCAAGATTAAAGCATTATGTCATAGTTTATGGGGTAAAGTATTACAATTACAAAGTAAGCATGACGTAATTTCACTAAACAAATAATGTATTTAAATGATTTTACTTATTTGACCATGTACTGTCATAAAAAACAATTGTATAATGTACACTGTGAAAAGTTACCTTAAAGAGCTGGTTTTTACTTGATTTAACCCATCAAATAAATGTTGTTGGTGTAAATTAATGTATTTAGGTTGGTTAATATTAAACAATATTTATTTTGCCAGTTAATTTAATTACCATAATCATGAAGTCGCATAACTCCAGAATCAACTTTATGAAAAGTAACCTTTTCATTTAATGCCGTACATACTCCAAAAGTATGCAATTTCAGACCGAGAGTGACTGACATTTCTGATCTCTCTTCACTATTCTGTTCATTTTTGTCATGGCTTTATAGCGGTCCACCTGGAAACAAAGCCAGCGTGTTGCCAAACCCCCTCATAAAAGAAGAAACAAAACAAACTGCGATTGGTTGCTTTACATGTCAGTCAAACGGCCTCTGGGCGGTCCTTGACCAATGAAAGCTTCTATAGAGGCTGCGTTTCCCGAAACCTTCTTAACGCTACGCCGTTCTAATGTTAGGCTACACCTTAAAGGACAAGTTCGGTATTTTACACTTAAAGCCCTGTTTACAGATCGTTTCTGATGAAATAGAACGGTTAAGATTAAAACTTGGACACATGCTGTCCCGAGAATTTTAGGTTTCTTTCGCTGCATGGCTGCATAGGTGCACTGGAACAATCCTTCCTAAAACGCATTAAACTTTCGTTTACAAAGACGTGACACTCACCGAGTGGTCAGGGGTGTTCACTGATATGCTCACACAAAAATCGCTGCAAAAGATGCTTTCCAACAGGTTTTATCGTAGTTTTTGTCCAACTCCATTGACTTGTACTGGATGTGCTGTGAGGTACGGTATTACTCCGCCGGAAGTGGGGTTGTTTGTATGCTTTCTGTAGGAGACAGAACAGTAGATGGCGGTAATACTCCCAAGGAGTGAGCAGCCAGTAACAAGTAGTAGTAGAAGAAGAACGCCGTAATCTCAGTTCTCGCGCATGCGTCCTGGCGCTCCCGTGAACTCTCGTCAGAGGCCCACATTGAAGAACACTAATAGTTGGATAAAGTCGTTATTTTTGTTGTTTTTCCGCACAAAAAGTATTGTCGTCGCATGATAAACTTAATGTATAGCCACTCTAGTCACTTGGACTATTTTAACGATGTTTTTAATAACTATTCTGGGCCGGCGAGTTTCGGTCCCTCTGAAAGCCTATGAAGGAGTGAGACAACTGTCAGATTCCATCAAAGATATCTTAATTTGTGATCCGAAGATGAACGAAAGACTTACATGGTTGGAACAACATGAGGGTGAGTAATTACTGACAGAATTTTCATTTTTCTTCGTAGCGCGCTAAGAGACAACGTTATCAGGAAACGCAGCCCAGACCTTCTGCCGTCAGTCTGAAGGTCTGTCTAAAACTAGTTGATGCATAACATAGTCATGAATCTCAAATCTTAATCTTAAATATTTTTTAATCACCATGCTTTTACTATAAGACCATTAAATTGCCCAGATGTCAATTTTATTTTGTATTTTTTCTTTATATAATTTATTATAATAGCCTACACTACCGTTAAATTTTTTTTGGGTCTGTGAGATTTTTTATGTTTTTGAAAGAAGTCTCTTGCGCTCACCACGGCTGCATTTATTTGACCAAAAAATACAGTAAAAACAGTTTTATTGTGAAAAACAGTCATATTTCCACAAAATATTAAGCAGGACAACTGTTTTCAACATTGATAACAACAGAAACTGATTCTTGAGCAGCATATCAGCATATTAGAATTATTTCTGAAGGATCATGTGACACTAAAGTTATTTTAAAGTTTTTAAATTGTAATATTTCACAATATTTACTGTATTTTTTATAAAATAAAAGCAGCCTTAGTGAGCATAAAATACTTATTTAAAAAAAAACATAAAAACGTCTTACCGCTCCCAAACTTTTGAATGGTAGTGTGTACAGTATTAACCATTTAATTCTAAAAGTAATTCTAAAAATAAATTACAATATTGTATTGCATGTATTCTCTCAATGGTCACAAAGCAGCATGCATAATAATTATTATTAGTAAATAATTTAAAAAATGTTTTATTTAAAGTATTGTTTGAAATGAGACAGCTGCACCATCTCTCACCACAGGACTTCACAAAACTAATGTCATCTACTCTTTAAAGCTCATATTTACTTATTCAACACTATTACTGACATACAATTACAGCAGGCTTGAAGAGCAGGAGAACTAGTGCTTCCCTGCAAACTAGTCCAGCTCTCTCAGGCTTGTTCGTCAGCCAGAAGCCACTGGACTTATCTCAGCTCGAGCTCTGAAGAAAGAGGATCTCTTCTTGACAAGCCTGCTGAAGATAAAATTATCATATTTCACACCCATGTCTCTCACAATCTGGCAAGCAGAGAGCAGGTGGTTTGCTCTCAGGGGAATCGTGCCTGATGCACAGCACTATATCACCATCCACATCTATCAAATCCCTCTCTGCCTGGAGAGAAATGTTACAAGTGTGCCATTGTAGTCAAGTTTCATGAGACTTATCTAAATCTACTTGTCATGAAGTGTTGACAAATTCTAAAGGAACCATTTTGGTTTTACGACATGCTGAGAGACATAAAAATCTGGCTGATTGATCGCAGTTAGTTGATGTAAAAAAAAAATGTCCATGGTGCAAATATCTGAAATCTACAGTCTGTCAGCTGCCATCGTTTGTGGAGGGCAAAGGTTAAGTGCCATTTTCAAATATGTCTGTATTATCTACCTTATGTCACATAAACAGATGGAATTTCTAATGTGCATTTTTACCCTGCTTTCAACAAACATTTGCACTGCAAACAAACTGTTTCTTAAATGGATATAAACAACAGCAAAACAGCATGACAGCAGCAACTTTTTACCAATAATCAGCTATGTTCAATCAAAAACAGTTGATGAACAAATGATCTCATCTTCCTTATAAAGGATGCTTAAACCAGCTGTTGGTTCAAGAATAATTCTGTCTCTCTGACTCTGAATGTGTGAGTCTCACTTTGTTGGAAAAAAAAAACAGACAGATCTAGAGCTGATCTACAGTTAGATATCGTGTTGAATAAATAAAACCTCTCTATAAATAAAATGTGTTTTTTACTTCCACAACCAGAGAAATACTTTCTACGTACTGTATAGCATCTTCATTTATAGAATAAAAACATATATATATATATATATATATATATATATATAAAGGTATTATGCAGGTCAGGAAAATATTTTTATGGTTAAAAATAATATGAGAAAAGCTTCAATTAGTTTCAATATAATATAATATAATATAATAAGCTTTACTCATTACAGGCGCTAGAAATGTTGCATTGTCATCACTGATATACGTACTTTTGCATGCGTCAAGTGAGTCATATATGTTTCTCTGACTCTAAAGTTTTGACAAGCCAAAGGAAATACTGGCTAAATAGATACCGACATCACAAAGAGATTGCCTTCCCAGGAAATATTAGAAATTTCAGCACACTCCCACAGAATTTCCATACCCACTTGACAAGTGACATCCATCAGTTGTGCCTCAGTGCGGCGTAGACCCAAAAAAACGCTGCAATTACTGCTCAGACCAATGCACAAAATAATTAGGGGGAAATATGTTATTCTCTGACATCATTTTACTTCATTCTCTTATTAAGCCTCATCCATCATGAGAAGTCAAGACTGACTGTTTCCTTTTCTGACAAACAACGGCTGAGGAACTGCACCCACTATCATTCTCAGGTTTGGACACATAAATGTGCCTCATTCAGCAACAGGCTCACGGAGTATGCGAGCGCTTCATTGCTAGGATTAATTAGCTGGATTTGTATGACAATGGGGCTAGTGACATATGCTCCGCGGTTATGGCAGTAAGTGTTAATGAGCTTTGGTTCAACAGGCAGGGAATGTTGAGTCCATCTATAACGCTGCAGAACAAAAGCTGCACACTGTCTCGACGCATCGAAGGTTGGGTGTTTACATTTCTCATGAAAGACTGTGATCCTTAATCGTGTCTTCCTGACATATGGCGACACGTTTCGCACAATGGCAGGATTTCTTGCTCGCATACTGAAGACGAATGTGTTGGAGAGCGGAATACATCAGGTCCATCTGTTGGACCACACAAAGTTTAGTTATGAGGTTACAGCAGACATTAATTTAATCTGGCTACTTAAATGCAGTACTTTGTGGATGAGAGAAACTGGATCAAATCGAAAGCCTTTTGACTTGACCCACAAAGAAACACTGTTAGCCTCAAGTGGCTTTATGTTATTTTCCCCCAAGTAAGGCTTGGTTTTTCCAGTCTGAAAGAATAAATGTTTGGTGACTCATTAAATATTCACAAGAAAAAGCTAAGTTCAGACCAGAAGGAAGGAGCTTCGGGAGGTAATGAGTAACGATAATCACCAAAGCCATTTCCAGACAAATACATGCACATAATAATAAGACACTCAAGGGTGGATCAGCTATAAATAGAGCATCAACTGCAGATTGATTTGAGATAGGAGCTCTGAATCTGATTCAGCCGATAACTCCTCGGCAAAAACGCACATCTCTTCCCCTGGTATTCACGACACGACTGATCGGTAGATATGTGCTCTATTTTAAATCTCTCATAGAATTTAGTCAAAAGCAACTGGTCTATGTAATATGTCGGTATATCATGCTTACTTCTATTCCATTACATTATAACTGAAATTAGAATTTTAGAAATGAATCTTCCCAGGATACTTCACACAATGATCATAGAATTGTGATTCTGTCTCTGTGACCGCTGTAGGCTCAGTAAACAAACCATGATGCTTTTTTCCCATCAGAAAAACTCAATGTGCATGTGGGTGTTTCTTCAACTTTTGTCTCTGTGGACTTTTAGAAAACAAACGCTCTTAAATCAAAATTCAAGCCTGATTGGAAATGATATTTTGCCCATAAGTGTTTTTTCATCACACGTTTCATATTTCGTCTCAAGAATGCATTAACACTGTTGTCTCCTTGGTAATCATGTACACAAACTTCTGTCTGGGAAAATAAAATTATATAATCTATAAATAGTATAATATAACTGGCAAAAATGAATGAAGACATGATCTTTCATTCAGACCACTGTAAACTTTATATGAAACCTGTTAGTTTTAATAAGAATCAATCCCTTGGACACAAAAGTGCTCAGAGTTGAAAAAACACCCACCCACAGGTTTGCTGATGTCTGGTAAAAGCAAAATGACGGAAGTCCTTTGCAGGACCTTTAATATAAAAAATGCCCAAAATTGTTCCTGCGCTCCTGGTTGGTGGTACATTAGCAGCCGGTACTATCCTGTTCCAAAAACCTCTGCATTACACCATTAAATGCACTAAAACCTAGTCTGTTCGGAGGCTACTGCACTGTAAAAAATGAATCATGAGTCTTGTAATTTTCATTAAAAAAATTGAGGTGATCATTAAAAATATTATGTATATTTCATTAAGAAAATTGTGGTTCAGTGTTTATTAGAAAATATTGAGAACATTTCACTAATAAAACCAAGAGATGCATTTTCCTATTTTTTTTAAGGAAACATACACAATTTTAAGGCTTGAATTGAGGAACTGATAAACCTCATAAAATTAAGGAAAAGGGGCTACCTATTTATTTTAAGAGAATTAGCTCATTTATGCGGTTTTATTTAGAGACACCATTGTTTGTTCCCAGCATGCTTTGCACATGGCTGGAAATGGAGAGTAAATCTTGAAATTAAGTGTTATTTCATGTGTTTTTGAGTAAAGGGAAACATCTGTTAATGTTTAATGTTCAGGTATGTTTGACATTTGAAAGAGTTTCTATTATGTTAAAGTTTTGATCGTTACCATTGTGCAGAAGAGTAGGGCTTATGGTTAGGTTGTGAATAACTGCATTTTTTAAATATTATGAAGCATATTGTTATATATATGTAGCAATAACTATGCTAGTGATAGTGCAGTAGCAAGTTTGATTCTGTACTGTCCGAGCAGCAAACAGTCTTTTTATAAAACAATATATCTCAAAGTTAAATATAAACAGGTCATATCCATTCACTTGAGAATAAAAAATACTTCAAATAAAAAAGCACATTTCACTAAAAAATTGTAATTCATTATGTCATAGACTAAATAAATTAGGGCATTTTACATGATTTATTCAGGTAGATTTCATGAATGAAATCAAGCTTTAACTACTCAAAAATATTATGTGTAATATTGTTACCATAATTTTTTTAAGTAAATAGCAGTAACATTTTTTACAGTGTGTGACATATCTGAACCTTTGCCACAAATCCTCTTTCTCTTATGCATTATACATATTACAACCAATAAACAAATATATATGAATGTCAATTAAAGACCACAGTCTTCAATTAAATTTCTATCCTGAGTTTATTAATAAAAGCTGTAGCTGTGCCATCTAATTTAAAACCATTAGAAAACCATAAAAAAAAAAATCTGCAAAAGTCCAGTTAATGTTTAATTAGGTGCACTCACGTATTTAAATGTACAGGATCAATGCGTTTACGTAAGCTGTCAGTAACAGATATAATACTGATCTGTCTCTTTTGTTTACTCTGGATTCTGCCCAGACCACAATGGATCATTTGTTTATGTGCCTCTCGTTAAACTTGGCCTTCAGCCCGTTGTTACAATACACACGAGCATCTACATGTACGAGCAACACACTAGAACAAAGAATGTGTGCGAATAAACAAACATCAAAAGGTCTGAAAATCTGCCACTCTCTGGAACAGGATGGTGAGCGGTCGCTAGAGTCGTAGATGAAATTAGCTTGACTGCATAGCACTAGTGCGCGTCTTTGATTCTAATGTCTGAGATTTTCTTGCTCTCTTTTTGTTGTTGTTATGGTTGTTTGATGTTTGACCCCTGTTCCTTGGATCCAGACGTTTCTCTCCCTTCCCTGTCTGTGTCTGGAGCATAATTAGCATCAGGTTCTTTTTCCATACTCTTTAGCTTTTGAAGCTTCTGTGTCCCCCCTCCCCAAAAGACAGTGTGAAAGGCAGTCTGATCTTTCTTGATTGTTCCCCAGAGTTCACTCAAACCGTGGAAAAACATGTCATTTGGCTGTCTATCAGCAAACCTGTGAAATCAACCTAAATCAAGATTGAAACTCACATAGCAAACATGGTTAGTAAAGACCTTGATTGGAATTTAAAATGATATCAACTCCACAGTGAGTGAATCACAATGTGTATATTTGGAGTCGCATTGTACAGATTAAACAGCATATTAGTGCTCTTCAAACACTCACATACTACATACTAACTGGCAGCTTCCTAACTAAAATGGAACCTCAAAAAGAATCCTACTTTTTCGCCTATGAATAATATGAATTTGGTCATATTTGGCTCACATACTGTTTTTGTCCTACTATATATACACTCAAAAATGTAATTCATTACCTTTACTTAATTAAATCGAAGAAAGTTTTTACACACAATTTGATTTAGTTCATTCAAAATAAATCAGCTCAGTTGGGTCAACACAATTTAGTTGCTATAGGTCAAATTAATTTACTCTAGCAAGTTTAACTTAAATTTATTGGGCCCTATTTTAACGATCTGAAACGCAAGTATCAAGCGCGAAACGCAAGTAACTTTGTGGGCGTGTCTCGGGCGCTGTTGCTATTATACCGGCGGGATAAATGACTCTTGCACCTGACGCAAATCTAAAATGGGTTGGTCTGAAGTAGCTTCATTATTCATAGGTGTGGTTTGGGCGTAACGTGAAATAAACCAATTAGAGCGACATCTCACATTCCCTTTAAGAGCAGGCGCGCTTGTTCGATGGCGGATTGCTATTATAACGGCGGATTTGCCAGGTGCGCGCCAGGAGCGTTCACAGTCAAGGAGACCGACGTTCTCTTCAGGGCCGTAAAACACAGAGAAGTGACGTTGGGGATGGAGAAACACACCCAAATTAACTTCGATTAAACAGGCGTATGATAATTTGGGTAAATGTGTAAGCTAGATGTATGCTTTTATAATAAACTGTCTATCTATCTATCGTAATAATGTATGATTTGCAAAAATGAAAACTGCTGCTTCTGTGTAGATGAGAGAATCGAAGTGTATGCACGTTGTGCACACGCTACATTGATTGTGGCCAAGCATGCGCCCTTAAAATAGTATATAATAACATGCGCAACGCGCGACTGACTTTAAACTAGTTTTTTCCGGTCAGTGGCGGAATTGTTTTCTAAACCTGCAAAATAGCATCAGGGAACGTTTGCGCCGGAACATGCCTCCTCTTTGCGCTGAACCGCCCCCGGGAGCGCAAGTGTATTTAACCGACGTGCGTCTGTGGAGGGAAAAGTCCGCTGTGCGCGGGTGCAAAATAGGAATGATACATGCGTCGGTGTACAAAGTCAATTGCGCTGGGTGCAAGATAGGGCCCATTATATTAGTCAACTGAATTTTTTTATGTTGGTTGAACTGACATTTTTTATTCATTGACTGAGACTTAATTTTTTTAACTTCAAACAAGCAATTTCATTCATCATTATACAGAATGAATATAAGGAAATAATAAGAAAAGACTGGTTATGGATCACTGAGTGCACAGCCTAATCACAGGCAACACTTTTCTGCATAATGGTAACCACAAAATTCAAAAACATTACAGAAACTAAATGTTCGACATAACATTAAACATTAACATAAATAAACAACATCTTTCCCTTTACTGAAAAACACATAAAATAGCACTTTAATCCCTAAATTTACTCTCCTAAGATCCTCTCCTAAAATGGATATAAGGCTGATCGAAACCTTTGTGGTCTGAAATCCGATTACAATCAGGTGTTTGTTAATACATCTCTCAGCCTAAATGATCAGATCAGACTTTGCATCCATTTCTTTCTTCTTTTTTTTTTAACCATGGTGAGAAAAACTAAAAAAGAACAGTAATCATATTTTTAAATGTTACTGTATCTTTCATAGTTTTGAAAAAAAAAAAATTGTATGGAAGTCTATGGGGCCCATCAACTGTTTGGTTACCAACATTCTACAAAATAACTTATTTGGTGTTCAGCGGAAAAAAATACATTCATACAGGTTTGAAACTTGAGGGTGAGCATAATCGATGTCATACATCTTTTCGGGTGTGCAAATTTATAAGGATATTTTGAGAAACTAGAAATATTGATGTGAGTCATATTGACACTAAAGTTTTCTTGAAAGCGATTGGTTTACCGCCCACTTCAGTGAGGTGCTATAGGGCGCTTTCTGTGTAGTGACACAAAAAACACTAGAAATTAAATGTATCATTTTTATATGTTAAAAATTAGTTTGGATCTGGTTATTCTATTCACTACACACTAAAAAAAAATGGTTCTTCAGCGGTTCTTCAGGGGTTCTTTGCGGTGGTTAAGGTGCTATATAGCACCACTACCATTTAAAGAACCTGTTAAGCCCAGTGCGGTTCTTCAGCGGTTCTTTAGCGGTTCTTTGGGGTGGTAAAGGTGCTATATGGCACCATTACCAAAAAACCTGTTAAGCACCTACAGTTATTTAAAGGTTCTCTCTCTCTCTCTCTCTAGTCTCTTAGTTTAGTTGGTGATAGGAATAGAAACACAACATTAAAATATAGTGATTTTCCTGAATACAAGGCCCGCCTATATATATTCCAGGGCCCCCACACAAGACTTTTTGACCACAGAAAAAAATAAAATAAAAATTTGTGTGGATGTGAAGTCAGATTGATGACAAGCCTACCGAAATTATGTCACAAACTTCAATAAAAAGCTATATATTAACTGCTTTTTGATATTTGTGTAGGCCTAGTCAAATAATTAGGCTAAACAAATGAGTGACGAGAGAAGTTATGTTTAAAAACGTGTTTAAATTTATACTTACAAAATTTGAAAATGTGTCAAGAACTTGTTGTTGAATTCTGTCATTTTGAAAGTAAAAAAAAAATCATAATAAATAAATATATAATTAAATAAAAACGTACGCGCCGATTAGTGTGCACTGTGTGCATGTCAGGTGCACGTGAGCGAGCGCGAGCGCGAGCGCGAGCGCCGCATTCCTCAAAGAAAATTCTAGAACAACTGCGTCGTTGGACCATTGGACTCGACGTCAACCAAAGCCAGGACGAACAGACTTCAAAAAGAGACAGAAGAAGATATTTTTTTCGAGGTGAGTGTCATAGCACATACTGCGACAGGAATATACTATTAACGTTGTCAGGGGAAACTTTTTATTGTATTTTGCAAACATTTTACCATGTTTTGTGACGTTAATGCTAAGGTTAGCTGACTGTGGAGCCTGACCAACCGTGTTGGCTAATAAAACGTTAACTTGCAGGTTGATTTTTGGCCCAATAAACAAAGCGAATAGCATCCCATTGACGTAAGTTTTAACCAAACATACTGAAACGCCTGGTCTGGCCCGGTCTAACTTAATCGACAAAGCTCAAGCAATAACGTTACACACAGAGAGAGGTGTAACTTAACGTTAGGAGAAACGGTTAGGGATATTTGTTGTTTCACGAACACTGAAGTGTAAGTAAGTGTAACGGGGTCGTTATTTTCTTGACTATCTCTAGATATAACGTTATAACACTCCCGTGTAATAGCCTCTTTATAATATTGGTGGTCTAACGGCTGACAGTTTGTTCCCCCAGTGGCGGGCTTTCGTTACCATGGATACTGTGTAGTCTTTACCTTTAGTGTCTCTGCTAGTGTCTAGAGTACACTTAAGGTAAATAGGGTACTCAAATTTAACTAATAGATATCACCATGCAACTTTCCTAGTTGATTATTTACATTAAAACAATATTATTTTGTTACAGGTTTTCTAAAATGTTATGTTTAAATATGCAAATGGTATTTTGTATCTAATCAAAATATCTGCTAATTTGCATATTATATTTCAAGAACTGAAACACTGGATTAAGCCAGGTTGAAAATTATTATTTTATTTTGTTGACATATTAGACTATAATGTTTTTACACAGGGAATTTCAGGTATATCTTTTTATTACTTCATAAATCATAATATGGTCAACATGCACAAAATAATTAAATAATGAATGTTTGTCATCACTGGGCTGCAGATAGGTCTATAGGCTTACATTCATCCTAGTGTTGTAATTTGTTTTGTTATTTTCTCCCTTTCTTCAGGTTATGACAGACTTCAAATGTTGGACTTCTGTCCAAGTTTGCCAGTGGTTGAGAGATACTGACTTGGGTGAATTCTGTGAAACTTTTGTGGGTGAGCTTCAAGTATTCTGTGATCAATGCACCAGTGCCCTAACTGCCATGTAAGAACAGTCTCTTACAACAAATACCTCAAACACCTGCAGTATTTCCATGAGAATGAGCCACATTTCTCTGTTGTATGTGGACACAATGGCTGCCAAAAAAGGTACAAAAGAGTGAGTTCTTTACGTGTCCATGTTTTTCGGACTCATAAAATCTCGAGAGACGCAGAGGATTCTGAGAACAATCAGGAGATTCCAGGCACCTCAACTACTTCTAACGATTTCGAGGAGACTTTTGATTCTGAAGAACCAAATATCTCTTTTTCAGAAAAAATATGTGGATTCAGATCACTAATTGAGAGACATTTTGCACTGTTTTGTTTAAAACTTCAAGAAAAGCACATCCTCCCCAAAACTGTTCGGCATACTATTACTCGTGAAGTGAAAATACTCATTGAACTTTTTAATGAACAGTCTAGGGACCTTCTACACTTCTGTCTAGAAGAAACAAATATCAATATTGACAATCATTCAAACTTGAAGTCCTTGGTTGAAGACAACCTCTTTGGGAAGTGTTTTGATGTTGTTGTGTCAGACTATCAGTTTGAGAGATACTGTATTAGCGAGTTTGGGTTAATTGAACCAGTCGAGTATTTACTCGGATATGACTCAACAGGAAGAAAAGAGACTTTCCAGTATATTCCCATTTTGGAAGTTTTAAAAAATATTCTGAAAAAAGATGATGTTTTTCATTATGTTGTGGAAAACCCAGTTTTTGATGGAGAAACACTTAAAGACCTCACAGATGGATTAATTTTTCAGCAGCATCCCTTTTTTGATGGTTCTGAGACACAGCTGCGGCTCCAGTTATATACTGATGAATTTGAAATTGTAAATTGTTTAGGATCCAAAAGGCAAATCCACAAAATTTTAAGTGTCTACTTTGTTCTTGGAAATATTCCTCTGAAGTATCGTTCCAGTCTTCAAAATATACATGTGGCAGTACTTGTCAGAAACCGATTGTTTCAGAAGTATGGTTATGAGCAAATTTTGCATCCTCTTCTTCGTGACCTTTGTGAACTTCAGTGCCGTGGTGTATCAGTTGACATTGAAGACCAGTCCTGCGTTTTCAAAGGCTCCGTGATTTCCATTTGTGCTGACAATTTATCAGCCCATTCCTTGGCTGGCTTCAATACTTGCTTTAGTCAAGGACGGATCTGTCGTTTCTGTCTGTGCCATCACCGTGACATTGGTACCAAAACTGAGGAAAGTGAGTGTATTCTCCGGACTCCTGACACACACCGTAGACATTTACAAGTGTCAGATGGTAAATCCTTGTATGGTGTTACTAGACGCTGTCCTTTTGATAAACTGCCTCATTTTGAGGTTACTGAATCCTTTCCGCCTGACTTGATGCATGATATTCTTGAAGGGGTCATCCCACAGGTTCTGAAATTAGTCTTGCTGAAGCTTACCCGTGAAAGGCTGGTAACACTGGAACAGTTTAATGAACAGCTACAACAGTTCCCCTTTGGACAAAACGATATCACTCACAGGCCTGTTTTGCTGAAGCCATCTGCTCTGCTGCAAGGTGTCATCCCAGGAAAAGCTGTTGAAAAACTAACCCTTTTCCGACTCTTACCTTTTTTGATTGGAAGCTTCATTCCTCAGGAAAACACTTACTGGGCTCTCTATTTGCTATTTAGATCTATATGTGACATAGTACTGGCACCTGTGATCAAAACAAGTTGGCTGAGTCCATTATCTGCTCTCATCACAGAATTTCTGAAGAGTTTTCAGAAGCTTTTCCCTGACAACTTCACTCCAAAGATTCACTTTCTGGTTCACTATCCTCGATTAATCAAACAGCACGGCCCACTGAGAGCACATTGGTGTCTCAGGTATGAGGCCAAACACCTGTACTTTAAGCGCCTTTCATCGATTGTAAACAATTACCAGAATATTGCAAAGACTCTGGCAAAGCGCTATCAAATGCGCCAGTGTTGGGAAGCACAATCAACTGGAAACCATGGCTCGGAAGATGTCCCGTACTCTTTAATAGAGATACGTTTGAATGCACTACCCTCTCAGCTTAGAGAGATTATTGCAGAGGACACTGCTGAACTGAGTGAGACACTCTGGAAAACCAAACAAGTGATATATGACAGAGTCAAATACACCACTGGAGACTTCTTGATCCTTGACCTTGTGCATGCTGAGGAAATCCCAGTTTTTTTGAAAGTTTTACATATTGTCAAGTACCACAGTCAGTGGAAATTGTGCGGAAGACTCTACAAAACTTGGTGCTTCTCTGAGCATCTGCATGCCTACGGTGTCCAGTCGACAACTCAGTGGGTGGCCATTACACCTGGGGAGGAAACTGACTTCCATGCCCTTGACGCATACACGGATCAAGAAGACAACCTGTTCATCACACTGCTTCATCGGCCTGTGAGATATACTAAGTTATTTGCAACTTTAAATTGATTTAAGTTTAGGCTAATGATTTGTTTGATTTCAGTGATGAACAGAATCAGAATCTTGGTGTTAGCGATGCAATGTGCCAGTCAAGCTTTAATTAGTAATTAACCAATACCACTCAACCTATTTTACCAATGCTCTCCTGAAAGGAGATTAGCATTTGCTAAGCTACAACATCATTAATTTAGCTCTGACTACTGCAATTGATCAACAGAATACAAATTTATCACAAGATTTTGTCACTCCCTGGAATGTAGCTTTGCCAATCACAATGCAAGGTCTAATTGATAAATTCATAACAATGCTTGCTATTTGTTGAACCCCTCCTTCTTAATTAAATGCTTTCTCGTTTCCAGAACATGAGATAGATGGAGCCACTCTTGCTATTATCTCAGAGAGGATGTCTGAGAGGCTCATTCCGGTCATTCGCAAGCAGAGTCTGTTTCTGGCCCAGTTGGATAAACTTAAAAGCACACCAATGACCAGGTAATCAGAACAGTATCCCATATGCCAAAACACAGCACTGTGCCCACTCTGTTACATTGTAGTTCACCAGTGTTTTACTAACTGTTAATTTGCTAATTTGATTCTATTTTTTGATGGCCAAGTCTCTTATTGAGTTTCCCTTTTCTTCCTCCATTTTTTTCTCTGCAGAGAGAACCCTCCAAGAAACAATGATAACTCCAGCCAAGCACAGTCCAGTCCAGATACCTCTTTAGTGATTCCAACAGTGCTGAGGATGGCCATAGACAGAAGAGATTCTGATCTGAAGAGTGCAAGTAAAACAAAACTACGAAATCTATTGATCCAGACTCTTTTTGACCACCTTAGTAAGAAAACAATGTAAGTTGCTGCTACTTGTGCCTTTCTAGCTTGATTAATGCTTGATTAATTGCACTGCAACCAATACAATACATCCAATACATGATTCTTGCCAGACGTACATAACCAAGAGGGTCATATGTAACTAAGGTTGGGTACCGGAAACGCGGTGCCAATAGGGAACCGGTTCCGACATAAACGGTAGTAATGAGACCGAACAAGAACGAAAATTTCAGTGCATGACTTTTTTATTAATTTTTTTATACCGAGTAGGTACTGGTATCGGATAAAACCCAACCGATACCCAACCCTATTTGTAACACATAGTAGAAATGGTGATGGTCCAGTCGTGCATAGACAACATTTAGTGTGAAAACATACAAACGCTGTTTGTGTAATTTTTTATATGTTTTCGTAAATAAATTTTGACCTGAAATTTCGTTAAAGCCCCTATTCTGTGTTATTGTGGGTATTGGAAGGCATTCATTTTGTGTATGGGTGGTTTGAGATATTTTCCGGGAAACTGAAATTTATTACATATCTTTTTTTAGTTAACAAGTTTTGACTCGTCTGGCTCCTGAACAGTTTAATTAATAATTTTTTGGGGGGCAGCCATTGTTACAGCCTTATTAAAAGACTGCTATACATGTGTGTAACGTCTGGCTGGTAGTTGAAGGCACAAGATGAAGATGAGGGTTAAACGCAATCTTTACTGATCAAACTCAGGCAGGACAGACACAACCACAACTAACATTAACGAGAACCGACAAGGGACTGACAGAACAGGGAGTATAAATTCACAGGATGAAATGAGGGAACTAACCAGACACAAGTGGAGGAAGATGACCTAACCAGCGACTAACGAGAACATGTGCAGACTAGACAGAACATAATTGTGACAATGTGCCGCTACCCTTAGAATTTTCAGTGTGTAGTTGCTATGGCTAGTATAGTTACTAACACCAGTATGCTTTTCTCTTTCAGGTACCCAACTCATCTTCAGTACATTGAACTTCTGTCAAACGTAACAATGGACCACCCATTCCTTAGGGAAAGTATTGGGTCTGGATATGTAAGTTTTCAATTGTATTAATGTTATTCAAAATTAATTCATAGTTTTACAAATTAATAATAATTAGAAATTAATTATTGGGGATACCAGTTTTTTTTTTTTCCAAGGATACACTTTCTAACCAAGTAGGTCCATCTGGTATTTTATTCCATGGCAGTAAAACGTTTTATGAGGATGAAGGCTCTGTATTTTTATGATGCGTTAAAATTCTAAAAAGTTTTTACATCTATAAGTTAGGGCTGGTTACCGAGTTCGATATTTAGGTACCGACCGAATTGCCTCGATACAATCGCGTTAAATATTGTTGTATATACTAAACTCGCGCACATACTCTATGAGACGCAAGCACACACACACAAACTCTCTGCGCACATACTCATATGAGACACACACACACAAACACACAATATACCCTAAAGATGTGGAAAAGTCGATCAAATGTGTGGCTACATTTCTCCAGTCCAGGCTCGATGCCAACAGCGCGATGCAGTATTTGCGGTAAAATAATTGTTGCAAAGACCGGTACCACAACAGATATGATGAAGACTTTGACAGTGCACTATGAAACACATGTCCGAGGTTTTGGCGCATATATTTTTTTTACTGAATCACCTTTGTGATTTCATGATAGCACTATGCTATATTATGATTGTAAATAGTTTTAAATAGATTGCGTAGCCTTAGAAAACTTTGTAATATTGTGGTTCATGGATTCACGTCTGTATGCACCACTTCCGGTATTTTGCAGGTTACTCGACACTGGGAAAATGCAATCGAGGATTTTTTTTAAATCGAGTACTCAACATTAATCGAGGAATCGTTACAGCCCTAGTATGCACGTACCCAAAATGTAGATGGTCAAAAAGTGTATACAACATAAACTTGCTATATAGGTTCTGCAATGTGACTGACTGTTAGCATGAAGTAAATGTTTCATTAAAAACTACAATCTCTTTCCCCCCTTTTTCAAGGATTCCCTGCTTGAATCACTGAGAAATAAGTTTAAGAAGGAAAGGCAGCCGCTTTTTGCCAACAATGAAATACAGCGAATGAAAGAGAGATGGGCAGGAAGGAAGCGACCTCTTCAGACAGCTGAAGCTAATCCAAGTACCACGGTAAAAATCTCAAATTCTGCAATAAACTTTGCAAAATTGTAAAATTGCAATTTCTGCAATAATCCATGGACATCAGAGACATCTTTCCTATTGGTTGTTGTTCGTGAAAATCCATCTCATTTGCATAAAGTTGAAATTTTTCAATTCTGTCGCCAACGGTCACTGTCGCTCGTGCCGCCAGAAGTCGTCGCCAGTGTCGCTGCTGGCGGTGTGAACGGGGCTCGAGCCAGCTCTCAGATTGTCATTCATAGGGATCTACCGATCCAATACCAAAAATTTGGGCCTTCAAAAACCCTGATAAATGTAATTTTCCAAAATGGGAAGCTCATAGTATAATCAGATGTGTCTTATGTTCTACTGAAGAAATGGTTGCAAACTGTACTTTGTATCAAACGTTACGAGCTTTGTGTAATTTGCCCCCCTTACCTTTTGATACTGATTTTACTGTGAGCTTCCTATTTTGGAAAAGGACATGTATCATGATTTATGCCCCATTGGATTTAAGTCTGGTTAGAGGATGTATCTCAATGTATCTCAATACTAAAGCGATCACTACAAGTCAATGTCATGCCAAACAATGGTTAAATGGACCTGGGTTCATAAAATGCTAACCTGTCCTTTAAGGTTCCGACGAGTTGATTGGCCACTATAAATATGGTGGGATAACAACTAAGACTATACTTTTTTTTTTTTTTTGTAGTTATAAATTAGTCTATGCAGAATGACCATTAGGCCTTTTCTCCTCATAGTTTAAAAGTTGCTGGTCCCAATGTTGTAGTTTATTGAGAGCCCCCATTTGTAACAATTTAACTACCCCAATAGGTTGATGCAGGAGAAGACGAACGAAGCATCAGGGAACATCTGAGAGTAATTAAGGAGGAAACAGAGAAGCTTCGACCAAACATAGAGCTTCTCAAAGAAAGAATGGCGCTGATAAAATGCTACCAGAGAAATTTTGTGTCCAACCACAGCACAGAGGAGACTATCTCTGAGTTCCCGTGTTTCAGACTGGCCAAAATGGTAAGTACAGTAGTGTACTAATTGCCTCCTTAGTTAATTGTAAATATTTAATTGAGTTATGACTAGCCTATATTTCAATGTCATTTCTACTTTGCCTTCATCTTAACATAAGCTCCTTTGGGATCTGAGAGACCATACCAAAGTTGATGTGGACCAACAAATTCTCTCACAGCTCTCTGTAATGGCACCTCGAGTCCTTCAAGTTTCACGGAGTCCCCTGAAAGAGACGTTCAGGCGTGTGATTGATGACTGTGAAGATGGCAGACTGAAAAAAGGTAATTAAATCTGCACTGCTTAGATTTTCAGTGTACAACTGATAGGGCTGTAACGATACACCAAACCCACGATTCGGTTCGTATCACAATTTTTGACCCACGATTCGATACAAACCTCAATCTTTTTTTTTTCTTTTTTTTAAAATGATATAATTTTATTGATCTCAAAGATATTTTTATTAAAGCAACACTAAGTAAGATTTTTTACTTATATATAAGTATATATATAAGGAGGATATCCTTGAAACAGACAATTAAGGCAGGGAACCAGAGTCACGGGTATTGTAAGACGAGACCGGACGCTGGTTGAAAAGTGACTGAGGTTTATATGCAGTGTGCATCAGAGGTGAGTGATGATTCAGTGCAGGTGAAGCTGATTAGAACTCCGGAGATGATGAGCGGGACCAGGTGCGCTGAGTTAATGCTGATTGAGGTGTGTCATTGTCGAGTGACTCCGTGACAGTACCCCCCCCCTCCACGGCCAGCTCCTGAGGGCCGTAGACCCCGACGACGAGGGCGATCCGGGTGGTTGCGATGGAAATCTTGGAGAAGTGTGGGGTCCAAGATGTCATCCCGGTGGACCCAGCAGCGCTCCTCTGGTCCGAACCCCTCCCAGTCCACAAGGTACTGAAGCTGACCCCCCCGTCGTCGGGAGTCCAAGATGGTGTGGACCTGGTACACAGCGTCTTCTGCGGGGTCCACAGGAGGAGGGGGTACTTCACTGGCATCCGAAACTGTGGACAGAGGGGTAAGAGGTGCAGTGTAAGGTTTCAACAAAGATACATGAAAGGTGGGTGCTATCTTGTAGTGACGGGGAAGTACCAGACGATAAGACACCTCGTTGACCTGCCTCAGAATCGCGAATGGTCCGATGTACCTGGGACTCAGCTTACGTGAGGGCAGCCGGAGACGGATGTCCCGGGTCGAAAGCCATACCAACTGGCCGGGAGTGTAGTGGGGAGTGGTTCTACGTCGGGTATCAGCTTGTTGTTGGTGCCTCCGGACTGCCCTTTCGAGATGAATATGGGCTGAGTCCCAGACCCTCTCACTCTCCCTGAACCAGTGTTGTACTGCTGGGACGTCCGATGGTTCACCAGACCAAGGAAATAGTGGCGGTTGGTATACCAGTACACACTGAAACGGTGTTAGGCCGGTAGAGGACTGGCGAAGGGAGTTCTGGGCATATTTTGCCCATGGGAGGTACTGGTTCCAGTGGTCCTGAGCTTCGTGGCAGTAGGTTCGTAGATACCTCCCAATCTCTTGGATCTTGCGCTCCGCTTGGCCGTTTGATTGAGGATGGTACCCCGACGTCAGACTGACTGAAACTCCTAATAGTTTAAAGAATGACCTCCAGACGCGAGAGATGAATTGAGGTCCTCTATCTGACACAATGTCTTCTGGAATCCCAAAGTGACGAAATATTGCAGAGAATAATAACTCGGCAGTCTTGAATGCTGTAGGGAGCCCAGAAAGGGCGAGCAACTTGCAGGACTTAGAGAATCTGTCTACGACCACGAGTATGCAGGTCATATTGTCAGAGGGAGGTAAGTCAGTTACAAAATCAACTGCAATGTGGGACCAGGGTCGGTTCGGGATAGGCAAGGGCATCAGTTTTCCTTCAGGTAGACGTCAAAGAAACCTTGGCCATTGCGCAAGCGGTACATCCTTGTACATACCGGGAGGTATCCTGGACCATCCTAGACCACCAGTAGCGTTGCTGGAGGAGTGAGAGGGTTTGTTGGCTGCCTGGGTGTCCAGAGCCCGGAGAGGTATGCACAGAGTCAATGAGAGGAATGCGGAGGTTAGATGGAACGAAGATCTTCCCCTCAGGACCTCCCGGCGGAGCAGGTTCATTCTGGGTGGCGTCGGCTATGAGTTCATTGATGTTCCACTGGATGGGGCTGACGATTATGGCTGGAGGGAGGATGGTCTCATCACTTTCAGTAGAGGTTTCGAGTTGGTACAAGCGGGATAAGGCATCTGCCTTGAGGTTCTTTGATCCAGGACGGTAGGTTACGGAGAAGTGAAAGCAAGTGAAGAATAACGCCCACCGTGCTTGACGAGGATTCAACCTCTTGGCATCTCTAAGATACTCCAGATTGCGATGGTCCGTGATTACCTGGAATGGGTGGTTAAGATAGTCGTTGGCGGCGGGCTTGAAGACGGCTGAGCAATGATGCGGACATGAAATTCCCGGCCGCGCCAGAGTCAATCAGGGCTTTTGCTGAAACAGAGTGTTTACGAAAGGTGATGAATACCGGAGTTTGTTTCAGGTTTGTAATTGGGAAAGGTAGAGCAACAGAACTCAATGTTGAACGCCTGGGACGAATGGGGCAATCCAGGCGGAAATGACCCGAGGCTCTGCAGTAGAGACACAAATGATTGTTGCGCCGGCGGGTACGTTCTGCGGGGGTTAGATGACCTGAATCGATCTCCATCGGCTCGGGTGCTGGAGGTGTGATGGGCGAGGAGAATCGTGGAGAGGGTGCAGTGGTAGAGCCCAGGCAAGCCGCGCGATGTTGAGCAATGAAAATGGACCGTTGAATCAGTTTCTCGATTCCGATCGTGTCATCATAGATGGCGAGCTGTAGGCAGATTTCAGAATTCAGTCCCTGTCGGTATGCGGTCATCAATGCTGTTTCATTCCAGCCGCTATTAGCGGCGATAGTCCGGAACTGCAACGCATACTCAGAAACAGTAGATCTGCCTTGGCGAAGACGAAACAGCTGGTCGTGTACTGAAACAACACTAGACGTTTGGGCAAAAACCACTCGAAAATGTTCAATAAAGTTACTCAAAGTCTGTATTGCGGGAACGTCGGCATTCCACAAGGCTTGTGCCCAATTCAGCGCGCGCCCAGTGAGTAGGGAGATAATAAAAGCAATTTTTGCTCTTTCTGAAACAAATTTATTAGCATTTATCTCCATATAAAGTTGCCATTGCAAGAGGAAACCACTGCATTCCTCCTCGCCCGAATATGATGTGGGTTTGGCCATGGGACTGGCGGAGGCAGGTCTGAGGGCTTGCAATGTGTGACTGAGTTCCGCGAGGGTTTCCTGAAGCGAAGGATGTGAGATGGATGATGCAGTAGCGGCGGCGGCGGCGTGCGGCTGAGATGTGGTGGCAGCTTGTGCGGTGACACCCCGAGCAGCCTCTGTCCTCGCAGCCGGGACCTCACGAGCAGGTGGAGCTTGCATTAGTGTGGTCCGGTCTTCTGTCATAAACTACTGAGGAACGTAGACACAGAAGTAGGTTAACAATGTTTATTTGACACGTTGTGCAACTCCACAACACACGATGGCTTGGGGAAATTGGGGGACACTCATACCACAGTCTATACACGGACTGAAACGTGAAAGCAGTTTGAAGGGATGCAGAAACGGGAACAGTCTTTAGAATTCTCACAGCATGGGAGAGGAGTCGAGGAGATGATCCGCTCATACCCCGATGGAGGTGCTCAGGGGTGCCCACCGCGCCCAGCGGCTGCTGGGGAAACAGAACAGATGTTAGAATAATACCACAGGTACTTGCGAGAGGATATCCTTGAAACAGACAATTAAGGCAGGGAACCAGAGTCACGGGTATTGTAAGACGAGACCGGACGCTGGTTGAAAAGTGACTGAGGTTTATATGCAGTGTGCATCAGAGGTGAGTAATGATTCAGTGCTGGTGAAGCTGATTAGAACTCCGGAGATGATGAGCGGGACCAGGTGCGCTGAGTTAATGCTGATTGAGGTGTGTCATTGTCAAGTGACTCCGTGACAATGACAGTGTCGGCCACCACCAAAGACGAATTTTGACCCAGGAAAGCTGTGAAGCAATCAAACTCCTGAGCTGTGAATCAATCAAACTTATTATAAATAATGTTGTCTTTTTTTTTTTTTACTTTTACACAATGTTTGCTGCTTCAATCCAGATGAGTATTGAAAAGTATTTTCCGCGACTGAAAAAGGATGTGTTGAGGATGAATAGCTCCCACACCCCACACCCCCCACTCTTTCGCGATTCTGCCTTCTCACAACCGCGACACAGGTTTGTGGATCTGAGTGTCGCGATTTCAGTTTCATATCGCATATCGTTACAGCCCTAACCACTGACTGACACCCTATCTGCCTGAGATCATACCTTCCTGCATGTATCTGTCTTGCGTAATAGTAATGACTAATTAGTAGTTAAGGGTAATTAAGAGGAGTACTAATTACTGTGTTAGTAAAGAATGTTTAAAAAACAAAGAAAACATTGGGTAAAAGCATCCACCATGTTATGTTAACCTGATGATGTTTTTTTGTTTAAAGGCCTACAGTTGGAAGCAGCTATTCTGCTCTTGCCTGCACTGTTTAAGGAGGACTCGGGGTTGCTGTTTGAAGTTGAGGTGAGCCATGAACAGTTAACTACAGTGTGTGGAGCACAATCTAATCAAAGCACTGCACTTATTGCCCATTTTGTTGTGCAAATGATTTCAATGCAAACATTAGGCCTAGTTTTTTGTTTGTTGGTCTACACAAACTATGCCATCAAAGTGCAGAGAAAATTACATTCATTTTCAGTTAATGGCCAAAAGTATTTGAGCAGTTGTATGACAGGAGTTAACATTAATTATAAAACGGATAGTTCCGGTCCTTGATTCTGATTGGTTGAGCCGCGTTTGAAGCCGTTGTAAATTACTCAACAAACATAACACCTGTGACCGCATTACATTAGTGTTACTGCGCAACTGCTGTTTGTTACTGTCTTTGTTGCTCCATGTGTTGATTAGCAACCTCTGGAACTACATTGCTTGTCTGAGGAATAAATGTGATATAATGTTATATTTTTTTGTTGCTGGTGTTTATTTTATGAATAAAATAAATATTAAAATGAATATTTTTATGGAGTAACCGTTTTATAAAAGCAATAAGCCCCTTGAAGCCGTGTTTTACAGTGAATTTAGAACAGCTAAGGGGTTTTTAGGCACTCCGCCCCTTAGCTGTTCTAAATTCACTGTAAAACACTGCTTCAAGGGGCTTATTGCTTTAAATATTTTTAAGGTTTGCCTTTCAAATAAATATGAGAAGATGGTTAATGCTATTATCCCCTCTCCCCCAGGGCCATGCTCAGACCTGCCCTCCTGACACCCCAACACCTAAAATGGTGCTTAAAGGCTGCAGGGAGGGTCATCCCATGCAGTATGGCCACATTGTGATCATGTTGGATGGCCAGTCAATTACAGAAGAGAGTGAGGACATCTCGATGGCACTGGGCCTCGTCCTTTGTGCGTATTTTCTGTTTGGGATCCAATATCCTAAAGGACTGAAAAAGACAATGACCTTTTTGGAGTGCGTTGTTTTAAAAATGAAGGATACAGCCGGACTTCCTGTCACGATTAAAAGGGTGTACAACTCAATCTGTGCATAGACAGGAGTCTCTCTCTCTCTCTTTTTCTCTTTCTGGGCCTCCTTCCAGTTCCAATTTCTATTTTTTAGGGTATACAACTCAGTTAGCAAGTGTTGTTGATGTTTTTATTTGCAACTGAAAGAAATTAATTAAACTATTTTGAAAGTGTATAATGTGTAATGTATTTTGTTTCTCAGTAAGATTTACAGGATTTTGAATCTTTTAAGCCACGATTTGTTAAGAAATTAATTATCCATCTTGTAAGTAATTGTCATTTAGAAGCATATTGACTCATCAATTGTAGTATCTGGCATTATAATGGGCCCTACTACCTCAAATGTAAAAAAATAAATAAACATAAATGGTTCTATATAGCACCATTTAACAAATGTGCTATAAAGCTTCTTAAGTGCCATATAGTACCAAAAGAGGTTCCCCTATTATTACGAGCCAAAGAACCACTGTTGGGTACTGTTGAGCACCATTTTTGTTGAAGCAATTATAAACAACCATGGTGCTATATGGCACCTCTTATGGTTCTACATAGCACCATTTGACAAAGGTGCTGTATAGCACCTTTAAAGATAGGTGCTATATGGCACTTAAAGTGGTTCCCCTATGATTACGAGCCAATGAACCACTTTTAGTGCTATTTAGCACCATTTTTGTTTAGAGTGTAGTGTTAGACTCAATAAAGAAGAAGCTGCATCTTCCATATTTGATTTCTGTTTTAAAAAAGGAAAAACGAATGGACTCAAAAGTACACTGACCTTTTTTTATGCAACAGGTTATGTCAGCTGGTTTATATGCTGTTGTCTACTACAAATGTGTTAAGATTTGAATACCGCCCTCATAAAAAACACAATCAATGGTGAAATATCCATTGCTTACATATATATGATGAGTCTATGCAAGTTTGCGTTGTTGCTATGAAAACCAATGTGAAAGTGACCTGGCCACATATAACCTGCAAAGTCACTAAAAAAACCAGATTTTTTGTCCACTTTTTTTTCCCACCAAGCTTGTCGATTTATTTCTCAGTGAGCAATCTAGGATTACATTCTCTGCTTATACTGTACATGCAATGCTGCTGTAAAATTTGGTCAAAAAGAAGGTACCTTAGTAGACAGCATAATTAAGCTAATAACCTTCGCAGACAGTGCACTAGGCTTTGGAACAGTTGTATTTTTGGAGACACCAGAAGGTTTTCACTAACTGTGTCATTCTCTTTTCTACTGTCCAAATGTGAGGAAGTATAAGACTGGTGGCAAAATCTGCATTACCGTAGCTTTTGGACAGTGCAGCACTGTTTTGAGTGAGATGGTACCCGTGTGTGGTAAGGAGAAAGGGAAGTGACTCAACAGCTTCAGGCTGGCTGGCGGAGGCATTTGGGGTGGTGAGGGCGAGGTCAGCCAGCATGGACGGATCTGACAGCAGGCAGTGCCAGCTTGGCATCTCAGGGGCTCGGAACATGCTGCCAGCACTCCCTACAGAAATACAGAGGGACCACGCTCCTCTGGGAGGGAGAAAGAGAGAGAAACAAAGAGAGGGGTAAGGTGAGGAATGTTTGTGTACGTGTGAGAGAAACAGCGAGACAGAGAGAGCGAGAGAAAGCAGGAAGGAATGGAGGCCAAATCTGCTGCCCCAGAGTTTAGCACCACAGGCAATGGAAAGAGGGTAAAGACAAAAGAACAAACAAAGGCAAAGCTGCAGTGCTGCATGGCTGCAGGTTGTTGACATTTAGCTGAGCTCAGTCCTCTATGTTTCCTCTCAGATAATGCATTGGCTTAAGCAACACTCTGGATCGTCAAGCAAAGAGACAGATTACTCAGCTTAATCAAGTCTTTCTGAATAAAGCAATGTCTTTATTTGCTGCTTAAATAATTTGCACAGCAGTTTTGAATCTTATACGCTCATCCACATGTGATGCTAAAGATCTGGGAACGTCTACACTAAATTACAGAATGTCAGGAGCAAATGGGGAAATGCCACTCAAGGTTGTGGTTGCGTAGAGTATTATCGTACGTTTCTGATTACTTCAACTCTGTTAAACTCAAAATATATTTGATTAATTGCATCTTCGGGCACATTTATATCTGTTGATGGATCCGTTACATATAAAAGCTGTTACATTATAAGACTTTTAAAAGACTTTTGACAGACACATTGTATTAAATGGCTCTTATACACTTTTTACTATTGTATTTAACTATTGAATATAATGTATGTAAAATATATTTTTTGAACAGAGAAGTCATTTTTTCGCTCCAATTGGGGTCAGTGGGGTCCAATGTTGTTTGGAGCCAAAATGTCTTCAGTCTTGAATATTTTGCAAAAAAAACCCACTTCAGCTAAGTTTCAATAAATGGTCTCGTTGGGCTGGGGGGTATGAGTTGTGATGTAGAGTTTTATGTCTAAATATACTTATAATGAGCACATTTATTACAAAAGAGCAAAGGGAATCTGGATTTGCATGTTTTGACTATAATATACAGTAGATTTTAGTTCATTAGGCAAAAGTCCAGTCTCACTCTACTGGAGTCTCAGATGAGCATAAAAAAAGTGAATTTTTGCTGCTTGGTCACTTTAGTGAAATAATATTATGCTAATTCAACACAATTCTTGAAGACTTTGAACATCACAACTTAACTTTATTGCATGCAAACTCAGATAAATACCATTTCATTGGTCATAACCAGATGTGCATATCATGCAGACGAAGATCATTCGTCCATGCAGTTTATTTAGTTTTAGTACTGTACTAAATGAAAGTATGGCTATTTCTTTATTTCTTCTTACGTTGCATACATATATATATAAAAATGTGTGATATTACTTTTCTGTTCCATTTCATCTAGCATAACAAAATACCCCCCCCCCCCCCATCCCTATCTCTCTTCCTCTACCTCTCTCTCTCTCACACACACACTTTCTCTCTCTCGTGAAAGCTATACAGTATGATTCATTATTAAACCAAGAGTATATCTCAAGCTTGTGGTGAGGTTCTCCAGTACCCCTTCGATCCCCTTGTAATTCCAGGGTGAAGCAAGAATTGGTTTTAAATTAGTTTCACAGTGAACACTTGAATCTCTCTCCCTTTCAAAGAGTGACCTCATTAAACAGATGAGCCACAGGGCCTGAGAGCAAGTACAAAAACATACACACACACACACACACACTCATAGGCATACAAATACACACACACACTGAAATAACAGACCAAGGTTATATTATTGCTAACCAAAACTATTATGATGAAAAACATTAAGATGAAAACTAGAAACAATATTACTGTTAGCTAAAATAAAAATAGGAGTCTAGTTTTCAAATGAACAAAAACTGAATGCAATACATGTACATTTATATTCAAAATAAACTAAATAATGTTTTTTTTCCCAAAAGTCATTTTCAAAATAAAATAATTAAATGTATACACATACTATTTATGCATCATTAAAACTAACATAAACTAAACTGAAACTGAAAACAGAATAAAACATTTCTAAACGCCATCAAAGACCAATGCAAAATTGTATTTCTGTTTGTTTCACACATACGCACACAAACACAGAATAAGTTGCCTAAACATTTTCTGCATAAATGATGCTGATTAGTGTAGCCCAGTTACACATGAGCAGAAACAAGACAAATTGCCAAGTCTGTGGAAAATTCCTCTTTTTCCTCTCGGCAGTCGAGAGCTGACAGAGCAAAGGTCCTTAGAAACAATTCTTTGTCATCATTTTTTAAAATGTAAAACTCAAATTCAAAGACTGGCTCGTAATCAAATAAAGACGTTAGTGAAAGTCCATCCATCTTAAGGAGTTCAACAGCATAAAAACCGAAGCCTAATGAAGGGGGGGGGGGGGGGGGGGGGGGGGTAATTGGCTTGAACTTTTAATTTTTTTGCAGCAAGACACCACTCTGTTTAAAGTAATGATAAGTTTATTTAAGCTGAGCTTATGCTGACTGACATGAGATGCTAACAGATCAGTGTATAAGCGTTTTTAATTGCAATACCATGTTTTCATTTCAGCCAGGGTTGCAGTTTTGTGCTCTTTTTCTCTCACACAGAGCAGAAGCTGCAAAATGGAGACAAGAGAATGATTTGTATGCTGTTCACCTTTCAAATGCTGAAATCAAAGTATAACAGACCTCTTAGAAGCATGTTTATAATCTTCACTTTAAACACTTTGGGTGGTTTTGTTAGATTGTTAAAGGCTCTTGTTAAAAATCTAAATCTAACAGTCAACTGTACAATGTTTGAAATGTTGGTGTTTGTTGGGGCAGTGTAACCAAGGCCCAGTTGTTCAAAGATAATCTGATCAGTTGTTCAAAAGAAAAAGAATTCTGAAATCAGATTGGATCACAGAATCCAATCTTGGTTTTGATTTGGATCAGATCGTCAGTATGTGATGTTCAAAACTTTTTTGTAAGTTTGGGATACCTTTAATTGATCCCAAAAAAATCCTGATCCCAACAGAACGGTGGATTCAGGAACAGAAATGTAATAAAACTTTGAAATTGGTCAAAAAAACAAAAAAAATATGATGGGCAATGTACATTTAATGCAGGTAAATGTAAAAGAACCACATCAAAATTGTTTGCATATGCCACATTTCCTGCAGCCAGCTGGTGCCACGAACCACAACAGCCACATCCATGAGATCTTTTTGATTTAGATTAATTTAATGTCATAGGATGTTATAGGTCACTTTCAAATGAGTGTTAAGTTCTATATAGTACTACATCTACCATGCTGTCATTATCATGTGACCTACCAGCATCATGTGCGTCGCTTCACTGACATTCATAAATCCTCCCCTGTGGCCTCATGGGAAAGTGTCCATCATATGCACGCATCAGAATCTCGCCGGAAGTAGTAGATCATCTGAGTACTTTTTGCCTCTTCTTGACTGTGAATTCAGACACATTTCTTTTGTCACCTACTGTTTTTTCCCCTGAAAAGTATGCGATTTCAGATGCAGCCAGTGTTTTGGATCGAATTAGTTGAGTGAATGATTAATTGAATCACTCATGACGCACACATGACTCATTTGTTTAATACCTGAATGAATCATTCTGAATTTGGAACATTATTCTATTCTTACTATTCCTGCCATATAGGCCTACGGTAGAATAGAAAGAGTAGCATTCTAGTATGTTTTTCTTTTTTCAGCATTAGTGTTTTTGAATGAATCAGCTGAGTGAAGAATTTCTTGACTCATTCATAAAGACTTCTTTCATTCCTGATTGATTTCTAAATGACTGAGTCAATTATTCAATGAATCACTCATAATAACTGTAACCAGAGGCGTTCCTGAATGAATTAGAGTCAATGACTCACTCATACAGACAGTCGATGTCGCCACCTATTGGCTTAACAATGTATCTACAGAAATCCCCACCACTAATAAATGCACAGGCTGGAACTCTCTTCATTTATATACTGCATAGAACTAACTACCTGTAGCCTATTGTAGGGCTATATAGCCTCTGTTGTTTTGGCAGTGTGAATTAGCATTAATTCTCCGTCACACAAATTGTTCTGCTCTTCTCCCTGGGACTTGTCCTGTCTTTTGTGTCCCCTGCAAGGTGAGCCCCCAGGATTGAGGTTTCACCATTTACATTGCTTCCCATGTCTCTGCCCTGACTGTTCTGTTTGCTCACTGACATTTGTGTGAGGATAGTTTTGGAGGTTTAGTATCAGCTGTACCCCTGGCTAATTTCCAGATGTGGCTTGTGCCTAACTCTCTTTTTAGCTCTCTCTTTCTCCAGGCTGAATAGTTTGTTCCTCGCTTCTACGCTCTCTCTCTCTCTCTCTCTCTCTCTCTCTCTCTCTCTCTCTCTCTCTCCATGTATTATTTTTCTTCAACTCTTTGTATGTACCCCGAGGCTCCACCCACAGATGCTGTTTCTCTGCTATTGTAGCAGATTAACGCACTTGTCACCGCAGATTATACCGTCAAATAGCCATTTTTTAGCAGCGGGAGTCTGACACAGCAGTGAATGAAGAAACTGCAGCGTCGTCATCTCTTCTAGAAATCAATAACGTGTGATCACCGGAGGAGAACGCCGCTGCAGCAGCACGATGACACTTGAGTTCCGCAGCAGCCAGACAAGGAAATCTAGATTCAGCTCCACTTATATTTGAAAACTATCAGTCTAATCTAATTTGCTCACTGGGGATTCTGGAATTTAAGTTTTAAAAGTGTCTGACAATTGTGAAGGCCATTATATTTAACAAGAGTTCAAATGGGGCCAATAACTTTTCTCATTAGGTGTTTCTTCAACAATGGTCGTCAACCTTAGACTTAATAAACTGTCTTGAAACACTTTTCACAGTCTCACTATTTGTCAACTAAAATGTCCAACAGTGTATTTATGTAACACAGGAGATTTGTGTTATTTTTGTTATTTTTCTAACATTTTTGGAAATAGCTGACTTTTGTCTTACTAAGACAGCATGCATACACACACATATAACTTTATTGAAAATAACACACAATAACCACTCTGGTGAACAAGTGTACACTTATTCTTGAAAAAGCCTATACATAATTCACAGAGATATGAATTATTTTTCAAAGATATTAATATGGTTTATGGTAAAATATGAAGTCACCAGAAACTGAGCCTTAAAAAAGGTCTACACAAGCTATGTAGGCCATAGTAATTCAAAATGGATTAAACTCGATATTTTTTTAAAGTGTATTAGTTGTGCAGTGCAGAAAGAGGTTTCATCCAGGAAGGGACGGGGTCCAGATATGTGCTCCCCTCCCTGCTGGCTTATTAAGATCTTATATTGCTATTGTTCCATTTAACTATATTTTCCTGTTATCTTCACTTTATCTGTTCTTTAATAATTGAAAAGACCTATTTCACAGATATCTCTTTCTATTTAATTCTAGGGCTGACACATGCTCCCAAACGAGAGTTCACATTCAATCATTTGGAAAAATGACAAACTGCTATTGTCTAGTCAGTGTTTTCTGCCCATTCCACCTGCTGCGGTTTGGAAGGGCTGTGAGTCAGAGCACCGTGTGCTTTGATTGAGAGCTAGAGGTATAGACAGCTAACTTCAAAGGTCTGTGTCTTTCAGCAGTGGTCCAGCTCAGCCCAACCCTGCAGAGTATACTGTGAATTAGTCAAATCTCCTTTTGAAAAACCTTGACCGTTATCACATGACTCAATTTCACAGTAGTGAAAGCTGCTGACATACATAATTACCATTCTGGGGATTAACCATGCGTTTGCACTTGAACAGTGTTGACCTGAGTTAACACACACACAAATGTGTCAGAACAAAAGTAAAAAATATGGACAAAAGAAAAGGACTTTCAAAGTGGCTGATGAATGCTTGACTACGTTGTTCTGACCAATGTGTTCTTATGTGGTTGGGTATTTCAATGACAACTGCCATGTAAAGTAAAAATATGTTTAAGGAAATATTATACAGTAATTCTACAAAATCTAATTTAGTAAGTGCAAGTTACCATATCCATACAGTGAAACATTTTGGTAAAAAAGGTAATATAGGGGTGAATTCAGGTTGATTGGGACCCTTTCCCCTAGTCATTTCAATGGCAAAAAGTGTCCCAATCAACCTGAATTCACCTACTGTAAAATGCATTATTTATTAAAGTACGAGTCATCTTATGATTTTCCAAGACATCCTTTGCACGTTGCATTACATTTTATTATGATCTATTTAAATGTGTGGTAAATATAAATATAAATATATATTTTTTTAAATCTTCTTTTTTTTTGCACATTCACCCATCCCCCTGCGGCGATGTTTACGGAACATGCTGGAACATTGCGCTTTCTCTCAGTTCTCTGAGAGAATTAAACACTAAATCAATACACCTGCACACAGACATCATTCGGTTTTCAATTACAACGACCTTGTGGATTACTTTCCCCAATGATTCTGGCAAACGCACACATAACACCTGTGAGGCTTTGCTCAGCCTTATATTTAATAGCAAAACAACATTTTTTATATTTAGTGTCATGAGATGGACAATAAAAGCATCGTCTTCAAAACGTCGGCCCACTGCTGGCCGGTTCCTGTGCAAGAAATCTATCGACTGCAAAACAGGAAGACAAAAAAACATCCAGATGAAAGTCTTTCCGGAAGTCTTTGTGGTGTGTATGGCTGTCAGAGAGGCGAGTGTAGTGTTTTACGTGCTGTTTGTTTCCGAGTGTGAAGGAGGCATAGGAACAGAGAGCCGGCAGCGAGGAACCTCTTCAGCTGCCAGTGTAAAGAGAGCCTTTGATAACACCGGCACACTCAGTACCAGCTACACTGACTATACTGAGCCGCTAGACACCGAGACACACGTGCCGTCACTGAAAGACGCACAATCCTGTCATACTGTAGATATGGCCCAACATCATCTCCATAGAGACACTGGTAATGCGCTTGAGTGCCATTCAATGGGACTGTCCTCATGTGGGCGTCTCGCCTCAGTTTTTGGGTTTTATCCCTGTCAATGTTCGTCTTAATCATTCCGAAGTCTGACCTCTGTCACGTCTTACAGTCAGCCACAAAAATCTCCTCTCTTCTCATCATGTCACTTTGCAGTTTTGCTCCTTTAGAGTGCTGATTCTCCATATGTGCATATCTGTCAGACATCTCTCTGGGTGGCACCACATCGCACCACACCCTGCTGATGCGGCAAGATGAACACAAAGGCATGTTTAATGTGCGTTCTTCTTCTCCCGCTGAAAATGTATACAAGCAATATCAATTAATTGTTACCAAACCATGCTCTTTCACACACTTGGTGTCGCATTTACTCATTCTCCTATATAAGCTGACAGTCTTTTTGTGCATATTCAGAGAATGTAGCTCTCAGCATAAACATGCGAAACCAATTTCTTCCAACGAATGCAGTTTAGTGTTCAAAGGAAGCCTTTCTCTGTGTAAAAAGCTCTGTCCCGTTGGCTATAATTGGAGAATTTACAAATCCTGACCTCCTGTGGAGTTTGTTTTTTTAACCAACACTCAGTATAGGTTACACCTCATTCAGATCAATAAAGGAACGTAAATGTAACGTAATGTGGCAGTACTAGTTTGGCTGTTTAAAGCATTGCAAGTTAACCTGGTTCTGTGATTCAATGTGGCAGCTCAGAGGAGACAAAAATGAGAGGTTTTGTTTTCATGGATTGGATTGTCAGGTCTTATAAAGAAAGATAAGCTCGGAGCTCCAGTAACATGGGACCAAGTCCTCAAATGTGCTTTTGATGAAGACAAATGGTGGAAAGGCTCATTTAACCATCAGCATATAAAATAAGGCTCATTTTCGAGTGCAGTGTGGAGAAACATACATATTCAGTAAGTAACTGATAAATATTAAAAATTGCCCCAAAGTCTGCACGTGATTGGCTCATTATATTATACAGTGTGCACTATTGTCATCATTCTGGAGAATAAACAAAAAGAGAAAGAAATACTGGCAATGAAACACTGAGATACAAAGGGGGGAAAAAAACAATTACTGAGGATTGATGCTCTGTAATGTATGAAATCAGCCGTATTGATTTTTCTAAGTCAACCCTGGTTTAGTCTGTTAACAATCTTCACTGTCAAGAGGCGGAAAATAAGGTTCAGTTCTGTTTTAACTGGAACACTGGCACAATCATCTTGACCTCTGATAAAAACATTCTAAGAATGATTGTATTTCAAGATTCAAGATTTTTATTTGTCACATACACAGTTATATACAGAATATACAACCAGTAGTGAAATGTAAATAGGGTGAACTCCAAGATAGTGCAATGTTATAAAACACTAAAAATATTAACAATTTAAGCAATATAAGATAATTTCTAATAATAATAATAATTAAAAAATTAAATAAATAAAAATAATAATAATAAAAAATAATTAAAAAAAAATAAAAATAAAAAAGATCTGTAAGCTAACTGAGAATATTTACAGAAATGTACAGACAATAGTAACGAGGTAGTTACATAGCAGCAGTGTAAAGTGCAGGGATGCAGATTTGTAGCTTCGTTACAATAAGAGCAGTCAGTGCTGAGTGCAGGTATTAATGTCCAGAGTGCGGGTATGATGTCCAGGGTACAGATAATGCTAGGAGGCCGAGTTTAGGAGCCTGATGGCCTGAGGGAAGAAGCTTCTCCTAAGTCTCTCTGTTTTAGACCTCACGCTGCGGTAGCGCTTACCTGATGGCAGCAAGTTGAAGAGACGGTTATGTGGGTGGTTGAAGTCCTTAATAATTTTGTTGGCACTGCTCTTGCAGCGTTTGTGGTAAATGTCTTGCAGGGGTGAGAGAGAAGACCCAGAGATGCGCTCAGCTAAGCGCACAACTCTCTGAAGTGATTTGCAGTCGTGACTTGAGCTATTTCCATACCACACTGTGATACACTGAGTTAAAACACTTTCTATGGCCCCTGAATAGAAAGTTTTTAGGATCGTTGGTGATACCCTGAATTTTCTCAGCTGTCGCAGATGGTATAGTCTTTGCCTGGCTTTCTTCACCTGTGTGTGAATGTGAGAGGTCCAAGTAAGATCCTCAGAGATGTTCACACCGAGGTACTTGTAGCTGCTCACCTTCTCCACAGGTGTCCCACTGATCATAAGAGGAGTAAAGGCCTGCTGTCTCTTTCTGAAGTCCACAATCAGCTCTTTGGTTTTGGTCACATTCAGAGAGAGACAGTTGTCCTGGCACCAAGATGTTAATTTCTCAACCTCTTCCATGTATGCGGTCTCGTTGTTGTTGGAGATAAGGCCTAGAACCACTGTATCGTCAGCGAATTTGACAATAGAAGTGGAGCTGTGAGAAGCCACGCAATCATGTGTGTAGAGAGAGTAAAGTAGGGGACTCAGAACGCAGCCCTGTGGCGCTCCTACGCTCAGGGTGATGGAGTCGGAGGTGGACCGGCCTACTTTCACTACCTGGGGTCTGTATGAAAGAAAGTCCTGAATCCACTTGCAGAGTGAAGGATTCAGACCCAGATTTAGGAGTTTGGAAGTTAATTTGCTGGGAATTATAGTGTTAAAGGCTGAGCTGTAGTCGATGAAAAGCAGCCTTACATAGTTCCCATTTTTGCTGTCGATGTGGGTGAGAGAGGAATGTAGGACGTGAGAGATGGCGTCCTTCGTAGATCTGTTTGGCCGATAGGCAAACAGACGATTGTGTATCACAAAATAGTGCAAGAAAACATGTCTTTTTAAGGAGCTGTCCTCGTGGTGTACTCTGCATGCAAAAACAAACATATAGCGTGCCCAGTGTTGTTCAAGACTCTTATGAGCATGTTCTTTCTAACTAATCAAAAACATAGTCCAATACATGAGAAAATGACTCTTATGAACAGGTTCTTTTAATGGCTTTGAGGCAAGCAAGGCAGGCAGGGCAAGTCCCACAGAGGAGCTCCGGAAGGATGAAGAAGTGATGACTGTGAAGAATGAGAGATGACAAGGCCTGGGACATTTATGTTGCGTTTTATGTTTATATGTGGCAGTCGTCCGTAAGGTGCTGCCACTTTACTTTTATTTTGTAGTTTATTTTATTATTAATGTTATGATTAATATTCGCCGGTTCCCGCCTCCTTCTTCTTCCCTTAACTTGAACATTGTTACAGACTTGTTCAAAAAGACTCAGTAGTTCTAGGACTTTTATAGGACAATTCTAACGAATCCTTCACTGAATGAACTTGCTGAATCCATATAATCCAGTGAACAGATATTGTTCTCATTCCATTGTACCTCACAACATTATTTAATTTTTAGTGTCTATCTTGAAAATGGTTATCAACTTCAAATTAAACACATCTCTTTCCAAAAACAAGGCAAATAGTTAATCAAATGCAGGGAATTTAACAGTTTGGACTCAGTACATGCCCAGAATTTCTAATGTGTGTGAAATGCCAACAGGGGGTATTTTCATGGCAGTGCCCATGAACTAGTCCTCTGCACTGGCACAGTGTTTGCTGACTACACTAACTCTCGCGCTGTGGGCCAGATGGCAACACATGTTTGCAGAATACCGCAATCATGTTGCTTGGTCACGATGGCCATGGAGACATGCAGACCACCAGCTGGTAATCAACCAGATGCCCAATCACATCATGGAATAATAGTTAGATGTTGGGAATTTGCGTACAGCTCTGATGATTAAATCTTCTTTGCTTAGCAAGTAGTTTATCGGCAAAGTTGATTCTTGGTGTCCCTTTTTTTTGTAATGCATATCCAAACAGTTTGTTTAAACTGGATTTCCTGTGGCCTTTGTCTTGAATAACATGGTCACATCAGGTTTGTGAGGCTCATCCAAGCTCTGCAAGCCATCTCTCAATCCATCATCTCTCCCAACACCTGTTCGTTGTTCCTCCATGTTCATGATAAATCTTTCTGTCTTTCTCGTTCACTGCTGCTCATCCATCCATCTCTCCGTTTCTGCTCCCTCGCTCGCGTTCCCCATGCTGGGTCAGGTCTGAGAGGTCTGAGTGTGCGGTTGTTAGCTGATGCCCTTTGCAGAGCAGCGGGGTTCTGGCCCATCTGCCCATTTCAGCTCTTTACCCCGTCTACTGTCAGAAAGCAATGCACTCCAGATGCAACTGCTGTGACTGCTGAGCCCTCTGAGCCAAAATGGCTGCCAAGGCTCAGAGCCCTTGGTGGAAGTTGATTCAGAAAATGATCCAAGACCAGATTACTCTATGCAAACTCCAAACCTACAGATGCACAAAAGGGATCTAACCCAACAGAAAAGGTAGTTTTGTCTTGATTTGGATGTGGAGGCAGTGACAACTTTGGCAGTTGCACGAGGATACTACGATTATAAATCATGTTCTTTGAGGTTAGAGACCCAAAAAGTACACATTATTTTTTAAATGCAACAATGACATATGATGACAGGATAGCATGGCGTTTGTTTTCTAATGTTGTGCTAGCACCTGATGGCTAAATGCCATGTGCATCCACTATTATAAAGCCTGGATCTTAAAAGCATGCCAATTTATGAGGGAGAGCAGGGATTTGAGTGTGTATGGTATATGTGTCATCGTCCAGTATGAGGTTGGAAACGCAGCGGTGTAATTGCTCCATCTACTTGAGTACATGTGAGATGACACATAAGCTCCGATGATTAAAAGATAAGATTTCAAAGACAACTGTTTCCCGCTCAGGCAGCTTTTAACTGAGGTGCCAGTGAACTCATCTGAGCCAAATGTCCTTCCTTTTTACTCTCTCCATTCCAACAAAATCTACTGCCAAGAATAGACATAAAACACCCATCTTATTTACCCAGCTATATTTACATCCTGAAGGCAGGTCCATATTATTACAATGTACAGTTGATAGTATTCAATAAGCAGCACCATTCCACCTCCTCAAATTGAAAAAGTTTTAAGTCGTCCATAAATCTTCGGAAGTCACTTGTAAAACGAATAAGTATTTATAAATCAACTTGTCCATGACCCTTTTATTTTCTCTTTTCCACATTTCCATCTCTTCTCACCTCTATATATGGAAGCATGTTTAAAAAAAAAAAAAAAAAGAGAGTAACTAAAACTGTATATCTTACATTTGGGATGTTTTATCTCAGAATTATTTTATATTTCATTATTGTAATTTACATTTTATTTGTTAAAGTTGTGGGGGGAGGTTAATCTCAGAATATGACTTTATATCTCATATTGTGACTATTTTTCATTATTCGTAATTTAGTTTTTTTAAATCTCACAATATCTTACAATTGTGATTTTTTTCATCACTCTGGCTTTACAAAATGGCAACTTTGCGTGTTTATTCCTCAAATTTGTATCTCTTTATATCTTGACTTTTTATCTCACAATACAGCTATATTTTACTGTATATATTCATAATTTTTACAGTCCATATCTCACAACTGACCATTTATTGTAATTGCGACTTTTTTTTAATTGTGACTTTATTTCCTCACAACTGCAACTTTGTATGCTATCTCACAATTGAAAGTTTATTTCTTCATATTTGTATAACTTTTTATTTCATAGACTAGGCTATATTTTATATATCTTAGAACTGATGCTTTAAATATCACAATTGTGACTTTATGTCTCATAATGGTTACTTTGTATCTCACAATTGCAAGTTTATTTATCAAAATTATGACTTTATGTCTCACAATATGACAATTTCTTGTTTTAAACTTGATCTCATTTCCCTTTTTTATTTTTAACTCTGAGTTGGAAACGGGCTTCCATAAATATTTGATTCCTGCTATGTCAGTTCACCTCATTCTTTTTCACATAACACACTCTTACCATAATGACAGGTATAAGTCAATAAAGCTCTCTCCCAACAATCAGTGTGTTCGACCAATTTAAAGAGCCCTGATATAATGAGACAGAGATTTTAATAATTCAGAGTATTTCCCTAGTGGGACACCTGGTTTGTTCGTTTAATTTCATACACCTGACACTCATTCGACATTAACACTCTAGAATACTGTTGCCTGATTTCTGAGTTAAGCCAGTGCTGACAGCCGTTTAATTTGCCCTGGGAAAGCTCTTGGAGAAACCATCTATTAATTATAAGAATCAATCAAAGAGCTCTTGGCCAATTGGCCATGCCCAATCCAGACTGATGAGAGGAACGATCGATGGGTCCACAACGCTGCCTCCTTCAAGACCCCATGAATCAGCACCTGTTTGAAAGCAGGAATAAAACATTAAGATGTTTTTCATGAAGAAGACAGAGTGCTGGAGTGTACAGAAACAGTGACTAACAGTCTGTTCTTTGAACGATTGTCTAAATGACATAAGGAAGATGAAACTTGCCTGATTTAAGACAAAGGATTTATAATACCAGATTGAAGCCTGTTGGCGGTACAGGAGGTTATCAGTAGGGCTGCTTTATAGATTTCATTGCCTCCGAACTGATTTAACTTGTTCCCATAAGGCTTCCCAACTGCACAAAACCTCTCATTTCTATCAGTTTCCTTCTAGATTACATTAAATATAAATCTAAGTTTTTACAAATGAGGTTTATCTAATCACTGAGAAATGTTGATATGTGTTGACCAGGAAGGATTCACAGTGTATCCTCTCTGTGCAGGTTTTTCATTCATTGTTCTTGGTTTTATATATATTTATGCAAGGAAGGTTTTTTCAAGGCCATTATGCTAAGTGCCATAATGTAGGTCCCCTGTAGTATCCCAGGGTTAAGTGCCTTCCCAACGCTCAGCCAATGGTCAAACGAAGGGCAGGGACATTAGAACAAACGCTCATTTTGAGTTAAGTCAGCATGATGGGATGCCCTGAAGGGAGTTTGAACCACAACCTTCCCTTTACTGCTTTAGAATTGTTACCCCCTCATTTAACACCTTTTTACATATACACACTCACATCAATTTATGCCAGCACACTCTTCACCGAGTTCCCACTGCAAGCAGACAAATGGTTCTCAAAGGTATAGGCACTTTTAGTGTCCAAGAAGAGAAAAACATGTTTAAAAAAACCTTACTGTTGCACAAAGCAGCCCTGTTATAGAGTCTGAGTGTTCTCTAAGCCTAAAGGAGCTCTCACTTTTATCACAGCATGTGGAGACTTTCATGGTGATGCCTTTTTAAAGCACTACAGGTGCTGCTAGGCAGGATTGTAGAGTTGCAGAAAAGCATCAAATTATGACACATATAATGGAAAAGGGAAACGCACATTTTCCCAACTTTGTCTGGTTTAAAATCAGCATGAATTGTCTGCAACTCATTTCACTTCAGTAATCTGACATATAGCTGAATTAAACAAGATATTGAATAAGTAAAAAAAAAAAAAATTCAGGCCAAGTGTGAATTTGCTGAAACAATATCGATAGATTTGGCTATATTGGTTAACAGTACCCGTTTGAAAAGAAAAGTTGTTTGTGTTGGCTATTGCAACAATTGCCTATTTTACTTCAATTTTTCATATTCGTTTTGAGTCACAAGCCAATTCGGAACTTTTGGAACTGTTTATATATTTATAATAGTATTATTTATGCATGGAAACCATTTTAAATTAGAATAAATGTGCACAACTGACTGTCTTAGTAAAGATTATAATAATCACTATTAAAAATAAATGACAATGGATCAGTTTGATGGATTTTTGGTAATATATATCAAATCATTAAAGAAACAAGAAAGTTTAATTTGATTAGAGGAGTAAATAGAGAATTTATTGCCATTATTTAGTCTCTTAATGTACCTTTCTTGTCTTATTTTTAATAAATCATCAGTGCATGTTGTTCCAAAGAAAAAAAAGTAGTTTATCTTCATCATTTTAACCCTATGGTGTAGCCTAGTTTATGTTCTAATGATAATGGTTTTCCTTATTATTTTCTCCATTAGTTGTTTGCCATAAAAAAAGCTTCAATAACAAAATTATAAATAAAGTATATAAAAGAATGTATTTTCTTTGAATTCGCATGCACTGATGACTCATTAACAATAAGACAAGAAATGTACATTAAGAGAGTAAATAAGGGCAATTTTGATTTTATGTTCAAAAGCCTGAGCCAATTAAAGTTCTGCTTCGTGTATTTCAGTTTGGCTCTCTGCCCAGTATCTTGAATGCCACCCTGAGCACCTGAGCAGGACCTGAGTGAGTGAGAGTGTGTGTGTGTGTGTGTGTGTGTGTGTGTGTGTGTGTGTGTGTGTGTGTGTGTGTGTGTGTGTGTGTGTGTGTGTGTGTGTGTGTGTGTGTGTGTGTGTGTGTGTGTGTGTGTGTGTGCGTGTGTGTGTGTGTCTAAAACTATCTTTTGTGAGGGTAAAGTGAGGAAATTTTGGCCGGTCCTCACTTTCTGAGACACCTTTAAAGGCCTGTTTGAGGGTCAGGACTTGGTTTAAGGGATAAAGTTATAATTGGGTTAAGGGTCAGTTTAGGGTAAGAGTTCAGGTTAGGCAGTTAGTTGTGATTGATAGGGTTAGGGTAAGGAGCTATTGCATTGTGTCAATGAATGTCTTCACAAAGAATTTGTGTGTGTGTATGAAGCAGCAGGTATTTAACATGGCACTATAACTGATGGTCATTGGCACTGATTATCCCATCATGATCTGAAGACACTCATGTGATTACAGAGGTGATTTTTGAAAAGCAAGTGTCACCGCTGATTATAATCCAGCACTAAAGACCGGTAGCGTAAGAGTCAAAGCACTGTCCCTCTCCCAGACCTGTCATTTAGATAATGAGATGAGAGCGGTGGGCGTTGTGAATTCCAAGGAAAGGATATTCGCATATTCTTTGACCTTGACTGCAAGCACCTAATGCATTTTGAGGATAGAATGCATTTTTCACTTAAAATAATAACGCAATTCCATGTCACGCATCCTGAATGTCATTCAGAATAATCATTCATTTTCACACCTAAAGATCTCAGTGCCCTTGATATTTTGACTGATGGGTGTCAGTGTGAGTCTCCATGTTAGCGGTAGCCTAACTGATGATTTGGATCCTAAATGTTTCAGCTAACAGGGACAGTTTAAGCACCACAAAACAACTGGTACATGTACCTTGTGAATATTGTAGGCCCTATGTTTAAAGTCACCATAAAATAAAAAATAGCAAGTCTTTTTTTTATATAGATAATAGTGCTTATTATAAATTAATTATCCATGCACATCATTTGCTCTCTATTTTTGTGCTCTGTTTTTTTTTTTATTGTGCCCTCGTAATATTTAATCAAAAGCATTAACTTCCCCTCCCTCTCACAACGACATCTCTTTACTGATGCCGTGTACACAGGTGAAGGTGGGACAATAATCTCACCCCTCCAGCAACCTGTCAATTATATGAGATTTAGCAATTAGCAAACAACAACAATCTAAATAATTCATGATGTTCAAAATAAAATAAAAAACGTATTTTATTTTTTTCATTCGAGAAGCCTTTTCACTTAGCCTGGAAATCCAGACCATTAATCCAGAAGATTAATGGTCTGGCGTCGACTAATGAAAATCGCCCAGCTCGAGGGGCGGCACCAAGCATGCATTTGAAAATCTCACTGCACGCAATTGGATAACACTACGACCAATCACAACAATAAACCCCATACGCTTGGCTACCAGCGGAGCTAACTGGTAGATTATACTCTTGCCGTATCCGGTCGGCAAAACAGCAAAAAAGTCCTTCTTGCAAAGGAACGATTCGAGCAGTGTCTTCTGTTCCTGTTTTAGATAAAAAGCCACGTCTAACTCGTTCATTGTAGTGGCCAAAGCCGTTTCAAACAACTGGTGTTCATCCATAGCCATCTTGCAATGTTTACTAATGACTTCGACATCACAGCGCTGTCGTCATCTGTTTAGCCCGCCTATATCAGATAACCCGATGTGATTGGTGCAGCTCAGATCGAGGGGCATATTTAATGAGCATCATTACTTGACGCTGAGCAAATTCAGCTTGTGCTCTCGCGAGAACTCTGGATTACCAGGGTACTTTTCACTTGGATTTACGTCACAACTATGCCAACTTTAATATTAATCTTATCAACAATTGTACTGAAGAGGAAATTGTGGTTAAAGACTTTTACTTTGTTACAAAAAAAGTCTGTTTCAAATAAATGCTTTTGAAATTTCTATTCTTCAAAGATTTCTGAAAAATATACTGAATAAAGATACGATTGAAATAAAGATACAATTGAAATAAACAGTGTTTTAAGGTTTTTAGGCCTACAGAAACTTAAATGTAAAATAACACTGTACTTTATAAATGAAATACAGATTACAAATATATTTACAAAAGATATTCAGTCAAGAACAACAAGTGAAATTTCTCTTTGCATTTTGTTGTTTGATTAACGTTATTATAGAGACAGCAGCAGGAATATTAGGCTGCTGTCACTTTTAAGAGCTGCATGGATCTAATATACTGTTATGCATTTTCTTTGCCAACTTTTTACATTCACTTAAGACAAAACAGATTTTTGTGTGTATTTGTCCGTTCAGCAACTCAGTTCAGCGTGAAAATCTTCTTTCGCTTGATTGGTTTAAAATCACATTAAAATCACTTTGTGTGCTTTGCATGTGTGTGCAGCAAAGAAAATAGCGCGCAGGTCTTCTTGCGCTTAAATTATTTTAAGTCATATTAAAGGAGAACTCCGGTCAATTTTAACATTGAGCTAAACATTTGGAGTGCTGTCAATACAGAGAACAACGACAAAAATAGGTTTAGTTACCTATGATCACGCGCGTGACCTCGGCAATCGACTACTTTGGACTTCAACCGAAAACAGGATGTAAACACAGGTATTTGCGCTGGTTTAAATGACATCATTTTTATACATATCTTTCACATCTACTGCAGTCAGATAATGATTCAATCGTGTTCAATCTGAAGGAATCACTCACATTTTCTGTGCACTTGTAATGACACATCAAGGATGTTAAGAGGCTAAAAGCAGGTTTAAAACTTGCCCCATTGAAGTCAACAGGGTGCAAATTTTAAAAATAGAATAACTCGGTGTAGGCAACACCGATTTTTGTCGTTGTTCTCTGTATTGACAGCACTCCAAATGTACAAAAAAATGAGCTCAATGTTAAAATTGACCGGAGTTCTCCTTTAAAATGCACACAAAAGAATCAATAAGAAATAGAATTTTAATTTTAGAACAAGTAACCTTAAGTATTTGCTTCCAGAATTGGAATTGATTTTCGATTCCCAACCCTTTAGTCATAGTTTTGTCTTTTGATGAAAGACAAAAACAAGAACATATAGGTTTTTTAGTCAATAATTTATGTCAGATTCACTAATTGTAGATCATTTCTATACTGTAAGTAATATAATATTAAAATACTTAATACTTTCGTTATTCTTGTTTTACTGCATTGTAATAGAAAGAGCATATTCACAAAATGACTTACACATTCTGACTAGCAAGGCTACATTTATTTGATCAAAAATACTGTAAAATAGCAATACTGTGAAATTATTACACAGTATACATTACAATTTTATTACAAATATTATTACAATTTAAAATGACTTTTCTATTTTAATATATTTTAAAATGTAAAACTTATTTCTGTCATGGCAAAGATCATTTTCAGCAGTCATTACTCCAGTCTTCAGTGTCACATCAGAAATCATTCAGATATGTTGATTTGGTGCTCAAGAAAAGTTATGTTTTTATCACAGTTGAAAACAATTGTTTGCGATTGCTGATTTGTTTTTTTGTTCTTTTTTTTTACACTTAGTCTTTAATAATGCTTGAAAGTTATATTACGGTTAGTGGTTTTTGCTGTATTTTTAAACCATAGGTCACTTGTGAAAGTGTTCTTTAGCCTGTTGATTTTTGTTCATGGTATTCAGCTACAATGAATGTTTTGGAATAAGCCTTTGAATAAATGTGAATGATATCTAAAAAAAAAAAATTGTTTTGTTTTTTCTTACCTTTTTGCAATTGAAATTAGGAATTTGGCAGAATCTGAATCTTTAAAATTCAAATGATACCCAAACCTAAAACAAAGACACTGTAGAAATTGTGAATAATCTTTAACAGGGGGAGAGTGTGACAGTAGGGAGGAAAAGTGCAGGGAGGGGTTGATGGAATCAGTAGGGGGTAATATCAATGTGTGTGTGTGTGTGTGTGTGTGTGTGTGTGTGTGTGTGTGTGTGTGTGTGTGTGTGTGTGTGTGTGTGTGTGTGTGTGTGTGTGTGCCTCTAGAGGTACGGTTTTCTACTTTGATCTGTTCACTTGGCCCACATTAAGAGGTGGAGAGAGAGGTTAAAGCTTTGTTCATGGTGTTTTTTTCAAGATAAACACACGTACGCACTGTTTATCAGCATATATCCCTTCAAGTTTGAATGCTTGTGTATGTAATTTTTATAGAATTAGGCAAGCATGTAATCACTAAGGAGATGTATGTATTTATCACAAACAATAAAACCCTCCCCGGCCCCCATCCCCTGCAAAAACATAAAGCACTCCCCCTGGAAGCGGACGAACAATAGGACCGCCTTTCATGTACTGGCGTATGCGTGTGAGCCCCTGAGATACGGGATAGTTTCATAGTATACCGTAACTCCCACGTGAGAGAGGAGGAGATATTGATTGCTCTGAACTGCAGAAATTTTCTCCCTTGTATCTTTCATCCCTCTCTCACTTTTTCCCTCTGCCTATTGTTGACCTTGTAAAAACACTTTTTCCCCAGGCTGGAAATGAGATGTCCAAATTCAATCTGGGTGCTGACAGGCAGTGTTTGGATATAACAGAGTAGGATGGAAGCAGGCAGGCCAAGGCATTGTTGCATCACAATGGCTTTACAAGCTTTTGAGTGCGCTGTGGGGGAGATGTGATGCTCTAAACATTGCCATCTGCTGGAGATGACAGTCATATCCTTAAGACTTTCCTATTATTAAAGTTACCATGAAATCAAAATTGACGATTCTTATTTTTTTTTTTATGGAACATTGTGGTATTTATAATAAATGATCCATTAACATCATGTTTTTTTATTTTTTTATTCATGTTCTCTTATAATCTTTCATCAAAGTAACTTCCCCTGCCTCTTGCAATGACATCTCTTCTTGTCTCTGATGACGTTTTTACTGGCACGAGGGCAGGACAGCTTGTCACTCAGCAAATATAGCAAACAACAATGATCCAATCAATTCCCAATGAACAAAATCAAGTCCCACCCTACATTTTTTCTTGTTTTAAAAGCTGTTTCAATCGGATATACAGCACAATTTAAGACGAATAAAATATAAATATGAATATAAGCGACTTTAAGACAGAGAGACAAGATACAAGATTACAACATCTTTTTTGGTTAATTAAGCTACAGAGTTGTTGGTCACAAAGAGGTAGGCTATATAGTAGCCTACCTCTTTCTGGAGAAAACTATCCGTCACTGGTAAAATATCTACTATAGCCTAAAAATTAGTTCTGGTCCTTGAATTTGATTTGTCGAGGCACTTTCCGAGATCATTCCATATCATTGCGATTGTATTTGCGTGTTCCATTCTATCAATCTGTTATTACTGTTGGGGATTTTTACGGTGACTATTTCTGTAGGTTAAGGGGTGTCCAAACCTGCTCCTGGAGGGCCACACCTGTCTGGAAGTTTCTAGTAGCCTATGCCTAAGACCTTGATTAGCTGGTTCAGTTGTGTTTAATTGGAGTTGGAGCGAAACTCTGCAGGGCAGTGGCCCTCCAGGAGCAGGATCGGACACACCTGGGGGTTAAGGTGTGGTCACATTTACTGCCGCCCTTGGAAGTATAGGTGGCGAAACCCAGTCATTTTAATAGGAATCCGTGTGATCAGGAGTTTCATGTGAGGGCGAAAAAGTTCCCCACGCAGATTTCGCTTGTGCTCAAGTTGGTCGAACGAACATTCACAGCGTTTACCAATAGAAAGCTGCTTGGTTTGAAAGTGGCTTCTTTATGAGCTTCATGCATATAGCTACATATTGGCAATAGACTATATTGACCTTTTTTGCCCACAAAATCTCACCGAAAGTTTGCTAATGTGACTGAACCTTTATATTGATACCAACCTGTGACGACAAGTGACCGTATTTATGAGTGATTAATTCATTCAGGCATGATTCATTTGAATCATTTACTCAACCGATTCCTTTAAACATGGAGGCTGCATTCGAAATTGCATAGGCTACGTTAGCCTACTCTCTTGAGTGAGACCGCTAAAAAAAGTACGTTCTATAAAGTATGAGTATGTAAGTGTAATCGAGACATACTACATATGCCACTATATAGCCACTGCATCATTCACTCAAGCAATTCATTCAAACACACTGAATCAATCTGGAACGAAGCATCATTGTCACTGTGTGTTGCTCAGATGTGCGATTCAGCTTGGAACTATTGCTGATTGAGCAAAGGTAGAGCGAGGGTATAACTGGCAATTTTGAGTCTAAAATGTAAGTTATGCAATTACATTAGGTTTATTAAATTGATAATGAACCTGCAGTGTGTGTATTTACGGCTTCTACCAGCAGGGGCTAACAAGGCCAGCGAAACTCTTGACCCTTGGTTGTTTGCATCATAAATGTATCTTTTTCGTGTCATTGTTTTCATGAACAAACCCCTATCATTTCACCCTCTGTCTCTTCCATTCTACCTCGCTGGACTAGAACGATCTGTATGGCTTCTCTGGGCTTTGAATGATTCTGTCTGAATCAGTCGCGCTCAGCTGTGTAATCCCTCTCTCCGTTGAGCAATTCATCTTTATCTCACTCCTCCAGTGTGTGTGTGTGTGTGTGTGTGTGTGTGTGTGTGTGTGTATGCTCTTGCAGGTTCCTGCAGCATCTGTCAGCATGTGCTAGCCTTTCCGCTGAACAGAGCACTTTGAGCTGCCTTTGTAAGACAATATGCAGTCATATAGCCAAGGCATATGCATTATAGATTACCTCTCATAAATAGACAGACAGAAAGAGAGGTGGGAAAGAATAATTTTTTAGGAGTTCATAAAACTTCACATTTTCCATGTATTTGCATTAGGTATTGAAAGTTGTATGAAAGACAGACGAATGGAATCTATTGGAAATAATGAGCTGATTATGAAATTTTCATTTAAAATGTCTGCTCTGAATTAATTAACTCTGACTGGAATGCCTTTATGACTTGATACCATATATAAGCAAACAAGGAAAGGATTCACTGAGTGAATGATTTAATAAATTAACGAACACCTTAAATTGTCTGAATCTTTTTAATTTCTCAGTGTGCTCATTTGCCCATGCAACTTAACCTCAATAACTCAGAATGTTAAACTGGTTGCCAGAGTAAGGTTTTCTGTTCAAAGTAATAATAAATAAATAAATAGCTAAAAAGAAAAGAAGCTTCTTCTGTATCATTATGTATGTTTGTCAAAATTGTATTTATTCAGGTGGGAAGAGAGAACAGGAAATGATAGAGTGAAAAGGTGGAACAGAACTGAGAAATCTTGCATACCACACTAAAACTGGCACTGCCCACATCAATGTCACAGCCCAATGTTTCAGACCACTAAGCTACTGCATTTTATTTTTGTCATAAATGTAACATAAAAGGCAACACATGACATTTTGACAAGGAACATTTTTATTCTTTAAGTCTTTAGTTGAGTAACGAGTTACTTATTTGATTATAGCTAAAGGTGACCTTTGAGATATATTTGAGTTATGTTTGTAAAACATTTTATTAATGTAAATAGAATGTACATGGTCACGGCGTACTAGATCTGCTATGCTGCTGCTGCAGAGCAAGTACGACTTTTTCTGCTAAATGCTCGGAACATAAAATTAATGGGAACATGCTGATATAATGATTAAGCAAGCAGACAATGCAACTCCATATTCACATCTTTTATATTGCACTGCCAGGCAAAATATAGCCTATATGCTGAACTCGAAGACCTCAAACAAACTGACCAAATGTAAAACCCTCTAATTTGGAGCTCTACAAGTTGCAAGGAACGTAATTATTACCAGCACGAAAACAGATTCAGTTTTGATTCTGTTGTGATGGGTCACCATTTGCTCAAAATTCTGGAAGTTAAGTGGCGGTGAGGGCCTCAGGTGGAACAAGCCAATCCACAGGTGTGGTAGCTGGATAAACACAAATCGTATTTCTATTCATGAGGCATGCATGCTCTCTCTGCCTAGAGACCTGTCCATCTCATCTCTGCTCAACAAAAAACTAACTGTGACAACACAATTATCAGTTTTTAATTAAACAAACATCAACAGAGCGTACACCGCGAGCGCTGAAGAAAGACAAAGTATGCCTGAGAGTTTTTACATGAATGTGTGTGTGCATATATTTTGGCAACCTTGTGGGTGAGATAAACCAATAGGATAGGAAGGAAAATAAAAAAAGTGGTTTTCTGGTCTCTCCTAGACAGTTTCAAAATAAGGGATTATTCATCTACAAATGAAAATTCTGTCATAATTTATTCACTATCACGTCATTACAGATCTGTATGACTTCTTTTTATTGTGGAGCACAGAGATATTTTGAAGTTTTTTTAAAAACGTCAATGAAATTTTGGCCCCCATAGACTTCCATTATATGTACAAAAAAAAAAAAACAGGTTTTGTGTTCCACAGAAGAAAGACTGGTTTGGAATGAGATAAGGATGAGGATGATAACAGAAATTTCATGTTTGGGTGAACTATCCCTTTAATTATCATCATTTTCAGATTCTTTTCTGGAAAAAAGAACAAAGTATCTCAACAATGTCAAACTGCTCAGATCAGAAATAAATTAGTTTCTGTTTTTATATTTTCCATTTTCAATTAAATTTTAGGTGAAGTTTTATTATTGTTTTGTTTTTGTTAGTTTTGGGGTAGGCTACTTAGTATTTATTAGTATTTTTTCAGTTTTAGTTTTATTTATTTTAATACATATTAGAGTTTGTAAGTAATAAATGAAGAGTTCAGATGCAAAGTTCTATCTGAAATTTTCTTATAGATTGATCATTTTTATCAAGCTCGTATATTTAAGTTCAGTCATTTCACTTAAATGACAATTAATAGGTAATCTTTATTGCCATTTAAGTGAAATTATTGAATTTAAATATACAAGCTTGATAAAAATGATCATTCTAGAAGAAAATTTCAGATGGCACTTAGAGGCTTTTTGCATCTGAACTCTTCAAATACATACACTAACTATAACTAGTCTATTTTTATGTCTCTACGAATTTTGTCAGAAACATCTGAGACAATTGATATTCAAAGAAATATAAGAACATCTGAGCAAAAACATTTTTCTCTGGTTTTGTGGGTGGCATAATTACATGTTAATAATCATTTGTCATTTGTCATAGTGATGTCACTATAGCAGACATTATTTCAAAGAACCAACCTGTCAGATGATCCGTGGGAGTGAGCAAGCTTGCGAAAGACAGAGAAGTATAGAGAATGACAGCGATATCTGGAGTCAAGTCCTTGACTGAACCGCAAAAGTGCTGACACACGTGCCACCCCTGAAGTGTCTATCAGTCTGCCTGGATCGCAACAGAGATAAACTAGCTTTCGGTCCCTAATGACTGAGTAAATGTGGCATCCCTGTGATAAAACATGACGTGCCACTACGCCACGCAGGAGTGAGTGATTTCAGCCTCACAACTTCATTACAAATCCAAGGACATGATCGCAGCCGGGCACATTCCTCCTCACCTCAGGCCTACACAACCAAACGCCCCTGCCAGCTTGCTCTGACAGCCCTGACAGAAGAGAGGGTCACAAGTCATGCGGCCAGGCATAAAATACAATCAACCTGCCACTGAAATGTATAGAATTAATCTTTCTCAGGCCCCTATTTCATACAGGGGCTCGCAGCCAAGTGAAACAAGCGGCAGTATCTTTACTGAGGGAGCCGAGAACGATTGCAGCCATTCAAACTCTAAAGTCACATTTTGCTGCTGCTGCCCTGGCCAGACTTTGAGTGTTTGAACTTACATCGATGCTGCTGACATAAAACGATCAATTATTAATTAAACACCTTTTTCTTTAAATTTTAGATGCACCGGAATCAAAAAATAACCTACCATCATACACCAAAAACTGGATGGCTGCACGCAACGCAGTCGTTTTTGCTGCACTGCTCGGATACAGCTTCCAAAAAGTTGCTTCTGAAATGTCTTTCTCACTTTGATTTACTGCAGAATGTTTTCTTGTAGTTTACTTTGCAACTTTGATAAGAGGGAAGGTGAAATGTTCTGCCTCGATGAGCACTGAGCGTCTTAGGTAGCGGTTGTCTGCACACTGCACATTTTCGAGCTTATTTCCACCTGTTTTTTTTTTTGTAGCTCCTAGAATAAACTGGGAATCAAATATTGTGGAATCACGCAAAATCCTGATCTCAACCATTACTTCCAAAATACCAAATTTACTAAGGTTCAATAGGCTATATTACAACATTGTGGTATTTGTTATAAGCTATCCCTGTCAAAATATTAACAGGAAGATGAAAAAAAACCTTATACTGTTTGAAGATCCCAGATTTATTATTTTAACATGCAGTAGATTTTAGTAGTGAAACTGGTTATATATAAAAAAGTTGTGTTTTCATTAACTTGCATGTTGTTCCAAAACAGAATGACTTTTTTATGTGAAACCAAATTAGATGCTAGACAGAATGGGAGGCTCAGTCACCAATCACCATTCACTTTCATTGTATTGAAAAAAAAAGACCCAAATAAAGTGAATACTGGCAGTCCATAACATTTTTTTTTTTTAAGAAAAGAAAGTCATTCGAGTTTCAACAGTAAATTTGTTCTCTTTCAACAGAAAATATGTTCTCTTTTTTTGTTCAATTCATTCTTTATATTATTTAGAATGGTCATGTTTTTTTTGTGTGTGTGTGTGTGTGAAATAGCCTATCACAATGTGATCCTTATGGCAGCTTAGAGTTACAGTATTACACTACTGACTCCTATTGGCTTAGACGAGTTGTTTTACATGCCAGAATGAACGCGGAACTAGATCCGGGGGAAAAGTCTTAAACCTGCCTGAAACTCATTTTATTAACAAACGTGCTAAAGTCCACACAATCGTTTGAGTCAGGCAGCATTATTACACATATTGCGTCAGTCTAATAGCTTGCAAAACTAGGGCTTTACGCAAAAGCTTGTTTTTCCGGTCGCAGAGCCAAATGCAACTCCTGCGTGGACTTGACTTACTAAATTTGTTTGCTGAAGGCTTGCTGTAAATTTGCTAGAATCATGATTGACAAAGATGATTTTCGGCCCATCACACGGAATCGTAGGCGCGCGACCATCTCGAACGCAAAGAGCGAGACTGTGAAACTCAGAAACGGCGCGACCGCAGCAGCCAGTGATCCCTTTCCCAAGACACGGGAGTCTATCACCAAAAACTTACAGTCACCGCTGAACGAAGACAAACGAAAATGCGGTCTCTACGACAAAATGAGGTAAGATGTAGTTTACGCCGAGACGTCATGCAACAAACGTAGGATGTTGTCGTTTTGTGGGCATTTAATGTGAGAACAGTCACAAAAACGGTGCACTGCACAGAGAGAGAGAGAGAGGCAGGATTCGCCAATGTGCATGTGGCGCTGTACAGGACACTTTTAACCCCTTTTTACCCAAAATACCATCATTTCACTTATTCGAAAGTTCCTGAAAACCTATTCCATTGAGCAAAACTAAAAAATAATAAACTGCACATAGATGATGAATCCAGGATTCTCGATCATTAGCTAAATAATTCTGCTAAATTATTTGAGATGTAACCACATTCCGGATTATGGGGGGATAAAATGTAATAAATTAAAAATTAAAATATAGGCCTACTGTCGAAAAAAAAGAGAATAGATCAATGATATGCAATATCTTGAGAGGAGGGGCATGTCCCCTTTTATGTTTTTAGAGTGCAAAAGTCTGTTCCTAAAGTGAAAATTACATTTATTTTCTCCATAGGAGAATTGATTTTGAAAAATAACTTAAAAAACGTTAAGAACATTTTCAAAGGCAGACCTACTGCGAGCTATGAAGTTGGTAATCAAAGCTATGATGTTGGTAATCAAGGGAATATGTTTTATTGAAAGCAATCAGCCCCCAAAATGTCAGCTAAGTTTTTTTTTAAATAACCAAGTTATCAGCGTAATTCCTGGTGAACTACATTTCCTATGATTCTGCAAAGAAATCTACCAATCAGAGAATAGAAACAAGTAAATCACCCCAAGAAGATATTTTGAAGAATATGGGTAACCAAACAGTGGAAGGGCCCCATCGACTTCCATAGGGTGGGGGGAAAATACTATGGAAGTCAATGGGACCCATCAAATGTTTGGTTACCGACATTCTTCAAAATATCTTCTTTTGTGTTCAGCAGAAGACAGAAATTCATACAGGTTTGGGACAACTTGACGGTGAGTAAATTATGACAGAATTGAAATTTTGGGTAAACTATTCCTTTAAGTAATGTTTAGTTTTATATTTATCTGTTTTTAATTCAATTTTGTAAATTGCAATGATTCATGAAATTGTAGTTCTTTCCCTCGTTAAAGCTGTTAAATACTTTTTTTGCTTCAAATCATAGCCGGTTGGTTTGGTTCATGGCTTATAACTCTTAAACAAAGACTTTAAAAAAAATCCCTATGGTAAAAATATCTCAGGAACCAAGGCAGCTGAAAAAGTGGGCAGGCACTGTTGCACTCAATAGGCTGATTTCATGCAGTGACCACCATTTTGAAATTAAATCCCCAGGTAAACAACAAAGTCATGGGCAGAGGAGAAACAACAGCAGGATAAACATATGAAACTTACAAGGTGGAGGAGTGTCTCTTCCAAACTTTAAAGCTTTTAAATAGGTTCGCTATTTGGAGCCACACTCTATACCAAAGATCTTATATTTACAGGTATAATTATACTACCTACTTAAAAATGTTCACGCCCTTTTAAAAACAACAACAAAAACTTGAGTGTTCTTGAATTGTGTGCTTACCATTACCAATCTTAGTTCTCTCACCTCAGCCTCATTTTCATTCCAAAACGGCGGATTGCCGGTGTTCTGACGAAAAATACGGACCAATCAGATTGTGCTACCAACACTATATTTGCATTGTTTTAATGGTAGATATGGACATTAATAAAGCCTCAAACCACACGAATATGATGCTGGTAGCACAATCTGAAAGGTAGCGTTTTTCGCTAATCGAATTGTGCTATTTCAGGCGAAAAATCAAAAAGGCCCTTTAGTCTTATTATACTCTATGGATTTTAGTTAGATACTTAGCTTTTCCTGTAATTGGCTGAGCAGTCATTTGGCTGGCTCGCCGATGTATTAGATGTCTCTTCATGGGGGAGAAGAATTTATTAAAGTAGTGTAGCAAAGTTCTTCAGCAGAGATGTTAGCATGTCTGCCTTCAAAGAATCTTAACCCAAAGTCTAAGGGACAGAACTTTATACATGAAGACTAAGGGGCTACAGACAATACTGTGTGAACATTCCACTGGAGATCCTGCAATCTACCCTGAGAAATGTTCTTTTGTTATTATAATAGCACAATTTGGTTCACACCTTTACAGACACAGACAGAGTTGATTTCACGGTGCACTTGAAATCCACACAATCTTTCAATACCAATATTGAAAAATTATTAATCTAAATAAAGAACAATAAAATGTCATTCTAAATAGTTTAATCATCATTACTGTTTTTAGTTAATGTCTTCTTTATTTCCTCCTATAGTTGCCACAAGTTGCAGGAGTCAATGCTGAGTTCTGCGAGCAGCTTCAAAAATTACAGAGGCATCCTGAACTGGTGTGTTGTAATGCTGGTGAGTCTGAATTCTGAAACAGTCACAAAGGCCGAACCCTTTTGGACTACATGCTTTGACTTGCCTACTCACTCTTCTAGTGAAACTGTGTCACAAATATAAGTGTGGGTTATAAACACTTCCTCTTGCTGCCAAAGATTAGTATTAATAATTGTTACTGCCTCTTATGCAAGTAAAAAAAAAAAAAAATTGTTATGGTTTTAAAGAAGCCAGCTTGTTGCTTAGATGTCCACTTCCCAGATCATTGGATTATTTGAATATGTCTTGTTTCTGAAAGTATATGTTTATTTAATGAATGAGCTACTTGGAAAAGTTTGTCTTTCTGTCTGAAATGGATAAGCACAATCATTAGGTCTTATGGAAGCTAAAATATCTCTTTTTGGACTTAACAGACCTAATTTTAACACAGGAAAACCCACACTAGTGAAATAATTGTATTGCGATGACACATTTTAAGTAACATCGGATGGTGTGTGGCAGTCATGTGGCATGTGAAGAATCTTTGATTAGTATGTCTGTTTATGGAGAAACACTTAATGCCAAGTGAGAACCAAAAATAAACAGCTCAAACAGCTTGTCTCTCTAAACACTAGCTGAACATGGAGGCCAGCCAGCCAAGTCCTTGTCTTCAAAACTGTGAAGAATGCATTCACGCTTTTCAACTTACTGTTAATGTGAGCTTTGAGACGACTCAATTTTGTCCTCTGCAAATATTTTCAGCCGGACTTTTTTTCCTTTCATCCATTGTTCTTTCTCATTCTGTACGTATGAATAAGTGTGTCTGTCTTCTGGATGGATTTATGGACATGAATTTCAATATATCTCTGCAAACTGTGTACAGACAGTGAATAAGGATCTTTGGAAGATTTTATTCTGGTTGTCCTGACATGTTAGCTAGCATTAGTGATGTATTCTTGTGTTGGTTTTAATTTGTTTTCTTCATGGATGTGTGTCTCTGCTTTTTTGCAGGTTTTGAGCAATGCACGCCTGTTCTTGGAAAACCTTCTAAGGTCAGTATGCATACTTTTTTTTTTTTTCTGAAACAGCCATAACATACAGTTTGAATGCTTAAAGGTTGTATCAGCGATTTCAGGCCCAAACATAAATGATCACATTCATCTAATCTTTCCTAACGACCCGCTAGCTGCCCGCCCCATAAGCATGCCGTCAAAAAAACGCGTCTCTGTAGGCAGCCTAGGCTCTGAGATCTTCACACAAAAACAGTTTGTTTCACCACCACTCAAATCGCCGACAGGGGTGGGTGTTGTGAGGTTTTGTGCTCGTGCACGGCTGCCTATGACGGCTGCACGCGAAAACCTCACAACACCCACCCCTGTCGGCGATTGGTTGGAACACTATTTGTTTTGGTTTTGAGTGGTGGTGAAACCAACTGCTTTTGTGTGCAGATCTCAGAGCCTAGGCTGCCTACAGAGACGCGTTTTTTTGACGGCATGCTTATGGGGCGGACAGCTAGCGGATCGTTAGGAAAGATTAGATGAATGTGATAATTTATGTTTGGGCCTGAAATCACTGATACAACCTTTAAAGTCTGCACGAAGTGAAATTTCACCCTATCTATTGAATGACTCATCCAGGATTTTTTTTTTTTTTTGGCCTTGTAATTTTTAATCAAAATGTCATAACTCTTAACTCAAATCTGTTGATCTGTTTTACTCGGATATATGACACAATATGGAAGAAAGGGTATGTCGGCGTCGCTACTTCCATTTAATTGCGACTTTAATGAATTAAAAATGGGAGACCAATTATTTGATCTTAAAATTGACAATATCAATATACAGTACATACTTGATTTTAATATCAATCATTCATCTTGCACAAAAGGGCACATACACCAGAATGCGGTCCTTAAACGTTTACAACTGACCTTTATCTCCAACTTCCCCATTGAGTAGGTGTCGAATGAACACAAAAGTGTTAAAACGCATTCTCTGCTCTCTGTGTTTTGAGTGTCATGCAGATGAAGATGAGTCTATAGGGTTTGTTTGATAAGTGTACAGGCCCTCCTCTCCCTGATTGGAATGAAACACTAAACCCCATGCTGAGGGAACCATATGCTGTCATCATGTTGCACACTGCTGCTTGCAGACAGTATGTATACAGCTGCCCGCTGAAACCGCCGCAAATATCTGAGGTTCAGAACAAGGGACGAATGCAGGAATAAACATATGTTGCGTCAGATGTGTAAAGGTTTGGGGAACATGTCTGTTTTGTAATTCACATCCATTTTTTTTGTGTTGTAGGTATGGGATTTTAGTGGACCCCATTGAAGTGGTGTCATTGTTCCTCAAGGACCCTTATAGCTGGCCTGCTGCATGCCTGGTCATTGGTATGTATTTTAAGGGGAGCTTAGCATATATTTCCCCCTTTGGTCTATTATTTTGTTTTCCAGACACAGGGGCATTATTAAAATCAGGCTGGCAGAGAACACTCCCACATATTCAGACAATGCCTGTTTGATTTGAAAATTGTCAAAATACTCCCTGTGTTAATCTGCTTAAATGTAGATTTTGTGTATCATTTTGCATGTTATCAAAGACAGAGAAGTATAATTGTTTTTAACCCTAAGTCTTTATGTTGCGATTTTATCTTGTTTGTAGCATGTGGTGTGATTGTACAGTGTGTGTGTGTGTGTGTGTGTGTGTGTGTGTGTGTGTGTGTGTGTGTGTGTGTGTGTGTGTGTGTGTGTGTGTGTGTGTGTGTGTGTGTGTGTGTGTGTGTGTGTGTGTGTGTGTGTGTGTGTGTGTGTGTGTGTGTGTGTGTGTGTTCTGGCCGTCTGCCCTGTTGTAAGGTTCATCCTGAGGGTATAATTTTTACCCTTGTCTGTTTCATTACAGGCTGCAAAAATTCTTTTATTACTAAAACTTGCATTTGTTTTTTGAAATATGATCATATTTGACATCATAACAATTTGTTTCTTGCAGTTTCTAATGTTTTTATACTCGTGGCATTGTACACAGAGAGGAAACTAGCCATGGTGAGTTCAAAAGCCATTTCTACGTTTAATCTGTTTATCATAATGAATAAAGCCATTGTCATAAAAATGCAAGGGTTCAGTCACTTCACATAGTATAATTTGGCGTTTGAAATTACATTGAGGGGTTGTGAAGAGTTCAATTTAGAGGGCGAATTTGATTCATTGCGTTTTAAAAACCCTGACATATTTGAGAGAGCTTGCAAATGTGAACTGAGTATCAGCACATTTACTCAACTGGCTGAATTGAAACTGAATGAACTTATAAACAGTTCAGGCATTTTGCTGATGTTGTGTAAGACTTGCATAAAAAAATTAAGTGTAGGGCATTTTTATGTGCAAAAACATCTGTTTTATGTTCCTGGGGCTTTGGTTGTTTTATGTCATTTCTTAATTTGTCAGATTATGTTATTATCTAGGCGATTTGTGTTTTGATATCTGTGTTTCGTGATTATAGTGCTTGGCTGTGTGTGTTTTTGTTGTTTGGTCTGATTGTGTTGTCATCAGACATGTTATAATTGACTCTTTGGTGTGTTTTCCAGGGGTTGATCAGTGAGAAGGTCGGCCTGCTGATCTACATCTTTATTTTAACAGTCGTCTTATGTTTTCCGATGGTTGTTGTGTTGAAGCTGCCATCTATTACACCAGGTGAGACTGTACATTATACACACACTTTCATGGTGCATTGTGTACATAATACGACACAATACTTACACAAACACATACACTCTTTCCCCGCCATTGACGAAAATTTCCATCATTTGCGAGAAAACGCTTGCCCGCCAATGATGGAATTTTCCGGCTTTCCGTGTTTTCGCTTTTATACGGAAGGGGGCGTATAAACTCTTCTGAAAGAGTACTGAATCTCCTGATCAAAACACATGCGAAGAAGATGCAGAAACCAGCCATATCATAAAATAACGCAATCACCAACATTAAAAAGCATATATATCAAAACTACCAAATGAAATGTCTACCCAGGACTAGCTATAGGACCGTGCAAGCATTAGGGGTGTTGATGGACACTATGTTTTGATCATCGTTCTAAATTTGATCCGGATGTAGTCTTTGACGAAAACGTAATTTTCTCAGATATTTGTTTAAAATTTAGCTTTTTTTATGAAACTTACCCACATTCAAGAGTTGATAATAAAAGAATGCATAAATCTAGAATAAAGTGTTTATATATATATATATATGATCAAAATGATCAAAAAACTCTTCTTTTTTTTTCTTTTTTTTACGTTGGCAGGGAAAGAGTTAAAATCATATTTGAGATCTCTAGCCGATATCAAAATGAAATACTGTAATATATTGCATACTGATACAGTATACTGTAAATTATAATATTGTGGTATATTATTATTTTAAATATATATAAATGAATACTATAACTTCAATTGTATCATTTAAAATTATTGATTTTAGTTTTTAGTGTTTTATTAACTTATTCAAAATAGTGTAGAAATCGAATATCAGAATAAAGAAATGCATCTCAAATGTATTCATTCACTTTTTTCTGGATAAGCATCAGCACAAATAGAAGATCATTTTAATGATCTTAATTAATTTAATGAATTAATTTCGACTATAATATGCCTATCATGTGATCAGGTGATCCAGCAGAAAGGATTGGGCACAAGCAAATTATAAATTACAGACTGAACTAATCCACCTTTATACCAGCATTCAGATCCCATGTGTCCAGCTGGAATGTGAATTGTATTTTTATTCACAATACTATATAGAGCAGTATTTTGCAGTATCAAAACATTGTTGGATCAGAGCCACAGCCTAATGATTATCTGTGGTGCTCATGCAGTAAATGCAGGTTTGAGTCTGACCCTCATTGTGTCGTGTTTAGTGATAGACTGATATATTTAGCCATTTCAAATTTCAAACCTGAATTCAGAGGCAATATAATGATGCATTTTTGTAGGAAATATAATCCCTCACTTCCTCCTCTCCATACCACAACTTTCACTGGCTCTTCTGTCCGCTCTCATCTGTTTGCACTACGGGAGGTGAAAATGTGCCTCCATCTGTCAGCCTAGTACTGTACACACTGCTCCTGTACCAGACAGCCAGGTCATTTCACAGGCCGTCGGGGCCTCTGCTGGTCCTACAGCCCTTGAGTCCATCTCTCTAGGGCATAGACGCACTCCAGAGCCCCTGCATGGACCATTTCCACCCAACATATGGCTGCTATTGATAAAGCAGTGTTGGAGGGAGCATTTGAATGTGAGCCAGCTCTGTGCACGCTAGAGTGGTGATGGGCTATGAGTCTGGACGTGCTGGGTCATGTGACTATAAGTTATGAACTATTGAAAGGGGACATGCTGCGGTGTTGTGATGGAAGTGTATTTGCATTACAAACCTCTTGTGTTCCTATTTCCAGGTATTAAAAGGAAGTGGTGAGTTCTGTTTATGCAGAATAGTTCTTTCTAATAGCGTGTTTCTGTCATTGTGTCCTCTTTATGCAGTCGGAGGGGCGTTTGCCTTAGGAATCTACACCATCCTGTTTTTGAAATTGTACTCGTATAAAGATGTTAACAGGTGGTGCAGAGAAAGAACACAAGCAAAGGCCCGCACCCTCTCCAGATCTCTTTCATGTGAGTAAATACATCCACTCCTCATCAAATATTACGTGCAGAGAGCAATATGAAGGGTACGAAATACATATACAGTACTGTGCAAAAGTCTTAGGCATGTTAATACTCCCCCCCCCCCCCCCCCCCCCCCCCCCTTTGCAGGAAGGTTTCTTCAAGCATCTTGGAGACGTTCCCGTAGTTCTTCTGGATTTAGTTTGTCTCAGTTTTTTCTGTTTCTTCATGTAATCACAGACGGACTCGGTTATGGTGAGATCAGATCATACCGGCTGTTGTGAGATTCCTTGTGCATACAGAAATCTCACTGGATTATTACAATTAATGGCAAAAAGAATGTTTGGAAATGTAAACTGATATTTCCTATTGACACACTACAGCAAAAGATATATATAACTGACTTAAGATATAATTAACATGCCTAAGACTTTTGCACAGTACTGTATATTGCTAGTTTAATATATTTAGTGCACTATATGGCCAAAACTGTGATGACATTTTTGTCGCCCCCTATTAGCTATAATAAACACTATGTTGCTCTATGGACATTGTTCCATCCCCTGTGATGAGGGTGCACCATCCATAAAAATTGTTCCTGGTCTTTGTGAATTTTGGCGATCGTTCTGCAGTGAACAATGTGATGTTTGTGCTGAAAAAAGGCTGAAGGAAAATGTACTCTCCCTCAAGTTGTTCGATACCTGTATGAGTTTCTTAATTCTGTTGAACACAATAGAAGATAGTTTAAAGAATGTTGGTAACCAGACAGTTGACTGTAGTCATTGACTTCCATAGTTTTTTTTTTCCTACTATGGAAGTCAATGGCTACTGTCAACTGTTTGATTACTAACATTTTTTAAAATATCAACTTTTGTGTTCAACAGAAGAAAGAAACTCATACAGGTTTTGAACAACTTTAGGGAGAGTAAATGATGACTACATTTATTTATTTGTACTAAATTTTCACTATCCCTTTAATTCTTGCAGTTGCAAGATTGCAAAATCCTGGAGGGACAGGTTATAGGATTAATAGTGATCATTTTATTTATGTCCTTGGGGTTTGGTCGAGAGTTCAATATGTTTTGCAGTAAATGTTCTTATTCTTTAGCTGAACGTCAGTTTTAATTGATATTAGAAGCAGATTTGTTAATTTCTTTAAAAATTCCTTTGTTTTTAGGTCCATCAACTCAATCTGCATCCAGTGGAATGCATTTACAAGTGTCTTATCCAGGAAATCTCTCTCTCAGGGGTAAGCTACAGTATGGCTTAAATTTTATTTAAAGGGATAGTTCACTTTGAAATTAATTTTTGATATGTTTTAGCTTACCTCAAGGGCATCCAAGATGTAGGTGTCTTTGTTTCCGCAGTAGTTTCAATTTTGATATTTTTAGGTCAAACCGTTCTTGTCTGTCAGTCATATAATGCAGGTCGATGGTCATTGTCTCAAAACACAAGCACAGAGTCCAAATTAAAACAATTCCCCATCGTCCAAATGAAACAATTCCCCATCATAAGTACACATTGATGGCCTAAGACACTAAACGAGCGGTTTGTGTGAGAAAACGAACAGTATTTATATCGTTGTTATCTCTTGAAAACAGCACACGTCCAAATGATCTGACGGCACGGGCGGGTATAGATATATACATAGATGTCGCTTGGCTACGGTTTCGTTCCAATGAACTGCAGTAGCCAAGGCGACATCTATGTTTATATCTATACCCGCCCGCGCCGTCAGATCATTTGGACGTGTGCTGTTTTCAAGAGATAACAATGATATAAATACTGTTCGTTTTCTCACACAAACCGCTCGTTTCGTGTCTTAGGCCATCAATGTGTACTTATGATGGGGAATTGTTTCATTTGGACGATGGGGAATGTTTTAATTTGGACTCTGTGCTTGTGTTTTGAGACAGTGACCATCGACCTGCATTATATGACTGACAGACAAGAACGGTTTGACCTAAAAATATCAAAATTGAAACTACTGCGGAAACAAAGACACCTACATCTTGGATGCCCTTGAGGTAAGCTAAAACATATCAAAAATTTATTTCAAAGTGAACTATCGCTTTAAGGCAATACAATTTCATAGTTCTGCTTTGTTGAAATACAGAATAGTGTTAGACACAGATGCTTACACAGTCATTGTTATTTCCAATCATAATTAAAGATTTTATTTTATTTTCATGATATCTAGCAATAATTTTGTCAGTGTCAAATACTATGACCTGAGAACATGTAGTTAGTATTTTGACTTATTTTTCTTTTCTTTTTTTCAGATGTGTATTATTTTGTTTTTGCTCCAACCCTGTGCTATGAGCTCAATTTTCCCCGCTCCGAATCCATCCGAATGGGATTTCTCTTCAGGAGGCTCTTTGAGATGGTAGGCGATTGGCTTGGACATATTCCTGACGTTATCGACAGTTCTTTATATTGATAAGTTGTGCTTCCAGATTTGTTCATAGTATATTATGACTTGTTTATTGTGTGAATATTGCATTCTTGCCTAAATCTGCAAATGGCAATAAATCATAGGAATTAGCTTATTGTTTGCACACAATTGCCGGGAGTCATGGCAGGAATATATGAGGGTAATTTTTATTTATGAAAGTGCTTCTTGTTAGAGCATTACTTTCTTTTATAGCTGTGGCAAATTACAAATTTAATTCACACACACACACTCTCTCACATACACACACACACGCTTCTATTGTTAACATTTTAGTTTTATATTTAGTGAGAAATTAAAATCAGTTTCGCTTGTCTGTTACAGTTTCTCCTCACACAGTTATTGGTTGGTTTAACGCAGCAGGTAAGCATCACAGTGCATTTGGTAATCACATCAAGCCTCAATTTTCATGTCTGTGAGACATTTCATATCTAATGTTCTTTTTATTGTCTTTCAGTGGATGGTGCCAATCATTCGAAGTTCAATGAAGCCATTGCAGGTGTGTTCATGTGCTTTATCTTCTGTTTTTCAGTGCTTTAAGAACAAGCACGTTTTAATTCTATTTTTCATTTTTGTCAGGAAATGGACTACTCTAGAATGACAGAGCGTCTGCTTAGACTGGCAGTAAGTTAAACAAACTTTAAGGTCAATGTTTCCTTCTCAGAATAGAAACACAATCCTGTGTTCCGATTTTTGCTTACATCGGTGTTGTTTAGATGAAAGAAATGAAGCATGAAACAAATTATGGAGTAAATACTGCTATCTATTTTTATACTAGGTGCCCAACCATCTCCTCTGGTTGATTTTCTTCTACTCGTTTTTCCATTCCTCAATGAACTTTGTGGCTGAGCTGTTGAGGTTTGGAGATCGGGAATTCTACCGTGACTGGTGGTGAGTGATGTTATCTTCTTTTGGATGTCTTTACAGTTATTTCTCTTAGTAAAAGCTTTATTTGAGCGGCGAGGGGGGGGTACCACTTCCACACCGTACTGCGTTTGATGGGCTTTGAATGCAGTCAATCTGGTTTATATGCGCCATCTCTCCCTCTTCCACTTCCATTTCACACTGTACGTAGAGTTTTAGTCTCAGATGGATTGTGACACTGTGTTTCTTTTAGGAACTCCGAGACGATAACATACTTCTGGCAAAACTGGAATATTCCTGTGCACAAGTGGTGTCTCCGGTGAGTGAACAGGGGTTTTGAAAGAGACCGCAGACAGCTGTTGGGAGGCGAGATGAAATACGACACAGTAAAACTCACAGAGACCATAATGAAGAGAGACTATAATGTGATCTGTCCACAAGAAATATATGGTTATTTATAGTTCAGACTGGCTGTGAGTTTATGTGCTTCTCTCTCCTGTTTTCAAAGACACTTTTACAAGCCGTTGATGCGAAGAGGTGCTGGCAAGTTACTGAGCCAATCAGCTGTATTTTTCGCCTCTGCTTTTTTTCACGAGGTGAGATGTGCATAAATCACACACTGTTTTAAATATTCTGTCGGGTCATGGCAAATTAAAGTTAACAGTCTAAGCAGGGTAACAACCTGTGTGAATTATTCTCATTTTAGAAAAGTGCTACTTCTCATAAGCAAAATCAATACACAGTAATATTTCAGAAGCTAGTGTGTTTACTTTGAATATTTTACTATTAATGTCATTAAAATACCTCCCCTGCCAAAAACCATTATGTACTGCTCACTTAAAGTTAATCGTAAAAAACACTATTATATTTTTAAATGTAATCTTGAAAATTCACTTGTAACATTTAAACAATTGATTTTAGTTGTTAGTGTTTTTTTTTTTTTTTTTTTTAGACAAAATTATACAATGTTAAATATCATTTGTCAGTTATATGAAGCTGAGTTATAAGAAAGAATTTTAAAACTGAATCTTCACTTAAAAAAAAATTATGATGATGATGATTGTCTTTGTCCTGCAATAAGTCTTTGTTATGTGTTAAATGTTCTGACACCGAGGACCATGTTGGAAATAAGTGTTCACACTTTAACATGCTATCCTTTGGATTATGTTGTCTGTCAAATCCAAAATAAATCAAATCAAATCAACTAAAAAAAAACATAAATGTACTCAAATTTATAAAAGAAATCAAATAAAATTGGAGACCTTTGAGCATTGCGGGAAGCAGCTGTTCTTTGAAGCAGCTGTGGTTTCTAGAATAATTTGTAAAATTTTAGATGTTCCCCACTCCCGAGGCGTCGTCTCATTTCCCTGACTCAGAAGCAGGTGCCCGGCGTTTGGCTGGTAGCCACCGTTCTTCAGAGGAGATGAAGGTCAGAACGGAGGGATGAGGAAGATGAAGAACAGGCTCCTATCAGGCTGCTGTTCTCTGTGATAAGCTGTGAGCTGAGCTGGGGGAAGGGAGAGAGAGAGAGAAATCAGAGAGGAAGATGTGTCCAATCCGCAGGTGCAGGCAGATAGTATTCTTAACCGTCTTATTAAAAAACATTGACCTTCACAAGGCACCTCAGAACCGGACCCAGGATCACAGTAATGACTCAGAAAGCTCAGATGGAGAGTGAAGTTTCATCTCAGGAATATCTAAAACTGGAGCTGTAAAGATGATTTAGTGAGGGGTAACAGGAAGGCCAGTGTTCCAAGACCCCTGGAGTTCAATAGAGGTTAAGAACCTGGTTAAAGGACGCAACAGCAGTGCTCAACCCTTCAGTGCTTAATCAATATTTGATGGTGTTATTATGGGAAGTTATCAGCTTCATATAACCTGACAAAGTTTCATACATCACTCTTTAGGATTTAAAAAGGACACATTATGCGCTTTTACAAAGTATTGATTTTGTTTTTGGGGTCTACTAAAATAGGTTTCAGGCTTTAATGTTCAAAAAAACAGTATTTTTCACATATTTTACATTGTTGCAGCACTTCTTTTTCCAGTCTGTCAGTAACGCTCTGTTCAGTTACCGTCTCTATGAAGCCCCCCTTTCCGAAAAGCACAATGTGCTCTGATTGGTTGGCTGGACCAGTGTGTTGTGATTGGTCAACTGCTTTGAACGAGTTTTGGAAATGTCATTCCCCTTACTATAACCACGAGTTTCAACACATTACTAACGCAGCTTAACCAGGCCACACCCTTTTTTTGGGGACTCGCTTCCTCTGTGAGTTGGCTTTGATAACTTCCTTGTTCTCTAAACTGCAGGTTTAAAATGCATAAATGTAAAAAATAAAAAATGCGCAAAACTAAATCCTTTTAGAAACACTTACCTATCCATCACTCGGGAGTTTAAGGTGTTTAATGTGTATATATATCTCTCTTTCTGTCTGCAGTACCTGGTCAGTGTCCCACTCAGGATGTTCAGACTGTGGGCATTTATGGGCATGATGGCACAGGTATAAATATTTAATCTTTACATTCAAAAATTACGCATTTATGGTCATGCATTCGTGCATAAGAAAACCATATATTATGTTTGTGATAATCATCTAAGCAGGTAGCTGAGCTATGAAATGAATGCAATCTTTTTTATATCGATACATAGTACCTTTTTCAGTTTACAATAAAACAGTTCTTTATTTCAGCTCCCACTGGCATGGTTTGTGGCCAGGTTTCTTCGGGGAAACTATGGAAATGCTGCCGTGTGGCTCTCACTCATTATTGGTCAACCTATCGCAGTTCTGATGTATGTTCATGACTACTACGTCACCCACAACCAGGATGACCCGACAGTCACTGAAGCTCTGTAATCACACTATAAAGCCCGATCGGCTGAGTTTGATCGTGAACTCGGCTAAGCAGCTACCCTTCGAAATATTGCTGTAAGACTATAGGCTACATACTGCAGTGGTACATGCTGGAGTACATTGATACAGTTGAAGATTCCCGGTACAGTCAGGTTTCCATGAAGTCTTCAAATAAATTCTCAGCTCTAGGCTGTTTTTAGACCTTTATGAACAATTACAACAGCCAATCTATGCAAATCTTGCCTAGAACTCTAACTAGAAATGCACAAGAGTCTTTAGGGTTCTGAATATGACTCTACAGGTGTCAAGTGCTTGTTTTAACTTCACTAAATGAAACTGGACATATTATTTGATGGTATGTTACATGCATTACTAGTAGGACTTTCTCACACTCAGGTCCGTGTCCTGTCACTTTATTAGCATTTTAACATTTTCTTACAGTTCAAAAAATATTGTGAAAACTCCTTAAACGAACATTAAGGTCTACTATACAAATGTGTTGTTGTTCTTTTTAAGTGCCAGTCCATAAATCTACATAATGCGATGCAATATGTAAAGAGATTATGTACAGACAGAAATGTGTGTTTTTTTTTTTTAATGAATAGGCTATATTTTAAAAGCCACATGCGGCCAGACACTTTAATTGCTGACGTGATTGTTTTTTTGCAAAGGGATGAGAGAGAAAATGTTTGTTAAATCCTAAATGTTACGTCCATTATTTTTATTTCCATCTTTTATATGTTTTAAATTATATTGAATTGCATTTTTGTGTATCTAACTGTTGTACAGTACACTGTTGAGATGCCATCTGCGCTCCATTGTCGGCATTATGGTACCTACTCATCAAAAGTGCGCCACCCTGTGGGGACTGTTGAGAATAAACAACCCTGCAAATGATGCTACTGTGGCACCATTATTTGTTTTTGTGGAGGCATTTATCAAGCGTAATTGTATTCACTGGAGAGAACCGGATGCATTGTAATCTCGCAGTGTGATATTTTTCACAGATCAGGCCCTTCCAGTGCAATTTGTCCTCACATGATGAGGGTGCCAGATCCTCACAATCAGTGCAAGTTTGTGATAAATGGCTTTGGAGATAAGTCTTATAATAGCCACGGGTCATATTGTATGAACATCCTATCGTGTTTGCCGCAGTGCAACAGACGCACTTCAAGAGCTTTTGCTATCTAATAGGCTTGATAGTGCTTTGCTGTGCTGCGATCTGTTTAGTATACATTGCCATACATACAAGAGATTGGAATGGCCGAAGAATGATTACAGCGCAGAAAATCAATGCTGTAGCCTGTATGTCACTGTTTATTTAGCTAAACAACTACTATCAAGTTTAAAACATTCCCACTTTGGACTAATGTTTATTACAATAAATGTAGCTATTGTAGGTTTGCTGTCGTTCAAAAGTTTGGGGTCAGTTAGATTTGAAGAATTTTTTATTCAGCAAGGATGCATTACCCAGATAGCACACGTATGTCTGCAAGATTTCTGTTAAATATCACGTCATCTGGAAAGCATCTGCTGTTTACTAACATCTGATAGACATCCTTAAGATGTCAGTTTAACATACATTCTAAATCATTACATCTTTAAGACATTTTCTAAACGTATATTTGACATCTGAAAGGAAACGTCCTATAGATGTATTGCAGATGAGCAAACACATCTTCCAGATGTAAACACGCACATCAAATAGACATCTCCGTAATGTACGTGTGCTATCTGGGAGGCTACATTGACAATTTACAATAAGGTACAATAAAGTCACTGACAATAAAGACTTATAATATTATAAAAGATTTCTATTTAAAATAAATGCCATAATTTTGAGCTTGAAACGCTGACAAACATTTCTGAAGGATCATGTGACTCTGATGATGGGTGCATTCACGCCATGTCGTAATTACGAGATACAACTTGTAAAAAGTGTTCAAGACCTCGTCAAGCTCTCAGAAAATTCCCATCTTACAAGCTTTAATATGAGCTCTAGAGGTTGTCTAGAGAGGACGTGAACGCTTTTTACAAGTTGAAATCTCGCAGTTACAACATGGCGTGAACACAACATCATATTGGCATTGATAGTGTTACAACATGGCGTGAGTACAGCATTTGGCTGCTGAAAATGTAGTTTTGCCAAGAATAAATGTAGCCTTGGTGAGCATATAAGAGATTTCTTTCAAAAACATTAAAAATCGTACCTATCCCAAACTTTTGAACGGTATAGTGAAGTAATAATACTGTCTTCATGTGCTAGCCTCTCTGAAATTTCCTACTTCCCACTTCTGAAGTCCTGATTACAAGCTTGTTGCGTTCAAGTGCTTGTTGTCGGAAATAGGAAAGATGAAGGACGCGTTTATTCTTGCTTATTTCTTAAAAATCTTGTACAAATATTTAATTTTGAATAAAATTTTGTCCCATTCATTGACAACATTTATAAACATACATTGCGCTATCTAGATGGTCAAATACATGCAATTGTATAAAATAATACACACGCTGTGTATAAATCATACAACTCAATATTTATGCTATATAGCAAATATGCACTACTTTAACGACAAGACAAGGCGATGTAGCTGTTGGGGGAAAAAACTAATTGAGCATAGGCCTACCTGTCACAACAGCAATTGTTCTGCCCTTCATCCACCCTATTAGACTAGACATCGAGATTCAGTGTATGAATCTCAATAATGGTGACATGTTTCATGCTGCAGTGTATTCTGGGTGCCTCATCCATGGCTCCCAGAATGCACTGCAGCATGAAGCATGTCACCATTGTTGAGATTCATATGCTGATTAGTTTCACAGACAGGGCTTAGTTCTGGCTTTAGTTCAATTATGACATTTAAGTAGCTTTTATAAATGTTCCTTAGAACAATACATTTCGGTTTGCATCTTGAGATTATGAGAAAACTATGGCACTGAAATATTTTAAGAAATGTCTGTGCAAGTTTCTTTTAGTTAAAACAGCTCAAACATGCATTTTAGTCTAGGCTTAAGCCTAATGTCTACAGTAAGTGAGTCTAATAGACACAGGAATTAAAAATGCTGGTAACACTTTACAATAAGGTCTCATATGTTAACATTATTTAATGTATTAACAATTACAGCAGCCAGAGAAAAACTAATATTAAAGAGATCAACTAAAGCGAACACCGATCACCATAATAGTGACTCCAAACGAAACATTTAACGAAACATCTAAACCTCCTGTTTATTCTCAATAAGAACTCTTATAATAAGAAGTCAATTTGGCTAGTAAGTGAAGCTGGTAATGCTATTTGTGGGGTTGTCGACGTCCAGTGCCCGCTGGGAAAATTCCTGCTAAAAACTTTATAAGAATGTTGTGGGATAACATTTCTTAAAACATTTCTAGCTGGGTTGAGAGGGCGTTCATGTCCAATCTTCAACTAGGAAACTCGTATTTACAAGAATTCTGATAGCACGTGAATGAAGCATTAATATTTGTTAACAAACAATGTTACGGTGTGGTGATTGCTGGTTGGACTGTTCATATCTATTTTTCTTTCCTATTTTTATTCACCTCTGGTAAGATGACTCGAGGCGCGTGGGTCATTTCCAGGGCTCTGACGGAACTGTCAATTCTTTTGCTGCACCAGAAGAGAAACAGAGACACTGGACATTGATGTATTATCCTACAGGGAGGAGATGACGTTTTTTCCACTCTGAAAAAGGTACCCTGTGTTCAGCTATATGTTATACAGTTCAGCACTCAGCAGATAATTGGCCTGTATTCAAGACGTTCATTCCCTGTGAAATTCTGCCAGGCAGCCAAAAACAGTGGTTAAAATATTAAGCACAATAAAGTTTTAAACCACACAAATTCTTTCATCTTTCTAATCAAGCATCTAATACATGAATAGTCCTTTAATAAGAGTGTTTATCTTTGTTTTTGGACTCATTCAGTGCCTATTATCTTTAAAGGGGCTATTATGTTTAAAGATGTCTGCAGTGTGTTTCATTTTCAATGGAAACCTCATTTCACCAATGGGCACCTCATTTCTAATTACTATTTTAAATGCATTGTCACATTTTTACCTCCAGTGATTTTTTTTACTGTAAGGCTGGAAGCTATGCTGCTATTTTGAACCAATAATCGGAACCAAAAAAGCAGTTGACGAGCATAATTAATTTGACTCCATATAATTATTCTGACTCCATTATAGTTGTTGATATTCTTTAACCTCTTATTCTTTGAAAGTAAAAGTCTTTCTTAGAACTGATCAGAAAACGTAGGATTTAACCTGAACATTTTGATAACAAAAGTTACAATCACTTTAGCTTCCAGCATTATCAGTGGTAAAAGGAAATATTTTCAAAGCCTTTAAAGCAGGCAACGTTATTTAAGTTACATGTTTAAATAGAATGGAACAACTTAGAAAAACTTAGTTGACAATTAATGCTGTGCAGAAGAGGAAGAGAAACTGCCTTTTTTGTGAGCTTACACACCAGTGTGTGGGAACGGCATGAGTGGCAGCCTAGATTAACAGTTACCTTTCCTTCTTATACCCTGAGCGAAGCATTGTTAACCATGAGTGGAATACTAACACCAAAACCAACTGACAAGAAAGCAAAGACCATAAACCTGAAGGCAAATGGGTGGTTTTGATCAATAGGGGGAGAAGAAAATTAACATCTTGTTCTCAATATGTGTTATAGCAATAGTACCTATACTGTACATTAGGATACTTTAACATGTCTATTAAGTTCACCACAATTGAATTCAGTTTATAAACTAACAAGATGACACCAAACATAATTTGTCCTGTGTAGCAAATTGCACAGATGTGTTTTAGGGGTGCAAGCGACTCTACCTCCCAAGACAGAACCATCCTGTGCCTGGATTGTCCAAACAGTCCTTAATTAGCATATTGATGAGTCCCTTGTATCAGAAAGGGATTACCATACTGTGATGATGAAGGGCATTGTCTCACATTCAATTTACAAGTATACCTTTAAAGGGACTACTGATGTATTAGTGTAGTAAAGAGTTCCACCCATATTCACTCAGCCTTACACTACATTACAATGTAGGTTTATTTTTAAGTCAATTTCTGTATAAGCACATTAAAGTCTGGGTAACAAAAAAGCTGAATTGGATGTTTACACTGTTATAATTCAGAGGGGGAAAAAATCCATGTTGAATTTATGACCAAAATGTTTGTCCCACTATATGGAGTAAGTTGTCACGATGGAACCTGCCAATGAACAGCAATATGTTTTCCAGCTAAATTTAAACATTAAAACATGTTGCTATCAAACGAAACTATTTATGAAACAGAAACAATGTAAAGGATAACAAACACATTTCAAACCATTGTTTTGGCAAACAAATTTTGCAATTAATTTACACAGATGAGCCAAAACATTATGACCATCTGCCTAATATGCTGTCGGTCCACCTCGTGCTGCCAAAACAGCGCCGACCTGCAGAGGCATGGACTCTACAAGACCCCTGAAGGTGTCCTGTGGTATCTGGCACCACAGCGTTAGCAGCAGATCCTGTTGTCATCACGACAGACGTTTCACTCACATGCCATGGTAGCTCAAAACAAGGGGTCTATCCCATTCTAAAATCCATGTTCATGTTAAGGGCGTACGTCAAGTACTTTGTGCCCTTTCTATATGGAGCAGTCCATGTGTGTTACCTTGAATCCCATAGGGGCATTTTGTCGTCGTCATTACAATGGACGCCTCACTCACGGGCTGGGTCAATGTCATGGATGTTGCCCAGTCCAGGTTCTTTGGGGAAGCCCCTCATCTCTTTTGGTACAATCTTGGTACAAGGGCTGTCTTTTTAGCACTAAGACTCTTCCCAGATCTCAGTGGCTACCATGTGTTGGTGCGGACGGACAGTACATCAGTAGTCACCTAAATTATAACCAGGGTGGGATGCATTCGCGCACCCTGTTCAGGCTGGTGCAGCAGATCCTGCTCTGGGCAGATTTAAACTGCTCTCCCTGTGGGTAGTTTACATCCCAGGACACCACAATATGGGAGCAGACATCCTGTTGAGGCAGGGACTGAGTCCTGGTAATTGGCGACTCTACCCTCAAGTAGTGGAGTCCATATTGCAGAATTTGACCAGGTGGAAGAGGACTTGTTTGCCTCCTAGGAGTCAACCCACTGTACCCTTTGGTTCTCTTTCTATCCTCCAGCTCATCTAGAGCTGGATGCCATGCAGAGATGTGGCCGAGGTTGCGTCTGTGCACCTTGCCCCCTATCGTTATGCTCCTGGGAGTTCTGGCGAGGGTCCGTCAGGAGGGGCTGCGACTAACATTAGTAGCTCCATTTTGGCCAGCCCAAGTACTGTTTGTGTGGACCTGGTATCTCCCCTGGAAGGCTCTCCATGGAGATTTTGACCAGGAGGTACCTTCTGTCCCAGGCTCGTGGGACAACTTTTCACCCCCAACCAGAGATTTTGAAGCTGTGGGTCTGGCCCTTGAGGGGTACTAGCTCATAGATTCCGGTCTCTTAACCAAAATCATTGATACCATTCTCAACACTAGTGCTCCTTCTACTAGAAAGCTGTATGCTCATCTTTAAACCAGCTGACTGCCCGGTTGGTTCAGTCCTGGAGTTTCTTCAAGAGCATCATTCAGCTAGGCTTACCCCCGCTACATTTAAGGGGCTTCGGTGGGGAAACATTTCAGACAGACAGACGGTTGGCGTCTATCTGCAGACCGCGGGTTCTTTCAAGAGATCTCTCAATTGTATTAAAAGGGTGGTCAGTTACTCCTATTGAACCCTTAGGCTGTGTCTCTACCAAAGCGTTTTTTTCATTTTTCCAATTTTCTTTCAATGGGAGCTCCGCGTTTTTAAAACGGCAGGAACTTAACGAGGTGCTGAGATTATACATAATAGATTGGTTACGTACTTAATTGCATCACCTGACTTCATCCTATGCCAGTGATTTGCTGTGTACTACAGTACATGTGACTCACCGGCACACTGTGTCTCGTTCCCATTCTCAGGAAATCAGGTTATATAAACCAGAGACATTTTGCTCATTAGTGTACATTTGTAACATTTAAAACATCTGACAACTTGCCCCACCCTGACATTTATGAAAAATACAAAGAACAGAATTCCCAAAAATGAATTATTTAAATTTCGAATTAGGTGTTTGTGTAATTGTCCTTTTTTCTTGAAACCTTAGTGAGACCTAGCCTTTTTTAGGTTAGTTATTATTTGATTTTTAAAATGAACTCTTAATAGTGACAAAATGTAATGGTTGACTGCTGAACAGTTATTCCGTAATCACCAGGGCTCAGAATAATTTTGAATAACGTGTGTGACTTTCAAAAGTTTACAGGCATATTGTAAATGCCACATACAAATATGATTCACATGCTTCCAATGCTGTTAAACAAATTTGAGACAAAAAAGGATAGCACACAGTTCAGTTTTTTTTTTAACTCACTCTCTGTCACATTTGAACTTAGCTTACAGACTTCATATCTTTAGTTGGAGAAATTTCGGAAACATCAGGACAGAGACCTGGCAGATGGTGATGGATGTGTTTCCAGACAGGAAATGTGGAAAAAGTGTCGACATGTCCAGCAGTATTAATACATCCTGTTCTTTTATTTTAGCTATCTTGCTGGCATTCTGACACCTTAAAAAAAATATTTTAGAGGACTTATGCAGATATTTTATCAAGTTGATCAACTTATAACTTTGCATTATATGCATTATTTATTTATTTTCCAGCCCCAGTGCTACTGTAAAATTTAAGGCTACATTTTCATTCAAATAATCGTAACATTGTATTTAATGTATGTTCACTTTTATTTCAGTAAACCAAACAATCACAATGAAAAGTTTCATATCCCAGAATCCACTGTTTGTAATGTCAGGGTTTATCCAAACTAACTCAAACTTCCTGTGAGCCAGAGGATGAAGGGAGGGAAAGAAACAACAAACGAGTGAAACAGAGAGGGATAGAAAAAGAGACGTGCAGCACAGACAAGGTGGAGAGATGTTCTCCTTTTTGCCCCTTCAAGGTGAAGAAGTTCAACATGTTTATAGCACAAGGGATTTGGTTTTCATCATTTAAGGTTCTTTAAGATGGTCTTTTATGATCTAATTTGAGTGTCAGTTCTGTGGCCATCATTACAACATTTCTGTTTCACACTCCAGATCAACTTCTCATCCTTCTATTTGTGCAGGTAAGCAATTACTTTGTGTTGTGTGTGACTACTGTGCAATGACGCAAATTTTTGTTGTCCTTTTATTGATACAAAATGTTCATGCCATGCCATTATTTGCAATACCAACCTTGATTTTTTTTATCTTAAACATTTTGTGTGTGAACAGTTCTTTTAAGTGAGAAGATAATTAATCACCAGTTTAATGAATCTACTTAGCCATTTAAAAATATGGTTATACAATTTAGATGATTAAAGTTACTGGTGGTGCATATATATATACAATAAAGATGGTTTTTGAAGTGCAAAGCTATGATGTACGGAAGCAGAGACCAGCTCAATGCAATTGTCTGAATATAATACAAGGTCCAAATGAAAAAGTATAAACACAGAAGGTGCGTTATAAAGATTGAGGTAGTGACCATAACAGTGAAAGTGGCATCAAGAGGTAGAATGGGCTAAGAAATGTGCAAAAATATAATAAGAAACATTGTAAATGTGTAGTATGGAGACCGTTTAGTACAGTGCAGTTTCTATATATATGATAAAAAAAAGTTTTTATTTAGATTTATTATATTATATAGTCACTTTGTTTATGAGACTGGTGGTACAATTTTGTTAATATATAAATAATATCTATATTACATTTTATTTTCTATTAATGTGCAGGTATTTTATGGATTTTCCCCAAATGTTCCCAAAACTTGTACATGTTCTTTCGTCACTTAATGTGCCGAAGCAATATTTTGCTACAACGAGGGATCATCCTCAAGCCAAAAACAACCAGCCTACATCAAAAGCTCTGACGGCGGCTCACACAGAGATATTTATTTGGACAGCATTAATGCATCACTGTCTCTCAGAGAGGGCCATTAGTTTTGTTGTTGTCTTGGAGAATGGCATTCCCTCTTTATATCTGAGAGCCTGCTTTCCAATGACGATTAGCTAATATACTTTCTAGACAGAAGGAATAGAGGTCACCACCTCTCTCATAAACAGTTGATTGCCTTTTTTATACTTTCAGGTATGTTTTATTGTCAGTGTGAAACTGACATAAAATCAGTGTTTTAAAGAAAAAAGTCAAAAGTGATCAATTTTAGAGGAGAGTAGCTTAATTTCAATTATGCAACAGTGCTTGACGTTGTTAAAATATTTAAATTCATTCTGTGGAGTTTAGTCTCTGATATCTAAACAACATTATTTTGGTCAATACGTATTGTATATTGTTCTGCCTTTTCAATTAAGATGTAAATTGAGCAGAGGCCCAAGTAAATAAACATGCAAAAGAGTCAGAAGTCTGATGCCTTTAGATGCTGCTCAGAATTCATTTGCGTAATAGTGGGATAGACGTCTATTCCCACGAATCTCAGTATCCAAACAAATCCTTCCCATTAGTCTTAATTGTAAACACATCTCATTCTGAACACCATCTGAACTATGCCAGACCGTAGGCACCTCTTCGTCAGAGGCTTCCAGGCTGTTTGTTTATCAGGCTCATTCTTCCTGCGATGGAAAGAGAGCATATTTGTTTTTGCAGGCAATTTTCCATTATGCCACATTGTACCATGTGACATGGGTTTGAGATGTAGACACATGCAGTCTTAAAACTGTCAATTATTTTTATGTCATTACATACCAAACCTAGGTAAAACATGACCAAAGGAACTGACAGTATGTTTGAAATAGCCAACTATATATATAGCATACTATCTACTGCAAGAGTATACTGTATATACAGCAGACAGTTTGCAACTATAAATGTTTTTTATAGTGTTCTAAATTAGCTGGTACATGCAGAGATGACTTGTTGGTTTAAAATATATAAATTAACTAACATTTAAAAAACGAAATACCCATCTGAGCACTGAACTAGTTTTAGTCCTAAAAAGTTACAAACTTACAGTCTTATTATTAATAAAAATACTTATTTTTTATTTACTTACATTTTACTAAATTCATATTGTGCTGTACCTCAACTTCTATTTATTTATTTATTTAATTTGTTTCTTTATCTATACATTTTTAATTATTTATTATCTGCACTGAGACCTCTTCTCACTTGTGCTGACATGGGTGCTAGCAGTATTTTAGTTTTGTTAGACATTAGTGCTGCTTTTGACACTGTATGTCATTACATCCTCCTTGAAAGGATATGTGAGTGGTTAGACATCTCTGTTGTTTGATTGGTTTAAATCCTATCTCACTGATCATTTTCTGTATGTATGTTTGGGGAAAAATAAATGTGAACCAACATTGGTACAGAAGGGTGTCCCACAGGGGTCTGTGTTAGGGCCTATTCTGTTTAATCTAATCTAATCTAATCTAATCTAATATAATATAATATAATATAATATAATATAATATAATATAATATAATATAATATAATATAATATAATATAATATAATATAATATAATATAATATAATATAATATGTTGCCTGATCATTCGAAAGTTGATGCACCTCTTGATGGAAATAAATGTTGTTATGTTTATTCCATCAAGAGGGTCAAGATCTTGTATTGACAATGGAAGAGTCAAGCACTCTGTAAAGTCTACTCCAGCACATCCCAAAACTTTCAACTCTGTTTTTTTTTTTTCTGTCCGGGCGGTGTATAATGCATTTATCCATTAATCATTACATGCATATAATCCATTAATCATTATATTATGTTTTTTAATGATTTATTGATAAAAGTTATTATAAAGTGTTAGCAAATTGTATTAAACTCAATTAGTCAAAAACTATCATTCTACCATTTTTCTTTGAATCTAAAAATAATGGCTTTCCTTTCTCTTTGTGTTTTTGGGCAGATCCAGCCCCCAAACCACAAAGATGACCCTTACAGAGGTTTCATCAAATCTGAACCTCACATCAACATTGACTCCTCCTCCCCTAACAACTAATACTTCTCCACCATACCGTGAACCTTATTTACACAGACTGGCCCACTTGGATGAGGGTCTCTATAATGACTTTTACAGCCTGTGGATAGCCTTGGTGGTCATCAACACACTTATCTTTATGGTAGGGATGACTCTAAACAGTCTGGCTTTGTATGTCTTCTGCATCAGGACCAAGCCGAAGACTACATCAGTAATCTACACCATTAATCTAGTTGTGACGGATTTGTTGGTTAACCTTTCACTCCCCACTCGTATCATATTGTACTACAGCGGAGGAAAGTGCCTCAACTGTTCCTACATGCACATATTCAGCTACTTCGTCAACATGTACTGTAGCATCCTCTTCCTCACCAGCATCTGCGTGGATCGCTACCTAGCCATAGTTCAGGCTGAGGCCTCGCGGAAGTGGAGGAACCCTGGTGTGGCCAAAGCAGTGTGCGTCTGCATTTGGCTGTTCGCCATCATCGTGACCTACTCGCTTCTCACGACGGCCTTCAAGCACTCAGGCTGCTGCCTGTCCAAACTTTTCGCGCTGACCGTATTCGAGTTCTTCCTCCCAATGGTGATCATCGTAGTGTTTACTATTCGAATCATGTGCGCCCTTTCCAGCCCGGGCCTGATGCAGCAGAGCCGCGACAGACGCATGAAAGCCGTACAGCTGCTGTCGACCGTGCTGGTGATCTTCACCGTCTGCTTCACACCGTTTCACATCCGTCAAGTTCTGTTTTACTTCAATCCTGATCTGCCTCATCATGTGATTGTGTACCATGTGACTGTCACCCTCAGCAGCTTAAACAGCTGCCTGGATCCTGTGGTCTACTGTTTCGTCACCACTAACTTTCAGTCTACCATGAAGAGATTTTTGAGGAAGATAGAAAGAGAGCAGACGAGTGGAGATATTATCAGCATGCAGAAGAGCTCAAAGGCTTCAGGCACAGTGAATAATATAGATAAAAGTATAAGGATAAACATGAGCCCTGTCTAGCAGGGAAGCCGATCTGCATAAGGGAGCGTACATGTGTCCTGTACAGTATTCAGATGGTTGCAATTACCATGTCATATACTAAGGCAAAACCACGGGCATAGATGAGACTTTGTTTGTCTGTGTACTGTAAATACGTAATATTTATTCTATGAGCTTGCACTTCATTTCACATGTGACATTGTTTGTAACTACAACAACTATGGAGCAATGCCAACATAATACGCCACAGCATTTTTAAACTTGTAGTGTTTTAGAGCTGGGGTTTTAAAAAGGTTGATGCCAAGGACCCGGAAATATGATGGACCCCTTGCGAGGGACCCCTTAAAAGGCAGACGTAAACTGTATGTATACATCTGTATGCAATGTGCGTATGAAGACACATGAAGGGTTATATCATATTGTTACTGTACTGTAGCCAAGACAAATTATTAAAACATTATCTAGAAAATATTGTATTTATATCTACTGTATCTTTTTTTCTGACCACTATTAGAGTGTACTATCGTTCAAACGTTTAGGGCCGATATGTTTTTGTTATTGCTTTTAAAATAAGACTCTTGATTTGATAAAAAATACAATAAAATATTGTGAAATGTTATTACAATTTAAAATAACTGTTTTCTCTTTTTATATATTTTCAAAAGTAATTTATTCTTCTGATGGCAAAGCTGAATTTTCAGCATCATTACATCTTGAGTATCACACAATCCTTCAGAAATCATTCCAATATGTTGATTTGGTGCTCAAAAAACATTTCTTATTATTATCAATGTTGAAAACAATTGTGCTGATTAATATTTTTGTGGAAACTGATACTTTTTTCAGGATTCTTTGATTAATAGAAAGTTCAGAAGAACAGCGTTTATTTGAAATATAATTTTTGAATTTAGAACTTTTGGTCAAATGAATGGGTTGTAGTTGAATAAAAGTATTCATTTCTTTAAAACTGCCCCCAAACTTTTGAACTGTAGTGTATACCTGCAGAGAAACATTTTTTAGTTTTTTGCTTTTAAAATTTCCATTGACCCCACCATGTGGCCCCCTGTGGGTCCCCAGACTGAAAATATACATAATAAATACATTAATGTAAAAAAAAAAAATTGTTTTGTGTCATAAAATTCTTTTTAGAACTTCTGTAAAAAAAAAGTCAAATAATCTAGATTTGATGCTTAGCAGCAAAATCATAGTGTTAACATTTGATGCCGCGTTCCAGGCAACCTGTAACCCGTGTTTTTCCAACTCGTAACTGGGAGTACATCGTTCCAGGCAACCTGTAACCCGTGTTTTTCCAACCTTATACCCGTGAAAGTGCACTGGAACGGCAGTCAAACCCGTGACTTCCCACCCGTGAACTCGTACTAGATCGATTTACTCCCAGTTACGAGTTGGAAAAACACGGGTTACAGGTTGCCTGGAACGCGGCATTAGATAAGCTTTTGTTTTATGCTTTAGGGAGTATGAGTATCAGTGATTTTAATTAATAAATTAAAATATTATTTCACGTAATGTTAACCACAACCCTGAAGTACAGAAGAAAAAAAGGATGAAATTATATATAAATCAATGCTTGAAGAGTTTTTAGGCATTCAGGCTGTACTAGTTGCAGTAGATTACTACTTAGTGTAGTATTTTATTTAAACTTTAGAATAACACGTATCTAATCAGTCAAATTACAGTCAACCTGACTTATTTTATTGCATTTTATTACATGGCTTGGTTGAATTCCAATGTAGAATGCAGTCTTTTATTTCTTGATAACACACCGTTGCCATGAAAAACAGAGCGTTGCTATGGACGCAGGATTCTAACCGTAGAGACGGAACGGACTATTTTCTTTAGCGGAAGTAATACAATCGTTTTTAAACCAATAAACCCCTTTTTAAATCAATATTTTGTGTCAAATTATTGATTTATTTGGTGGGTAGCCATGTAATAAGCGGAATAATGTAGGTTGTTATGACTAATACAACCCCGACAGGCTGATCGGGACCCCAACGCGAAGCGGAGGGGTTTTGAACAACCGCCTCGGTCTAACGTTACATTATCCCGCTTATTCGCTCTACATTATCCCTTACATAGTATTTTATTATCAAAATACCACTTTGAGAGACATCAGTTGTGTGTTTATGACATTATTAAATCGAATGAGATAAGTAATGAATGGCATGACTGCTTTTAGTTCACAGATTGTGACAGCAATCAGCGAGATTACATCATTACTGAGTCTGACGAGGGGGATTTGTAGCCTTGAGTGTAACGACTGGCAACCTCGAGCAGACAAAAGATGCAGTAGACATCCGCGACCTGAGAGCAGGTACATTTTTCTCTTTAACATCTTAACGTTACTCCATTCACTTGTGTGGATGCTGAGGTTCTTTCTCTATCAACAAATGAAGATGTATTTATGAATCGAACCGCTCGTCGAGCTCGGAAAGTGATGGTATCCTCTAAATTTACTGTAGAAGCAAGTTAATTTAGCAGGCTAGCAGTCTGGGCTAACAGACTGTATAAGTATCAATCAGACTGATGATTCATATAAACTTAAGCGAAATCCCAAATGCATAATAATTGTAACTTCGCTCGCTCATTCCCAGTCAGATCACTTTACCCTCCCAGGAAATAAAGTTGGTTAAGTTACATGATTAGTGTGTGTATAATGTAAAACATCTACAACACACAAATGATTGTATGCAACAGTCGGATGATGTGGCGATCCTTTAAATCTAAGAAAAAAAGTCACAGGCAATGGGGGATTTATGGTGATCTGGTGGATGTTTGTAGCGTTTATTTCAGCCAGCAAGGTTGTTTATGTGTCTAACATTGATATCTCACGTTGTTAACTGAAATTGGCTGGGTTTAATGTTAGGTTTCCGGGTTTAATGTTAGGTTTCCAGGCTTAATTCCAATAACAAAAAGGAAACCGTACATGTTTAGACATGATCTGAGCTCCATCACAGGCTTCTTCTTAAAAAGTATGCACTTGATTCAGCGCAAGGCACCTCTCCGCCATGTCGTCATCCATTGTCCTCCTTATAAAACAATGTCATGTCAGTCTTTGACACAGGTGTCCATTCGCACACCTGACTCTTGTCACAGCAGGTCTGGGTTCAGTGGGCTGCTCTGGGGTGAATGTAACCTGCCAAAAGCGTCTGGGTGTAGCGTAGCCATATCAGTACAATGCACAGGGGGCGGGCAGTTATCACGAGAGCCTCGTGTTGGCAGCAAGTAAAACTTTTTTTTTTTTTTTTGCTCTGTCACTGTATGTGTTTGTTCTGTAGCCCTTCTGGTGTGTGCCTACTTCACTTTATATGAGACAATATTTCTGGGTTAAAGGGATTTGGGCATCAAATGAAACACGTGCTACTTGAGGAACGAGGTAGGATATGTTTTTGATTATTACATGTGGGACATGTTCCCGAGTCTTGTAACCAAATTTGTAACAGATAAATGTTGAAATGAATTAGGCTATAGTTTCGCGTATATAATCCTGTACTGTAGCCTATATTTTAAATAAGTACATATAAATAGTTTAAAGTGTATAGGAAAATTATTTAGTAAACAAATTAATAAAATAAAATAAAAACTGAATATTAAAATAACATTACAAATATACATTGAGCATACAGTAGTTTTAACGAATGGGTTTATCATATCAGCTGCTCATCCACCATTAGTTTTTAAAACTTTTATGGAAATGATTTTAGTACTGGCACATGTGCTATTATAATGTATATCTCTACTGCAACTTGGTGAAGCAGGATTGTGTAATGCTAACTCAATTAAAACGACCTTTGGAACTTTACACACTTGCTGCCTTTACAATAGGACTGTAGAAGTTATAAATAAACTTAAAAGTACATATTCTTTTTGCATATGTGTTTATAGCCTACACTGTAACAACGTTTTTTAAACATTGGTTTAGAGCTTGTTCTTGGATAACCTTTCTGATATCATCGGTAAATCCACAAAAGATGGCACGTATTACATTTATTTTATGCTTAATCTCTTTATATATTAATATTGTAATGGCTATTTTGTTTAAAAAAAAAAAAAGTCTTTAAAATGTTAGGCTAAACCTGAGGTTTGGGGCACCAAAAAAGAAATTAAAATTTTAAAATCATTTAAAATAGAATTAATTATATAATAATATAATTACATATGTTAATATGTATGTTTATATATATATATATATATATATAATTTGTGTATATAAAATGCATCATTTTATGAAGTGTAATAGTCTAAATTGTGTTATGTGCAAAAGCAGATGGTGTTTTTGTACTTTCAGTTAAAGGGATTCTCCCAAAAAAGTATGAATGTTCTTAAGCACCTGTATGAATTTCTTTCTTCTGCTGAACACAAAAGAAGATATTTTGAAGAATGCCAGTAACCAGTTTATGGGACCCCATTGACTTTCATTGTGTGTGTTTTTTTCCATACATTGAAAGCCAATGGGGTCCATCAACTGTTTGGTTACCCATATTCTTCAGAATATCTTCTTTTGTGTTCAGCAGAAGAAAGACATTCATACAGGTTTGGAACAACTTGAAGGTGTGTCAATTATGACAGAATGTTTTCATTTTTGGGTGAACTATCCCTTTAAGGCTTTAAAATGTTCTATTAGGAATAAGTATCAGTATTCTACTATCTTTTCAGTGCCTATTCCCTATTTTAGTCACTTTATTATTTCATCTGCCTTTCTCCAGGGATTACAGATATGCCAAATATGTCATGCTTTTGGTAAAACTATGTTTACTGTCATAATGCCAGGTTTGTTCCCATCTTGTTTTTCACTAACATTTTTCCACTGCCTTGATCTTTCTGGATATCAGTTTTTAATGCCAAGATCTCTCTCTCTCTCTCTCTCTCTCTCTCTCTCTCTCTCTCTCTCTCTCTCTCTCTTTCATTCACTCTCTTTTTCTCCTTCTCATCTAGATTAATAAGTAATTCCATGGAGGCACACAGAGGAACATCCACCTGTTCTGCTCTCCATGCCCTCCCCCTTTACCCTTTTTCCTTTCAAGAAAACATGACTTGTGAATTACACCAACAAAGCTCTATATTGACTGGTATTCATTACAGTGGATGGTAGACCTCTCACTAAAATATATGGAACAATATGACCTCTCTGTTGACTACGGGTTAGTGTTTTATAATAAGAAAACTGCTGTGGATTATGAAAGATCAACTTGGAGGTCTTAAGCAAAATAGAGTCTGTGCTTGTGAGGGGTAAGTACCACAGGAATCTGGATCAAGACCCCACACCAGCATCGTATATGCAGGCCAGCATGGCACCCAAGAACGCTGTCACAGAGTCCATTCCAGTGCTGGACCTGACAGTCATGCAAGAGAAGGATCCAAATGGTGGGCAAAACATGGAGAAGGAAGTGGAGATGTCAGAGGACTCGGCCAGTGAGGATTCTGTAAACCACATCCCCAAGCGGTTATGGGTCATGCACGGTGCCGTCATGTTTGGGAGGGAGTTCTGCTACGCCATGGAAACAGCGCTGGTCACTCCTGTGCTGTTGCAGCTAGGTTAGTAATCAACCGTTATCCCAACAACAAACATGTCGTTCCAAACCCGTGTGACTTTATTTGTTCTGTGGAACACAAAAGATATTATGAAAACTGTTGGTGTTTTTGGCCACAAAATGAAAGTCAATGAGGTAGTGTTGTTTGGACCCCATTGACTTTCATTGTATGAGCAAAAACATTCTTCAAAATATCATATTTTGTGTTCCACAGAAGAAATAAACTCCACTATTCTTTTGACAGACTTTTTTGTATAATTTCCATGCACTATTTTGAATTTTGTTTACTATTTTTTCCTGTCACTATAATGACAGCATTTAGATCTTTTTAACATTCTTTAGATTTAGATAAAGCATTGAAAATGCTGATGTAACCGAAACAGGCACAGTCTCATGCACACTTTTTAGAAAAGGCCATTTTTGCAATATCAGGTCTGCACTTTGTATCCACCTTATGCACTCGTACCTTGTAAATTGTCAAAATATTAAATTGGCAAAATAAGGTCGATAGATAGAGGGTTAATGGGTGATTTAGTGTTTTTTAATTATTCTAGGATTAAGACCTCTGTTCATAATCATTGAACAGGGACATTCCTTTGGTTTTAGTAAGTGTTCCCTATTGTGTCAATGCCAACCCTGTGTCATAGAAGTAAGATGAAGGGAGGCTTGTTTCCACAATAGCATGCAAAAATGGACGAGGTAGGCATGGAATTCAGAGAATGTGTGAATGTGTGCATTTCTCTTTCGCTCGGTTTTCCGTCCATTTTGAATAAGATCAGTGTCAACAGATCCTCTCAGGAAACTGCAGGGTTAATATTACAAAAGGTTTGAATTGCTCTGAAGACCCTCTGATCCCGTACCAAAAGCAGTTTTACTAGATTTAACAGCTGAAGAAAATATACTGAACATCATCCAGTAAACTCTAAAAGGCCATTTTCCCAGAAGATTTAGCATACCGTAGCCTAAATCACTCTGTAATTGTCCCTTTAATGTGCATGTTGATGCAAAATATATGCATCCCTTAAAATCTCCAATAGCCTACTTGATGAAAATAGGTAAAATAATTGAAATGTTGAGCGTGGTTTAATAGACAATCAACCAGAGTCTGTTTTTAGCGTAAAAAGGATAAGATCCTCTCTGGTGATGGATTAAATGCTGTGGGTATTGACGAAACCATCTATTTTAAGTTCTGACCCTTGAGAGTTGTCAGTGTTATTGCTTTATAATACAGGCTGATTACTTCATACTACACCTTATCCTGATCTGTAGAGGTTCAAATGTAGTTGAATAGATGGTTGTTCATCTTTAAAGCTGAAGAGTTATGATTTGACATGTGACATGTCTGTTGTCTGCACTTTCTGTTCTCTCATTCTCAGTCGGCATCCCACTTCACACATGACATGTTCTTTCGCATATTTGGACTTCTTGAAAAATAAGTTGTTTGACATTTTAAGTTTCACTTGAGTAATCAAGTGTTTGGATTTTAGTATGTCATCAGTCCTGACACGAGTTCTGCGTGCCAGACTAGAAAATGTTCGACTCATGGAAAATTCCTACAGCCGTTATTGTTAAAACTAGTTGCCATGAGCCATTACCTCCAAATCATGTAAAATACTCCTCCGTTTTCCCACGCCCTTTTTATATACTCTGAGTCATCGCATTTGATAATAGTTTTATTGTCAGACGCAATGTGGTTGCTTCATTACTATGACACAGTTTTAGATCTATTGCCTGAAAGGTTTATAGTGTTGTAAATGGCAGGTTAATGAACTGCAGACATGCTGAAACTCGCCTAGTCATCTGTTTCAAATGATGAGAGTTGCTATAGTTGCCATATTGGTACATTTCAGCAAACTGGTTATTAATTTTTGATCTGCCTGACCCTTGGAATTGTATTGATCGTGGTCCTTTTCTGCTTGCAGGTCTCCCAGAGCAGTATTACAGCTTAACCTGGTTCCTCAGCCCTATTTTGGGTTTAATTTTCACCCCTCTGATTGGCTCAGCAAGTGACCGCTGTACTTTGAAATGGGGTCGGAGGAGACCCTTCATTTTGGTGCTGTGTGTAGGATTGTTAATGGGTGTGGCCTTATTTCTCAATGGATCTCTTATAGGTAATTACTACTATTTTATATATTTATATATTATTTAAAACTAATTGCATAATATTGTTCATGCACATAGTTGCATGCCACTGTTATTTAAAGTCCCATTAGTCCCATGACTATCTATTAAAAAAATTACATCTTTATTTTTTACAAGTGATTTGACCTTACAGCTTATTTTAATCTGTCTCTCAAACAGGTCTGTGCCTGGGTGACGTTCCCGGTAATCAACTGGTTGGGATTGTGCTGACTATTGTTGGTGTGGTGGTTCTGGACTTCTGTGCTGATGCTTTGGACGGACCAATCAGAGCCTACCTCCTGGATGTGGCTGATACTGAGGAACAGGACGTGGCTCTAAATATACATGCTTTCTCAGCAGGTATATATTCTGGGTCTGGGACTGGGAGGGAACTGGAATAGAGATGCTCTGTTCTTTAGCATCAGACTTTAACCATCTCAACTCTTTAAAAAACAGTCATGCTTTTATTAGATAATTACTCACTGGTAAAGATCTAATCAGAATAAAAATGTTCCACTTGCATGGAAAAAGTGATTACACTACAGTTCAAAAGTTTGGGGTCAGTACATAAAAAAAAAGAAGAAAAGAAATGAATACTTTTATTCAGTAAATGATCACACGTAACAGTAAAGACATTTGTAATGTTAAAAAATTATTTCCATTTCAAATTAATACTTTTGAACTTTCTAATTTGTCAAAGAATCCTAAACAAAAAATATATATCATAGTTCTCACAAAAATATGTCAAGATTTAATATAATATGAAATGTTTCCTGAGCACCAAATCAGCATATTAGAATGATTTCTGAAGGATCATGTGACATTGAAGATGGTTGCTGAAAATTCAACTTTGCCATCACAGGAATAAACGACATTTTAAAATATATTAAAATAAAAAATGTGATAATTTCACAATATCACTCTATTTTTGATGAAATAAATACAGACTTGGTGAGCAATTAAGCATAATATACTTTTTTTCAAAAACATAAAAAAAAAAAACCATACTGGATGGTGATTATATTTTAGTAACATAAGATATTTAGCCTTGAAGGCTGCATTGATGTTGTATATTCTGTTTTCATTGGTTTAAAGTGATGTAATTCCTGTCTTTCAGGGCTGGGAGGTGCTGTTGGTTATGTGCTTGGAGGGCTGGACTGGACCAATACCTTTCTGGGTCGAGCTTTTAAGGCCCAAGAGCAGGTCCTCTTTTTCTTTGCTGCCATCATCTTTATCATTTCTGCAACACTTCATCTTTTCAGCATCAAGGAGCATCTATATAACCCCAACCAGCCAGGGGTATTGAAGGATGAGGACGAAGAAAGGCCACCTTCTGTCCAGCTCTATGGAAGCTTTCCATCCACTCGCCTCTTGCCTCAACTAGAACTTATCCCTGAGGAGGAACCATTTTCAGTCCACGAGGATGATCGGTCTGATCGGGATGTTTCAACTGATTTTCTAAACATCGAATTGGTGCGATGTAAAAGTGACTCAGTTTTAGCCATGCCAGATTCTGCCATAGAGCTTGACCCAGACTTGGATCGCGACGGGCAGTTTCTTTGGGACATCGAACCAAATTTATTCCAGGACTTTCAGGGTGTACAAGATGATGGAACAACAGTGGATTGTCACAACACCAGCCAGCTAGGTCAGTGCACTGACAACCACTTACAGAAGTGTGATAGCAATGGGGAACACATCTGTGGAGCTGCCAATACTGTAAACGGCAATCCAGTCAATGGAGCAGCGAATGGCACTAATCAACCATGCAAAGTTGGTTTACGCCCATCCGGCGGCCCAGTGCGCCGCCGCCACCCTTCCTTCTACCGCCAGCCCTCCTTCACTTTCTCTTATCACGGACGTGTGGGCTTTCAATGGCGACGCCGCTACGGCAACATGGCCAGGCCAATCAAATCTTCACAAAGCCTGAATGACATCGACAAAATACCTAGACGTCACGAGAGGCAGAAGTTGCAACCAAGTAAAATCTCTGCATCCCGCAGGATTGAGGAAGACGAAGAAAGCGAGGATGAAGATGGTGGTACGACGGTCAAACTACTCTGGTTGTCCATGCTGAAGATGCCGCCCCAGCTCTGGCGTCTGTGTGTATGTCACCTGCTCACCTGGTTCTCCATGATCGCACAGGCTGTGTTCTACACAGACTTCATGGGCCAGGTTATCTTTGAAGGAGACCCGACTGTAAGAAGAGTTTTATATTCTGTCCTTTGATTATAGTTTCTGTAAATAGAAATAAAAAAGAAAATGAATGTATAAAAATATGAATAAATTAGAATTCAATCTTTAATTTATTTTCCAAATGATTATAATCACAATTTTAATAAATGAAAATACCAAATTATTAGCCTACCAAAATTGTTAAGCCAACATTGTGATACTTTGAGGGCGTTTTCCACATCTGGCTCGTTTGGAGCATTGTTTCGGAACCTGGCGTGCTTTCTCACGTAGTTCGTTTAGTTTAAGGCATATGAACACGGCAATCGCGCTCGTATCCGCACCCGCAAAAAAATAGTAATTTAAAAAGAAAAATCTGTAAATTTAAATAAAAAAAGTGACCCGAACCGAGAAGAAATTGCATCTTTGTAACAGTTTTTATCCCTGTTTCTGAACAAAGCAAATGATATACATGTCTGAAAACGCCCTTAGTCTTACAATACACTATATACAATTTACTTTTGTAATATCTAGTGTTGATATAATACAGGCTTTATTTAATGGTATCTAATACTGAATTTATTTGCATACATATACTTAAACTGGATATCCTGTTGATGTTTTTCAAAACCAGGCTGCTGCTAACTCCACCGCCCTGCAGAACTACAGTAAAGGTGTGCAGATGGGCTGCTGGGGTCTTGTGATTTACGCAGCTACAGCTGCCCTCTGCTCAGGTGTGTGTTACGTTCATGTGTTGTATTTGGTTAGGACATTGCTAATGATGAGAATTACTTTTTTTTTTGTTTTTTTTTTTTTTTGTTGGGTGATCAGGTTTCAGTTCTGTATTTAGACACTCACATGACCACGTTGTGGAATAAGCAGATTTTTTTTAGGCTGTGTTAGTCCTTGTACATTTTGTATAAGTTGTTCTGTAATTCCCTTTATGAAGATCAGAATGTTGGGTATATTTTCTATTTTTACATGTAATTTAGGATTCAAATTGTTGTCTTTTTTAAATTGAGAAACGTTAACTTGTCACATATCTTATGTAACACTACTGTTCAAAAGTTTGGGGTCTGTAAGTGTTTTCATTTTGAAAGAAAATTAATCGTTTTATTCAGCAAGATGCATTTATTTGATCAAAAGTGACAGTAAATAATTTTACATTGTTACAAACCTTTCTATTTCAAATGACATAATTCTTTTGAGCCTTCTATATTCTAGACTTCTAATAAAGCAACACAACTGTTTTCAACATGGATAATAATAAGAAATGTTTTTTAGCCTCCAAATCAGCATATTAGAATGATTTCTGAAGGATCATGTGACACTGAAGACTGGAGTAATGATGCTGAAAATTCAGCTTTGCCATCACAGGAAAAAAAAAAATCCATTTTAAAATATATTAAAATAGAAAGTTATTTTAAGTTGTAATAATATTTCACAATATTGCTGTTTTTACTGTATTTTGTATCAAATAAATGCAGCCTTGGTGAGCATAAGACATTTCAAAACACACACAAAAAAAGACCAACCCCAGACTTTTGAACATGGTTTCATAGTCAGCACTTTTTGTTCTGTCTTTGTTGGTGTCCATTCTGATTATTATTCATCTGTTTTACAGATGTCCTCCAAAGGATCTTAAACAACTATGACCTAAGCATAAAAATCACCTACATGTTGGGGACTCTAGCCTTTGCTGTGGGAACAGCTGTCATGTCCATCTTTCCAAATGTATATGTTGCTATGGTGATGATAAGCACCATGGGAATCATCTCCATGAGCATGTCATACTGCCCTTATGCTCTTCTGGGACAGTACCATGAAATCAAGGAGGTCTGTATCATTTTATAAACTTATCAAATATATTACCAATAACATATACACAGTACTGGTCAAAAGTTTGGAATGATCTTTTTAAGATTTTTTTAAAAATGCTTTTGAAAGAAGTCTCTTATACTCTCCAAAGCTGCATTTATTTGATCAAAATACAGTAAAACAATTTAAAGTTTTCTATTTTCTTATATTTAAAAATACAATTTATTCCTGTGATGCGAAAGCTGAATTTTCAGCATCATTACTCCAGTCTTCAGTGTCACATGATCCTTCAGAAATCATTCTAATCTGCTGATTTGGTGCTGAAGAAACAGTTCTTATTATCATTAACGTTGAAAACATTAAACCGCTTAATTTTTTTTACAGGATTCATTGAGTAGAAAGTTTAAAAGAACAGCACTTATTTGAAATAGAAATCTTTTGTCAAATTATTAGTGTCTTTACTGTCACTTTTGATCAATTTAGTGGATCTTTGCTAAAAACATCTTTCTTACCCCAAACATTTGTAGAATTAGTATGTGTGTGGATATAGATTTGGAAGATAAGCTTATACAGAATAAATTTTCACTGCCATAGCGCTTGATATGTTACAGCAGTTTTCCCCTGCAGCAGCAGCAGTGTTTTTCAATGAGTGTCTTTCATCTTTCTTTTACATTGTCATAGTACATTCATCACAGCCCTGGCAACTCACGGCGAGGCTTTGGCATCGACTGCGCCATCCTGACATGTCAGGTTTACATCTCTCAGATCTTGGTGGCGTCGGCGCTCGGAGCGGTTGTAGATGCCGTTGGCACAGTGAGGGTGATCCCTATGGTGGCATCGGGAGGATCCTTTCTTGCTTTCCTTGCTGCGGCTATCCTCGTCATCTACCCTGATACACTTGACGATGATGAAGACGAGGATGACGAAGAGCCAGGCCCAAGTTCTGTTAAATCGGAGGCAGCGTCCAACAACAGCACAGAGAAACACAGTGTTTTAAAGTCAATGCCAAGGAACAGTTCCAGCAAGCCAGAGGTTGAATCCTCAGTTTGAGTGTTAAAACGTAAAAAATACTAGAGTTTTTGAATTACCAATCCCAGAATGCACAAGCAAGTTAAGACAAAAGACTAAGAGGGCCATGCTCTACCATTCATATACTCTCACACATGCTGATGTTATTCTGTGGATTTGATACAGAGACTATTTGAGTCAAATATGTGATTTCTGAGATTATTTCTCAAGCTATTTATTATTTGTGCCCAAACATTACCATTGTCTACAAAAAAAAAGACCAGGCTTACGTCACTACAGTGAAAACATTGTTTCACATGCTAATACATTATTCCCACACATGTAATCACTCCACTTTGCAAGTCAACATTTGCATACCAGATGCGTGTTTACATTTTCAGACTGACGTTTTACTCTGTGTTAAAATATGTCTGATTATCATTGTATGTCCCTCATTTCTTGAGAAACACTCAGGGGTAAAGCTGCTGCTTTCGAGCGCAAAATGCTCACTTCTGTAAAGACTTTAACTATGCACCAAAATATTTGTTTGTAATGTTTCTAGATTTTGAATAAGACATTGTTGTCTTTAGTTCAGAAATGTGATTTTCTTTGGTACACTATTTTACGGTATGAATAGAATGGATGACCATGGCATTTTTGCAGCTGTGATTGGTGTGCGAAATGAAGAAGTGCGTTTAGCTGTCATGGCAAGTTTTACTGTCTGTCAGCCTCCGTCTTAAGTAATGACACTCCAATAGTGACAGTATTTTTCATAGCCAAATTCATGTTCCAATACTGTTGCGTAGTTAATATGCACAAGTTTTTGAGACTGCTTTTCAATCAAGACGACAGGCCAAATTTTTCTTCACTAGTAAGTCACAGATCTCCACTCTGCCTAAGTGGACCAACTAAGTTATGGCCTCTTATGTTCATGTAGTTTAAATGCATCGCTGGAAATGTGATCTCTGCAATTGATGTACGGAGGTCAGTGGCCTGGCTTTGTATCCTATTTTATCAGGCAAAAAAGTCTTTGTGTTTGTGTTTCATAATCAAGGTGGACACACTTTTTTTGTATTTTTGGTACTGCTGACTTTTTTTGTGTGTGTGTTTGATAAAGAGAAAGCTTTACACTTTTCCCTGTTTGAATGATTGTTTGAAACTTCAGCACAGTGTGGTTGAATCTGAAATAAATTGCTGGACCACTAGATGGCGCAAGTACATTGGATACTGGGTGACACATAATTACATACACGAGCCTATAGGCTTACATATTTTAGGAAAAAGTAAATTCGCTTTTAACAAAAACTCGATTACCGTGAAGTTACAGTGAGCGATTTCTGCAACATTTTACATAAATCCCATGTGTATTTACCGAGTTAATTCATTTAAAACATAATTTGCTCTCATCCACTGATGTGAGTCGTATTTCATGAATGAATAAGGGGGGAAAATAGTGCTAGAAACTTTTTTATTATTATCTCAGCAAATAGTGAAAAGAGATGATTAACCTTCAGAAAATAATGTTCTGGGCGCTATTAGGAGCAGTTTAATCAACAGCTCTTATAAGTTATTTCTGGGTGTCACAATTCTAAGAGTTGTGTCTGTTTACGGATATTTGATGTGTTTAAAACTAGCTATTTTTATGTCAGATAATTGCTCTCCAAATATAATCAGGTTTGCCTCACCATAATGGTAGCACCTGGCCATTGAGAACAACGTAGCCTACCTGTTGACTGAAGAGCGCATGCGCAGATCATGTACTCCGCTTGCTGGAACTTGAAGGTGTTTAGTGTGTCCCGTTCATTCCCAACTGTCCCGATCCGTATTTTCACTTTCGGAATACCGATGATCGACAAAGGTGCGTGTATTCTTATCTTATACAGCAAACATGAACATTTTATATGGGTAGAATACACGATGATGATGATTTTTTTTTTTTTTTACGTTTTCGCTAACTTTAAGATTGGGCTATTTAGATGTTCATAGAGAACAGAGAACAGTACCCGTCTATGTGAACACTTTTGCAGCTATTTAGGTTAAATACCTCTTGAAGGAGGAAAAAAATTGTTAATATACCTATGAAGAGGGGAGGGAGCAGTGACTAATTATATGAAGTGCTCCATGTTGTTTCAATTGTGGATTGAGTGTGTTTAAAATAGCTATATTTTAATACGTAGGCTACTTTATTAATTAAAATATTGTAGCCTGCTCTTGAGAAATTTTACTCTTGCAACACACATGAGTCTAATTTAACCCAGGAACGTCCAGAGCAGGAAAATTAGATTATGATACACATCTGTGTTTTCCAGGGTGTGTAATAACGTTCTTGTTTCCACAACCATGCCTGACAACATTGGTGTGGTCTTTTAAAATGTTATCTGAGTTAGAAGTTGCCTGTAGTTGCTTGTTTGGTTGATGTTATGTTATCCCTGATTTATGGGATTTGTGTAAGATGTTAATGTATGTATCTTTATAGGTTACCACATTCTACGGTTGAGTGTTAAGCAAAAATGTTCTACTTTCAGATTTCAATTAGCATGGAAATGAATGTGTATTTTCTCTCTCTCTCTCTCTCTCTCTCTCTCTCTCTCTGTGTGTATTGCAGATCTTATGAGGAGTGACAATTCTTTTGATTCTCAATGGCAGACGGTCTGCCTATAGGATTACTGGAAGCATGTGTCATTGTTGGACTTTCAAATGATAAACTGAAGGAGCTGTCCCAGGTAGAATAAGAGATTTGGGAGGGTTACCTTAAACATGTAATCCTGTAACAGTTACAAATTACTTCATAAAAAAGTATTCAGTAACATAATCTACCACAATATAAAAATAATGTAATCTGATTACTTTTGGATTTCTTCAAAGTCACATATTATGTAAACAAAGTCAAGTAAAAAGCAACAGAATCAGCTCTTTTCGAAATTTCTGTCAAATCTGTTTTGCCTCCATTGCTGCTCAAACAAGTGGAACCCTCAACTGAGCGGCTTATTAAGAGTCTGCAAATTAGTGCCTGACAAAAAAATGACGCTTTAAACAAGTTAATATTTCCTTTATTTTGTTGGAAAACATTCTTATAAGAATTATTTTGTTAAGCTTGTGTATATTCTTAGAAAGCTATTAAGTTATTAAAGGAGTAGCCTAGTTGACTTTAGAATGAAAATTACCCCATGATTTACCAATGCTCAAGCCATCCTAGGTGTATATGACTTTCTTCTTTCAGACGAATACAATCGGAGTTATATTAATAAATATCGTGGCTCTTCCAAGCTTGATAATGGCAGATTGCAACCAACAGATTAAAGCTCAAAAAAGTGCATCCATCCATCATAAATAAACTTCAAAAGGCTCTGGGGGGTTAATAAAGGCCTTCTGAAGCGAAGCGATGAGTTTGTGTAAGAAAAATATTCATATTTAACACGTTACAAAGTAAAAGTCTAGCTTCCGGCCATACGCAGTCTACTTACGTCTAATGCGCAACTTGCACAACTTACGACGTCGGAAGTAGCGTAGTGCGTTAATGGCGTAGCGTAAATATCAGCAGTACGTCGCATTACTCGCATAAGTTGTGCTTTACACTTAAGTGGAATCTGTATGTTCGTTTGGCTGGAAGCTTGTTATTTTACTTTATAAAGTTTTAAATATTAATATTTTTCTTACACAAACTCATTGTTTTGCTTCAGAAGGCCTTTATTTACATTTACATTTATGCATTTGGCACCGGCAGACGCTTTTATCCAAAGCGACTTACATTGCATTTCAAGGTACACATTTACATTCTTATCAGTTCTTGCTTTCCCTGGGCATCGAACCCATGACCCGCTCTACTGTTTGAGCTACAGGAAAGCCCCCTTTATTAACCCCCGGTTAAAAAAATCACTTTTTTGAGCTTCAATCTGTTGGTTGCAATCCACTGCCATTATATAGCTTGGAAGAGGAGCCAGGACATTTATTCATATAACTATGATTGTATTAGTCTGAAAGAAGAATGTCATATACACCTCGTGCTCACGCGATAGTTTCTTGATAGATACGTTTCTCGTGAGCACGTGAAAGTCTTTATATTTTTATTTTTGCAAAGGTCCCTTTAGGGGCTCTGTAGTAATCTGATTAGGCTACTTTGGTTTTTGACATAATTGTAACGAATTACTAGCCTGACTTGTCATACTCATATTCTAGTCAGAATGTGAGTCTGATACTGCTCCATAGGACTTTAATTATGGGGCGTGTCTCAACCGAACCAGAAAAAAAAAAAAACTCTGCACTCAATTGGATAGACCTACAACCAATCAGAGCAACGGAGTAAATGACGCATGTTCTTCATTCATATTTTCAACCAACAAAATGTCGGGTCTCTCTGTTCCTCTTTTAAAATGAATGCGCTGTGGATATCTTCTAGACGCGATGGCGGAATCTACACATGATGTTTCATAAACAAAGTTCGGGAGGAACACGTACAAATAATCAATCCAATATCAACTTGTCATCAAACAATACCATGTCTAACGTTACCCTATATCAGCATGAGGAAGCATATTCACTCTGTCAACTTACCTAACACTCCTTGACAGTTTTTCAGCATCCCTCCACCACCCCGAATCCTCACTCTTGTCTTGGCTTGTTCTCTCACAACCAGGAATACCGGGGGGAGTATGGCTACCGAGCCCACAGCCCTCTCCTCGGACAGCACGTCATATACGCATCTGACTTATTTGTGTGAACTCGTCTAATATACGCATTTATTCTATCTGACTTATTTGCAAGTGTGAACTCGTGAAATCTCAATTCTCCAGCGGCAGTCTTCTTTGTTGAAAACTAATTCAAATCAAGCGCTCTTTGGTGACGTGGGTGATTACGTAACCGCAGATCATCTGTCCATCATCGATTAAAGCCCGCCCTGGCAATTTGATTGGCCCGGCCTTCTGGGAGCCGAGCATAATTACTCCTCAACGGATCGAGTCCAGACCGAACTTCCAGACCAAAAAATGTTGTGGGCGGGGTTCGGGCTGGCACCCAGGCTAACGAATTACCTTTAGGCCTACCATATTTTTGTATCCTTATTACATAATACACTCCCCAACCCTGCTGTGTGATCCAAGTCTTTTGTATTATGAAATGCAAGGCCTCTCCTTATAGGGCACTTATTATTGCAAAACTCAATTTTACATGGCGTTTGAACCAGTGTGTATAGGTTTATTTATAGATGAATATCAGATGACGTCACTCACTTCTAAAACTTGTCTGCCGCCATCTTGAGTACCTGATTCAAGTCAGTCACAAAGGAACTAGCTAGCTATGCCTTCAATATGTTGTGCGGTTTGGTGCAATAACAAAAAAGGAGACCCCAAAATATCCTTTTATAGGCTACCTCAGGACGAAAAAAGCCGCCGTAATTTGCAGGTGGGACATGTCCCCACCACTTTTGAAACATCTCGCGGCACGAATGTACCAATACAAATAAACAAAACATCTCCAGTTAACTAGCAGAGCATTCATTTCATTCGTTTGTTAAATAAGAGGCGATCTAGCGCTGAAATGTGTTGTTTCTGAAATCAAGTGATCAAAGCGCCCGTTGCCGCTGCGATCAGTGGCGCGGATATACTGTGTTTGTTTGTGGCTCGCGCACACTCGGCCGCGCGCCGCGCTTCAATGTGAAGAGACTCTCTATTCGTTCCGGCGAAATTACAAAATAAACTGCACACAAACGTGTCCCTGCCTGATATACAACCACTGATAAACATAATCGGTTTTGATGAGAAAAAAAAAAAACTATATGAGTGCGGATTAGAAGAACCCAGAACCTCTGACACGGTTGGCTAAAGTTCTGCCTCTGGACCATTTAAATACACACTTAAAATAGTCGGATCAACATATAATATCATTGAATGCCAGGATTGGTAGTTCGGTAGCAGCGTACAGAGGCTGGAAGTAGGCATCAGGTATCGTAGGGATCACACCCAGGCTAACGATATTATTTTTTGAAAGTAGCGTTCCTTTTCATGGCAGTCGAGATGCGAAATGTTGTCTTTCGTAGCCATTTACTGTATCCATACGAAGCTGTAAATAGTAGCAAGCTAGCTAGCTAATGCTTGTCTGTACCATAGACAGTACTCGGTAGGTACTCAAGATGGCGGAAGTCAACTGGAAAAAGAGCAGATGACGTAAGAGTTGATATTCACTGATATTCATAAAATCCAACCAATTTTTTAAAATCCCCATAAATCATAAGGACTGTCTCAGAACAAGCCTTTCTCAGATTCAGGGCAATGTGACGTCCTTTTGCACAAGCCCCTCCCACGACTGTTGACTGACACTGCCGTATTAGCATAGACCCGCCCTGAGTGAAAGTGAGAGCTGTACACAGTCCAACATTGTTAGAACAAATGAATCATGGGCAATGGATATACCTTTAAAATCACCATGGAGAATCACCATGCACCATGTGATTTTATGTGTAAATGTCCTCTGTTTTTCTGCATGTGACCAGTCTTTGCTGCAGGAGGATGGAAGTCCTCTACCTCGGCTCGATCCTGAGGTCATACAGGTCTGTGCTCCTCCGTTTGTGCCCAAAGATAGCGTCACTGAACCGACTGTGGGAAATTTCAGCTGTACTCCACTACGACGCTCCTTCATTAAGAAGAAAACGGATAGGCCCGTTATTAACACTGAAAACCCCAAGGATGAAATCACAGAGGATGTCAGTGTTCCTAAAGACCTGGATCTAGTGGCTCTGCCTCATCTTTGCTTTCCAGGTGAAACTAAATTCTGTATTAACAGTATAAAATCTCTGTAGAAGGGGGCAAAGGTCAGCACACAGACAGCAATATAAAGAAGAATACATGCTGTAAATGTTAAATAGTTCATTGCAGACTAGCGTTAACATTAGTTTAGAATTACACTAACATTCATTTCTTTCTTCTAAATCAGGAGGGGTTCAGGTAACTCGGGAGCAAAAGGTGGAAAAGTTTCACTTCCTAGTCTTCACTGATGTGTTTGGAAACCAGTCTCATGGAGTAGTTCTCCAGTACTATAAATCAATACAGGTCAGATTCTTATTACCTTGAAAACCTATCATTATGGTTGTCTATTGACAGATCACCTGCGCTGAATGTCACCTGCTGTTTATGAGTGTGTCCTGAATTATTTTGACATGGTAACTGGAAGTTGCTCTAGTTTTTATTAAAGTCCCCCTGTGGTGAAAATCAAGTTTTTAATGTTTGGATTATTTGCATATTCATGGATCCATGTATACTAAAAGAGGCAAGGGTGTAGAGTTACATTCAAGCTATTTTAAGGCATGAAGATTTTTCTTCACAGGAAAAAACATTTAAATATGTCATTTTGGTGATCAAAGATGAGTTTTAAGGGATAAAGTTGTTGACTACAGGGGGACTTTAAAATTCATTACTGTTTGGACATTGATGGTTTGGCATCCGAGTTACAGTATATGTGTAATGTTTAGTTGGTCTCAAAGCCACCTTTTTATTAAGGTTAAACTCTGTTATACAGGAAGGGATACTTCATCAGAATGGACCCCGGTCCTCATACAAGTCTCCACAACTCTACACTGCTTATGCGATATGTGTTATCTCAAAACACCCATATTACAATACTCTCAAGGACTGTCTATCCAGGTATGGCCAAGATTCAAGATTATTCACATGTATTGGGAAAAAATACAAAATATTTGGGAGACAGAGGAGAATATATTATATAACACCAGGCTTGTCGGCAGTATTAGATGGGCATTGGTACATCATAAACTGCATTCTGCCTTCATGCTGTACTTAGTTTGCCAGTTTGAATCCACCATAATATCACACTTTTCATAGAAATAAACCTGCAAATGTCAAAGTTGTTTCTGCAGTTGTCTATGCTGATTTTTCCTCATGACCTGAGTTTTCATTCTCCCATCCGCAGCCTCTTACGGCAGCTCAAAATCTGCCAAATGACTGATATGGAAGAGCAAGTGAAGGAGTTCTCTGCTAAACTGTCTCTGATCCCAGTTCCACCTCCTGGTCAGCTGCATGTGGTGGGTTTATTTTAGGCATCTAAAGTTGAGCAAATTCAGAGAGCTTAGTAAAACTGTAATGCCACTAGAAGATGTGTGGTTACATGTGAATATATAATATAATTTTTCTTTTCAGATGTTCACCATGCGACCTCTGACCATAGTCCTTCCATCCAAAAAAGATCAAAATCATCCTGTCATTGACCTGGACCTGCATCTTCCGTTCCTCTGCTTCAAGTCCAGAGAGCTGCTGCAGGTATAAAGGCTGATTTCTAAATATGGAAACAACAATAAATGGATACTGTGTGTGTGTTCATTCAAACTTCTAACAAGGAAAGAGTTATCTATTTGCCTATTTGTTGGCTATCAGTCAATTTTAGATGCAAATATTTGAGAGAGAAAAAACAAACCTTTTTTGATTAAACAAAAATGATATTGAAAATCTTGGTCCACATCAAATACATTTGCATGTTTCTGTTCCCATGTAGATCATAGCCAGTATACTCACAGAGCAGCGTATGGTGTTCTTTTCCTCCGACTGGTCCAAACTGACCCTGATCGCTGAGTGTTTCATGCTGTATATTCGGCCCTTGCGCTGGCAGCACCCACTGGTGCCCGTACTGTCCCAACAGATGCTTGACTTCGTTATGGCTCCGACTGCCTTCCTCATGGGATGCCACATCAGCCACTATCAGGAAGTTGCCATGGTAAAGTCTAAGAAATGTTCCCTATCAACTCATTTAGCTGTTTCTTAGTTCAGGCTTTTTTAAACTGGAGTCCGCAAAGGGGTGCTAGAGGGACTGTGAAAATTTTGAGTATAAGAAAATACATAAAAAATAATTAACATGTTATTAATGTTTTCATTCTGTTATTATTATTGTTTATTCTATTGATGATTTCTATTGTTGACATTTTTATTATATCTATCGATCGATCGATAGATGGATAAATAGATAGATAGATAGAATTATCAATTGATCGATAAACATATAGATTAACATATTCCTAAACTATAAAGACATTTATAAATAAGTAATAATATTGTGTGTAAAATATTTATCATGATATTAGACATGCAACTGAAATTAAATAATTTTTCGAAATTAAATAATTCACTTTTATTATTATAAGATTTTTTTCTTATGAAATCTATCTATCTATGTCAGGGTGCCAGTCTCAGGGTTTGTTTGTCTTGTTTCCTTTCTATATTTGGACCACATGGCTGGCGCCTGGTGTCTGTGTTGTCATGCCAGGTGCTCTGTCTATTGTTACTTCGCCCCTGTTACCTTATCTCCTAATGGCTAGCTCCTGTTTTAGTTCATTTGTCACCATTTTTATTCCCATCTTGTTTTCTATCCTGTGCCGAATCGAATCTGCATCTCTGAGTTTACCTGGCCCTCATCTGTGTTTACCTTGATCTTGTTCTTCTTGCTGTAGCTTTAGTCTAGACTAAATTCCGAAATCGCCCCCTAAACCCTCATTCACTATTCCCTACGTTAGTCCACTAATACTGTTCACTTGAAGGAGTGAATGAAAAGGAATGAGCGAATTCAGACAGCTGTTAAGCGTACAATAACGGTTGTACACTCGTTATTGCAGTGCAATGTGGGATAGAATGAGTGCACTCAATTACGTCCACTATGGTTTCGGACACCACTACAAATGTATGTCCCCTTAAATAAAGCCCTATTTGACGGTATAGGGGGCAATTTCGGATTCAGCCTCGGTCTTGGTTTCCTGTCATTTATCTGAAGTTTTTGAGATTTGGTTATTTCTTCATTCTGTTTTTTTTTTTCCTGTTCTTCTAGCCTTGTTTTTGAGCTCTGGTTAGTTTAGTTTTTTTGTCCCCCCCCCTCCCCTTTTCTTTTGGCCCCCAGCTCCCCTGTCTGCTTTGGCTGCCGGTGTAGTGGCGAATTCTGTGACCCTTGTAGGCGCTGTAGTGATGGTAGAGTTAGGATTAGGATTGGGATTAGGAGTAGGTCTGATAAGATCAAGACGGCACCTACTAGGGTCACATCATTCGTTTGAATGTGGTATAACACCGGATCCCGTCATTCCTGTTGCACCCTTTCTGCTCCCTTTGGATCTTCCCTGCCCGATCGATAGATAGTCAGGATGAGGAGGAACAAGAGGAGGAATCAGTTGCGGGAATTAGTGATTATTTGAATATCAAAGGCATACAAATTCAGGAACACAGGGAGGAATAGAGAGGCCACAGTCAGAAGGGGGAACAGGAAGGATTCCAGCCAGGTATGAGGGACTTCTACGAGGCATCGGAGAAGGTAAATATAATTTGTCCAGAGCAGTTCCAAACAGAGACACTGGGGGAGAACAGTCCAATGACAATAAGATAAGTGAGCTCACTTATGAACACCTGGGGATGTAGAGTGGCAATGTCAGGGGAGGGAGAGAGAGTGAACCTGGAGAGTAGAGGTGGGGACCTGGCGGTGGTATAAGATAGAATCTTGGGGCTGGCGGACAGGGAAGATCCTAAAGGGAACAGGAAGGGTGCAACAGGAATGATGGGATCTGGCAGCCAAAGCAGTCAGGAGAGCAGGGGAGGAAAATAAAAAGCTAAAAAAAAACTATACTAACCAGATGGGAGCTCAATGAGATAAGGTAATATAGGGGCAAGGCATGACAACACAAACACCAGACAAGACAAGACAAACAAACCTTGAGCTGACTGGGTGTGTCTTCTTTACAATGACATGACTCGCTGCTACCATAGCACCATAGTATGATGCATCATTGAAGAAATCAACTAGCTTGTCACGACCATTTCTCAAAACCGTATTGTCGCAGATTTGTTATTCAACCACATTGGTTAAGGATGTCACACAGGTGGTGGAGTAATAATTTCTTTTACAAGAAGAAACTAACCTGTTTTGCAAACAAGAAACTATGCTTCTGTAAGCCCGTATAATGGTCCAAATGGGGGTTTCCGCCAAAGACGGGTGAAGGTCACTGCACGTTACTGTCTTTCCTTTTACGCAACACATCAAGATTAAATGAAATACATTTTCTCATATGTATCACCTCATTATTTCATCTGACTCCATAAATGAAAAAGATTTTAATGATATCTGAGCATCATTAAAAGTGAGCGAATGTTTGATTATTCTTTTTAACTCTTTAAGTATATTTTACCCGTTCCAGATTAGAAAACTATGTCGCTCAGAGGTCCTCACGTCTTCTATTTAACGCGGGTCTCACGTTCATAAGCTCATCAGTTTTAGTCATCAAACAGAAGTAATTGCTTTATATCTGAGATCAGTCACATTCACGTTTACATAATCAAAGATACTTTGGTATAGCCCCCATGGAATTGCATACACTTGAATTTAACTTAACGAGGTATGGCCACTCTTACAGATATAAGCTGACCAACATTACTTCTCTTATAGTAGCTTTGGATTGGCCATGCCGTGGTTTCCCAGGTACACTTATCTAAAGTAACATTAAATTAAAACTGAGGTAAGACACACCCAGATTTTGGTCAAGAAGCAAAAGTACCCTAAACGTAAATTCACTTCTTGTCTTTGCAAACCAAGTACATTTGAATTGATGCCAAATATTAGTCGTCACTAATCTGACGCAAAACTTGCGGGAACATCCGTTAAGTCAGTCAGAATAAATCAAATGTTACAATTTATCATGTCAGGTAAATGTATCATGCCAATTTCATAATCAGTTCAAAGATAATAAATACAAAACATCAAATGCTCTGGAATAAAGAGAAAAGATAAAACCTGACATTAGAAAATACATGAAGCTGAGAATTTTGGCTACTCTCAGCATCACAGGCTAATTTCAGTTACAAGCCTTCTTCAGCATCTCCCTAAATACTCAGACCAAGACAGAAACCTCTTTTCAAATGTAAATATGAGACTAACTGGGGACAGAAGTTGAATTACATGGAAACATTTGCTAACAATGGGAATTTGCATTGAGTTTACACCTTTGAGAGCAGGATGCCATTTGCCTGGAAGACACACTCTCCTCTGTGTGCGAGTTATCGCTAAACTCTTAAATACCTGATTACCTTTTGGTTTACTTCTTTGGGAATGAGACCTTTAGATTCTTGGGTGAATTTTGGTGATCTCAGCATGAGAGAGAAGGAATGGGGGAAGAGGGAAAGAGATGTAGATTAGGATGATTCTGAGGTGAGACTTGAGTCTTGTGACTTGTGAATGGTGCACAAGAGTGAGTTCAAATGTTTATTTCCTTTGTTCTCTCAGAGATTTGCCCTCTCTTCCAGTTTTTCCAGTATTACACTTCTAACCACTGGCCGAGAGCTGTCGTTCCAACAATGCAACTTTGCATTGCTGTTTGCCAATTGTCGTTGGAACTATGGTTTTGGGAAACACCGACTCATTGAACTATGATGATAATGAGGGAACTTGCGACCATAGCTAATAATAATAATAATAATAATAATAATTCATTACATTTATATAGTGCTTTTCTCAGCACTCAAAGCGCTTTACATAGAAAGGAGGGGGGGGATTCTCCTCAACCACCACCAACGTGCAGCATCCACCTGGATGATGCGACGGCAGCCATATTGCGCCAGAACGCCCACCACACACCAGCTTACTGGTGGAGAGAAGACAGAGTGATGAAGCCAATCAGTATATGGGGATGATTAGGAGGCCATGATGGACAGAGGCCACTGGGCAAATTTGGCCAGGATGCCGGGGTTACACCCCTACTCTTTCGAAAGACATCCTGTGATTTTTAATGACCACAGAGAGTCAGGACCTCGGTTTTATGTCTCATCCGAAGGACGGTGCTCTTTGACAGTATACTGTCCCTGTCACTATACTGGGGCATTAGGACCCACACAGACCACAGGGTGAGCAGCGCCCCCTGCTGGCCTCACTAACACGTCTTTCAGCAGTAACCTGGTTTTCTCAGGAGGTCTCCCATCCAGGTACTAACCAGGCTCAGCCCTGCTTAGCTTCAGTGGGCATTGCAACCAGTCTTGGGCTACAGGGTGACATGGCTGCTGACAAGCTGGCATAACTGACCAAAGATGCTTTTAGGAAACACACCCCAGACCGGCACCTTGACAAATTATTTTATTTAAAAGCAGTTGCATGTCTAATATCAGTATCACACAAAATAATTAATAATTTATAAATGTCTTTATATTTTAGGAATATGGTTTTCCCTTGCAGTACCATATTTTATTACCAATTATCAGATACATAATTGGCCTAAATTTAAATCTTCTTTAGTTCAAATTAGATGTTTTGGGTTTATTTTTTATGATTTGATTTATTTATCTCTATAAAACTTTTCCTAGCCAACCTTTATATATTGAGAAATTCATGACAGTGGTTTTTACTTATATCAAATGCCTGCCAACTTTCGTGATTTGTGATCTGTGAAATCACTGTCCATTTATCAGGAAGCTGATGACTTAATTCTGATCAATATTGATGAGGGAACTGTGTCCTGCTCTCGCTATCATTGCGTTGACGTCCCAGACACCCCAAAGGCAGCTGCTCAAAGTTTCAAGAGTCGGTAAGAACATTTAACCATTAAATTCAGTCTTACTAAGTCTTACTAAGAGTCTTTATTCTACTGGAGTAATCAAAATATACAATATATTGATAATCTCACATTATCAGACCCAGCTGGCGAGACCAGGTCCTGTTATGTATTTGCCAGGTTTGTAATTGTTTTGCTGGGTCTTCATGCAGAAGGAAAGGTCTTCAATTACACTATGACCTGGAAGTGGTTCATCAGAGCATCTGTGGAGATCTTAATGAGTTTCGGATGGAGAGAAGACGTTGGCAACACAGACTCAATTTGGAAATACAAAACATCACCCTGGAGCTCATTGTTAACATGTTTAGGTCAGTGAGATCATGAACTGAACTGAATTTGAACTAACTGAATTTGAATCTTCTTCATATTGTACGTCTAATTGAAAAAATGATTGTGCTTATTTTCCCAGAGATGTCAGTGATTACCTAAGTTACGAACACAGAGTTTTTAACACTGATGAGTTTCTCAAGACCAGGGAGCCAGAGGACCAACCATTTTATAAAAAAGTGACTTTCCAGTTAATAATATATCTGGTCTTCAAACTTCAGAAATAGAACCGTACAACTGATGGATTTTTCTTCATGGCAGGTCTTGGAAACAAACATTTTCCTCTCCTTCTTGAAAGAACGTTTGAATGAAAAGATGGATACATTTACCCAAATGGAGGGTAGTATTAGAAGAGATGACCAAAAGTAAGTTGAAGCTGTGTTGTCTTTTCTATACAAAATTCCTCACTCAAGCAAAATTCTGTATCTGAATTTTTTAATGAAAAAATAATTAGAGGCTATTCTATTTTTTTTTTTTTTTACATTAATCGAGCAAAGTCACAAAATATAAAGCAACACAACTGTTTTCAACAATGATAATAAGAAATATTTCTAAAGGGTAATGTGACACTGAAGACTGAAGTAATGGCAGTTAGGAATAAAATACATTTTAAAAGAAATTGTATTTTTTTAATCGAAGAAATATATTTATATATAATTACTATAAATTATTATTATTATTTAGAATATTATATTATATCTTTTAGATTTCTCCAAAATATTAAGATTTAATTATTTTCATTGAAATATAATTTGTTATTCATTTCTTCAGTAGATGGAGAAAACCCTCAAAGGAAAAGGATCTGACTAAACTGACTAAACATCTAAGCGCAAGTCTAACTAACCTGGACAATGAGAAAAAGCTGAGTGTCCTCAGACAGATGTCCCCAACTAAAATAATTCCTGAAATGTGTAAGAGAATTGCAGTAGTGTTATTCATCTGCACGGCTCAGTTTTGTAATAAAAATGGCATTTAGGTTATCGTAATATATTTATGTTACTGATCATCCTTGCAAATTCCTTATCCCAAAAGCTCTGAATACTCCAGCCAGACCAGTCAAGGTCTTCCAGCTCCCAGATTTCCCTCCTCTCTTTACCTACCCCAACGTGCGCCATTACTTCGGAGATCTTATTCACAAGTTGAACAAAGCCATATCAGCCAGCACACCTGATGAGTCATCCCTGCTAGCCAGATACTTTTACCTCCGCGGCCTCATCAACATGCTGAACTCTAACCGCTTGGATGCCCTCAGTGACTTTCAGAACCTTTACAAAACAGATATTGAGATTTTTCCAGGAGAGCAGGTAAAGATGCTGGTTGACTCTCTGCAAGCAGAGGAGAGAGTCCAGGCACAGAAGAGACCTGAGCTCAATCGGCTCATCTGTCAGGTTAAGAACGGTGAAAAGAACGTGCGCATGGAATCAGACTATCACGTGAAGACGTTCAAGCTCCCCAAGGCCAACATGGAGTTGGAGGAGTTTGTGAAATGTACTCAGGAATCGGGTATTGTGCGGGACGTGGCCACCACACAGAGATTATTTGAAGCTCTCACTGTTGGTAAGTCTGAGCTGCAGTGTGTCACTAGCTATGTTTGCATCCAAAGGTGTGAATTTAACTTGTGCGCAAAATTGGAATACCACATAAAGCATTCGCGAAGAAAGCACCATTTCCATCCCATGTGTTCAAGAGAACAAACTCGTCACTTCCTGGGAAATTAATAAACTTTATTTTCTATAGCGCCTTTAAAAGCAGCTTGTTAAAGCGCCGATATATAAAACAACGAGTCAAAAACATATGTCTTTAGTTGGGCTTTAAAATGCCTGTTTACATGACAGTCGCTTTGGCACATATCGAATTTATATCTGATTTATTTCCACATATGATTGAGGTCTGAAACCAATCTGGAAATATCCGAATGCTTGCGTTTTTTTTTCTGTTTACATAGTCATAGAACATATCTGATCTGTGTGTGCAAAAAATCGGAATTGGGTCACATTTCGCTGACAGTGTAAACGAGGCCTTTATTTTCTTTGACACTCCAAAACAGAAAACAGACAGAGTCAGTGAACCAGCTTTGGAAAGTTGGTAGAGGGCGAACCAAGTACCATAACTTCATATTCAAACAGAGAAAATTGTTATTCATCCATATCTTGATCTCAGAAACCCAATCAGAAAGAAAGCAAACAGATTTTCACCAGGTTTAGAGTGTACAAAGATTTGAGTATCATCAGCATAAAAGTGATAATGAAGGCCGATCGATCACAACAGATGCCCAAATGGTAACAAATAGATATTAAAGAGTAAAGGGCCTAAAATTGAGCCCTGAGGAACACCAGTGAGTACCAAACTGATCTCATACCGGTAACCACACAAGGCAATGAACTGGGAGTGGTCAGTAAAATAGGATTTAAATCAGTTTTAAACACCAACAGCACTTTCAAGGCGAGTAAGTAAAAGACTATGATCTGACTATGTTGATCTCAGAGCTGCTTCTTGATGAAGGATGAGAATGGAAATCCAGAATCAGAAGCAATCAACAAGTTATTGGCAACCCTGACTATAGCCTTTCATTACTGTGAAATGTACAAAAAATAGGTTATTAACGTTGCGATGGTTATACAAGTGAGAGGCAACAATGCGTTCTAGTATTTTTGCCAAAAACAAGATTTGAAATGGGGCAGAAATTGTTACAGTCGCCCAAGGTAGCGTTTTCTTTTTCTGGCACAGGAGTTACAGCAGCATTAGAAATTGTAACCCCAGTCTGCAATGAATCAATTATTAGACTGAGGACAGTAGGGCACAAAACATCAAAGAAAGATTTAAATAAATAGGATCAAGCAAGCAGGTGGTACTGTAGATATTCATACTTGATACCTCCCTTTTGAGAGCCTCAGAGTCAAGCTGTGAGAAATTATTGTGAGAAGAACCATAAAAATAAGAGGGATAGGATAGTGAAGCAGTGTAACAGATTTTTGACTTTTTTTTTTTTTTTTTTTTTTTTTTTTAAAGTGAAGAAATTATTAATTTTTGAGAGGCAGGCAGGGTACTATCAGCATTGAAGCAATCTATTTATAGTTTGAAAAAAATTTCTGTGATTTCTTTGATTTGAAATAATCTGACTCAATTTATCAGAGTCAATTAATGCCCTGTAGTCACTCAGAAGATCCTTCAAAACTTGATAATGGACATTCAAACTGTTAAGGCACCAATTACGCTCCACCTTCCCTCTCAGTGCACAAAATATATGTAATAAAAATGGAAGTTGCTGCAATTGGGGAAGCTGCTGTGGCTCTTTTATCCTATATCATAAATGACTAAACGCAATAAATGCTGTCATGTTACCTGATGTTTGTGAACGCAATCATGTGAGAGTTCTGGGAGGGCATTAAACTAAAACATTTTGATAACAGACTTTGGCTCAGGCATTTCAGAATAATTAATACAACTTGAGATGGTTGAAACTAATCCGCTGGTTTGTCCAGTTATCCAATCACATCCTCTGTTGAGGCAGTCATGTGAGATGTTTTGTTTCCCATTGAGGGATTTATGCAGTAACTGCGGTAACTGTGTTACTTCGGATTTATGCGGTAACTGTGTTTCCATCGTAGTTTATGCGCACATCGGATAAAAAAAAAAAAAGATCTGAAAATTATATTAAATTTAAAATGATATATTTAGAATGTATACGCATCTTCACATTTGCATCCAGCGTTTAAAAAAAAAAAGTGATATCCCAAAATTCGCATAAAAATAGGTGGGTGGAAACATGTCTAATGTGTAAAATCATTAGGGATGCACAATAAATTGGTACCATATCAGTTATCCATCGATTATAGAGATACTTTTTTAATTTATCTGTATTGGTCAAAATGATATATATATTACTTGTAGTGTCTTATTGTTTTAATATATTTAGATTTTCTTTTATTATTAATATTAATTTTATTAATAGTTTTAATTAAAACTATGTAATGTGACATTATGTAACAAATTTGGGTTATAAAACGTGTTCTGATCTAGTTTCTCCCTCTGCTTTCTCAGGTGGGCTGAAGCAGATTGATCCAGAGATGTTCAGAGTGTTTTACACCTTCTGGCAAGAGACTGAGGCAGTAGCACAGGAGGTTCTCTTGCCTGCCGAGGTCCTGGAACACCTGGAAAACAATGAGTGTGTGTACAAGCTGTCCAGCTCTGTGAAGACCAGTTATGGTGTTGGTAAAATTGCCATGACTCAGAAGAGGCTCTTTCTGTTGACCACTGGCAGACCTGGATATTTTGAGATCACCAAGTTTAGGGACATTGAGGTTTGTTTGTGTTCATACCTGTGATTATTCTATTCAAACTGAGAAGTTAGTGTTTGTGGTAACCTTATGAATCCTGTGAACCCAGGAGGTGAAGATCTCCACTGCTCCGTTCCTGCCTTTAAGGATCCCATCTCTAAAGATCAAGAACAGCCTGAGGAAAGATATATTCGAGGCTAATTTAAAATCTGAGAGTGAACTGTGGAACCTGATGATCAAGGAGATGTGGGCTGGCAGAATGATGGCAGACAACCATAAGGTGAAGTTCACCTGTGCTGTGAAATATCGAAGACTGAGAAGATATTATAGAAAATTTGAAATAAAAATTAACCATTTACCCTTCCTTACCAACTTAATAGTAGAATTAAATATACATACAAAGGTTTCAAAGGCTTGGCGCCGGTATGAATTATCTGTCTTTGAAAGAAGTCTCTTATGCTGATAAAATGCATCAGTCAAAACACTAAAAATTGTGAAATATTACTACAATTTAAAATAGTTGTTTTATTTTAATACAGTTTAAAAGCATTTATTTCATGTGATGGCAAAGCTAAATTTTCAGCATCATTACTCTAGTCTTCAGTGTCACATGATCCTTCAGAAATCATTCTGTTTTGGTGCTGAAGAAACATTTCTTATTATTATCAATGTTGACAACGGTTGTGCTGCTTATTATTTTTGCGGATACACTTTTTTTCAGGATTCTTTGGTGAATATAAGGTTCAAAAGAACAATGTCAAAGTCTCTCACTTCCATGAATCCATTTAATGCATCCTTGATGAATAAAAGTATTAATTGCCAATGGGATTTGCAGTCATTAAGTGTTTTTAATGGTAACGGGCAGGGTGTGTTTAGGATGTGTAGGGATTTATAGCTGTCAAAATAATTGACAATTCAAATCATTTTCATAATCGCTTTGCAACACTCTATTACTTTATTTCCATTTCCAACCATTTAGATAAACATGCACACACACACTTCCTTCACTGGGTGTAAATTGTTCAGTGTGCGTAATGAATTCTCTTTCCTTACTTGAGGAGATAACTGTTCCTCCCTTTTACCTTCCAATTTTTTGCATGTTTTAAAACACACACAATTTAAAGTACTTTATTTTGTGATCTTTGATCTCTTCTGTTATCAGGACCCCCATTATATGCAGCAGGCACTGACCAACGTCCTGCTTATGGATACAGTGGTGCGCTGTTTACAGACACAGAAGGCCGTTTATGCTGCCTCCAAATTGGCCTATTTTGAAAAGCTACGACAAGAAGGTGCATTTCCGTCTATAATGTGTCTGATTCTATACCTGTAAAAACATCTATGAAGACAGGACAGCTTTATTAAAGTCTTTTGTCTTCATCCCCACAGTCCCCATGATAATCCCTAGATCCACAGCAGAAACTCTGAAACACAAGATCAATCCATCCCAGAACATGATGAAGCCTCAGTCTGTCAATGTGTTGCTATACACTCCAGGTATTTAATATACGTTGTGGTAATGATATTCCTCCTGTCTAACCTGTCCCCATGGCATTTCGCCATCATTTTATATACATTCTTTCAGAATAAAAATTTGTCATGGATGTAGCAAATTAAATATAATTATATAGTCAAGGAAAGCAGCAATGCCTGGTAGATCTCAAGCAGAATAGAATAGAATAGAATAAACATGTGTTTATATATGTAGCCTATGTGTAATATGTACAAATACTTTTGTGGTCAGAATTAATGGCACCCCTGGTAAATATGATCAAAAATGGCTGCAAAAAATAAATCTGCATTGTTTATCCTTTTGATCTTTCATTAAAAAAATAGCTAAAATCTAACCTTTCTTTGAAGTAAAATAATTGAAATTGGGGGGTAAGTCACATTATGAAATAAATGTTTTTCTCCAAAACACGCTGGCCATAATTGTTGGCACCCCTAGAATTTTTTATGAGAAAAATATCTCTGAAGTATATTCCCATTAATATTTACATTTTTAAGCACACCAGGGGGACTAGGAACATGAAATTGTCCAGCTATGACTTCTTGTTTCACAGGAGGTTAAATATGAGGAAACACAAAGGCCAAATTCCCTTAATAATCCATCACAATGAGTAAAACCAAATGTGCATCAAAAGATTGTTGAGCATCACAAAATAGAAAGTGGCTGTAAGAAAATAGCTAAATAATTGAAAATCCCCATTTTGACCATCAGGGCAATAATTAAGAATTTCCAATCAACTAAAGATGTTACGAATCTGCCAGGAAGAGGACGTGTGGGGTCAGAAGCCTACCAAAAAAAAATCCAAATCCCTCACTCATCCAAAAACAAACTTCAATTTCAAGCAAATTCAGTTGTCAGACACGACTGGAACTTCAAACGGTAACAAACGGTATTCAAACAGGGTTCTGTGGTCAGATGAAACAAAAAAAATAGCTTTTTGGCAGCAAACACGCTAGATGGGTTTGTTGCACACGAGGATAAAAAATACCCCATGTGTACAAATTAATATACCGTTGGATCTTTAATGTTGTGGGCATATTTCTCTGCTGGAGGTCCTGGACATCTTGCTCAGATACATGGCATTGTGGATTCTATCAAATATCGACAGATAAAAAATCATAACCTGACGGCTTCTGCTAGAAATCTTATAATGGGCCGTGGTTGGATCTTCCATCAGGACAACGATCCAAAACAAACATCAAAATAACACAAAAATGTGTTACGGAGCACAAAATGAAGCTTCTGCCGTGACTATACCAGTTCCCTGACCTGAAGAGTGGAGTGCACTGAAGAGAAGAAGCACCAACATGGATCTGGGAATCTGAAGAGATTCTGTATGGAGGAATGGTCTCTGATCTCTTGTCAGGTGATCTCCAAACTCATCAGGCATTATAGGAGAAGACTCAGAGCTGTTATCTTGGAAAAAGGAGATAGCAAAAAGTATTTAATAAAAGGGTGCCAATAATTGTGGCTAACGTATTTTGGAGAAAAACATTTATTTCATAATGTGCTCTAATTCAGAATTAGATTTTTGCAAATTTTAAATGAAAGATCAAAAGTATAAACAATGCAGATTTATTTTTTACAGCCATTTTTTATCATATTTACCAGGGGTGCCATTAATTCTGAGTGACTACATCTGTATATGTGTGTGTGTGTGTGTGTGTGTGTGTGTGTGTGTGTGTGTGTGTGTGTGTGTGTGTGTATTGTTTTAGATCCAGATTTTGGTAAACACCGAAATGAGAATGTGCAGCACATTTTTTTGTTATGTTTCAGTAACCCGAACAAACTGTTTGTGGAAGGTGTGACGAGTCCCTACTCTTCCCCGCGGGGAAGAGTAGAGACTCGTCACAAAGGTTTAATGTTAAATTACTCCTTTTAACTCCTTCCAGGCCAGTTAAGTTTCTGCGACAGTGGTGTGGATGGAAACCCTAAGCTCTGGTGTGCTCTCAGCTGTGGGAAAGTGGTTGTGTTCAATGCTGTCAGTTGGTCCCTAATGCAAAACTGCATTAATTTAGGAGATTCTCAACTGGTAAGATGCTGCTAATCAGTTTTGATTTAATATATTAAAGGAACACTCCACCGTTTTTTTTAAATAGGGCTTATTCACCTTCTTTCCTACATTTAGATAGGTGGGCAAATGCATTTTTGTCTCAGTGCATGCATTGTTTTAGTTTGACAGGGTCGGCGCGAGCTTAGCTTAGCATAATGAATGGAATCCTTTGTTGCCAGCTAGCATGTCCTGAGTAAAAGTTATAAAAAAATTAATTTAAAAAAGGCCTGCGTATTCACAACGTGTACAAATAGCGATGCAGATTAACACTAGGCGATTTCCTAGGCAGATATTGACTTGGGACTATATTAGGGGGAAGCACAGGCGAAGCACTGCTACTTGGGCGCAGAGATATCACGCAACACATGAAATCCCACAACTTGTGAATACAGGTATAATATGGGTCGATCTATACATGCGTCATGTTTAAAATAATCACTTACTCTGTGGACAGCTGTCCATTTGGTCCATTCGGCGTGGGGGTTTTTTCCAGTTCAAAAATAGCCAGCTACTATTCACACCGGTATGTTGAAAAGGAAGTCGTGGGATTTCATGGGTTGCGTGATATCTCTGCGCCCAAGTAGCAGTCACGAAGAGGGTAATATAGTCCCAAGTCAATATCTGCCTAGGAAATCGCCTAGTGTTAATCTGCATCGCTATTTGTACTCGTTGTGAATACGCAGGCCACAAGAAGTAATTAGGTTTTTTTTTTTTTTTTTTTTTATAACTTTTACTCAGGACATGCTAGCTGGCAACAAAGGATTCCATTCATTATGCTAAGCTAAGCTCACGCCGACCCTGTCAAACTAAAACAATTCATGCACTGAGACGAAAATGCATTTGCCCACCTATCTAAATGTGGGAAAGAAGGTGAATAAGCCCTATTTCAAAAAACGGTGGAGTGTTCCTTTAAAGATGATAGACAAGTAATTGACGGCAATATCAAATGTCCTTTTCTATTTAATGACACTGCAGTCAGTGAAAATGTGTTTTTCTATATTGGGATCTTCAAGTAACAGATTGGGTTTTTACCTGTTGGCAGTTTATTAATAGTTACAGTCCTTTCTGAGAGTTTTCTTATTGCCACAGTAAAATGTATAAGATGCTACTTTGTGGATTGGAAAATTGTGTCAGCTTTGTTTTCCATTGTCTTGAACTCCTAACTGTAGCTTATGGATCGAAAGATGAAAGTATAAATCTTACAGTAGTGTTTTTTTGTGTCCAGAACTGCATGATGGGATTGGACCAGGAGCAGGTGTGGATTGGTTCTCAGGACTCTGTCATTTACATTATCAACGCTCAAAGTATGTTGTGTCATAAACAGCTGACGGAGCACCATGTAGAGGTCACAGACTTCGCTTTGGAGAAACTGAGCCCTGAGAACAGATTAAGGTAAATATTAGATGTAACCTCATTCATTGGGTCCATGAGAAGATGTCATTATAATAATAATAATAAAATGTATATGCACAGATAAAAACTATGTGTGTGTGTGTTATTAATTAATTATCTACAGATAATAAACAAAATGTATTAATACAATTTATAATATATATATAATTTTATTGTAATACAGTTTGTTTATTATCTATAAATATGTAGATAATAATTAAACAAACAAATAAATAAATAGATAAATAGAAATACAATAAATAGAAATAAATACGAATTAATATATGCATTTTAACTATATATTTTATTTTAATTTATTATAATACATTTTGTTTATGTATAGTTATAATTTATTTACACACACACACACACACACACACACACACACACACACACACACACATATATATATATATATAATTTATTGACAAATAAATAAATAAAATAAATACATTGAATTATATCTAATATAATTATTATTATAATTTATTGTAATTAATTTAGTTTATTATAGATAGATAGATAGATAATATGTACCTAAAAAAACAACAATTAAAAATGATATAAAACAGTAATCTCACCAGCAGGCGGCAGCATTGTTTGCGATATTTTCTGTATATTTGACAACTGTGGTTGAGAATAGAGATTACTTTATAAATACATTTTTATGTGTTCTCCAAGCCAAGCACAGGTGTATTCCTGTAGTGCAGATGGCACTGTGATTGTTTGGGACGTCCCCTCTCTGAAGGTGAAGATGCAGTTTCGTCTGTCCTGTGACAGACTGCAGTCCATTCAAGTTTACAATGACGCCTTATGGTGTGGTAAGTTTATGATCAGCCTAGTGAAACATGTTGTTAGCTAGAAGCTGCAATACTCACTATAGATGTTTTAAATATTATATTTTACAAAAGCGTTTAAATGGCCATGCAATAAACCTGTCATAGTTTTTTTCAGAGGTTATCTGGCAACATTTAATTTCAATGTAGCTTTTGTTTATTGTTTGTGAAGGTGCCAGAGATTGCGTAATGAAGCTGAGCCCAAATGGAGCTATGCTTCGTAAGATTTCCCTACCATACAATATGAAAATCACTGCCAGTGCCTTCAGCAGAGTCACACTGCTTATGGAGGTTTGTGTCACCACAGAATCAGCTTTATCCAAATATAATAATCCCCCTTCCTGAAATAAAAGTGCAGATATGTATTTTTATGTATAAAGGCCATTTATACTGTTAAAACACATATATAGCATTATATATATATATATATATATATATATATATATAGTGATTTATCTCATTTAATCAAGAAAAGAAGAATGAATGTTTTAAGCTATAAACCTTATATTATTATTCTATTATACTAATAAAGCCGGATTTATGGTGTCTCTGTGAATACATGGTGTCTCATTTAATAAAATGTGTTGCAGCTTTGCCGTTTTAGTGTTAAGTATTTTCCCTTTGCTATTTCATGCTTTTGCACAAACAGACCGTCAGAGAGGTCAGCCATGCCACTAAATGGTGTGAATGGCATAAAATTATAATTTGCTTAGATGTAACCAATGGTCTTAGGCTCTTGTTTTGTGTTTTTTTTTTTTTTTTTTATCTATTTTTAGAGACGACAGATCTGGACAAGTTTTACAGACTCAGCAGAGCTTATTATATGGGACTCCACTGACCCCATCAAACCACCCAAACGGGTCACACTCCCTAATTGCAGTGAGGTCACCTGTATGATCAGAGTAAAGAAGCAGGTACTCAGTCTGGAGTCTTGACTATGACTTTTCCATGCTCATACTCCCACCTACTGGAATTGTAAATAAAATCTTTAAAGAGATTAATTATTCTATTATGCAATTAAAATTAATTGAATTAAATATGATAATGGTCAAAACTGGTCAAAAGTTTGGGGTCAGTAAGATTTTGTTTTTGAAAGAACCCTGGTGAAAAAAACCTATACCAAAATGTATTTAAAATACTTTTATTTCATACTAAGTATACTACAAACATGCTTCCGGGTAACTAAAGCACATTAAGTACAAAATTAGTAATTTAGTAGACTTTAAGTATATCAATTTAGTATACTAAAAGTACAATTGTATAGTATTTATATTAAGTACATAAATATATAAATGTATGGGTAGTATATTTAGCATAAAATAAATGTATTTCAAATACATTTTGGTACATTTATTTTTCACTAGGGAAGTGAATACTTTTATTCAGCAAGAATGCATTAAATTGATCAAAAGTGGGAGTAAAGACATTTATAATGTTACACAATGTTTTATTCATCAAAGAATCCTCACAATTTCCACAAAATATCAAATTACTTTATTAGAATATATTCCTTGAGAATCACTTGTGATGTTAATAAAGTTTTTTGCACAAAAAAAACCCTAATGTATATATATGCGGGGGTGATGTATCTTCATGGTGTGATGATGTATTCATCGATGTCTTGCTCTGGAGGCAGGTATTTGCAAATATATTTGCCCGTGTGACGTCACAGATCCCGCAATATCAAAACGAGACGGAGCTTGATTAAATAAATGATTTGTTAATATTGAGCAGAACGTTTTAAGCTATGAAACTTGTATGATGTTTTAATGGTACAAAGACCTCTTATATGTCAAAAGATCAAAGCAAATTTTCTTGGGAGATAATTAATGTTGATTGTATGATTGTTTTCAACATTAATAATGCTAAGAACACCAAATAAGCCTATTAGTGTTATAATATTCCACAATATCAAAAAAAAATTAATCAAATAAATGCAGGCTTGGTGAGCATAAGAGACTTATTTCAAAAACATTTTAAAAAAATCTTACCAACCCCAAACTTTCAAACAGTAGTTTATCTTTTTGTTTGTTTGGTGGTCTCATTTGTGTGATATATCATGATGAAATAAGAGCATTATAGCACATTGGGTGTTGATCTTTAAAAAAAAAACTATCAAAATGTCTCCTCTTTCTAGGTCTGGGTTGGTTGTAGTGGTGGGTCAGGCCTCAGCAAGGTTGTGGGGAAGATCTTTGTGTTGGACTCTGAGAGCCTGGAAGTTGAGAAGGAGCTTGAGGCCCATGAAGACATTGTTCAAACGCTGTTCTCAGCAGAGGACCGATACATACTCAGCGGCTCTGCAAAACTTGATGGTAAAATCGCTATCTGGAGAGTAGATTAAACAAGCTGAAAAGGTCTTAGCTTCACTTACAGTGGTGCATCAGGTTTTGTGACATGAGCTCAGCTCCTCAGCTTATTTTCTTCACTTTATACAAAAACTACACTGTATACAAAAATATTCTATACAAAATTCACATAGACTTTTTATTATTTCATATGTTCTTCACATTCTCTCTATATCTGCTATCTGTTGAGTTTAATGAATTACACACACTGTTGCCCTTTGAAAGTGTCATGTAACCCCGTCAGCATGTGGTGAGTAGAGCAGCTACTGGTTTTAATTGTTACTAGAGTTAGACAGTCATTATATAAGGTAGTCAACCAACTACTACAGTGCTGTTTGTACCAATAGTCCTACATATATTTCTCATCTTCTCCAGGTTCTGAATGTTGTGGGCCGAAGAATTTTGTGTATCGTAAATAGCATTCTAGCAAATGGTATAGTCCCATCTTGTCTAAAGCATGCTACTGTATACATCTTTTTAAAAAGTCTAGACTTGATCCTTTAGTTTTTAGTAACTATCGCCCGATTTCAAAGTTGGCTTTTTGTATCTAAAATTTTGGAGAAGGTTGTTTATCATCAGCTGCTTTTTAATAAATTTCAGTCTGTTTTTTTAAGTCTAAACACAGTATAGAGTCTGCTCTTTTAAAAATTAAACAATGATTTATTGCTGGTTGGAAAGTGTGCTGTTCCGCTTCCCCTTGATCTTACGACAGCATTTGATACGGTTGAATATGAAATTCTTTTAGAGTGTTTAAGTCAGTGGGTAGGGATCCTAAGAAATGCCCTCAAATGGTTTTCTTCTTATTTAAAGGACAGAAGTTCTCTAGTACAATTGGGAATTTTCTCTGATTTTGCAGTTTGTCTTTGTGGGGTTCCTCAGGGGTCAGTTCTGGGGCCCATATTGTTTTCTTTGTACATGCGACCACTCTGCCTTATTTGTCGAAAATATAATGTTTCTTATCATTGTTATGCAGATGACACTTAACTGTATCTTTTGTTGAAGGCATATGATGGATCTGCATTAAATGCCCTGATGAATTGCTTAAGAGACATTAAACTATGGATGGCAGTGGCACAGCATTTTTTATAACTTAATGACGCTAAAACAGAATGCCTAGTGTTCGGCTCCATTATGTCACCCACGTACTTGATCGTCTAGGCCCTCCTGCCTCTAAAGTACATAAGCAAGCAAAGAATCTGAGAGTGATCTTTGATTCAGAGCTTAAATTTGATAAGCATGTAAACTCAGGGGTGAAGTCTGATTTCTTTCATTTTAAGCGCATTGCAAAAATAAAACCCTTTTTGTCTTGATTTGAAGCAGTTATACAGGCTTTTATATTTTCAAGTTTGGATTACTGTAATTCGTTGTATCTACGGCTTCCTCTTGTTATGGTGAACTGCCAAAATGCAGCAACTAGGATTTTGACTGGGAGTGGACCAAGTTGCAGGTCAGTGCAGTTTAAGGTTGTAATAGGTTTAAAAGGGGTTTTATTTATTTATTAAAGGTCCCCAAATCTCGTCTAAAGTCCAAAGGGGATTGTTCCTTCTCTGTTGCTGCACCCTGCCTCTGGAATAACGTGCCATTGGATATTAGATGCTGAACTACATTGGGTCATTTTAAATCACGTCTTAGGCATATGACTGAGTCAGCATTACACCTTGTTTTACTGTTGTCTTGTGGTTTAATGTATTTTTGGTTTGGTGTTTTATGTTTTTGGTTCTTTGCTATTTATGCTGTTGAAATGTTGTTTGAATGGAAAGCACTTTGGCCAACTCGAGTTATTTCTAAATGTGCTACCGAAATAAATAAAATGAATTAAGAACCAATTGCTGTGCTCTTGTAGCGTATACTTCAGGAATGGGATTGCTCAAATCTCAACAGTGGAAATGTTTTTTCTATATAGCCTGAGTATAAGCAAAGTCTTTGAAGCTTGTAGCTGTAAAATATAAATAACAGTTTAATATATCTTTCTGAATTAATTTGAAAGCTTTCAGTCCTTTTAAAAGCTGTTCTTATTTCAAAAGAGCTGAATATAGAATCGGGTGAGGTTTGTGGAGCTGCCATGTACACAATTTCCTGAAAAGCCTTGGATCAAAGGAAATTGAGGTCCAAACACCAGCACTGCCTAAAGATGGACTGAAGCCATAATAAGTAGATTGCGTAACAGTGTGCCAATCTTTGTGGTGTCTCTGGAGTGGCTTGTATGATTGTATGAAAATGTGCTCTTTTACTCTGCTATTTATCTGGGTTTTTGTTATTGCAGGGGTCTGTATTTATTTCATATTAGAAATGATTTAGGGGAATCTTGTAAATGTCTGGGTCATATTTGGTCATCAGCAAAAAAAAAAAAAAAAAAAAATATATATATGTTGTCAAAATAATGCAATAATATATAAATAATTTTAAAATAAAAAACAAATTTAAATATCTTATTTTTTAAAATGTAATATATACAGTGTGTGTGTGTATATATATATATAATAAAAACAAAATTCTCATTATTACATGCAAAAAAATATCATTACTGTATGTATCAAATTTATTTTTTCACATTACAATAATGAGATAAAGGGTGTGGGGTAAATGTGATTTATTGAAATTAAAATAATTTGCCAATGCATACACAATGTTCTAAAAATATTAATGAATAATATTTAATAAAATAGGCTTTATTTTCTTATAGAGTAAATTATAATTTCTTACTAAATATAATATATTGTTTTCTATTATTATTTTGCAGTAAAATGTTCTAAAAACTGTTTTGCTTCGTGATTTTACACAACAAAAAAAACAGAATCTCCTCCTAGATCAGCCCTTTTTTTTACTTGCAAACACAGAGTGTTTTTAATGTCACATCTTAGAATATCAATGTTAATGTGGAGTCAGCATTTGCCTTTAATATTTAAATAAATATGACTTAATAAACATGGAGCCATTCTGAATCAGCCCTCTTGCTCAGGACGTGTTTGCAGAAGGGACCCTTGGCTGTTTTTTGCCGCCCATGCAAAGAGCAGTGATTGGCTGATGTGTAACATTCTGACCCTGGGGTCAGCCATCTAACTGTCAGACGTCACTGGAAGGAATTTTGGGGATGTGTCTGGAAGACAAAGCCAGCATACATCTATCCTGTCCCTAAGTCCCTGGATTGTCTAGTGTGTAGGCGTGCAGCACATATCAGTGCTTTCAGAGCTGGTGTGTGCGCAGCATAAGAATGAATTTGTATAATTGAGAAGCAAAATAACAGACAGTTGATTCATAGAAATTATTCGTTTTTATGTCAAAGAAAATAATATTTTGCGAGCACATTCTTCAGTAAAGTTGACAGGTGCAAATCATACTGATGTAGTCAAGTCAAGTGGATGGTAGGTTATTTTTTCCCTTGTTGGTGACATTTCCAAATGAATCACAATCAACACCAACTTCAATATCTATAATATAGGGTAGTCTACTGTACCAGTAGCCATATATAGATTATTATTTTTCCATTAGAAAATTATCATCAGCTAGATTATATTTTTGGTCTCAGGTCGAGTCAGCCATATTGGAGCGAGCGATTCAGAACTGCAGCAGCCAGCGTTGGGAAGCCCGATTCATTTACTGTATCGGTTCGTTCGACCCGTTCGTTTCAGCGAACCGATTCACTGATTCCTTTGAGTCATCATTCAAGGGTTCCCTTGAAATTCGCTGCATATCGCTATGTTTTCGATTAAGTTTATACAAAATGTAGATTAATGTTAAAAATGATTTGCATTTGATGCTTTCACTTGAATTAGATAAAGATTTTTGTCTATTTTTTTTTTTTTTTTTTTTTTTTAAACAGACAAATTTCCTTAGCGTTATAGTTATCATGTCACTCACATACATTTTAATTGTCAATTTTCTTCCTTGTACAGTCCATTGATTTGCAAACGCTTTGCGAGTCGGTTCTAAAGAACGATTAAAAAGATTCGGTTCCGCATAATAATTCATTCGCGAATCGGTCATACCTATCAGCAGCGAGTGAGAGCAAGAGGGAGGATTCCGGCTTCAGATCCACTACAGACCCCACGGAGCCTGGACGGACCCACAAACAGCGTTAACACGGGATACAAACCTAAGCCCAACATTACAGGGTGTTTATCAAGAGGGCGCGTTTTTGGAGACATTCGATGAAAAGAATATGGTAAATATCGGTTCCTTGTTAAGAATGCACGTTTTATATTTGCTATAATAATTGCAATAAGTGTGTTAGCCTGGTAGCATAGCGTGAGGGGCTCGGATCTGCACTTGGACATGAAGAGTGGGCTTTCCTGGGCCAATTTGACATGTTGTGTTGAATTAGATTGTGAATGCGAGGCGTGTTATTGCATTGCAGCGTGCTTAGGATTCCCTTATCGTTATGAAATTTCTGATAAAAGTCAGCTATGCACGGTTTTGCAAGACAAAATGCTCCTGGCAATGCGAAAGAGACCATACCCAGCAATTTTAAGCCATTCCCAGTGTTTTTTTTTTCTTCACGGAAAATGCGTCGTGTCAAATTTAACACCAATCTGCATGTTTAATAACCCGGTGTAAATATGTCTTGATCGCTGTTGGATTGTTATCTTGAGTTAACTGTGTTGTGTTAGGGTCTGTGCTGTGTATTGTTGTCAGACTGTTTCTGTTCACATGGTGAACTGAAAACAATAACAAAAGACAATGCAAACCAATTTTGTGCGCAGACAAGCTTTATTAGCATTTGCCCTATGATGCTCTCTACCAATATTATGTATTTTCACTTAATGACTAGTTCTGATAAAATGCAGTAATTTCGCTTATTTGTTAGGGAAGCTTTAGCCCAATCTCGGATAGCCTACATGGTTTAATATTCTGGAGGGTTGAACTGGTTAAATTCAATTCGATTATTGTTTTATAAAATAGAAGAAAAAACTTATTGGAAAAGCTACAATAATTAGCAAGTAGGATGTGATATCTGTCCACAACCATATTAAATTATTGATCTGTCTATTAAAGTTTTATTCTTTATTCTGCTTCTTTTCTTTTTATGCTGACTTAGAAATTCGTGAACGAATCGTTCTTTTGAGGCGGTTCTTTCTATTGAATCTCTTGAACCGCCTCGCACAACTTTTCTGAACGATTTGTTCACGAATCAGACTGATTTTTTTTTTCCTTAAATCAACATATAGGCTTATACGAACCAATTTGGTTTAAAAATACAATTTTATCAAAACGTGGGAAATCTAAATTACGTAAATAACCTTGAAAAAAAAAAAACCCTAATGATGCAGATTGCAGAACCGGTTGATTGCAAGGACCTGTTCGAGAGAGCCGATTCACATAAATGAGTCACTAGTAAGTGTTTGCTCTTCACCTGCTTTTTATGGATGTTGACCAATCAGAGCAGCGTTATGTGGTGGGCGGGGCTTCTATAGGCGTGTGTATGTGTGGGTAGCAGGAATCCTTTGCAGGTATTCTCTAGCATTACGTCATTAGCACAGGTAAGGAGCACTGAGGAAGAAGCCTGGAAAGGTACATGGAAATACATCATGCAGTTCTGGAGTTTTCTAAGTTGTGCTAGTGCAGGTACGTGAGTCTTTGTTATAGTGCTGACATTAATCACAGGGGCATTGTGTAATGGTAATCATTCATTATTTACATGCTGCTCAAAGACAGGAAGAGGGTTTCTAACAGGCAGCTTTAAGGGTCGGAAGCTTATTTCACATATATATAAAACCCATCCAGGTGAAGCATCTCATTTGAAAACATTGCTTTGCGTACTCGCATATGGGCTCATCTATAAAACAAAGGGCATTTTTTCTGCTTCAGGGTGGAGTAGAGTTACCTCAAGCCATATTTCATATTTCCAATGCAAATGTGATCGGAAGAACTCCAGGAGGCTTGGCTTGGTGTGGAGCTGCGCTCGAGGCTATGTTTTTATATGGTGGTGTATTTTCAGCAAGCCTCGATAATAGTCCTCAAATACTAAATAAAAGAGCCTGTGTGTATAGCCATTTTCACTGTTATTGCTTAATGTACACGATCCTGCAAATGTTTTAAAGAATGGTTTGGTTCATTATTTTGGTTTGAGTAATGGTAGGATGGTAGTGTCTTTAGCTTGTTGTGGTCTTTTACATGGTGGTTTAATGCTGTTTATCTGTGTTATAATTGATTAGGTTTTGGTTTTAAATGTCGTTCGCCATATGCAGGTTATGTGTAATGCATTGCAACATTTGTTTAGAACAAATTCCTGTGTATTTGACAAGTCTCAACATAGCTTTGGTCCGCTGCAGGAATTGGAATGATCCACCAGGCAGGCACAGCGAATGTTGCTTATACATTAAATCAGCATTGATGTAAGGTTTAGAAACCTATACTGTTGATGTTTTAAGAGTTTAGCCTACATAATTTTCAGTAACCTTACAGTGAACTTGGATTGAAGAGTAAAGAGACCATTAAAGGAATATTACGGTTTCAATGCAAGTTTAGCTCAGTTGACAACATGTGTGTTGATTATCTAAAAAAATTACTTTCACTCTTCCCTCTATTTTTTTTTCTGCAAAACCAAGATTGAGGCACTTGGAATGGAAGTGAATGGGGGCAAGTTTTGGCAGATTATGTATTATTTGAGCTGTCAAGCTGTTTAATGAATCATTGATCACCTTCATTTTAGGTGTTGTGTTGTGTCATTGCATCAAAGTTGTACAATTGAACATAACTTTACAGAGAAAAGCTCAAGCCATGATTATTTTTATTTTTTTTACACAAAATCACGTTAATGCATTTTGTTTACATCTTGTGTCTATAATTCTGTTTAACACATTGGCCCCATTCACTTCTATTGAAAGTGCGTCACACTCACAGTAACCTATATTTTCATCACTTTAAAAGAAAATGAGGGACAGTGGAAATAATTTTTTTGTGATAATCAACATATGCCACAAATGCTGAGCTTAACTCGCTGATCCTGGAATATTTCTTTAAATATATTACCGTTATAAATGTTTGTTGTTGTTGTTGTTGTTTTGGAAAGAAAAAAACTTTTACATTTATTATTTAAAAAATATCTATTTCAAATAAATGCTGTTATTTATTTCGAATGTTCTAGTCGTCAAAGAATTCTGTTTTCTGAATTCTGAACTGTTTTCAATATTGATTTGTCAGTAATGGCTGCTGAAATGTATATTTGTCATCTCAGGAACAAATCAAAATATATTAAAATAGAAAAGTTATTTAAAATTGTAATGTTTTACAATACACATATCTTTACTGTATTTTTTATGAAATAAAGGCAGCCTTTTTTGAGACACTTTTTATCAACAGCATAAAAAAATCTCACTGACCCCAAACTTTTGAATGGTAGTGTAGTTATTGAATACTTCCATGTATATATTTTGGTTTATTCAGTAACTGAACTATAGCTAATTAAATCATATGGTGGTTTGTCTGACATTGTAAATATAGCTATCAGCATTTTGATTTACTCATGTTGAATCATGTGTATTGTTCGACTATTGTATCGCCTTCAATGTTTACTAAAATCGGAATCTTTGTTCTACTGTCAGTCTTGTATCTGATATTGATCGATGAGTGTTGACTCAGTGATGGCTCGCGTAGATGAATTTTTTTTGCCTGCGTGGGTGAATATGTATGTTACCATGACTCCAGAAGCGCATCAGGAAAATTTGGTAAAGAAGATCCAGTTTCTCCTACCTGAAGTGCTGCTCAACCGAGCATTGGAATTGTCAGGTGTGTATTATTAAGCCAGGGCATGATGACTGGAATGTGGATTTATTCAGCTCAGCCAGGCCTCAGGGTCTTTCCTCTGGGCTATTCATTAAGGGAATTATCCTGGGCTGCTTTTAGGCCGTAGGGTGACATTTTCTCTGTCATTATTACTATTGATTGGCTGAGGTCAACACAAATAGCAGCGATGAGACATTTCTGTCTGAATGATTTCTTTTTAATGGTGATTTTTACTTTTCAGGGAATATAGTTTTTGGGAGATACTGTTCTGATCACATCATCTCAGTGGTTCTGTGGTACCCGAAAGAAGATATTTTGACAAATGTGGTGTCTTTTGAGTCCAAACAAGGATCACTATGGACAAAAACATTCTTCAAAATACTTTTATGTTCCACAGAAGAAATAGTCAGAGGAAGGGTGAATAAAATGCTGACTGATTTGTCATTTATGGGTGGACCATCCCTTGAAGTCATCAGTGGTAAAGCCCTGTCATCTTGCATTGATTCAGGGCCCCATTTACACTTTGTATTAAGATGCGTTTCGGTCGATGGAATCATTAGATGAGGGAGACACATTCCCGTTTACACCTGGTGTTTTAAATCCGTCTCTTTTGTCCACTTCCGTCCTGATTTCTTTGAGGGGAGGGTTGATAGGCATGTAAATTAAATATATGGGCTTTTTCAGATCTTTTGAGCTAATGGACGAAATAAGCTCATGCAATTTACATATGAACACGAAAGGAGACGACGGAAAAACACAGAAAGCAGCAGCTTTTGTTTCTGCTCTGAAAGCCACAAGCCTGTTCCGAACGCTGTCAGTGTGTGTGTTAGAAATCAAGAATGGTGAGAGAACATTGTGCTTGGTATGTTTTTCATCTTGAAATTAAACTTAGGTCTTCAGACAACAAACTTTAAATCCCGTCTGTCTAGTGCGCTTCCCATAATATTTACGCATTAAGTCAGTAGGCGGAGAGTAGGCAGTCTTCTGTGGTTGTTGGAACGCATTCAACCACATGAGCGTCTGCACCATGAAAGCAATCCGGTCAATGCGTTTTCAACTACCTTTGGAAGTGGTCGAAAGTGGACAGGCTCAACTTTTTGGACCCCGTTTGCACCAGTATTTGGCGTCGTCCACTTGTGATCCAATTGACGAAGACGCTTCTTAATACCAGGAATAAACAGGGCCTAATTAAAGTCATCTCACCATCTGTACCTTAAAACTGGTCTCAATTCAGCCTCTGTCAGTCAGCAGCACCAGCGTGATGAGTCGTTATGGCACTGTCACAGAGCTGTGACTGCTGAGAGGAAAGATAAGAGGTTAAGAAACGGGTGAATTTGTGCGCTGTAAGCAGAAGGGGGGCTTTCAGAAGGGTTTGCACTGATGGATGTCTTTTGTAGATGCTGTTGAGAGGGGTTAATCCTCTCCTTGCTGTCTCTCATTCTTACCCTTCCTTCTCCCCTGTGGCTTACTCTCCTCCTATCCTAAAAACACATCTCTCTCTGTTATGCTTTTGACTCTATTTGTACTTGCTTTCAAGAAAAGCAGAAGGGATACAATTCTGACCAATAATATTTTGATGTTAATGTGGCTGATAAATGGCATGACATATTAAAATACTTTTTTGTCTAAATAAATTTAAATAGAAAACTACCAATTAATTGTTTTTAATGGTGCAAGTAAATTTAGACATCACGCAATTATAATATACAGTATAAAAAGATTATATTCAATTTGAGATTTGCTGAGCATTACATTTAACAGTGTTATTAAATTATTATTTTTTTTAAGTGAGTGTAAGATGACTGCAAAAGCATTTAAATGTACAAATAGAGGACGTGCAATTACATATTTACTATTTATCGATCCCAAAAAACAACAAAAATCTTGAATATCAGATGACAACCTGATATGGTACAGATATATATTGTGCATTTCTCAAAATATTCCAATGCAACTTCCTGTTTGCATTCGTCCATTCATTGGAAAAATTAGTTTGAGGATTTTAACAGTTAGAAAGATATTTTCCGCTTTGCTCTCTGAGCATAATGTTTAGCTTGCTTCTAATCTTAGTTTTCATGTTATTTCCTAGATTTATTCTTTGTGTAAAATGCTCTGGGTGTCATAATAACTTGGCATCAGCGTTTCATAATAACAACTGATGTTCTCAGAAAACTTGTGCAAGATCATTTGGCTGTTACTCAATAAGCAATAAAGGCATCATTAAGATATTGGCTGTCATCCCTCTTTAGTCTTGCGTAGTTTTGCTTTTTTATTAAGAGTTTTGTTTTTTGTTGGAAAATCAAAATAAAACCAGCTTCTCATGGTAGAGTTTCTGGTCCAAGCTTGTCATTTATGGTCCAAGTTGGTGTAGATAGCTGTTATGGCTGGAGGTTGATCTTTTAGACAACCTTGTTCCATCAATAAAGAAGCTGCCATATTCCAAAAATCCGTTTAAGTTAGTATTACATGTTTTTGTCTTATATTTATTTACAGAGACATTTCTTTTATATTCCTGTTGAAAACATTGCTGTAGCATGACTGTCACTTTTTGGAATTGAGCACTTTCTCGGATTGGTGTGATGAATCAGTCAGGAGATTATGTGAGCGATAACATCTCAGCCTCTTCTCCTGCTCTCACTCTTACAGTCTCACAGTCAGGCCTGGAGCTACAGCGCAGCCTATTACAATAGACGAATGCGATGTGTGTGTTCATTTATGACAATTTACTGATCTTCTCTGTGTTTGTTTCTCTGAGCTGTCTATTTTTCACAATTACTGTCTGCTTTGCTTCTATTTCCCTCTAGTGCTATGCGAGCTTTAGGTTGATTGCCAGTTTGATAGCTGCCTGCATTTATGAAAAGATCTCACTGGCATTAACTCTAAAGCTGAACATAGTTCACAGAGTGAAAGTTGGTCGCTGGCAGAGAAAAACAAACCAGATTTCTTTAGGTGTTGTGGGGTACTGCAGTGACCTTTGAATTAAGTGCAGTTTTACTTATCATCACAGTTACAAAGTCTGACCGCCTTTTTGTTTATTCACCTTTTCAGCGGAATGCAGTGTGAAATACTGATGCTTTGAATAGCTGAAATGCCCTGCATTCCAATTAAAGTGCAGTGAAATTCAGCATCTACAATGAAAAGATTATCCAGCTGTATAATGAGATGGCTTTACTGTGGTTGTGATCGTCGCTCAGCCTCTGGCTGACCTGCAGTGGGCTCAAGAATGACCTCATTCTCTGCTTTTTGTATCACTCTGTCCTTTCTGTGTTCTATAGTTTCATGCTAATGATCCTCGGACATAATTCCATTCTATTGTGTTATGTTGTGTTCCAGACAAACATTTTTTATGTTCAGTTTGTTCAGTTTTTTTTATCACTGGTCAGAATTCTATATTCTATTCTATTCTATTCTATTCTATTCTATTCTATTATAGACACAGAAATGGAAACCTTTAAAACCCCATTAAATGGCTTAATGAGGGCAAGTTTCATTCATGTGTTGACATATTTATCGTATTTTCCAGAAAATAAGTCACACCTGACTATAAGTTGCACCTGGTCAAAATTGCATTGTTGAAAAAAACAAAAACAGATTGCATCGCATCTGTGTATGTCACATTTTTTTGTAAATTTTGAAATAATGTAACATACCAAAAAGTTGATGAAACATTTACGAACATTCATTATAAATGTTCGCATAACCTAATAGACTGGTCTGGGTTTTAGAATTTCTAGTATCGGTCTAGTAGCAGTATCTGTGCTTAGTTGTAATTTCATATTTTTTCCCTGTTTGTTTTCCTTTTCTGTGTCAGTGGTTGTTTCAGATGCATTTATCATTACGTGCACATAAACACATAGTCTTGACTGTAGTTGGTGATTTGAAGTTGAAGTTGAATGTGTAGATTACCAGAGCAGTTGACAGCTAGAGGGCTCTCTATACACACACTTGTGCTTAAACATACATCCAATGCTTTTGTATAATGAAGATTATTTCTGCAACTGTATAAACTCTAATATGATTCTGTTATTTTTTTGCAGATATTTCAAGGATATCATATTATGCAGGTAAGACAACTTTCCCTTTTACTTTCCCTTTCTCGCTTTCTCTCTGAAATGGATTTCAAATTGATCGGAGGGGGGGGAAATGTCAACCTAACCTTAATCCACCATTTACTGAATGTGAATTGAGTAGAGCGTGTTCTCCTATAAAGCAGATCAGTACATTCTGTTCCAAAGCCTGTCAGCTGCCTTTGGGCTGCCCATATGACAATGGAGCTGCATTTTAATTCCCCCCATAACCAGCTTTTCTCATTTGATGTATTATTCATTTATGTAAAAACACTTTTTAATGCTGTAAACTCTCAAGCTTTGGAGTTTTTTTTCTTTCTTTTTGTTTTGTATATGTTTTTGCTCATACCCTTGTTGAGGGAGTGTTGTTCAAGTCTAGATGTGTGGTTTGCTGGTGCATCTTCATTCATAGTTTTCTGTGGATCAGATTCAAGATGCCCAACCAATCAGCTGATGCTTCATATTTTTAACCTTGTTTCTTTCCATCACCAAGGGCATTACTGTTGGAAGGAAGGAGGGCCTTTTTAGACAGTAGGGTTCCTGTGTGTCTGTTTGGCATCTATGGAGACCATTATTAAGCACAAAATGGGGCCTATTAGCTGATATTTGAGAATGCGGTTAGTATAGCAGGAAATGACCTGTTTGCCCTCCCTATAGGGAACGAGTGCTTGGAATGGTAATGAATATCTCTGGCAAACATGGCAAGGTGAAACTCTTTAAATAACAACAGCAAATTATTTTCTGCATTATATGCTTTGAAATCAAACGGTAAGTTAAATTATAACAAAATAATGCATAAATCTGCTGGTACAGGTCTTGTACTGTACTCCGTACAGGTCAGGAAGAACTGTTCTTCCTCTACTAAGTTTCTTGACCTTTGTCTGTTTTGATCATCATCACTGTATTTATCCATAAAAGACAAGTGGTCAGCATTTCTCCATTCTCTTTTCAGCACTCTCTTAATAGTTATATATATATATATATATATATAGATAGATAGATAGATAGATAGATAGATAGATAGATAGATAGATAGATAGATAGATAGATAGATAGATAGATAGATTGAATATCAATTCTAGAGATTTGTTTTACATTGGAAGTGCACATTTTATCAAGCCAAATAACACTACTTTGTTCACAAATAAAGAAATAGTTTGAATTATCATTAAAAAGGTGTGAACCAATTATTATATAAAATATAATACAAATATAAACTGAAGAGAATCAAAGAGAATCTGCTGTCTTATTTTTTTTTTTACTGATTTTTAAAAAGGTTTTTCAGTAAAATTCAGATATATTTTTTTTTGTGGATGTTATTTACTACTATCATTAAATCGTGATATCGTCTGCATTGTATCTTTCATTTTAGATATAGACAATGCCATTACAGACTGAATTATGGTAAATCTCTGATATATTTTTTGTGTTTGTATAGTAAATAGCACAGAACCGTTTCAGTTAGCTGTAGTTTGTAATCTGAAAAGGTATGTTTGGGATTACACAACTTCTGAACTATTTCTTCAGTACATTGCCATAGTACCTTATAGAGAGTTCTTCAACATGAAAAACAGTGTTGAAGTTATGTAAATTGCAAAGCTTGATGATGCACTTGTTTGCTAAAAAAAAACTTTAGCTACATTTGCAGCGATGTTTCATCGTTTATTTATGTGCATCTCTGCAAGTATGGGCTGTTGTCAAAAACAGGAAACAGGCTTCCTTCCTTTAGCCTTTGTCAGGTAGCTGACGGACATTCCTTCAAGTCGCTCTCTACATGAAACTCCACAGCTGTCCTGAAGAGCCACAGACAGCCTCTTGATGAAGCATACAATATAACATTTCTATCATTATTCATGAGGTGATTAGGGGTTCTTCGAAACGATAATGCTTTGTATTTAAATGTGCAACACGATGCCGAGAATGTAAACGGAAGCCGGACCGCCCAACTGAATAATCCTGGTCAAACCCTGACCCTGAAAAACCTGCTCGGCTGCTTCTTTTAGCTTGGTGGTCTGTGTTTTGTAAACACAAACTGGTCAGCCAATAGCAGTTGGTTTCATAGGACTCATTAGCATATTTAAAGAGGCCCCTCCTCTCATTTCAGTTGGCCTGATTCTCTCTCTCTCTCATCCCTCCCTGTTACACATACTTTCTCTCCTGACACACTCTGCCGGATTGTGAAACTTACACACGCCGTCACCGCAGTCTCTCTTAATCTAGATGAACCTCAGAAAGGCAGCTAAAAGGAAGCATTTTAGCATGTGAGGATTATTCTTGTCGACATTTCTGCTTTTCCTCCAGCCTTGCCTGCCGCATCCATTCTCTGGAATACTCCGGACAGCTGTGGGATTTCCCGGTCACTTTTGGATGTTTTTCCACTGCTCTTGTTAGTGGTTTTCGAAAACAAGACCAGCACACCTTGCATATCTACCTGGCGTCCACCCTCTTTCCCATTACCACATGGTCTTCTGGATCACTTCATGTTTTCGCACTTCTGGATTAGAGCATCCGTCAGCTGACCAATCACCTTCCTGTGACCTCGCACTACGCCCCGCCACAAGCCTTTGAGGGCCATCCCTGGTGGCCTGGTCAAAGTGCGTTGCGGTGGGCCGGGGTCACCCCCTGCTCCCTATGACTGTGTCAGGGAGTCGGAGAGCCGCTGGGCCTGGGAGAGAGACGAGAGAGGAGGCCAGCGGATGGAGAGCAGCGGCTGCAATCCCTTCCCGCTGTGCTGGGCACGAGGAGCCAGCGTTTACTCCTACCCTCCCCCTCTGCCAAGTATGTCACCCACATACAGCACTGCAAACCGCTTCCACGATACTGTTTCACGCTCGATCTGTTTTACAGGATGTGGAGTATTGATTTAAAGGAGGTTGAGGAGAAAGGTGTAGGAGGTCCGATATGACCTCTCAGTGGTTTTCGTCTCTAGGTTTTTGCTACTGTCCTTTATTGTGGTATTTGCTCTCAATAGAAGTGCTTTTGAATTGGGTTTAGTTTAATATCTCGGCAGATGCCTTCTAGCACATCATCTATATTTGTAGGGCTGTGCCGCTACAGTCTTACATTGTTTATTGCACTTATTTTTCCACACAATATTGCATCAGTCCTTCATGTTTTAGAGTAGTTTTATTTATGGTACGAGATAAAAGTGAAGCCAATAGCACAAGAGATTCACTCACTCGTGTTTGGTGAAGTATCAATCATGATCTGTCTATGATATTTTGTGTAATGTATTGTGAGATAGTTGGCCATTCCAGCCTTAGTTTATACCGGAGTCGACAACCTGTTAGACCTTCAATTTATTTTGCTAAATGGATTAGACTACTGTTCAAAATTTTATTTATTTTTTTTGAAAAAATGTAAGTATCTTATGCTCACTAAAGCTGTATTTATTTGATTAAAAATACAGTAAATACATGAATTAATATTGTAAAATTAAATGTTACTCCAGGTTTCTTCAGAAATCATTCTAAAAATCTGGGTTGGTGCTCAATAGACATTTCTTAATATTATCAATGTTGTAAATGTAATATTTTTGTGGAACCTTTGATTTTCTTTTTCATAAAGTGCATTTATTTGAAATAGAAATCTTTTGTAACATTATGAATGTCTTTACTGTCTGTTTTGATCAAATTAATTTATCCTTGCTGAATAGAAGTATTAATTTCTTTAAAAAAAAAAAATCGTACTGACCCCAAACTTTTGAACAGTAGTGTATAGTACCAGACTAGGCAGTTTAGTCTTAAATTTGTATCGCACATCACTTACATGAGCAAGGGTCAGATTTTAATTTTGACAAATTTTTATTTTATTCACGGACCAAAGATTATTTTTTACTTGCATTTGCCACTGAATGTGTGGCCTGTATGCCTATGTTTACCCTTCCTGATTCCAAAAGTTGATTTATACTGTTGTCCCGTGTACAAGTCTGGGCAAAGATATTAAAATTTGCTTATTTCTTTCAATTATTAATTATTTTTTGACATGGTTTCAATGAAAAGCAGCCCCACTGGAGCAGGGAGTTTCGAAGGATCTTTTCTGTATTATAGGACTGAGAAATCAACTCACTGTCTATGAGCTCCAACTCATTAGGCTGAGTTTAATGAACAATCAGAGAGCCTGATTATCTCTCCGCTGACATCAGTGCAAGAGCAGTCATGTAGGTGGAGCGTAGCTTCATTACTGAGGGGTGAATTCCCACCTGAGCTACACTGTGTATGTTGGAAGCTTGGCTCATACGAAAATACCAAATATATCGTTATTTATTGTCAGTGAGATCTGTGAGTTTCATTGTGTGGCTGATGCATGGTACTGATGCAGAAATATTTACACTTGTATTTTATTGTATTTATTTTACTGGCTAATAGGCATTCCCGATATTAGCTTTCCTACAGCACATACTTATCTAATTGCTGGGAAATCACCATTTGTTTATAGCTGAGTTAATCAAATCTCAGCAATACTGGTGTTAATTGGAGATTATATGCCTTTACAAATGAATATACCAAAGGCACACAGCTTGACAGCCACTTTCAATTCTTTTCTCACATTTACTCTTGGGCCCATTTCACACAGCGATTGCAGTTTGCTGCCCACTGCCACTCAAGCTGCACTCGAAATTGTAATTGTATTATTTTATCATAAATTTCATTTATCAAACATCATTTTTTTTTTTTTTTTTTTTTTTTCTCTCTAACTGTCCAGGCCATAGATACAATCAGACCTCCTGCATGGCTAGCTTCTCTCCACCACAATCAGACAGTTTCCTTTTTCTGTGCACCAAATACAGATTTTATAGCCATTAAAAGATGATAATTAGTAGTGTGTGTTTTTTTTTTAATGCAAGTGGTTACAAAAAATGTATGTAACTTCATTTTAAACATATTTTTTGTTGAACTTAGTTTTTTTTTTTTTTTTTTAGCTATCAAATCTAATATATTGAGTGATTCCAATATTCAAGTCTGTGTTTTTGAGTAAATGGAAAAGACCTGTTTTTATTTGACATTCAGTTATGTTGTAGCCTAGAATTAAAAGATGGAAGATACTTGTTTCTGCACCGGCATTAGCAAAGCTGTTGCTCATTAGACACAGCATCATTCATTATGGTCTTTGTACATATAGCCATTCACAACCTAACCATAAGCTCTACTCTTCAGCACAATGGTTACCATAAAACCTTCAGCTTAACAGAAACTCCTTTAAATGTCAAAATTTACTGAACATTAAACATTACCAGGTCTTTCCATTCACTCAAAAACACATAAAATAACACTTCATTTCAACATTTACTCTCCTGATCCAGCCATGTGCAAAGCATGCTGGGGAATAAAAATCCTCCGTCCAGTTTCAGTTAAAGCAACAAAAATCAATTGCGTAATCTCAACACAAATGGATTAAGTAAACTTCAATTTTAAATTTAAGTGGATTGAACCCAATGCAGTTAAGTTAGGACAAAATGTATAGCAATTGTGTTACATTAGCTCATTTTAATTAAGTAATTTGAACAAGCAGCAAAATCATATTTTTCAGTGTAGATTTAGTAGCAATACGGTGTATTACACATAAAAAGTTGGAAACTGACCTCTGTTAGCCAAGGGCAAAGAAATGAGGACACAGTGAACGCTATGTCCAGGGCAAAAGTACATGAAGAGGAACAAGAAAAGAGAGATGAAAACTACACCTTTTCTTTTGTCACACCTTTCTCATGTCCAAGGGTTTGAGATCTAATAAGGCAAATAAATGTCAGTCTCTCTCTCTTTCTCTTTTTCCTTCCAGCTCCTGTCTGTAAAGAAATTGAGTTGGAATTGGGATAAACCATTCCTGTCTTCGAGGCGTGTGTTTGCTGCAAAGAATCTGTATGTCTATTGATGTCATCTTGTGAGAGGAGACCGAATCCTCTACCTATGGGTCTGTGCAGAATTACCCCATGAAAAGAGTCTCTTTAGTCATCTTCTAAGTTTAACCTATAGCTGTGGAGGAGCCAGTGAAATAAACCTTAAGTGAGAAAGAGATATTGAAAGAGACCACTCTCACTATCAGATGGTCTCAGCTTACGTTTCTTGAGCTCAGATACTGGAGCTTTTTGTGTGGTGTCCAGTCTCTCAGAGATTGAGTTCTTTGAAAAGACTATTGCTGGGAGAAAGATAAGGTGAAGGCACAGCACATGCGTACTAAAATGAGTGCAGTATGACACCAATGTGTCTAAGCAATGACTTTAGTTTGATCTAAATTATGTAGTTTTAGCATGTGTGGTCAAATTTTGTTTTGTTTTTGTTTTTGCTTTGCTTTGACTTCGGCTTCGGCTTTGGCTTCAGTTTAGACCAGGCTTGTGCAAAATTCAGAATTTCAGAATTGGCCTCCATTCAATTCATGAATTGGAATTTGAATTGAATTTACTCCGCCCCACAGGACATTGAATTGAATTTGAATTGGAATGACAGGAAGTGGAATTAAATTCATGGCAATTCAAAGCAATTCCACACAGTCACACAACAGAAAGAATGTATTGAGTCTTGCATGCATTCAGTGTTAGGAAGGTTACTTTGGAAATGTTATTGCTTACTGTTATTAGTTACCCATTATAGATGTGGTTTGGATTACTTTATTTGGACAACTTTATCAATGCAAAGCAATTTCGTTTTAAGTTGATTAGTAACTAATTGAATTAAACATTTTACGTCAGTAATACAACTAAATACAATTACATTAATTTTGTAATTTAATAACAGAAATTTCATTTCACGTAACTATTTACTCCTCAACCCTGCATACATTTTGTTCTAAAATAGATATTGATCAAATTCTTGAAATAAATTACCCCCTCAATGTTGTTTAATTAGTTTTGTTCCAATGTAATTTTCATTTCATTTCAAAGTAATCACACAAACACAAAGTTGTTGTAAATGCAGTTATCATTTATTCCAAATGCAAAAAAAATTACTGAGCAACACTGTTGCATCTCATTCTCAATAGCTCCTCAAATGTTTTTTCATTGAGTCTGCACCGTTCTGGTCTGAATATCTTTCCTGCAACACTAAAGATTCTCTCAACAGGTGCAGAGTGAAGTTGTAAGGGACTTCTGAAACTTAAAAAGTCCAGTGTTGCCCATCAAATTGTGCTTTCAAACAAATGTCCACCTCAAATTATTTAGCAACCATTTTAAATATTTGGTTAAAGTAAAGCATTCTGGGAAATGGAGTCATGTTCCATCATGTTCCACAAAATTACAATTACAATAAATCAAACTTAATTATTTGTTCTGTGACTAGTGCTTTTAACATTCATTGCTAGGGGAAAACATATCCTTTTAAAGTAATCTGTACAAACTAATATAATTTATAATGCAATCATATCTGACATATACTGTAAAGCTTCATTGTTAAACACTTCACTTAAAATATGTATATGAATTTCTTTGAATTTTTGTTGAATTGCAATTCTGCTTCCTTTAATTCAAATTCGAATTGTAATTCTAGATCCTGTTTTTGACATCAATTCAAATTCAATTCAAATTCAAGAATTGAATTGGAATTAAGGAGTCATTCTCAATTCAATTCTGAATTGTGCACAAGCCTGGTTTAGACTTAGGGCATAAATTGTTATGAACACAGATGTTGTGATCAGAGTTTCTGTCTCATCATTTGCCATGTTCTTTTGAGCAACCATAATCCATAATACACATCTGACATTTGAAATGCTGTACACGTTTAAGTTGCATTTTAAAGTTTTGTATCACGGATCTTTTGTTTAGGCTGCAGTCCAATAAGAGAGGGAAGTATTTAGGGGGAAATTGATAACCATTCTGGCTACTGTATGACTGAGATTTTGGAAAATCCTACTGAACGCATCAAGTACTGAAACAAAGCTTCTCTCTCTTGCCTCTGATTCAGTCAAGGACATTCATCTGAATAATCTTATGCACAGTGAAACTACCTTTCAGTAATTTTGCTTGTTTGATTCAATGTAATGCCACTGGACCTATTTCCTCTATGGAAATAGCACAGCTAAATATAATATTCTCAGGTGTTACCGTGCAAGCTCTTGTGGCCATATTAAGTGTCAGGATTCATAACAGTTCAGGCTCAAGCAAAAGATTTGAAATTTGAGTTCCGTTGGCTTACAGCTGTTGTTTTTGATATTTTTGACTCCCCCACTTTGACTCTTCCAAACGATTGTCCAAGACAGTAATCCAAATAATTTGTATGTTTTATTATGTCACAGAATGTAGCAGAAATACAACATTCAGATGATATTTGCTAGAGTTTGAATTAACTGTAAATGCTAGGTGCCTTTGTTATCAGTCAGTTATGTGTGTGAACTCCTCCTCCTGACCAAGGTCCCATTGAACCACGTGTGTTTACTTGTGGGCGAGTGTACATTCGTGTGTGTGTGTATGTAGGCCGGTGCGAGTGAATGCAGTCTATTAGCTGGTTTAACTCGAGTGTTGTGATTTTAGGGCCGTTGAATCCAGGTCTTTGACTCATGATCGTCTTGTCAGGAAGTGTTGTGTATTCTCCTGGTCTCCTCAGGGCAAACGCACAGGAACTGTATCACCGGTTACGTGAACCATGGGCCAGTCTGGACACATTATGATAAGCAGGATGTGATGTCACACAGAGGAAGCTACTAAAATGTATTGTCTGTTTGAATATGTGAGGGCTGGAATTTGTGTCCGAAATGTCTACCAAAAGACTGACATGATGTTCAACGTGGATTTAACGTTTTGTTGACGTCCTTTGGACCCACCAAAGTGTATGTGTGCTTTGCACTTTAGTGCTTGCGTCAGTTCATTGTTTCTGTTTTTAGAGGGCCGTTTGAGCCCTGAACTATTGAGATCTGCGCTGGCGTGTACCTGCTGGCCCTTCTTCAGAAAAGGTAGGAGAGGAGTTCAAAATGAACTAAAACTAACTTAAAAACTGCTAGAAAATGGGTCTTTTGCACTTACCGGTTGTTTCACACTGATTTAATTTCCCATTTGCAGGGATTATTGTGTTGGTTACCTTAATTTTGTTTAACGTCATATCATTTTTCGAGTTATTTATAGATTAGGTAGTTATTATATACCAGTATCTCTGTGGAATGCTTGAAACTGATTGGTGAAATAATGAATGATGTCCAAGGCAACTGACCACTCATCTGCTTTGTTCAGGGTTTATTTTACTATAATGACCAATATGCTTAGCTGTTAACCATCATAATAGAGCTGCAGACAAATCGTGGGAATGTTTTGAGCTGATTTAGCTGACGTGAAACAGTCAGCCATTGTGGTGTTGACCTTGCGGCTTTGGAATGCTGTAGTTTGCGATCGTGGATTGTTGTACTTGAAGCTTTTTTGGCAGAATATCTGACATTATCATAGTCCCCAAGGCCACTCGTCTGGCATGCTTGCAGGAGACATCTGTCCCTCTGAGGTGTTGGTGTCTGGACCTTTTCCTTTATTTCCTCCTAGGAGTCCAACCTCCTGTTAGCGTCTGCAGTATCCTGCTGTAAATATTGTGCTGATCAGCCCTTCAGCTTTATCAGCGTTGATCCAAAGCTTTGGAATTGCATCGCTGTCGTTCATTGCCTCAGTAGTTGTGTTCAGGTGACACCTCTGAAGCGACTCGACTAAGAGCTTTCATTGTTTTTTGTCAGTGTGTTTTGCTTTATCTATGTGTTTTGCAATGGATGTAAATGTTTTGTGCTCTGTTAAATGTATTTTTCTTTTCTTTCTATTCTGAAAAAGAATATTCACTACTATAGCTTTCCCAAACACTAAAAATATTAAATTGTGGGTGTTCCTGCAAGCTTTTTCCATTTGATTGATTATCAGAACCAATGATATTAGGGGCTTTCGCACCGAATAGTTCTAGCAACTAGCCACTAGGGTGGTTCCCCGAGAACTAATGGTTCTAGGAACTCCTTTTGGAGGAACTAATTTAGCTCCTACTTCAGAGTAGGGTCTAACCCAGCACTATAGGAGCTATCTGAGTCATGAGTGTACGCTGATTGGCCGAACGCACGCGAAACACCAGCACCCACCATTTTTAAAAGGCAGTGTAAACACAGATTATAATTTGCAGATTATTATTTACTCCAGAAATTAACTTGACGAACACAGAAAACAGTTATAAAATGGGTAGAGTGTAAAACGGATAGATGGGCCTCTTAACCTTTACGCTAAGGAGAAAATCCAACGCAACTTTGAGGGGACCAAGCCAAACATGATTATGTATTTCTGCTCAGTTAGCGACATTGGATATCAACCATACGGCATACACTAATAACTTTTCATCACTGTCTACTTTCTATGTATAACAGTTCTATCGAATAAAGTATTAGACAGGACTGTTAGACATATCGTAAACTAATGAACACGGAGAATGCGAGCACTGTGTGCACTCTGGCGTTCAAAAGCGCCGTCAAAACAAAGGTCCACCGCGCCGTCAAAATAAAAATCACAACAACAAATTCAGATTTCCTACTGGCGGTGCGAAAACAACCAGGAAACCGTTCCTAGGGGAACTAAAATCGTTCCTAGTTCCTGCGGTGCGAACACGGCAAAATCCGGGTACTTCTGCCAATAGTTCTAGGAGCTATGAAAAGGTTCCTCCAGTGCGAAAGCCCCTATTATAATAATCAATTGTTATGTAACGATAAAGGATTTAGACATGTTTCTTATAATAATAATAATTGTAACACTTTTCAATGTAAGTTCACATTAACAAATGTAGTTAACTAATGTTATTACACGGCTCTGTGGAATAGCCTACTTGATTCTGATTGGTCAATAGCGCCATCCAACGGTATGTTATTCCCAGATAACAACCGCTCAAAACAGATAACGCAGGCTCATCCGGGTTACTGAAGTCAGCAGTGCTATACGCCTGCTAGGAATGTTTTTTCTTCGTGGAAGTTTTGTGTTTGGTGAGCTAATAAAATATTAAAACTCAGTCGAATCAATATTTTGTGTAGTTATTTAATTATGCCTTCCAGTATCATTTTGTGACTATTGTTTTGTACATTATTATTATGAGATACAAACAGGTACGATTTTAAAACAGTTTAATCTGAAATCAATATGTCTTGTCCCCATAATTATTTATGTGACGAAATGCTGTTTAATAATTGATATGAATGACTGTATACCGTATGTCCGTTTAGTTTGAACTTGCCGCGCTGCAACTGCTCTCTCCGCGGAAGCTGTGCTTTTAAAGCCTAATAAAATATTTCAACTCCGATCAATATTTCATGTCTAATTATTTACTTATGTGGCAAGTAGCCGTGTAATAAGCGGGATAATGTACATCCAGCCGGTGGTTCTCTCAAAATAACCCCCTTCAGGCTGATCAAGATCCTCATCATCCTGTCGGGGGTAATTTTGAGAGAACCACCTGGCTGGATGTACATTATCCCTTACTTAATTACTTAAATGGGAATATTTCATTATTTATAAAATTATATATATATAAATTTGTTCTCTGCAGAATATGACAGACAGTTAGCACCCACCAAAGCCATGGCAGCGGCTTACCTGGACCCCAACCTGACCCATGCCCTGAACCAGGGGGTCAAGCCTCGCTTCAGCGCAGGGATGGAGCGGACGGCAGGGGCTCTGGAGCGCGTGCTCAGAGTCTTCCACTACTTCGAGAGCAGTAGTGAACCCTGCACCTGGTCCAGCAACATCCGACACGGGGACTCAACTGATGTCAGGGTGAGTCCGCAGATCGACTGGGTCACCCACTAATTTGTTCTCCAGGATACACAATACAGAACTTTTAGGGATGACCATATCGTTTTCATCCAGGAGAGAGAAATGCAATGTCATGGTCTTATTGAGACTGATAATATTAGGGTTAGGGTGTTATGTTATTTAATGGGGGGCCTATTACTATTTGGTAAAAACTGAAATTGTTTACATTATATTATGTTATTTAGTGCTGTAGGAATCTTGAATCTAGGTTAAAAAATATACTATATATGCAACTTAAATGTTAATAATGTATTATATAACATTAACTGCCATTTATAAAACAAGTATTATTCATTGTTAGTTTGCTTTTTACACTAGTTTCACACATACACACAGATCAAGGCGTTTTTTAAATTCTGGGATGCGACACCACAGCTCACGCTCCCAGTGTGAAAGCTGTAATCAGTGAATCCGGTGTTACGCTTGCTCAAGGTAATCGGCCAATTGTTGTGTGCAAGAATGCCGGATCTACAGAGAACAGTCAAATAAATGCAAATATGCATACATAGAATGTATGTCGACTGTTGAGAGCATGTCAATACGAAAACAAAGCCAAGATATTTGAGAAAAGTGGGAAATCCTGGCTGGATGATTTAAGTTCCGAAAAATAAGGACATGTCTGGAAAAAAGAGGACGTATGGTCACCTTGTCGTCGAATTCTGTATGTGACCTTTTCTTATTCTTATTATTCTTATTCTTATTAATAATATTCTTATTATCTTTTGCTTTAAAAAACATTGCAAAAACATTATATAGATTAATTTCAGCCATCATGTTGGTTCTCATCCATAACATAAAAATAATCCATATTAAGATAAGTATGAGTAAGAGACACCATTGTTAGGAATGGCCATTGGAAAATGTATGTTATTGGTATCAGGCTATAATTTTTTATTATTCAATAATATAATTTTTCTTTCCAAAACTAGCAATAGAATTACAGTCATATTGTCATTATTAAATGCAAACAGACAATAGATAGGTCATCATATTAGCTTTTTTGGTAAATCAGTAATTATTGGTTACATGCTTTCCTTATTGTTAAAGGAGAACTCCGGTCAATTTTAACATTGAGCTCATTTTTTTGTACATTTGGAGTGCTGTCAGTACAGAGAACAACGACAAAAATCAGTGTTGCCTACACCAAGTTATCCTCTTTTTAAAATGTGCACCCTGTTGACTTCAATGGGGCAAGTTTTAAACCTGCTTTTAGCCTCTTAACATCCTTGATGTGTCATTACAAGTGCACAGGTCATGTGAGTGATTCCTTCTGAGTGAACGCGGGTGAATCTGACTGCAGTAGATGTGAAAGATATTAATAAAAATGATGTTTATTCAGCCAGCGCACATACCTGTATTTACATCCTGTTTTCGGTCGAAGTCCACAGTAGTCGATTGTCGAGTTCATGCGCGTGATCATAGGTACTAAACCTAGGCGCGTGAACTCGACAATCGACTACTGTGGACTTCGACCGAAAACAGGATGTAAATACAGGTATGTGCGCTGGCTGAATAAACATCATTTTTTATATATTTCTTTCACATCTACTGCAGTCAGATTCACCCGCGTTCACTCAGAAGGAATCACTCACATGACCTGTGCACTTGTAATGACACATCAAGGAGGTTTAAAACTTGCCCCATTGAAGTCAACAGGGTGCAAATTTTAAAACGAGGATAACAAGTGTAGGCAACACCGATTTTTGTCGTTGTTCTCTGTACTGACAGCACTCCAAATGTACAAAAAAATTAGCTCAATGTTTAAATTGACCGGAGTTCTCCTTTAAGAGGACTATTTTCAGTTCTAAATTGTGTATTTGTGATGTTTAATTGTTGTTTTTGAACTTTGTAGAAGTCTTATTAAATGGATAGTTCACCCAGAAATGAAAGTTCTGGCATCATTTACTCACTCTAATGTCGTTCCAAACCCGTAAGACTTTTGTTCATCTCTAGGACACAAATGAAGCTCTTTTTAATTAAATCTGAGAGATTTGTGTCCCTGCATTGACCGTCTACACAACTACCACTTTGATGCTTCAAAAAGTTCATAAAGAGATCGTAAAACGAACCCATATGTATCAAGCGGTTTAGTCTGAATACTGATTGATACATCTTATTGATGCATTATTTTTATTGATGCTGACACCACAAACATTCCTGTGTAAGACTAAAGATGATACTTCCTCTGAGCTTCATGCTTTTCAGCATTATTCAGAATACAGCTCTCCGTGGCCTAGAGCACTCGTGGTAAAACCCCCTCAGACAATGGCATGCTACTCTAAATTATTTAATGAGGTTGGTTTTTGAAGCCAAGTAGCCGTTGTTACTTCAAAGCGTATTGTCCCGCTTTCATCCCTCACACATCCGTCATCCTTCCAGTTTTATGCAGGTTTACATCTGATGCTCTTTAGTCGTATCAGGTCTGAACCTCATCCAAACCTGGCCCACACTAAATGATCAGATGTAATCTGTGGGAGTTTATTTAGGTGGTTTTAGTGTGATAAAGCCCTATGATTTATCTGTGTTTTTCCATTTTTAAAATGTTATTTGTTTTTTTTAGACACGCTACATCATGTAGTCCGATGTCTGTAAGGAAATTGAAAAGATAATGACCATGAAATATAATTCATCACACACTAATGTGGCTTATCAGTTCTTTCCTCATGGCTCATGCATTTTGCAATTTGCATAATAAATTAAATAACAGTTTTTCCATCCTGTTAGACATCATATATTATGCTACAGCAGACTCTTGAACATCCTGCTCGTTCTTGGTCTCATCTATCTCCTCTCGCACAATCCCACAGAACCAAAGAACTTACTGACCCCGTAATATGACACATTGATCAAAGAAAGATTCAACTGAAACTCTTCTGGCTTTGAACCGTTTCCTTCAGAATATTCTCTCAGATTCACTGAGATGTGTCCTGCTTTGAATATTTTAGAAACTCTATAGGGTACTATACGTTGTCACCAAATTGTTGTGTGTGTGTTTTCAGGGCATTATACAGAAGATCGTGGACATCCATAAGGTGAGGTGTGTGTCCTGCTTTGGTCTGCGCCTTTGCCAGCTGAGAACAGGTGAAGTTCATTGGCTCCACCCCGACATGGGCGTGTCTCATGTGAGAGAGCGGTACGAGCACAGCCATCCTCAGGACGACTGGAGGTGAGTCACTGTTTTTAATGCCAATATCATAACCATAAAAGCAATATTATGACTCAGGAAACATTGAGATCATATGACCAGCTGAGTCGTGTAGTTCTACGCAGTTAATACAATTACAGTTCATGGCAGGTCCATCTGTTTTTCAACCAATGACAAACAGGCAGAGTGTTCAGAAGTTTGAGGTCAAACTGGGGTCACTAAAGTTTAATGTTTTTGTAACATTATAAATGTCTGTATACGGTCACGTTTTATCCTTGCTGAATAAAAGTATTATTATTATTTGTTTTTGTTTTTTTATCTTCCTGACCCCAAAGTTTTGAATGGTAATGTACTTGAAAATAATGATTATTTGAATTTTAATTTCATTTGGTGACACTAGTAGGGCATAAATTAGTTGGCCAATATTTGTCCATTTTGTGATTTATCATAATTTCTTTGTGTAAAATAATAGTATATAGTGTGTGTTTGTGTTTGTGTGTGTGTTTTTTTTCATTTCATTTGCTGGTTTCAGAAAGAAATCCTTGAATTGTAAATACTGTATGTCAACATTATAGTGGCCACCTTACTTTTTAGATATCAGTTTTAACATTGGCCTTTGAAAAATGTGTATTTTAGATGTGAATGTTTTTTACTTTTTACTATTTTACTTTGAATATGCTCTCATCAACAATCATGTTTTTTCATATGCACTTAAAAATAAAAGAAAGCAGAACTGTGTGCGTTCTGCAGAGAAAGTAACAAGCTTTCGATTCTGACAGGTCTATGTTGCCGCACAGGGGCTTCGTAAAGTGTGCCATCACTTTCTGTAATCTTTCCCCGGACTGCTTATGTTTCTGTCTACAATACAATCAAAACACCTCTAACGTCTCTGAGATGACACATCGTTGACATCTGACACCACTGTGGTGCTGTGGCACATTAGTAACTATTATAAGTATAATTTTATAACTATAGAATGAAATGATGATGGTTCAAGCCTAAGACCATTCAGAAAGGTGCTAAGTTATGCAAACCTTCCCTTGTTTCATTGTATAAGACAGATTTTCCCTTTATGTCCAATACGTACTTTGAATAGGGTCATGCCTGTTTTTTGAGGATGACACTGCATATCGCTCTGTTGTAAAGAATTATCGGAGTGAATATGCTGTTCATGTTTAGAGGATGAAAGAATGATATATAATGGCTTATGTATAATTCATTCAGTGGGGGTGGATAATTCTGCATCAAACTGAGGTTGACCCAGTGGGCGGAGCTTCAGAATGAATGTGGCTAGTCGTAGTGAGTTTTATCTTAATGAAGCTAAATAAAGCAGTCCCTGCTTAATTGCTCTATTGTTTATATTCCATTCACGCAGCCCGAGGCTTGTTTCACCCATCTTCTTTCTTCAACCGTTCATTATGTATGAATGGGCTTTTTATGCATTTACGGGGAAGTCCGCGGTTCAAAGGATGAGCTGGATTCTGTTCGCCCTCCAGCATGTCTTTATAATGAAAAACAGAGCTCTGATAATAAATTCAGCATTTGCTTTAAAGCAAGACATTTTACCCTCTGCAAATGCAGATCAGCAGGTTAAATTCCTCCTTTTTACTTTCTGAAGAAATGGAAAAGAAACAGACTTGCAGTCTATCTCTTGTTTTTCATGGTCTATGATCGTGTTTCCCATATGGAAAAATATTATTCACCACAGCTGAAATTACAGTGATAAACTGATCTAAACCAGAACTCCAAACTGGTTCTATTTTAATAATAATACTTTTTTAATAGTGGGAATCTGTGCTAGTACATGTAGAAGAATGTTTCTATGCTGATTGGCCTGATTGTAGAGGGACAACATTTCTACAATGTTTATGATATCAACGCTGAGGCAAAAACACTATTGTTACACAAATGAATGAATTTTGCACTACTCAGGAGGTACATCAAAACCAGAAAGACATGTTAACTTTAACTACCCTAAAACACACTTTTATATTGTATTACACAAATAATGTGTGTATAAAATATAAGTAAAATGATATGTACATTCACACATTTTCATTTTATGTGTACATTTCTGACATTTGTTTTCAGTATAGGTTCATAATTTATTATTAATTCGTTTTTATTTACTCAAAATTTGGTTTCCTACACTTATGTGATATTATGCAAAATGCTGAAGCATATGCACTAAACTAAAAGGGTTGGTTCACCCAAAAATGAAATTTCTGTCATTGATTACGAACCCTCATGTCGCTTCAAACCCGTAAGACCTTCGTTCATTATCGGAACACAAATGAAGATATTTTCGATGAAATTCGAGAGGTTCTGAACCAGCCATAGGCAGCAACGTCATTGCAACTTTCAAGGCCCAGAAAGGTAGTAAAGATATCGTTAAAATAATCCAATTGACTACAGCGGTTCAAACTTAATGTTATGAAGTGGCGAGAATACTTTTTGTGCTCAAAAAAACTAACAACATTTTTTTATTTAATCATTTCTTCGAATCATGTAGCTCATAAGGAATCAACAATATAGTCAAATTAGACTTTTTAAACAAAATGACAGAATCTGTTTCTGTTCTTCCAGATCCGAATGTTCACAAATTTCCCGCACCAAAAAGCCCAAGCCTACAGATAGTCCATACAGTCTTTGTCAGCACAGGTTATTTCCGCAATGCATTTTAAAACTATTTGAAACTCATTCTGTCTTGATGTTCTGTGCATCATATCTGAGGCAGATGGCAGCAGGATCCAGGTACATCATCCCCAGCCGAATTTAGAGAACATAATTGTTCTGAACGTGTGAGGCAGGTGCCACAGCATTCTGGCTCGTTCTCAGGTAGAGAGATGTGTTGAACTAATTTAGTGTAATTGAGAGCAGACAGTGAGCCAGCTGTGAGAGAACAGGGTTTGATTTTTACCTCCCAGACAGACAGCTGCTGAGAGCAGCCACTGATACCACAGTAATTGTGTTGTCTGGCAGACTTTAGAAGATCATGTCTCACCGGCATCTCTAATCAGTCACATATGAGAGCGAAGATGACTAAACCGCTCCCAACCATCATCATTGTTAAGGATTCAAGACGCACACAGTAAAGATGTTCAACCTGAGGGCTTCATTTTCTAAAGCATCTGTTGTGATTGGTCAGGCTGTGTTACGGCTGCCAGTCATTGATGATTATTTTGAGGTTTATGCTGAGACGGTGCAGGCGACTTCAGATAGAGCTGACAGCATGTGCTTTTTGTTATTAGATCGTTTCTTTAACTCTCTCTCTTCTCTCTCCAGATATGAGCTACGGATTCGATACTTGCCTAAAGGATTTTTAAACCAGTTTACTGAGGACCAGCCAACTCTTAACTACTTTTATCATCAGGTGATTGTTTAATTTGGCAGCCTGTGTACTGCTGGCAAACCTTTTGTTAATGATTCACCCCAAAATCAAAAAAGGTAGAAATTATACTATATTGCAGGCTTCATTGTCTTAATACAATTATAATGTAAAACTAAGTACTCCCACTCTCCAAGTACACTCCCAATTCTCAGTAAGGAATTGCAAAATAATAATAATAAACAAAGTATTTGGGCGTAATGGTGTTATTTGTTGTACAGCTTTTAATTTATGTGGATTGTAATTTAATATTGCAAGATACTTATATTATAGATGTTTTTGCAAAAATGAGAATCATAATTGTCATGATAAAAATGTCACAATGCAGAAATGTAATGGTCCTACAATAGGTATATTTTTCTTTATGCCAATTTTTTTGTATATTTTATATTTAATTTATTTCTTTTTTATTATTATTTTGGGGTGAAATATATATTTTCATGAGATGCACCCCATTGAGTGATTGAGTGGTGGTTTAGTGTTCAAGGCTCAGGGTCCATAACTGGTTTGATCACTGCCAGGTTACAAAGATCAAACCATGAGCTCACAAACATCGTTGTAAAACGCTTAAATGACAAGTGACTGGCCTTCGTATGTCTCTGTTCTATGGTGCCATCACATGAAAGTTGCACAAACCAATTCCACCTGGTCCTTGTGTGACGATCTATACAAAAGAAATGAAGACAAACGAATTACAAATAGTATGAATTGAGAGGAAAGTATACATCAGTTATCAACCTTCATTATTTTTTTCATGAATAGCAAATGAGCTCTGTATTATTGTTTCTTGTAAATTGAAACTCATCATTGTCTTATTTTTTATTTATTTGACATGCAATATCGGTCTGCTGAGGATGAGTGAAATTATAAATTCTGTCATCATCCATCCTGTTCAGTCCGTTTCACCTTGTGTCTTTCTCCTTGCCTTGCCTAGACTAATATTTCTCTGTATGCCCAGGTGAAAAGTGATTATATGATGGCGATTGCCGATCAAGTTGATCAAGAAATAGCACTTAAACTAGGCTGCATTGAAATCAGGTACGTGTGATACACATTACATTATGCAGCACAACTGTTTTTAACATAATAATAGGAATATGTTTCTTGGGCATCACGTGACACTGAAGACTGGACACAGAAAGCTGAAAATGTAGCTTTGCCATCACAGGAATAAATATTAAAATATAATGATATAGAAAAGAGTTATTTCAAATTGTAATAACATTTTACAATATTACTGTTGTTCAGTATTTTTTAAATGTATAAAAATAACATAAAATCTACATTTACACTGTATTATCAAATTAATGCAGAGTTAGTAAGCATTAGTAAGCAAAAACGGTAAAAAAAAAATTACCAACCCCAAACTTTTGAATGGTAGTGTAAATTTAAGTGTTTTCCAATGACTTTTATCAACTAAGGATTGAATTCAGACAAATCACTTTCCTCTTCTCTGTTCCAGGAGGTTTTTCAGGGACATGCGTGGTAATGCCCTGGATAAGAAATCAAATTATGAATTATTAGAGTAAGTACTGCTGTCTATGTTTAGATCATTCATATCCAGTTCTAACCTTGTGCCCGTATTTAATTACGTGATGCATCTTCAGGCAGAATCTGTTTTTATTGAACTGTCCAGTTAGCTTTGATGTAGGTGATTTCTGCATCAGGTAGTTGTGAGAAAGTTAAAAAAAATAAACTGTACACTGTTTTGCGAGAAATAAATTCAAGTCATAAGTTCTTCCTGTTCTCCTCGTCCTTCTTCAGAGGTCTGGTCGTGTCTGTTAGGAAGAGACGCGAGCGGTCAACCGGACAGGAAGAGAAATTGGGAGAAATAGAATTACAATTGTGAGATATACAGGAGCAATTTGAAGAAATATTCACTGTTGTGAGATAAACTTGCAATTACCAAAAATGGGCTTTCGTAGGGAAACTTGGTATGACACCACAAAAAGAAATGGCTAGCAAAATGTAGTACTGCTTGTTGCTGTCACTATTAACTTGTTCATCACTTTTTATTTTATTTAATGTGTTAAATTAAATTCTGATCAGTTCTCATTTACTCATGTTATCATATAGAGCACTGTTACCTTATGATGTAATGCTGTGTATTTCAAAGCAAGCTCATATTAGACTGAGTACTCAGAGTAGGATTTCTCTCCATCTCTTTTTCTCTCAGATTGTGTGTATATGGGTCAGAATAACTAGTCCGTGTTGCATGGCCCTCTGAAACCCGTCTGATCTATTTTGAGTAGAGTATAATTGATCTCTGCGTATCTCTTGCAGTGGTGCAGCGGCTCCATTACTGTAGTGTTTACACCGGAAGAGACAATAACCTCTACCAATGGTTCAGCCTCAAACAAGTTGTTGTCTAATTTTTTTGTGTTTTTACCCCAAAAACTGATCTGAGGTTTTACTTTCTTTGAAAACTGAAGTCAGTGTCTTTCTGTATTCTCTCCCTGCAGGAAGGACGTCGGTCTACGGAGATTCTTTCCAAAGAGTTTATTAGATTCAGTAAAGGTAAGACATTTCTGATGCTCCTGCGATGACTTCCTCAAAACGGTGGTTGTCTTGATTTATTGAGTGTGAGAAAATGCTATTGTTCAGGCAAAATCAATGTTATTACCTACCTGGCTTCTTCTGCGGTCTCACACCCTTGAGATGATTTGGCCCAGTTCTGTTCTCTCTCTCTCTCTCTCGCTCTCTCTCTGAAGAAGCCACTGAAGGGAACCGTTCTAATGAAATGCAGTTTGCCACAGAGCCAGTTTCCTTTTCCACCTGACCTACCTAGTCCGTTTCAGTCTTCAGTATGCTGTGGCATGATGTCTACTGTTATTTTAGCTGCTTGTACGGCATTATTCTTTGTGAAAAATTCTATAAAAATGTATTGCCACGTGTTTGCATTTTTAAAAGAATTACTTAAATTAAATTACAAATTCATTTAAAAAAAAATCATTTTATTTTATTTTTATACATGTAAGAAAATTGAAAGACTCCAAATATTTTAACATCCGAAAATTATGCAGTTCACGTTTACATTTTTGCTGTTAGAATCTTCTGTGCTTCTTATTTTTAATTACTGCTCATTTTGAATCATTGAGATTGTACACTAAATTGCAATCCTGTGTGCATTTAAAAATTGAGGTTGAGAATGGGAATAGTGTTTGTGTCCCCTAAGGGATTTCCCTTTTCTTTGTTAAAGGGGATTTTCTGCATATTTTGTGGCTTTCGCTCTCCTCTGCTCTTCCTTTTCATAGTTTACATTCTACCCCAAAGCAGCCCAAAATCGCGCCTTTTCATTGGTTGCCATGGAAACCCAATCCCATGTCAAGAGGGAAGAGAGCATTACCGACCAGTTTTGAGGATCTTTAGATTTGTCCTTATGGAGAGGACCCTGATTTTAATTGGCTATTTATCATGTCTAAATAATGAATACTTTTTGATAGTGTTTGCATAATTTGACACACAGCTTGTTTACACCATTAAATATTCATTTGAAAGCTATTAGGAAACTGTTTAAATTTGGATTATAAGACCCCCTATTGAGATAGCTGTCGTTATTCTACGGAGATGGTTTTATTTTAGCAATTTCCTTGGCTATGGTCTTTAGTCTTGTATTGTGCCATCAAAATGAGTGACATTCTCTCTGAAGAAATATTCATTTAGAAAATTCAGTTATGAATGCCATTTCCTTTTAAAAGATTCAAATGTCCCAGTTTGTTGAAATAAGGTTCTTGTTGTCTAACACCTAAAGGTGAAGTGTGTAATTTTTGCGCCCCAAATGTACGCCATTGGTTGAGCCAGAGGAAACAGAGCAGTGTTTCACAGTTTACAATCTTTCTAAGTCACGCATTGCTTAGTGTTGTCAATGCATATTAAACTCTGATTGGAAAAAGTCTTTAAAAAAAAAAAACCTTTAAGGGATTGTAAGTAATAGCTTAATTTGATTACAAGTAATTGTCTTTTGTCTTTTCAGGCTAAATCCCTGCGGAAACTGATCCAACAGACGTTCAAACAATTCGCCAATCTGAACGATGAGCAGTGTATCCTCAAATTCTTTGAGATCCTGTCCCCTATATACAGATTTGATAAGGAGTGTTTTAAATGTGCTCTCGGGGTGAGTTGAGTTTAGGTGTTAATTAATTAAATTCATTAAAATAAAGCCACAAGTTGTCTAATAACTCTCTTGATTTTATTATTTCTTTCTTGATGGTGATGTAATGGTCTGTAGTGCCCTCTGTTGGCTAAAAGATGAATATCATCTCCAAATGGTCTTTTTTTAATTTATTTTTATTTTTTTATTTAAATGGATACAGCCTTTAATCATTCGTCAATGTGATGGGAAAATAATGTTGCATTGTATTTATTAGTTTGTTTGTGTTTCATGAAGTGTTTGAGTTGAATGTGTCTGCTGTTGTGTGTGCTAGTCGAGCTGGGTGATATCAGTGGAGTTGGCCATCGGACCAGAGGAAGGCATCAGTTACTTGACTGACAAAGGCTCAAACGTAAGTACTGTGCAGTCCTGTGGATGGGGGAATGAACTGATAGACGTCTGTACAGTGTTTCTTAAGTCTGTATCTCTTTGTGTAGCCAACACACCTCGCCAACTTCACGCAAGTGAAGAGTATTCAGTTTGAGGAGCGAGAGAGGAAGGGAATGCTGCAGTTAGATGTGGCTAGAGCACCTGAGGTAACACCCACACATTTTTCAGTGTATTATTTTGTCTTATATGTGGTTTTTGTACATGGATATAATGATACAGTGTTCTTGTGCATTTCTCAGCCTCTGACGGTGACAACTACAACACTGAACACTGCGGAGAACATGGCCGATCTCATTGACGGCTACTGTAGACTTGTTAACGGAAGTTCCTCATCGTTTATTGTCCGTGTACAGAAAGGTAAGAACACACACACACACACACACACACAGATCTCAGACAAAATAAGATACTCTACTGTTCAAAAGTTTGTGATTTAAAAAAAAAAGAAGAAATTAAAGTAAGGTTTCATTTGTTAACGTTTTGACTAACAATGAACAATACATTCTTACAGCATTTATTATCCTTTATGTTAGTTAATAAAAATGTTCATGTTCATGCTAGTTCGCAGTGCATTAAACTAATGTTAGCAGATACAACTTTTGATCTTAAATGTATTAGTGAATGTTGAGATTAATATTCACTAAGATTAATAAATGCTGTATTGTTCATTGTTAGTTCATGTTAACAAACGAAACCTTATTGTAAAGTGTTACCGAAATTAATACTTTTATTTCTATTCATCAAAACAGTCCTGACATTTTTTTAAATCACGTTTTCACAAAGAATATCAAGCAGCACAATGTTTTTAACATTGGTGATAATAAGAAATGTTTCTTGAGCACCAAATCAGCATATTCAAATGATTTCTGAAGGATCATGTGACACTGAAGACTGGCATAATGATGCTGAAAATGTATTACATTTTAGCTATTTTAAATTGTTATAATATTAACACAATTTTACTGCATTTACTGTATTTTACAAAAAAAATGCAGCACAGGTGAGAGACTTCTTTCAAAAACACATAAAGAAATCTCACAGACCCCAAACATTTGAACTGTATATATGTTTTATATGCAGGTCTGCTAAAAATAAATCTAAAACAAAATCTTGACAAATTAATTGACCTTACTGATAGATGCGCATCTGTTACTAGCATGTTCACTCTTTAATTATCACATGAACTTCACTGGATTCACTTCCATTGTCGCTCCTCATTTGCATAAAACACAGCTATTGCACATTGCCAGTGGTCACTGTTACTAATGTCACCTCAAATCATCAAATAAACTCTGAAAATGAAAATTATATTCCTTACTCAGTTTTTTTGTGTGTTATTATTTCTGTTTTAGTTTTCACATTTAAATTGTATTTGTCAATGTTTGTCAACAGAAGGAGAGAGAGCCCTTCCATCTATCCCAAAGGCTCCAAAGTAAGTTTATACCCACAGTTTTTCATTAGATAGACTCAGCTCCTCTTACACACTCTGTTCTTGCTCCTTTGGCCTCTTTGGCTCAGACATGTGGAATCTCTCAGTGTACCCTCAACTAATGTGACGCGCAGCCCAGCTCCCATTAATGTGACTGTGGTAGTGCCCATCTGTTATGTCATCCTCCCTGCACATGCTAATGGAACAGACCGGCACAGTGGCTTCAGTGTAGAAAAGGTCATTCTGTGATTTAAGTTTGATTGAGAATGTACATGATTCATCTTCTTCAACCTCTGTCACGCAGATCAGCAAACCATGAGAAACGGTTGCAAGGAGTCAAGGCCAAAGCAATCTCCATATCAGGTAAGACTTATCCAAGAGGACTGCACACATTTTCATTGATAATGAGTGTAATCCATAACTAATTCCAGCCATGTTGTTTGAACATCTGATGTTTTCTGGAAAGCCTGTGGAGATCTCATTAATTAAGTTGTTCGAGTTGAAATGAATGTGATCGAGTCTGTTGCTCTGCATCTAAAACTCCTCCAAACCCTTCAGTTACTTTCTAAACCTTCTCCAACTTACTTTTGTGTGTAGAATGTCCCCACAAGGATGGAGGTCCCCTAAATTACAGTGGGCAATGTTCCTCACAAGGAAAATGGCTTAATAAACACTAAATAATGTCTTAATGTGAGTTTTACGGGAAAGAAAATGTCATTATCTCAGTGGAAGAAAAATAGAGATCTCTAGGAAGTCCCTCACCATGATAGTGGATGTGTATTTAATATAATCTAAAGCTTTTTTTCAAGAACTTCCTCTTGCTAATAGTGGTTTGGGGCTTTGTTTTATTGCATTGTGTAACAGCCATGAAATAGTCTTTTGTGCTGTTGCCTCTCCTTCTATCTGTTATGATAAAGACATTAATCTAATGCTTTCTCTTTCTCTCTGTCTCTCTTCTTAAATCTTTTGCATGCTGATTGGATCCACAGATGATATTGGTGGGGATGGTAAAGTCCAATTTTGTCTTAATGCTGAATTGAGCGGACTATTCACAGTATATTATAATGAGTCATCTTGATCAGAGTGATTTTGCTGACCAAACAAAATTTAATATGTCAGTGATTCTAATGCGCATTTAAGTTTAAGCATTTAAGGGTATATTGACCAGCCATATTGTCTCAACTGAACTCCCAACCATTTGTATTTGAACTTATTAGCTCAACACAGCAATATAATTTTCAGAGAATATTAAGTATATATCAAAGTTTTTGCTCAGAAGTGTTTTCCTGTTTGATAGCACAGCTTGACTGCATTCATCTTCATGTTATAGTCCTGTGAACTCCAGAAAAACAAAATACCTAGGTGTATCTGTGTGCTTACAGTGGAATTTGATGTTGTTTTGATCTCGTAAAACTATTCAGTTCAGCCACGTTAGAGACTTTATCTACTGAAAACACACATCCTTTTCTCTCACAGTAAGGGGAAAGTGTTTGCTCACAGCACTCCACTCGCGGGACTTCACTGACAGTCAATACAAGCTGTCAAAATCTGTTGACTTTCGCTGCATTGCTGAGTAGAGAATATGTGACATAACTTTTTCCTTAAAACCAGACACAATAGCTGTCAGATTACCCATGACTTCATCTGTTTTTCCCAGTGACACCAATGCTTTAGAAATAAATTCCCCCCTCACTGCCAGATGTACTCGCTCTTTAAACACACACTCAGATATCACAGTTGCGAGGATGTGATCGAAGCCAACTCAAACTCCTGCAGAATACATAGACCTCCGAACACTTTTAAACTTAGCACTGCGGCGTTAATGGGGAAGAGACGGTGGAGTGTGCGAGTTGTGCCAGAGATGAGAAGACGTGTTTCCGAGGGGGCTTCTGGTTTTGGAAGGGCTGTTTTTAGCTGGTCTTGGTTCATTAGGACTTAAAATACTGTTTTCCCTTTTCAGAAACAGATGACTACGCTGAGATCATAGACGAAGAGGACACATACACCATGCCCTCCAGTGAGTATCACAGGTTTACACTGATCTCAGAACAGTATTATGGTGCTCTAGCTTAAAAATTCACTTTAAAACTGAATCAGTCAGCTAAAATTAGATCCTTTTTGTGTGTTTTGTCCACAAATATTTATTTATTGAGGAAATCCGAAGTTGTATATTGTGAATGTTTAAAATTTGACTTGACTATTGGTGTCATAAGTGAGTTCAGCTGTTCTATATCGTAAAAAGCAAATATATCATTCTGCAAATTTTCCTAACCTACTTTCCTATTATCTACCTGATTTTTGAGCAAGCTGTTTGGCATCACAGACACAGACGCTCTTGAGACGTTTATAGATGCTTGAGTCGGTGTCGCTTTCTGCTTAGCTGTTCTTTTAGGTCTGAAACTGAACTCTGTAACGTGGCGTTCAGTTTTGTCTCTCCCTTTCTGTGCGCTTGCATCTCAGTCAATCATCATTTGCTCAGTGTGGGCTTGAATATAGGAAGTTGTGTAAAAACAACAGAACTAAATCCATGTATTGACCAATCCTGGTCACATGGACGCTGTTCCATGTGCTTATAGGACACAAGGGAAGCATTGAAATGGATATGATGTTGAATGCCTGTTTTATAAATAGAACAAACATTTAGCTATATCATATATTATGTTTTTTAATTTAAGAATCTTGTATGTTTGTAACCCCAAAATTACCTTCTTTTTTTTAAAATAATATTAAGTAAGTGTTTTTTATTTATATATATATATATATATATATATATATATATATATATATATATATATATATAAATAAATATATATATATATATATATATATATATATATATATATATATATATATATATATATATAAATAAATAAATAAATATATAAATATATATATATATATATATATATATATATATATATATATATATATATATATTGTTTTTAAGCTGAAATTATGCTGTTTAATATTAAATAAGCAGCCCACAACTGTGAAATTAATATAAAAGTGTTAAAATCACCGGGCCGTGATAACAAAACTTAGCGTTTGTAAACATTCATTAAAATGTTCTTTATAAAAGGAAATAATTATTAGTTAATGGTGATCTTAATGTTATCCAGTGTTATATTTGCCACTTTGTTTTCTCTCGTTATTGGCACAACAGAATATTATGGACTAGATGAAGGTAAAGCTGTTTCTCCTGCTGTTTTCATTCCCTTCCCTTCAAATGCTTGAGACTTCATGTGTGACGGTGGGGCCTGTGTGTTTGTGTGCTTTTGCTTTGCCTGTCTGTGTTTCTTTTGGGTGAATCTTTATATCCTTATTTACTGATGTTTTAAACAGAAATCAATGTTTTTTTTGGATTTACCCACATATATGCTGCGTTTTGACTGACACATTCAAGTTCCACTAAAGGTGCTCCAAACTGGCTTTGACACTTCTACATGTAAATGGCTTGTTCAGTAACTCTTTTTTTTTTTTAAATCTTGTTCATGAATAAACCTTGGTATATGTTCTTTATTGAGTCTTGTTTGCATTTTTGGTTAATAATTGTGTTTTAATGGCATGTATGGGATAGATTCTATATTGGAAAGCATATATGAACAGATTCAGATGGAGTAAAGAATTGCATGGTCTTGGTTATTTTTCTGAGTACATAGTGCAAAGTGGCCTGTGATAATCATAAATGAAATTATATTTTTAAGTGTTCGTTCACTGTAGGTCCATTTTGTCTTTCAGCCAGAGACTATGAGATCCAAAGAGACAGAATTGAGCTGGGACGCTGTATAGGAGAGGGCCAGTTTGGAGACGTCCATCAAGGGATCTACCTGTGTCCGGTATAAATTACTTGTTACATTTTATTAAATGATTTAAATGGTAATTATGTGAAATATTATTAGAATTTGAAATAATTTTCCAAATTTTTTTCCTGTAAAATTATTCTAAAATGCTGATTTGATGCTCATCAAACAAACTGTTGAAAAAGGATGGTGATTTAATAAATAGATGAACAGAAAGTTCAAAAGAACAGCATTTGTTTGAAATTATTATTATTTGTTACAATATCTTTACTGTCACTTTTGATCAATTTAATTCATCCTTACTGAATAAAAGTATTAAAAGGTTCACCCAAAAATAGAAATTCTGTCATCATTTACTCACCCTCATGTCGTTCCAAACCTGTATGAGTTTTGTTCATCTTCAGAACACAAATGAAGCTCTTTTTAACGAAATCTGAGAGATTTCTGTCCCTCTATAGACAGTCTATGCAACCACCACTTTGACGCTTCAAAAATGTCATTAAAGGGTTAGTTCACCCAAAAATGAAAGTTCTGTCAGTAATTACTCACCCTCATGTTGTTCCAACCGCGTAAGACTTGCTGCGCGTCTGTGTTGCACGTCATCACGCATCACACACATGACCGGCGTCGGCCAATAGTGAGCCTACGTGGTGACGTGTAACACAGACGCGCTGCGCAAAAACACTACGCGAACCAACTAGAGGTCCAGAGAGAAGGAAATGAATAGTGGAATAAAGTCGTTATTTTTGTTTGTTTTTGCGCACAAAAAGTATTCTCGTCGCTTGATATACTTAAGATTGAGCCACTGGAGTCACTTGGACTATATTAACGATCTCTTTAATAACTTTTCTGGGCCAGCAAGTTTCGGTCACATAGAAGCCTATGGAGGAGTGAGACATGGCTCAGATTTCATCAAAAATAGCTTAATTTGTGTTCCGAAGATGAACGAAGGTCTTACGCGGTTGGAACAACATGAGGGTGAGTAATTACTGACAGAACTTTCATTTTTGGGTGAACTAACCCTTTAAGAGATCGTAAAACTAATCCATATGAATTGAGGTTTAGTCCAAATTTTCAGAAGAGACACATGCTTTAAATGATGAACCGATTAAAATTTTATTTAACCGATTTTATTCACGTACTGTATGTAAGATATGGAAATCTCATCTGTACTTGCTTAATGCGCGAGAACAAACTTCATTTGTTCTTGCAGGAGCTCAAAGTGTTTCCGTAGCACAAGAATGAACCTCAGTGGTTCTCACACGTCAAGCGAACATGCTTGAGCTTCGGTTTACTACAACTGATGTGTAAGTCGATGAATGTTTATATGTGAAAAAAAGCCTAAATTGAATATGTTCATCATATAAAGTCTCTTCAGAAAATTTGGATTAAACCGCTAAGTTCATAAGGGTTAGTTTTACTGGAAAAGTCTTGCTGACCCTAAACTTTTGAGTGGTTGTGTATATTAGATTATTAGATATTAAAGGTTCAGTCTTTATTAAAGTATAATTTTCACACTGTGAAAGGAAATAATTATGCCATATGAAACGGGAAGCTGGACTAAAACAGTTATTAAATGCTTGTTTTTTGTTTCTTTTTTGCCGTCAGGAGAACCCAGCACTTTCTGTGGCAATAAAGACGTGTAAGAACTGCACCTCGGACAGCGTTCGAGAGAAGTTCCTCCAGGAGGCCTGTGAGTGTAAAATCTCTGATACCCAGCAGCCCATAACAGCACTGAATATCTGCGTCATTTACATGGCTGTGTCCGTCAACTTTCCATCACTTAAATTAAGAGGAATGTGTTTTGGTTAGTTGGTGCGGAAACTCCAAACATTTTCAGAATGTGGAGTTTGTAAGAGCACAGCTGTTGGCTTTTGTACACTTGAACAGGTGCTGGTATGAGTGAGAGTGAAGGAAAGGTCAGGCACTAATAAATAGGACATGATGTTTTTACCACAGCTTTTATAGATCCTTCACAGATAATTAGATTTAACTGTATAATTTTGTCTGATTTAGATACACATGGTGCACATCCCACTATTCTGAATATCCGCTTGTAATGTCATGCCACATTCTGACAAAACATTTTTTGTCGTCATTTACTCAAACTCAAGTTGTTCCAAACCTATATGAATTTCTTTCTTCTGCTGAACACAGAAGTGAACATAATAATTTAATTTAATAATGATAAATTGTCGATCAGTTTTGAAGAATGTCGGTAACCAAACAGTTGATGGGCCCCATTGACTTTCATAGCTTTTTTTCTCCATATTATGGAAGCAAATGGGGCCTCATATCACAAGGTTTTACTATGTATGTTTTGCCTCAGGACCCAGATTTTACTTTAAGCAACGTGTTGTGACCTAACACAATACAACATTTCTTAGGAGACGATATACAAAAGAAATGTAATTAAAATAAAAAAAAATCTTTAAATACTATGCGAGTAATATATTGTTCTTTCATTATGAATGCAACAACAAATATGTACACTACTGTTTAAATTTTGGGGTCATAAAGACCAAGGCTGCATTTATCTGATCAAAAATACAGTAAAAACAGTAATATTTTGAAATATTATTACAATAAATAATATATTTAGAAATATTATAATAATAAAAAAAACAGTTTACTGTTTTAAAATATTTTAAAATGTAATTTATTCCTGAAATGACAAAGCTGTATTTTTAGCTTCATTACTATTAGTTTTCAGTGTCACATGATCCTTCAGAAATCATTCTAATATGCCGATTTGGTGCTCAAAAAACATTTCTTATTATTATCAATGTTGAAAACTGAACAGCAAAAGAACAGCATTCTTTTGTAACATTATTTACTGTCACTTTTGATCAATTTGATCAATTTTACTGAAACTTGTACCCGAAACATTTGAATGGTAGTGTATGTTTTTCATAACAAATGCAGTTATACTGTATATGCTGCAGTACGCCCTGCTGAAATGTCATAGCAGTGATGTTGGGCTAATTTTGTCTCTCTGTGTTCCTGCAGTGACCATGCGACAGTTCGATCACCCGCATATTGTTAAGCTGATTGGTGTCATTACAGAAAACCCAGTGTGGATCATCATGGAGCTGTGCACACTGGGAGAGGTGGGGCTTTTTTTTTTTTTACTTATGGCAGGCAATGTGGGTTATGTGTAGCAGTTTGCATTGGGTCTGGGGAAGGGGTTTGAACACGTCATATATGTCCAAGGGAACATGTCCTGATATTAAACGCATTAAGCTCACATTATTCGCAAAGATGGCAGCCGGGTTAAAGCTGGGGGAATCTATCATGACTGCTTGTCTCATAAACTGGCCATAAAGGCGTAGCAGAGATGATTGCTAGCGGGGGCTGTTTGTCACAACAATTTTCAGATGATTCAATCCAACTGAGACACTGTGAATGAGGGTAAATGGGCTTTCTGGTGGGAAACTGTTACCTGCTAAACAGCTAAAAACTCTCTAAAGTCTCTAAAGGGGTTCTGCATTAACATAAAGCCCTATTTACACCCGGTGTTAACATCTGTCTTGGGTGATCCGATAAAAAGCGGACAGCTAAGACACATGCTGTTCACATATGGAGCCAGATTGAGAGAACAAAATAGGTTACAAACATTTGATTCCCAAATAGGAATGTTCTTATCTTTTTTTCTTAAAGGGATAGTTCACCCAAAATGGAAATTCTGTCATTATTTACTCAAGGCATTCCAAACCTGTGAGACTTTTGTTCTTCTGTGGAACACACACACACACACAAAAAAAAGAACTATCCCTAAAGGGTTAGTTAGGGTTACTGTAGATAGTTGTTAAGACAAAACTTGTGAATGTGAATGTAAATGTTCTACAAATCATTGTAAATAACTTTTAAGTTCGAATAACCTCCAGCTTGTCTTAAATCTCCAACGGTAACATTATAATTATTTGGTTTATATTCATTTATTTGTTTCAAATATTAGGCATTTCAATTATTCAAGCAACTATATTAAACAATTTTTTTATGTGCAAACTTCTCATGATCGACATGTTTCTTTTTTCTGACACTTTAAGTGAATTGTATGTTGCAGCATGCAGATGGCAGACATAACCAAGCTAAATGTGGTTTGAGTAATCACAAAAAAAATGTGAACCTTGTTTACACCTCTGGTTAGAGCTGACTACTTGTGATGACCACTTAAGCTGTGATTTCTTAAACCTGTGTGCTGCTGTCACAGTTGTCAGAGGAAAAAACATAGTAATGCAATAGAAACTCATGGATATAGGCTGTGGTTTCCTGTACAACAGCTCCATCTAATGTTCATCGTTGGTTTTAACTCTGACAGTGCTGTTAATTGTTAATTCATGTAGTTAAATTTGCTGTGCATTTGCATAAAGCTTGCGTAATATTATTTCATTATTTACTGAAATAAATATTTTTTATAAACATTTTTTTCTCCCTCTTTTATTTTTCAGTTGCGTTCCTTTCTTCAGATTAGGAAGTACAATCTGGATTTAGCATCGCTTATCCTGTTTTCTTACCAGCTCAGCACAGCCCTTGCGTACCTAGAAAGCAAACGCTTTGTGCACAGGTAAGTGTCCACATCTTGCAAACACTGCTGGTGTCGTAGTCATCACTTCACTTTTCTGTTGAATGTTTTTGCAGGAAGGATCAGGAGCCTCATCTAGTTGTACTTCTGCATGCATTATTTATTTGACTGATATTGTACTGATCGTCTGGATATAAGGTGTCTACTTAAAGGTATCTACTGAACATTTTCTTTCCTGATGTTTTTTTTTTTAGGGACATTGCAGCACGTAATGTTCTTGTGTCTTCAGTGGACTGTGTGAAGCTGGGAGACTTCGGGTTGTCTAGATACATGGAGGACAGCTCTTATTATAAAGGTACGAAGGCACTGTCGACATGTATACTTTTTTTGTGTGTGTGTGTCCACAAAAAGAAATAGTGGCAACAGAACAAACAGAGAGAAAAACGGTGAATGTAACATAAGCTAATACAAAACCTTTTAACAGACATAATTAAGTGTAAAAAAAAAAAAAAAAAAAAAACATTTACTAAACTAATTAAGCCAATATATATTCTCTCTCTCTCTCTCTCTCTCTCTCTCTCTCTCTCTCTCTCTCTCTCTCTCTCTCTCTCTCTCTCTCTTTCTCTCTCTCTCTCTCTTTTTATAAAAAATATTTTTTTCTGATTATTTTAAAATATGAGAAACAACTGCCTATTCCAAATTTATAGAAGAAAAAAAAAATGGATGAAAACTTGGCTAGTAAAAACATTTATAATAATACAAAAGATTTCTATTTCAATCAATGCTGTTCTTTTGACTTTCTAGTCATCACAAAATCTTGAAACAAATCACGTTTTCTACAAAAATATAAAGCAACTCAACTTGTTTTCAACATTGATAATAAGAAATGTTTCTTGAGCACCAGATCAGTACCAAAATTCAGCAAGGATCATGTGACACTGAAGCTTGGAGTAATGGCTGCTGAAAATTCAGCTTTGCCATCACAGGAATAAATTACATTTGAAAATGAATTAAAATGTAAAAATTGTTTTAAAATTTCATAATATTACTGTTTTTTTAAACTATGTTTTTTTTTTATCAAATACATGCAGCCTCAGTGATCATAACAGACTTCTTTCAAAATCATAAAAAAATAAATCTTTCTAACCCCAAACTTTTGAACGGTAGTTCACATTGGGGTTCAAAAGCCTTTTTTTAATTAAACCTCAAAATAGACAGGTTTTATGTTTTAAAAGCAACTAATCATTTCATGTTAAAAAAAAGAAGAATATATACATGAATCAATATTTTAAATTCTGCACTGTTTTCACTCAAATTGCTATGCTGATAATATAATTTGTAGTGAAAATTGTTCCATTGAGTTATATATGTTGCATATGAACATTATGGTCTCACTAGTGGTCTCAGACTTTTGTAACAGACTCTAAAACATTGTCTCTCTCTCTCTCTCTCTCTCTCTTTCTCTTTGCAGCCTCTAAAGGAAAACTACCTATTAAATGGATGGCGCCAGAGTCAATAAACTTCAGACGTTTTACCTCAGCCAGCGACGTGTGGATGTTTGGTAAGTGTGTGTGCTTTACTGCTTTCAATTCCTCTAGTCAAAATCAGAAACTCAAAATCATGTGCATGTTCAGACATTGAAACGGCCCACAAAAACAGTTTCCATTAGCATTATGCGTTCAATGCATTTGGGACATCTAAATTGTTTAGAAAATGTATGTGTGTGTGTATAAAGAGCTTGAATTTTTCTATCCTGTGTGTGTAGCGAAAGTTTAATTAATAGTGTAGATTGGGGAGTGATGCCACTAGGGCTGTCAATCTTCCTCTATAATACTATTCGAATTCCATTCCTTATTTTATTTAATATTCGAATAATATTCGAATATTAAATGCTCAAATTCATCCTATTATTAATATTTACGACATTACACAGTCTTATGGATCGCCAATGCGTGATGTTGATCGGTCTCATATCTTCACAGATAAACCGTCAGTTTGTCTGTTATTGCCTTTTGGCGGACAGCTGGTAGCAGTTGAGCCCCGTGATGAGGAGAGAGAGAGAGGCAGAACACAAGTAATTCTTGCCTGTTTTAGCGGCGGTTCCTCCGACAGATCGCCTAGCTTGTCAGGTTGTAAGTTGTCATAAAAAAAATAACGTATATTTTCCTCTCCGTTTTGGCCTTCCGTCCACAATGAGACGGCGTTTTTATTAATGAAAAAGCACTCCAAAGTGGATATATTTGAAGACGCCGTTTTCACGTTGTAATGTGGACTGAGAATCAAATTGTTGATCTCCGTTACCGTGGAGACATTCCTCTCCGCGACTTTTGACAGTTGTTATGATGATACAGCGTGGATAACGTGCACAATTGTGTTACGATTCAAAAACTTTATTGTTTATCAGACGAAACAAAAGCATTTAATTTTCACATGTGTGTGCCAAGGCGGCGAGAAAGGCAAGATTGCATTTAAAAATATATATATACTTAAAAAAGCAATATTCGAATAGGAACTTCAGCATTCGAATAGTATTGATTTTTTTAATATTCGAATTATATTCGAATTTCGGAATTCGTTCCAACAGCCCTAGATGCCACTTGTTTTATTGCAGTCTTTAATTAGTGCTAAAGTTGGGTTTCATGTAAAGTGGAATAATGCGATTGTCTTCATGTGTATCTAGATTCACTTTATGTTTGTGTTTTAGGGGTGTGTATGTGGGAGATACTGATGTACGGAGTGAAGCCGTTTCAAGGCGTGAAGAATAACGACGTGATTGGTCGGATTGAGAACGGCGAGCGTCTGGCTATGCCTCCTAACTGCCCGCCGACCCTCTACAGCCTGATGACCAAGTGCTGGGCGTACGATCCCAGCAAACGACCACGATTCACTGAGCTCAAAGGCCAACTAAGGTCAGTCCACATAACTTTGAGTTTTGCATAAATTCTGCTCTGTTCCCTTTTAGCTGCATTTGAATATTAAAGGTCATGGTCAACAATTAAGCTTCCTTCTTAGGCTATGTTCAGACTGCAGGCAAATCAGATTTTTTTTCTCAAATCAGATGTTTTGAGGTATTACTATTACTATTAATTGCAAGTGATTAAGTAAGGCTTGTGCGTCCTGATATAATCAAGCTATCTGCATGGGTCGCTTTTGTAATGACGTAGGCGTACAGACGCATGTGACGAGGCTTTCAAATTGCAGGAAAAATGAAGGTGCATTATCTCTCTTTCAAAATAAGCACCCTGTCGAGTCCCGGGTCGCACAGGAAAAAACCCACAATGGAGGAGACTGGTATACATGTTTGAATGTATACTTTCTGCATTTCTGTCACTGGTTTTGACGTTGGCGTTGTGTGTCGCCTTAAGAATGATACAAAAGAATTTGAAATCCAAATTTGAACAGCCAGAGTGTTCAGACTGAGACACATCTGTAAAAATCCGAATGGAATTGCATTTCAAATCGCCTTCAAATTTGATTTGAATCCGATTTGAAAACTTTTTTTAAAGACTGTCAAAAAACCCATCTGGATAGTAACTGGATATGCAAAAAATCTGATTTTTGCTGGCATAGCCTTGCATAACCACAGTCTCATAACCACAGTAAATGAGTCTGCCTGATAGCAGTAGATGGCGCTGTAATGCTCTAGTATAAACAACTGTGTGACTGGCGTGATTGTTTAAAGATTGCTGGACGCAGCAGGTAGAGATTCAGCATAACATTCATCCATGCTTGATTGAGTTGAATGAAAAGGCCTGAGGTTAGACCTGTAATGCATTTTATATCAGAGCTGTGGTTTGCTTCAACACATTTAGCTGTGGTGCTCATGCAGGCTATTCATGTCCAAGTGACATTTACTAGTGTGGTTTAGAGCTGTATGACTCCAGTGCTCAGCTTGCTCTATATTATAAAGATAATACTACATTTACAGTGGTTGCTAATGTTTCATATAATTGTTCATGTCCATATGTGCACCATATTTTTATGTTTTCTGATATGATTCAAGAGCTTTTTTGTGAAGTCAACACTAGTTGTCTTGTAGTTGGATGTTTTATCAAATTAAAACAAAAACATCTTCCCATGCACATGTGGAGTACTATTCAAAGGTTTGGGTTTTGTAAAACAATTTTTGAAAGAAATTAATACTTTTATTCAACAAGTAAAGACATTTATTCTGTTTCAAATAAATGCTGTTGAACTTTCTATTTACCAAAATGGTCCTGAAAAAAGAATCACACTTTCACAGAAATATACAACTGTTTTAACAGTGATAATAATAAGAAATGTTCCTTGAGAAGCAAATCAGCATATTCGAATAATTTCTAAAGGATCATGTGACACTGAAAAATGGAGTAATGATGCTGTTAATTCTGCTTTGCAATCACAGGAATAAATTATATTTTAAATTGTATCGGAAAAAAAAAAACTGTTATTTTGCATTGTAATAATATTTCACAATATTACTGTTTTTACAGTATTTTTAATCAAATAAATGCAGCCTTGATGAACAAAAGAGACCTCTTTCAAAAACATTAATATGTCTTGCTATGTAAGTGTAAACATTGAGAATTGCATTCTTAGAGGAAGTTTAATCTAGTTATAAGCCTTGACTCAACCTCTTCAAGTCTATGACACTTCCTGTCTGGACCTGATTTCATAGTTACAATAGCAACTATGAAATAAATCATCCTCTCTTTCTTTCTTTCTTTCTTTCTTTCTCACACATCCTTGAGTGTTTATCTCTCCCTGACTCTTTCAGGCATGTACACGCACTCCCTGAATCTTTCATGATACAATAGTATTGAGTTCCCAAATGTCTGTTCTTGTCCACACATGCAGTCAATTCCTGTAAACGCTAATAGAGAGGGGAAATACGACCTGTACTCTGACAGGCCATCAAACACTTGATTCCTAAATAATCTGAGGAATCTTGTCTGCCTTAAGCAAAAACATCCAAGTTTTCTATTTGATATAAAACAGATTTGACAGCTTGAGATATTTCCAAAATCTCAAGTTATACACACATGCCCCAGATATCCAAATTGATACAGATATGTCATGTTGCATCTTGAGTTTACAAATGCATTCCTTGTTAGGTATCTTGGATGGAGTGAAATTTTGAAAATGCGTATTGGAAAAAACAGTTCCCTCTCTGTACCATCATTAATTTAAATTGTAGCACGTCTGTTTCTAAGAGACTCTGTAAATATTTGCACTGTTAATGCCATTTATTAACCAAATTGCAGCCATAACTGGTGCTGAAGTTATCAGAGCAGGTTTAGTCAATATGTTGTGTTTGATAAGGAAATTAGCCACTGTATACTTGAGATCTATTGGTGGGTTTATGGTCTTTAGAGTGTAATCTCAAGGTCAGCGTTGATGGGGTTTGTTTTAAAAGAGCGTCACGTTTATGATTGCTAAACAGCAGTTTTAATAGAGCACAAATAAAGTTTGTGTACCTTGCCCAAAATTATCTCTTAATGTTATTTCATCAGTGCATACTGAGATGAAGTGACGATGATGAAATGTAATAGTCACATGGGTTTGACACACAGGATGCTCAAACAATTGGCTGTTCCTCAGAAGTCTTTGTCAGCGATTGCAGAAAGAAAGTCTAGTCTAAACAAACTGAGGAATGATTCATTATGTTTGTCTTCGCACTCAGTAGTTTGATTCTAAACACTGTAGAAGTACTGTAGTTTGCGCGTATGTTGAGATGTTTGGTACTTGATTCTGGACAGTTTAACATGAACTGAATTAGCCAGGTGTGAATGTTGTCACTTTCTTTTAAAAGAGTGGCCCTCTGAGGAACGTAACAGCCCAGGAAAGTTCAGCATTAGACTTGAGAAATGAGGGTTTGGTGTAGCAGACAGTCTGTTATTCACAGGATGGTGGATTGATATGGTTTGGGTGAGTCTGGGACTTGATGGTCATTCCATAGATTCTGTATGTGGCCTTTGAGAGACAGCAGATATGTTCTCCCTTTTTTCCTTAAGGATGTGACAATACGATATGACAAATTTTGTTTTGTTCATTTTTTTTTGTTGAATGTTTGTTTTTTATGTTTTTTGACAGACTTTATTATTATTATTTGTCTTTTACCTATTTTGTTGAGAAACATTTTTAATCCATAAGAGCTGTTAAGCCCTACATAAAATTAGATGTAACCTTTTTTAATCATGATCATAAATGAACAATTTTTTTTTACATTTTTAGTTAGGGAATGTTTTTAATCAAGAGGTTTTTTTTCATAGGTTTTGGTTTTCTTTTTTTTTTTTTTGTAAGAATTAATTTGTTTATTAAGAATTAAGATTTATGAGGCCAGATTTTGCTTTTAATGTTTTTTTATTAAGTTGCTTTTAAAGTTTTTATTTTTTATTTTAGGACATGTTTGATTTAAACATTTTTAAAGGTTTTGTTAAGAAACTTTATTTTTTTTGTGCTATTTCTTTTTTCTTTTTTTTTTTAACGATTGTTCTGAAACCTTTTTAATCCTCAATAGCTATCAAGCCCAAACTTATCATGGCACATTTGAATCTGTTTTTATTAGATTCAGCTACAGGTTTTGTCTTTGAGAGCCTGAGTTAACTGCAACAGTTATGGCTGTGTATGATGGTCTGGGTGTGGGGAAGCTCAGCAGGTCTGGATTGATCACAACAGGTGTCCCTTCTGTTTATCCTGCATCTCTCTCTCTCTCTCTCTCTCTCTCTCTCTCTCTCTCTCTCTCTCTCTCTCTCTCTCTCTCTCTCTCTCTCTCTCTCTCTCTCTCTCTCTCTCTCTCTCTCTCTCTCTCTCTCTCTCTCTCTCCCCCTCTCTCCATCCACTCATGGCCTCTCTGAGATAATAGAGTTTCCAGAAATAGACCCTCTCTCAGTCCGCTTGCATTCTCTGCCTACTAAGACTTACATGCTCTATTCTTTCGCACCTCTTCCGTTTCTGTAGCCACCTCTGAGTGCAAGACTTCTCTTTTCGACAGGTACGAGTTTCACACATCGATACTATAAAGACTGTGTGGTGAGTTTTAAGGTCATTTATAACATTTCCATTCTTGTAAGGTTTTTATTTGATCACTAAAGCCATTTCTGTGTATGTACTGGAGGGTGAGCAGACCCCACCCTGAAACTGCACTACCGTTTGTGGTTTGGTGTCGGTAAGATTTTCAAAGAAGCCTCTTATGCTAACCAAAGGCTGCATTCATTAAATTAAAAACATAGTCAAAACAGTAATATTGTCTATCTACTATTACATAGCACTATTTCGATTTAAAATAAACTATTTTCTGTTTGAATATTTTGTTTTAAATAATTTATTCCTGTGATGGCAAAGCCGATTTTTTTTTTTTTTTTTTAGCAGCCATTACTCAGTGTCACATGATCTTTCAGAAATCATTCTAATTTGAACTTTGGTGCTGAAGAAACATTTCCTCTTGTCAGTTGAAAACAGCTGCTTAACATTTTTTGTGGATACTGGGTAAATGTTTTTACTGTCACTTTTTAAAAACAAAAATCTATTTAATGTATCCTTGCTGTTTAAAATTATTAATGTCTTTAACAGATAAAACCGTGCTGCCCCCAAACCTTTGAACATTAGTACATATGCATTAAGGCAGTATATAATGCATAAAGAGTGCTTATGTCTTTGTATTAGTGTCTCTTTTTATTCACATAGCAGTCTAGAATGAGAAACGTTGAAGGATTATGTGTTAACGTCATGAAATGACTGACTTTACTTGGAGCTTGTCGTGACGTATTTGATTGTGAAATAGTCTTTCAGGTCTGAAAGGTTTTTATTTTCCCAGGTATTCGACCGTGTGTGGGTTGGGATTTTACACTGACTCGTCTGTGATAGAGTGACTCCACCTTTCAATCAATTGCATAAGATTGGAAATGTCTCTTATTTATAGGAATGAAAGTCTGAGGGGAAATTACCTTGTATTCACATTTGTACTAAGGAGCTTTACTACTCTTCTGCTCTACAAGAGTGGTCGCAAACTCGAGGATCCATATTTAGGTCTCATCGTTTTAGAAGATGTTGATGTTTGATCGTGTTTTCCACCGGTATTTGTGCAGTACAATCCTCTCGGATGAGAAGGCTCAGCAGGAGGAGCGCAGCCGTATGGAGATGAGGAGACAAGTCCCCGTATCCTGGGACTCTGGAGGCTCGGACGAGGCGCCACCCAAAGTAAGTAACTGCACTGGGCTATATCTTATGTTAAACAAGCTGATTTACAATGTCCTAATTAATGTGTAACTGGCTAAGAATGCAAAAAGAAAATTCATTGGATTGTTCATGTGTTTTTTACATTTGTGGCAGCCTGAGTTCATCTGGAACAGCAGATTTATTACTAAGGTTAACAGCGTGTCACCATTTGTCACCCTAGCACATGGTGGCTTGTTAGGAGTTGTAGTATATGTGTGTTTGTTTTAACGTAAACCAGGTCGGTTTTTTGTTTTTGTTTTTTAATTAGTGTGAAAGAAAGGACTAGAGCCATTTTTTCCCCATGAAAACTTTGACTGTTTCACATACAATATTTGTGGACATTTTATTTAGCAGCAAACAAGTGTTAAACAAGAGTGTCAATGTATCTTTAAACATTTTTATAGGACAATATGCATTTTTTTTCAACCTATCAAAGAAAAAAGACTATAAATATATTTCCTGCAGTGATTGATTCATTATTGTGTGTGTGTGTGTGTGTGTGTGTGTGTATAGTTAGCCAGCAATTTTCCAGACCTTCCCTTTGTCTGTAATCTCAGCTCTCCAATGCCAGGTCACGTCTTCTGTCATGAAACATCACTTTATCTTGGATACACAGTACCTTTCTAGTTTTTCATTTGTTGTGGTTACATACAGTGGGATCTGAACATCTGAGACCACTACACAAAGTATATTATTAGCATAGCAATCTGGTTTATTTTCTTGTTTAATTGGTGTCCGAGAAATAGTGCAGATTTGAAATCTTTAAATATTTTTATTTCAATATTTGAAATAGATTTTGAATCACAGATATTCACTGTGGTCTCAGGCTTTTGGACCCCCCTGTGTAGTACATATGCTTCCCATATGCAAAAATGCTTCTTCACATTTGGTTATCTGTCTTCACTTCTCTCTTCATCTTCATCTCTTCAACAAGCTTAATGTGAAAATAATTATGATTAGACATGTCATGATCTTTCCTTGTCTGCTACTAAAGAGTTTTAATCTTTATTTTATTTTATTAAGTCAATCACCCTTTGGTTGATCAATAAACTATAAAAAATGTAGTCAAATGAAGCCTTTTTATGATGGAAATCAAGACATCCATGAAATCCAGATTGCGTGCCAGATGTGTGCCAGCTTTGAGATCTGTATGGTTTACTCCTCAAAATGAACTCAATTAATTAAAACAAAACAAAATGCATTTAAAATGTATTAAGCAAGGTTTCATTCAAATTGATCAAAAGTGTCAGTGTCAGTAAAGACATTTATAATGTTTCACAACAATTCTATTTAAAATAAATGCTGTTCTTTTGAACGTTCTATCCATCATCCTGAATGTATCATGGTGTCCACAAAAAAATACTAAGCAGCATATATTAAGAACTGTTTTAACACTGATAAAAATAAGTCATGTTTTTTTAGCACCAAATCAGTATATTAGAATGATTTCAGAAGGATCATGTGACACTGAAGACTGGAATAATAATGCTGAAAATCAATTAATTAAAATTGTAATAATATTTCGTAAAATTACTGTTTTTACTGTATTTTTGATCAAATAAATGCAGCCTTGGTGAGCATAAGAGACTTTTTCAAAAACATCAAAAAATCGTACCGACCTCAAACATTTGAACGGTAGTGCGTGTCAGTACAATTGAAGTTTTTATTGTTTTGAATAATATTGTTAGTCCATCTGCTTTTTGACAGGGTTTTAAATCCTTCCCTGTCCGGGGCTGCTCACATTATGGTGATTGATGGGCCAGGCTGATCTTTCCATTCGCTCTGTGTGTGGCTTAAAGCACTTCATACTCTTACTTTCAAACCCCCTCGCTCCCTGTCAGACCTGTCAATCATCCTGTCCAGGTGCCCATGTCTGTTTTTGTGTTGACTGGTCACACCTGCCGCTGTGCTAATGACCAGAATGAATCTGCTTTCACCCATATCATGTCTCACTATATTTCTGCTTTTGTCATCCTTTCTGTTTGTGCCCTGTTTCCTTGTGTTGGTTAGCTCATCTTTCATTGCGTGTGTCTGTGTGTGTGTGTGTATGTGTAGCCCTCCCGCAGACGTCCCCTCCAGCACAGCTTCAGTATGGACTGTCTGTCTGCGTCTGCGTCTGCTGCTTCTCGCCCTCCACAGCAACCCTTCGGTTCCCAGATCTCCCTTTGCTTCCGCCAGCCCGAGTCGTCCGCCTCTCCTTTGGGTCCATGTGACAAACCCATCATTAACCGATCACCACACATGCAGCAAACGCTACAGCAAACCACTCGCACTCAGTGCCATGCTAATACTCAACAGCTTAACGTACATCCCCAGCCGTTCCCGCAGACTCAGACCTCGCTTCTGCTTCAGCCGTTACCGCTGCACTGCTCCCTGCTGTTTCCCCAGGGGTCCAGGAGGAGACCCTGTGTGTCCCCCAGTGCCACTCAGCCTGCTTTCTTCGACCCCTACTATCCCTCCATGCAACAGCTGAGCCTGACCCACGTGCCCTACAGATTCTCACAGGCAGGTGTGCTAGGGCTGTTAGCAGGGTATCCCGGGGTTTTACTGTAGTTTCTTCATTAGCACAGGTGCTTTTGTAGGTGCATGCCATTTTAGCTGCGGATTAGATGTTGTAGTGGTAAAAAGCAGTAAAGGGTTTAGTGCATTAGAGTCAGACATGTTGACTGCAATATATAACTGTATATAATCAGGCTATAATCAAGGGTTTTTGCATAGCCAAGCAAAACTCTTCATTTGATGACCAAGTGAATAAGACAATGTGCAATAGAGTGCAACAGTGCCCCACTTTTTCACCGGCCTTGGTTCTGGTTGTAATTTCCTTTTCCTTTTTTTCCCATATGGATTTAAAAAAGCCATGAACCAAACCAACCAGCTATAAGGTTAGGCGCAACATCTTGCTTTTTCATATATATACGAATATTTAAGTAGTTATTTACTCTACATCGTTTGCTGTGTTTTATGGAAGTGGACTGTACTAAAGAAATCTTTTGGCACAATTTTCTTGTTTAGTAGTTTTTCACCAGGAATTTCATTGTTAAACACAATTATTTAAAAAGTAAGTTGAAATAATGTGAGCTGGTGGTTTTAACAAAAGCATATTGCATTAATTAACAACCTCATATCTCACAGTATGTCTGTGTTTAAAGTTTTATAGGTTACTGACTGGTAAAAATCAATGAATGTGATTTTAACTTCCAGAACCTGACTGTTGCACTCTACTGGATGTAAAAGGATTAAATGCACATTGTGTGTCAGCTTTCAGAGGAAGTTTATGAAGCAGATTCTGGTTAACGTGTATCTGTATACAGTACATGTTGGACAAAGCTGAGTTACAATCGAGATTTAAAGCGCACATACAATAAGCACTTTTAGTGGTTCGACTGCTCTTTACTGTGACCCTCAGTGAGTGTAGTGACTTTTAGGCTTCAACATAGCTGTTATTATAGAACCGCTATTTGATCAAAGATGTTGTAGACTAAAAACAAGTAAAAATGTATCACAATTCCCGATAAAATTGTGGAAAACTGCATGTTGCCTCTTCAATGCATGTAAACTAAATTGTGTGCCAGACCAGATGTTTAACAATTGTATTAAATGAAGGATTAACTTGCCATAGATGTGTGTGCTTGTGTGAATCTCAAATTTTATTTTCATAAATGCAGACAAAACAGTTGTAATAAGGCTCTCAACCCCATCCGCATCCCCAAAACATAATTCTTAACACAAAATAATAATAATAATAATAATAATAATGTTCTTAAAGCAAATTCATGATAAACATTCTTTTTTTTTGCTTTGTTTTAAAGACAATTAATCCCATCTCTCTCGTAGCAGTGTTCATGTGGGTTTCCCCCCCATTTTTAACCCTTTTCTGTCCGTTTAGTGTGCAACTGTGTTGTCACCCCTTTTTCTCCTTTTGTTTCCTCCTTTGCTCATCTGGAGCTGTGGTCAGTCGACTCTCTCTATGAACGGGTTTATAAGGTAGATCAGTCCGTCTCCTGTTTTCCCACCCGCAGCTGAACTCAGAGTATCCTACTCAGTCAATTGGATGAGGACCGCCTCCTGTCAAACAGCATTCATTCTTCAATCCCTTCCTTCTAATATTTTATACCCGCCCAGTCCTTCTCCCACGTATTGAATAACACATGCATTGTGTTAACGTTTAACTAACTGCTTGCATTTTATGTTTGACTGTTTTAATTTTTTCCCTTCAACAGCCTGAAATCTTCATCCACACAAAATGCACAAGAATTGTGTGTGCGTCTGGTGAACTGATTTTAACAGCATCTCCTAACCTTAAACTGACTGGTCAATATGTGCTAGTAAATTGACATAGTTGTGTGTGTTTGTGTTTACAGCCCAGTCGACCTGGTTATCCAAGTCCCCGTTCCAGTGAAGGGTTTTACCCTAGTCCTCAGCACATTGGCCAGCACAATCATTACCAGGTACAAAACCAAGGGGTGAATTCACTAAGAATGATTTGAGTTGGTTCAGACCACTAGATTGTGGAGGATGCATTAGACAGCTAGTCTAGATGAAATACTGCGTTGTGCTACTGTTTGAGAATTAACCCCGGAATGTTTACGATGAATAAAAATTTGCTTTATATATTCATTTGGCATGATGTAGATGGCAGGGCACTCTGGGCCACACGGCTTGCTTCCCGTACCTGGCGTGATGTACCCTCCCCAGGCCGCAGGGACTGGACTTGATCACCACGACAGCTGGAACCATCGCAGAACTACTCAGGATCACATGTGGAACCCCAGCATGGAGGTTAGAAGAGAACGAGAGAAAGCTGCATGTCTTCTCAGTACTGAAATCTAAGCTCCGTTTCGAAACCGAATGAGCTGCCAACATAAACACCATTTTAGGCATCATTGAGACGCTCCCAATGTGAAGACAGTTTTAAACATTTAGAACAAATGTTTAAGGCCTTTTAAGGTAACTTATTTTGGCCAAATTCGAAGGTTGCACTGAGTGTCCTTCATAAATTAGGAAAATTGCATTGAGACTCAGAAATAATTGTTCGTCCAAAATGGTGCTTAGAAAAAAGGTAAATGTTATTCATACTGTAAAGTACTGAAAGTTTATTGCATAATAAATAAAAACCTTTTAGGTCATGCAGACCAAGCAAAGTGCATCAGAGGTGCAAGCATAAGCAGTAAGGTCCATTGATGGTCACATAGGGATGTACAGTATAAGGCACAGCTCACACAGAAGGCACTTCCAAACCAACGAATCTCGAAATGTTATGTGAAACTCATAATCGCACAGATTCCTATTGGATTTTGTTTTGCAAAACATCACCAAGCAGTGGTAAATGTGCTAATGCAGCTACTTTAACAAGACTGAGTGCCAGTTTGATTTTAGCTGTCATATATTTAGTATCATTTTATCATCTTTATTAGCATTTGTTCATGAATTGTGTGCTTTTCAGGATGGTGTGGCTCTGCGCTGTGGTCTGTCTCAGCTGATGGAGGAGCAGTTGTTACTGCAGCAGCAGCAGATGGAGGACGATCAGCGCTGGTTAGAGCAGGAGGAGAGACTACTGGTACTGATCCCACTCACCTTCACCTCCTCACATGTATCTGCTCATCTTTATTCCCTTTTCCCTCTCCGCTCTCCCCCTGCTTAGCTGTGTTACATGGTTGTTAGTTTTCACTTCTTCCTAAAAGCATTTTAGTAGTGAATCATCATGATGTTTATTTATAGCTGCAGCAATGGTATGATATTCCAAACAGTCATTTTCATGTTTGTTTGAGAATAAGTGTGTCCGCCAATTGCGGTTTCCTGTGCTATTTATTTGTAAACGGTTGTGAGCGGTCCTCACAATTTCACAACCTCAGCTCTGCTATACGTTTTTTTCCAAATAATTTGCATTCTTGAAGAATTACAGAAAGAATATGAATAAGGAATGAATGCGAAGGTATTGCACTCTGTGGAGTGTGTTATTGTTGCAGTAAAATGTGTGTGTATGTATGTTTTTATCCGCACAAGTTTGTCTGTGAATATTTGTGTGCGTTTGTGGTATGGCAAGTTTTGGCTTTCAGTCTCCGTCATTTGTATCTTCACTGTGTCATTATGTTCAGTCTGTCTCACAGAAAAAACTCTCATAGCTTCCTGTACCAACTAAAAAGGGCATTCAGAGCTCCACCACAGCAAACAACATTCATTCTTCTGCTCAAACTATTACTTTTCCTCACAAACAACTTCTGTTGAAATGAAATGTCAGCTCTTTAAAGGAGTAGTTCGTTCATCCTCACGTTTTTCTAAACACATAAACTGTGTTTTGCCAATGGAACGCAAAAGGAGATATTTTGAAGAATCATGCTGCTCTTTTCCATATGGAAAACATAGTCTGTTTGATTCGTTCATTTTATTCAAAATCTTTTGAAGTCAAGCGATAGAATTGTGTGATGAACAGACCAACATTTTATATTTATCACCAATAATCTTCCACTCCGGTGACTGAATCATTGAGTCAGTAAGGTTGAGAGTCAAGAACTGAATCATTCGAGTTTGTGAACAAAGCACTCAAAATGAATCAGTCTATTGAAAAGAACTGGATCAAAAGAATGATTTGTTCATGAATCTGACTGAAGCAGTGTTTCTCAAATAACCAGGTCAGTGAATTGGAAGATTATTAGTCAATAAATATAATTATATATATAGTGCATGAGTTGTGTGGCACCTATTATTATGATGCTGTTTATTTTATTTCTTTATTTATTGGAGCTTGGCAGCCACTGTGCGAAAAAGAGCCGTCTCAATTTGTCTTTTGTGTTCCACCATTAGCAAATAATGACAATTTTACACATAAATAAGATCCAAATAAAATCTAAATGACCTAAAAGCCAAAAAGAAAAAATCATTAAAAAGGTTACACTCTTACAGTTTTTGACTCTTACAGCCAATGTGTGACCTTTTTTCAAAAAGCTTAGGATGGTTAAAAACTATTTGCATGCCCATTAAAGTTTTTTTTGATGCTGCGAGTGGAAGAATGAGTTTTTGATCCCGGCCGTTTGATACAGGTGCCGGTTTCAGGAATTCCTCAGTAATGAAGGGTTTTGTTGGCACTGAGGCATGAGACGGGTAAACTCAACCTGACCTGTATCTGCTGAAAGTTAAATTACTGATCACAGGAAGTTTTCATCTCTTCGCAGATGTTATACGTGAATGTGCATGAGGAATAATGGGGAGGGGAAGAGAGAAAACACCGAGCTAGGGAATGAGAGAGAGGAGGAGTAGTAGAGCAGAAAAGGGCTTGGCTCCGTTGAGTTGAGGCTCGTCGACTGTGAGTGAGTCAGTGTGTGCGTTTAATATGTCTCACATTCAGGAGACGAGTCACTCCACACACACACTCTGACTTATCCCACACACACACGCTTGCTTAATGGAGATCCACTCTGTGCTCCGCTCCATGCTTAAGAAACGCCAGAGAGAAACAGGAACAGGAACAGAAAGGAAGATGCAGGTCTTTAAATCCTGCTTCGGAAAACTGGTACGGTAAACTTGGAATAATTGGAAGGGGAGGGTGCCGTTTCAGTAAAGCTTGAAGTGTGCAGATTTTACGCTGTTTTTATTTCATCTTTAAGGGATCTTGAACTGTCATGGACTTGATTGGTTTATATTCATTTGATTTATGGATGCTTTATCGTTGTCATTTTAAGGAGTAGGAACAGACATACGGTTTGTGAGCGATACATATGATGTGATTTATACGCAATGAAATGATTGAACATGTGAGACATTTTTGTAGCATCATGTTTTGCCCACAATGAAATTTCACACTTATAACTGTATTTTAAACATCAAATGTGTTCTTAGTGGCTGTTACTGTGCAAATTACTTCTCGCTGGAATCTTGTGTCGCTCTAGGTCAGGACTTGGTGTGAAGTAGCACAATACATGTGACAGACATGAATTTAACGAGGTGTCAAGTTTGACCTTCTTTCTCCTGTCTGTGTGTGTGTGTGGCAGAAGCCTGATGGGAGAAGTTCCAGAGGAAGCATTGACCGTGATGATGGAAGCCTTCAGGGACCAGTGAGTTTCTTCATTTTCTTTCTTTTTGTTGAAATACACTACCGTTCGAATGTTTGAGGTCAGTAAGTACATTTTTTTCAAATAAATATGACTACTTTTATTCAGCAAGGATGCATTGAATTTAACAAGAATGCATTGATGGTTTACTATTGAACTTTTTATTCATCAAATCAGCATATTAGAAATATTTCTTTAGAGTCATGCGACTGAAGACTTGACTAATGAAAATTCAGCTTTTCCATCACAAGAATAAATTACATTTTAAATTGTATTCAAATAGAAAACAGTTGTAATATTCTAATACTTTGTAAATAATAATATTTCACACTGATTTTACTGTATTTTTAATCAAATAAATGCAGCCTTGGTGAGCATAATAGATTTAAGAGACTGAACCCAAACTTTTGAATGGTAGTGTAAATCTTTATAAACATAATGAAATGTAATGTTATGCAAAGTCATTTAAGGTTAAAGGGATGGTTCATTAAACCCATTAACCCTTTTTTTTTTACATACATGTGTAAAACAAAAAATGTAAAATATGTGTACTCTTTCCATGCAACAGCAGTTTATAGTAGCCATATCTCTCAAGCAGGAGTTAATGCGAGAGTTAACCATCTGATCAGATCATGTTAAATATAGTGGTGTTCCCACTCATGGACATCTGCCGTAAATTATTTTGTATATGGGCGTCAACTCGCTCGCTGTGGGGGAATTCTGTACATGCACAGGAATTTCACTTAAATTGTTTTCAGTGGGAGACTGAAAGATTGTATGTGAAGATTATGTTGTATGATATACAACTATGGGCAGTGCTGGGTTAGATTACTTACAAACTGTAGTCCGTTACTGGTTCCAGATTGCATGACAAAAATGTTAGTAACGTAATCCATTACATTACACATTTTAGGTAACATAATCAGGCTACTTTTAGTTTGACCAATTGTAGCATGTAAAATCTCATTTCGAAATTCTAAAATTTGTTTCCAGTTTTAAAGATTTGAGACAAAGAATAATTCTGATGTAAATTAAGGTTATGATTTTTCTATTGTATGTCACTGATCAGATACATTTTTTGACATTCATTATGTGGCTTTTTGTACAGATGTTCTTCACGTTTGAGACAAACTTGAGGCGTTCATGCAGCTTAAGAACTGAGACATTCTAAAACTATTAAAATGGATATAATATAATAATTTGTAATGACAATATATTTGAGACATTTTTGGTCTGCACTGATATATGCATTTATTTCGCCGTAGTGTGTTTTTTTTAAATACATTTTAAGGGTCTGAAGTGTCTATCATAGCTGGATATCTATCAAAAAGAAATTCATTGGGATAAATGGGGAGACCAAGGACAAGGGCCCTTTTGTGAGGAAACATGCAGCAGTGGACACTCGAGAAACCCAATCTGCTCTGCCCTCCCACTTCTGATGTTAATACAGAACTGCCACAGATGTTTACTAGTTTTTGAAAGTGTTTCATGCGTGTCATGATGTGGATCTAGAAGAGCAGAACTCCACAGCTGCTCTAGAGTTTGCTTGTCTTCTGCAGTGGTTTTGAATGTCTATCCCGTCCCATTGGGCTGTCCTCTTTGATTCTCTGTGGTCTTGGCAGATGTGTGTATGTGTGTGTGTGTTGGCATGCCAGGCATCCAGGCTACTCCCCACCCAGACCACAACAACACACATGGCACAGTCTGTCTTGGCTCCTGCATATTTTTAACTGTTGTAACTGTTTTTTTGTGTGTTTTTTTTGCAGACTGGAAACCAGCACATCTATCAACCTATAGGGAAAGCAGGTATGCCAGTTCTGTTTCATGTAATGCGTAATTTTCGTTAAAAAAATTGAAGTAAGATTCTTTTTGAAAAGTCTCTTATGGCTGCATGATCATAATACAGTAAATAGTGATATTGTGAAATATTATTACGATTTTACGACTTAAGTTACTTGCTTGATTTCTATTTCAACATATTATAATGTATTCCTGTGATGGCAAACATCACATGCTCCTTCAGAAATCATTATAATATGCTGATATGGTGCTCAAGAAACATTTTTTTATTATCAATGCTGAAAATAGCTGATACATTTTTTCAGGACTGTTTTATGAATAGAATGTTCAGAAGAACAGCATTTATTTGAAATCGAAATCTGTAACATTATAAATGTCTTAGTCACTTTTGATCAAAATAATAATGAAATAAAAGTTCATTTATTTCAAAAAGAAAAAAAATCTCTTGCACTGTAATGTACATATTTTGTTAAGTGTTTTTGAGTGCAGATGGTTTATAAATGGCAATGGATTTGTATGAAAATGTAAATCTGGTCCGCTTGAAAATGACTTCCATCTGATGTTGTTGCTTTTCAATGCTGCACTTATATAAAAGAGCAGATTGAGTTCCAGACTAACTGTTTCTTGTCGTCCTCAGAGCACGCAGCTCCTCCTAAAAAGCCTCCTCGGCCCGGAGCTCCCGGCCACCCAGCAGGAGTCTCCGGACTCAACCCTACAGAGAGCTACAATGAAGGCGTGAAGGTACCAGAACTACCAGTGAGAAACTCCACGAGCATTGTGCTTGTGGAACTTTACAGTAATCACTGCTTGCTGTTTTTAAACCACAAAGTTTGAAATTCCACCAAACACACACTGGGAGGCTGGTAAGATTAGCATCTGTACTTGCGGGACGCCTTCAGGAGCAGCTAGCATGCCAACAGATGCCGTTTGCCAAGCCTCATTAAAATCATCCTCATTCCTGAAAACCCCTTTCGCATACACACGCACACAATTGCTCTGCGGGGTCTCTCATAAAAAGATCCCTGCACAGTTTCCATTCCAGCGCGTTTTCCTGATGCTGTGGGTCAGCGTGCAGGGGGTCTCGCAAGCAACAGCAGAAATGCAATGCGGCATGGAAAATATAAGTAGAAACAATGCACTTATAATTGCAATCTGTTTCTCCATTTTATAGTTTTACCTATGGGTGTGTTTGGTCAATTTTTTTTTATTATTTATAGTCCCGTAATAACCGTCAAACGAGCCCGGTTTTCTTTCTAGTGTTGTATTTTCAGTTTAAACAGTAAGTTTGGGTGGGGAATATTGAAAGGCTCATCCTGTATTCTTTTTAAATAGCTAATAGGGTTTAGTTGTTCCACAATTGGGATGTAGCCTACTTCTTTTTGCTAGTCAGAGGCAAACATTCTCATTATAGAAAGCATTTGATTGGACAAAAAAAAAGACAGTTAATTTCTACATTTCTAAATCTGCTAAAAATAGATACAAACCTGTAAATTTGATTTTATCGGGTCTTTAAATGTCAATTTTGTTTTATAACTTCACAGCACTATACACTCTTAACGTTTTCATGAGGTTGGATTAAAAAACAGATTCTGTAACTCCAAGCTGTTTTCTCCTTCTTTCGTTGCAGCATGTATTTGTAAAGTGATGTTTATTAATCTCTTTCTTTTTTCTCTTTCTCTCTGCACACTATTCTCTTGCTCTGTGCCTCTGCCCTTCCTCTGTTGCACTGTTTTTGCACTGGTAGCCCTGGAGGGTAAGACCACCTGTAGACTCAGTGTTATGTTTCTGTCTGTGTTTATGCCCCCTTTAACCAGTTGCTATGTCATTACTCAACCATATCATTTCGAATCATAACTTAATTATCCACTAAACTGAATTACATTGGCTGTATAGATCACTATGCGTGTCCTTTTGCTTTTTTAAATAAGCTGTGATTTTAATAATGTGCTTGTAGTGCAATCTAGTCTAGTGGAGGTTTCTTTTGGGATGGGTGCACAGTTTATTGAGACCACTTGGTTGTTTTAAACCAAACTAAATGTGTCCTTGATCGCTCTATATTTAAGATGGGGGAACTTTTTGTATTAATTATTTTTATTGTCATATAATATTTTGTATTAATAGCAAGGATGGATATCCAATCGTAGGTGGAGTTTGGTCTCCAGTAGTTGCTTATATATTGCCATCTAGTGTCAGCCATAACACATTTCACTATCACTTATGTCTAGTAACAAGAATTAGATAACACAACCTTCATCTAAAATCCTTTATTTATGTACATTAATACTTGTTATGAAATATTCTTCATTAATGCATTATTTTAAAACATGTTACTTTGTATTTGTCGTTAGATTCAGCCTCAGGAGATCAACCCACCCCCAACAGCGAACTTAGATCGGTCCAACGATAAGGTCTATGAAAATGTGACCGGGTTGGTGAAGGCCGTGATTGAGATGTCTAGTAAAATCCAGCCAGCTCCCCCTGAAGAATACGTGCCCATGGTGAAGGTATGACACAACCTAAGAAATATACTGGATATGTATACTTTAGGGTCACTGAATATGTCATTTGTTGTCCAGAGAGATTATCCTAAAGGGATATTTCCCCTATAAATGAACATTTTTGTCATCATTTACTCGCTGAAACGAGCCTTCAGTAATTCCATTCTTTCTTCAGGCAAGAACCTACGTAGGTTTGTATCACTGGCTTTTCATTGGCTGTCCGTGTACATAATCTACTTCGAGCCGCTCTCAAACATTGTAGTTGTAGCTGATGCCTGGAAGAGTTTGGTTCTTGCTGTTGACATGTCGAGAAGATGCTGTTTTCTGAGCTGTGAAAGCAGATCGACTGTGCATACACTTCCGATGGACAAGGACTCGCGTTCAAATTGATGCGGTAAAACCGTTGCTGTTCGTTTCACTGTGTATGCAAGTGCTGAGGAAGCCTCTGGAAATTCCAATCACAACAAACTGGGCCATCTGACCAATCAGACCAGAGGAGGGTCTCAAAAAGGAGGGGTTTAACTTTAGAGAGACTGACTCCTTTATTCAGCCGTTTCAGAAACTGAGAAAAGAGATGCTGCAATGTATGAAACAGTGTTTTTCGACCTTGGATGCATGTAAACCTGTTGTAAGAGACAAAATCAGGAATCTTTAAAATGGCATAATAGAGGCACTTTAAACAAAAATTTGAAATGTTGCCTTGGCAACTAACTGAAATGAGTTCAAACTGAAATACTATCAGTGAATAAAGACATTTCTTCCTACAATGCTGTCATATGACTTTAAAATACTTTGTATGGACCACTTTTATGTTGTGTTTTTGTCCTTTGGCCACTATAAACCGCCATTGCAACGTGACCTTTAAATAAAGAGTAAATAATGGCAAAATGGTAGTAGAATTTAATGGCAGAACTTGTTTTAAGATGAGCCATTATATCATTTTTGTACTTTCAACATTCCCACCATGAAAATGTGTGTTTCAGGAAGTAGGATTGGCACTGAGAACACTGCTGGCCACTGTGGATGAGACGATACCCTTATTACCGGCTCACACGCACAGAGAGGTAAACTCATTCACAAACTAACCCTAAAAGCATACTCTTATTCTCAGTGTTCTTCCTGCCGGCTCAGCTAACTGTTACTCCCATTCTTCCTCTTCAGATCGAAATGGCTCAGAAGCTTCTAAATTCAGACCTCGCTGAGCTGATAAATAAGATGAAGTTGGCCCAGCAGTACGTTATGACCAGCCTGCAGCAGGACTACAAGAAACAGATGCTAACAGCTGCGCATGCACTCGCCGTAGATGCCAAGAACCTGCTGGATGTGATTGACCAGGCCAGGCTGAAGATGTTGGGACAGGCGCGGCCGCATTAGCCCTAGCGAAAGGACACGACGACGCATGTGACGCCCCGAGAAACACACCAGCACAGACTTGTACACTAATGGAGTCTCATGGGCCCCCCTTCACTACTCACTGACCCTCACGTTAAGCTGCACGGTAGATCACGGGTACCGTGAGGAGGGCTCCGGATTTATTTAACGGATGAGCTGGACCGGATTGGAGTCGTTATGAGTGAATCTCTTCGAGATCATAGTGGGCCGGTGACTGGATGCTGAGAGGGTGATTCTGAATCCGGGGGCCGTTTTGAGCTTTAAACGTCTCTGGAGGAAAAGAGACACCCTTACACTGTATCTAGTATATCTGTGTTTCATTGACAAGCCCGAGCTCCACAGCCAGACCACACAAATCTAGAATCCGCTCTAGTTCTGGTTGTAGAATCATAGAAGTTGAGCTGTTTCTAAGACTCTGTTTTGCACAGTAGAACTTGAGTTGGAACTGCATTTGCAAAATCTGGGTTTGATGAGTCTGGTTTTGCATTGCAGACTCTCACGCTTCTCCCTAGGACTGAAAGGGAGAGTGTTGTATATTTGGGCCTTGTGCCACCTAGAGGTAAAATAAAGCTATGACTGAATTAAAAAATGAATGTTGGAGTCATGTTTCCTTGTTTGACCCTGTGAAATCACTTGATGAGTTTTTTTTCCGTATATAGTTGGCCCCCTGATGCTGCCGAAAGGGCCCCTTGCCTGATCAAGGCCCTTAGAATCGTCCTAATCTCCCTTCCACCCCCCCCCTCCTGTGTGTATTTATATATGTAATGTATGTATATGTGTATATATATATATATAAGTTCATGGTTATGGTTTAATCAATAATAAATAGAGACGATGGACTTTATGTATAATGCAGATCATCTGCAGGACATTTCTGCCTGGAGTTTGAGAGACCAATCAGTCTGCTGCTCTTGCAAAACACATTTACATAAATCTTAATTATGTGCCCCACAGGAAAATATTTATTCTAGCTACCACATTTAGTCTTAACACCAGTACTTATTCTTGACAAGCTAAAAAACAGTTTCTGGTCTTCTGGGTGTTGGTTATGCCTTATTAAAGCCAAAAAGTGATTTTATTATTAGTTTAATTATGTAGTGAAAATTTTATTTTCCATGCATATTTTCTGGATGACTGTCCCATACGCTGCTAAGTATTTATGAAAACTCAACGTTATGCTGACCAATTACAGATGAGGACTGAACAGTAAAACCATAATTTCCAACATGCAATCAAGCTTTAAATCAAAATACACTTATCAATGGCTATGGAAGCCAGTGTTGTTATAGTTAATAAAGTTGAAATAAATATAAATATTTAATGAAAAACTAGTCTTGAAATTAGTGATGTAGCTTTGAAATAAAGTTAATTTGAAGTACTAAAATTAAACTGAAACTTAAATACAGTTTTCGATTTATGTAATCTTTTTTATTATTATATTGTATTTAGATAATTTATCTATAATTGCATATTCATATATTTGAATAATATACATTTAATAAAAAGTTTGGGGTAAGTAAGTTTTTTTTAAAGAAATTAATACTTTTATTCTGCAATATAAAAAAAATTACTAATTAAATTAATCTAATAAAAATGATAAAAACACATGCAATTACTAAAACTAAAGTTAAAATGAAACTGCAAATAGAGAAAAAAAAAAAAAGCTAATACAATAAATATATTATATCGGTATATAAATAATACTAAAACTACACTCAAAATGGAAACCGAATATCTGGTTAAATCGGTAAGAACAAAATCATGTCAGCAAGCATATAACAACCATCTTAATAATAATAAAAATCCTTATTTGTGCAGTTTTTTATTTTGAATCTTTTAAGAAAATGGAAATTCTCTTTGTGTTTTAAAAATAGAGATGGATTTTCATTTATTCAACGAGTAGATATAGTGGCTTTAACCCCAAAACATATTACATTAATTCCAGTAGGGGGCGGTATATGAATACATTTAATATCACTGCTGCCCTTCAGGCTTGAATATAAATGTCTAAATGTAAGTCGAGCGTGCAAAAAGCATCATAGGAAAATGAATTAAAACTGAACATAAAGCGGTTTCATTTTACAGTATGGTAGAAAATGTATTGTTTAAATTCAAACAAAATCACGCCCCAATCTAATATTAAGCTAAAACTCACATTCAAATCTAGAAAGTGGTTCAAAGCTCACGATACAATCAATGAAGTAATTTTTTTTTTTTTTTTTTTTGTGAAACTCTTATTTTGAAGACCGGTATTGCTAGCTTGAGTTGAGTCTCTTATTTTGAAACTCCATCAGTGATGTTGTGTTCCTGCCGCCAGCTTCACTCTCCACTGTGCGCCTGATTATTTTTACGCCGTCGAGTCTGGCGGTGAAATCCAGGTCATCTCCGCCGGATCAGCAGCCAGCACGGCTCAGGCTTCTGCTCTCCGCGGACTCATGGTGCCATTTCCTGATTCCTCTTTGCAGAGGTAAGGAGCTGATATTCTCCTCGTATATGTCTGGTTTTGTGCAGATGGCATCAGATGGGTGCGTAATGGTGCCAGCTGTGCCAGTGGCCCCGCGGATATAGAGAGGAGCGCAGCGGGTTTAGACCGGGGCACAAAAAGTTGCTGGGACCCTCTGACTTCATATGCAGCCAGACAACTACAAGCCAATGATCGGGCCGGTGCGCTAGACTGTCATATATTTCTATACTCCGCAAGATCAAATCATTTATCGGAGATATATTAGAGAGAAGTGGACGTGCGTTAACGGAGAACACAGCCGGTTGCTTTAACGGGACCCTGCATGTAACCCAGTTCTTCATCCAGACATAATAGGGCTCATTTTGGCCCAGACAGCGTGAGCTATCTTCTTTATTCTGCCATAATGAGCTAATTATCAAATGCTATGATTATATGATAAATTTAGTTTTTATTATTAAAAAAAGCATATTTAGTTAATACCAAAGATAATTAAACTTCTAGTTTTTCTTTATTCATTTTGATTGGTTTGTATACTTTTTATTGCAGTTTATATATATATATATATATATATATATATATAATATTACATGACTAACTTACTTTAATACATGGATGTGAAATTTAGATATTTGTTAAAATAATTTTAATATTTTATTTATTTGTAAACTTAAAGTGTCTGCTACGAAAAATGTGCATTACAAGATCAATAATAGTACTTTTTATTTACTATTCATTTTATTATTTGCAATACAAGTTAAACTTTTAAGGATAAAACTACAAGTTATAATAATATTATAAGCATTATTAGAACACCTATATATATTTATATTTATATATATATATATATTTGAGTCATGAGATGGAAGCAGCAGCGATGGAATCATCCAGTCAGAATTTTTTTCCAGTAATAAAATGAAAAATATATTCCTGGCTCACCATGGCTTTTTTTGAGAGGTAATAATAATGTATTAATTTAATGTGCAGTAGTTATGGGCTGCTTGTCTTGGACTTGATGGATAGTCATTTTCTGTCAGACACACTACATTTTATATCACATTTGCTCACTTGAGGCTTTGATATTTTACTGATCATGTCACTTTTGAGCTCCAGAAAGATTGAAAATGTTCTTAATGTGTGTATCAAGAAGATTGTGAAATGTCAAAATGACCTCTTAGTAATGTCAGCGATGTCCAAAGCGGTTAACATCCCATTATCCAAACTTTATTAATTGGTTGTTAATATTTTCTGCATGTGAGACCGAGAAGGGGACTGTGAGTGTGTTTGTGCCCTCTCGTCTGTCTGCCTGCCTGCCTGTGTGTGTGTGTCTGTCAGCTGACCCTGTCCAGACTTGGACTGAGTGTGCTGCCAGTGGCTGTCGTGACTAGTGTTCGGCCCAGTTTTAGACTCCACTCTCTGTGTCCTTTCCTGTGCGCTGCAGGTTCTGGCCCAGTTGAGAGACACAGACATGATTGTGTCATACGCTGCCAGAGTCCAACAGAGCGTTTATTGTTGCTTGAAGGCATCTGACGCTTATTTCTCTTCTAACTTCTTGTCTGTGGCATTCAGTCATTGACTCCATGTCCTGCTTGTCTCTAAGGGTCGTTGCCTCATGTTCATTCTGTATTTATGAATGTGAGCCGTTCCCCCTGAATGACGTTTATCGACACAGAAGGACACTTTCCACTCCTGAAAAATGAGCTCGCGTCCCAGCTGTGATGTCATCCGCTCCAGGCAGACAGCGAGGTGTGTCGGAGTGTCGGCTGATGGATCTGCCGTGGCATCGGGCCAAGTGTAACAGTGAGTCGTGGAGGCGCGTGGAGCTCAGGGACTGAAGAATGATAAATCGGTCCAAAGCGTGAGAGAAGCTTAGCAGGACTTGCGGTGCATCAGCACCTGTCTGCCTGCACAAAACGCACTCTGTTGGCCACGGATAACAAGTAACCCAGCAAGCTTGCTGAGTGACCATAACAGGGCAAAAAAAAAAAAAAAAAAAGTTTTGTTCCTTTTAAAAAAAATTGCTCATTATAAAAAAAATTAACAATTTATTATTCATTGACAAATATTTTTATTAGGGATGGACACACAATATACAGGCACATTGTTTCAGTTTATTTGTAATGGTGTTGGATATTTAAATGTGCATACTCATTTTCACAATTTTTTAATTTACATACATTTAATTTACATTAAATTTAAATTGACATACTGTAACTGTATCTTTTTATTCTTAAAATGTAATAATATTTTACATTTGAAATAATTGTATTATGTATTATTTTATAATTAAAATATTTACTAAATTATTTAATATTAAAATGATTTATTAATTTAATTACATATTATATTTTATTATATATTATTGTAAAGAGATTGTTTTTTTTAAATATTTAATACAATTTAAATAAAATTATTCACAAAAATAATTCAAAATAAATATCAATTTTTCATACTTTACATTAAAATGTTGTGATACTCAAATTCATGTATATAACTGTATTTTATTTGTGTTTTATTTTTTATTTAGACATAAATATTATAAAATCAGCTATAGCAAATTTCAATAATTATCTGCTTTTCGGTTCATATTTATTTTGCTGCATGCATAGAGGTTTGAGTATATTTTAGTGGTAAAGCGCAGTAAATGGAGCATTATCCTGTTGATGTGTGAGTGATTTGAGGCTGAGAGCTGGGACAGCAGCCCGCTCCAGACCGGAACACTCACTGCTTGTGGGAAGAAAGCTTCCTGTCTCGCTGAGAGCCGTCTGTCTGACGCGGAGTCATCGTACGCCAAGCTTCCTGTCTTGCTGCGAACCACATCATCTGGCCTCTGGCACTGAAACGTCAGGTGGCATAAGGGCTTAGGGTAGGGGCCGCACACGCTGAACCGGGATCAGCTGTTGTTCTGCAAACCCTGCTGTCTGTCATTATCTGACACGCTGCAGAACTGGACTCGGATCAGTGCAAGAAGGAACACCCAGGAGGATCTTAAAATTACTTGCACCCCCTCAGAACTTACTTCGACTGGAGAGGAGAACACGCAGCCAAAAAGAGCGGCCCTCGAGCAGCGATCACAGTCGGACACTTATAGATCCATCTATGGAAAAGGTCACGCCACCTATGTGTTCTCTACTTAATCTCCATTGTAATAAAATAAACCATTGTTATTTTGCATAAATTAGGTGCAGTACATGTCTTATGTCTCTGTGATTGTCTAGCTGATTTTTTTGTGCACTTTTTTGGATTCAGACAAGACGGCCTCTCGCAGTCCTGAGACCGATCCTTATGGATGATCCCAGAACAGAGGCATATGGCAGAGATGTTCCAATAGGGCTGGGGTCCCTGGTTGGCCACCTGTGGTGTGGGACAGATGGAGGCATGCTGGGGCATGAGGGGAACTGCAGTCCTGGCGGAGCAGAGATAAAGACACTAACTGCCGCTCAGCTTGTGTCATTGCAAGAGCTTAATTGGTCTTTTTTATTTTATTTTTGGCCCTTTTTTTTATAGCAGCAGACTATATCCGCAGTTTGCCCCCTAGTGGCAGTCGCAATGAACTTATTTACCATGGTACGCTTGATGCAGTGATGACTTATTTTTGCATGCCAGCCCGGAAGTTAGCATCACCCTGGTTTCTTTGACAAAAGTAGGATTTAACGTAGACGTAAACGTAGACTATAAACGAACTACACCACAGGTGCATGACATCACTATCACTAGGCTTCTGACAGCGCTTTCAGTCTTTATTTAAAAAACATTTCCCTGAAAGTTTGAGTTGGAATATTTTGCAAGAGTGGTGCGTGATTATAAACACAATGAGGCTGTAAAAGCGGACTATAGGTGAGTTTTCCTGTTCGGTGTGATGAAGTTTAACGTCCCGACAACCTCCTTAGTCCCATTTATCCACACAAAGTAATTGGTAATTCTCACATAATCATCCTTTTTTTTTTTTTAATGCCTCCGAAGTTCAAGTCTGATCCAAAGAACTCCCCTCAGAACTTCATTGGAAAGAAATTATTTCTGGTCTGTAGTGTTACAAATCGCCATCTGTCAGAGCTCTATTTTCCATCAAAAATGACAACATAACTGCTCTCCGGAAAATTAGGCTCCTTTTGACATGTTTAATAACTGTAGTTTGATCAGTTGGAAATGTTTGAAGTCAGAAAAAAATCAGTCAAGCTATTGTGATTTATGATCAATCATTGGCATCGCTGTTATTATTTAGTACTTTGTATTGAATGTGCCTATTTTTAACCTTTTAATGGAGATTGAGATTTGAGTGAGAATAGAAACCCACTGATGCTGTGGGGGTTCGAGTCCCGTCTCTGTCTATCTCTAATGCTTCAAAGCTGATCTCTGTTCTGATACAGGACACTGCAGCACTCTGCACCAAGCTCTCTCTCTCTCTCTCTCTCTCTCTCTCTCTCTCTTTCTCTCTCGCGCTGCAGCTTGACTTTGACATCAGCTCTTCTAGAGGACATTGCAAACACAAACTTTTAGGCCTCTAATTATTTACAGCATGTTTAGTTGTCCAAATCACCCTTCACAGGTCTGGAAGAAGGTGACCCGTCATATTAACCAAACAAGTCAGACAGAGGAAACATCATTTTGAGGAAATTGTTAAGATCAACCTCAGTGTCAATCAAACAATTTAAAGCTACACTGTGTAATTTTTTAAGTTGATTCTTAGCAAAAAACACTTTGTTCTTTCAAAATGATATGTGCTCATTAATGTGTAATTACTTCTACCAACTAATCAAGTATTCTCGTAAGCGTAGAATCTGCCATTAAGAATACATGCGAGCGAGTCGCTCGAATGGCGGCAGCCATGTTGCGCCTCCATCTTGAAAATACATTAGCCAAAGAGGGACATACCTGGAAATTCAAGCTTCGCCTTTCGCGTTTTGACACTCAGTGGCACCGTGACGAATGCGAGGGGGAGATTACTCGCGACTGCCGGCAGATTTGAAATAATACGGCCACCGTAGGAGTTAAAACGCCCTAGGAATGGGAGGGGCTAGAAAGTAATATTCAGTTGGTAGTCATAAACAATTTCACCGCTAGATGGGAGAAAATCCTACACAGTGTAGCTTTAACTATAGGCCTTTTCAGAATGTTTGTAAACAATAGGCACCGAGTAACTTCCGGGTGGCAGAACGCAAGCGGCTTCCACTGACTAACTGAAGAGATCCAGCCGGCGACTGCAACAGTTACATAGTTAAAAACATTGTTGTTGATCAAAGTTGAAACTATGATGAAAAAGTGTTGTGTTTGGGGTTGCGCTGCCAGATATACAGCAAAAGGTGTAGGGGTTTCATCGATTTCCTGTGGGTGAGGAGGTTATAGCGAGTGGACGTCGTGTCGTCAAAAGTAGGAAATCTTAACGATCCCCAAAATTATATGATTCATCCAACGTTTACATTTCTGCTGCCAACCCTGCTTGCCCTTCAACTCTGCTTCATGTATTCTCAAAACGGTCTATCTACAAAATCACAGCAGAGCATTTATCTTCCGCCGGGGAAATTCGAGACTAATATTAGGCCATCATTAAAAATATTTTGGTTTGCAGTAACAGCAAAAAAAAAGAAAAAAAGGGTCGGTAGGTCGGTCTATATTTTTTTATATATAAAAAAAATAATATAAAAAAGTATATATTTTTTCATTTAAAAAAAAAAATCATGGTCGGTGGGGGTTGGGGGGGGGGGGGGGGGGGGTGACATTTTTCACCTATGTCTAAGGGCTGTTTACACCAGGCCACTTCATGCGTTTTCTCGGTTTTCTCAGATCGGATTGCAATCTGATTTATCAAAACGATTCCATTTACACCTGGTTACATAGGCTAAATGTGTGTTGTTTTTTTGCGGATATAAATCCGATCTTCAATTACCGCTATATGTAGATTTAATGGAGTGCACGTCACCGAAAGCAACAGTTATGACTACATTATTTTATTGATCAGCTAAAATTTCTGAATCAAAGCCAGCAATAAGAGAAAGCGGAAACAGCCCTGGTAAGATCATTTCGTTTCTTTACATTTAATGATGATGATTGTGTGTTAAGCGTCAGCGACTTACTTTCACTTTGATTTGCGATAGTTTGCACGTTGATGCTCAGCTTCTCATCTGCGGCAATGCGTGTTGCAGTAGCGTCGTCATATCTGACTAAAACATGACATATAGCCTATAACACGCTCTCGCATGTTTATTTTTTAATAAACCATATTCAACAACATATAAAAATGAAATATTCTTTAGAGTAAAGCCGCAGCCATCATTACCAAGCGCGAACCATTGACAGTGAATGAAACGAAGCAAACTTAGCTTGCATGCAGTAGTGTGACATGCGTTAACGGTTAACCAATGGTGTAAACATAATCATAGATGACGCGCCACGGGTTTTTATTTAAAAGAAAGAACGTAGCTTATGTTTGTATGTAGGTCTAGGCAATTTATATTCACAATACTTAATAACTAATATTATTTTATTGCATTTGTATTAGTTGTTTGAAGAGTTAAAAAAAAATCGGTCGGTCTTAACGCAAGTTTACAACCGGCAAGTCGGTCGGACTGAAAGGGAAAATAAATAAATAATTGGGTCGGTACTAAATTGACAGGGTCGGTCGGGTTACGGCAAACAAGAATATTTTTAAGGATGGCCTTAGTAAACTTGTCTCTTTTGAAGATCAGACTCATTGCCAGTCACTGCCTGAAGTAAAAGAGGGCTGCCCACTCTCACGCATTCACCACGAGACTCACGCAATTGTCACTTTTCACACACTCTCACGCCACACATCCATTTTCTCACGCAACTTACCGAAATGTATATTCCTCATACATAATATCGACCAGTCAGTGTTTTTCAACCGCGCAAAGGTCGATATAACAGCTGGAGAACAATTGTCACATAACATTTACCTCAGGAAAGCCATAGCACGTTATTTTGGCTAGAAAAAAGAGCTATAGAGAGTATTTTGCTAATTATGTGTAGGCCTACTATATTACATATTTAGTATATTTTTTACTTGTATCATTAAACACAGTTGTTATTATGATAAAAAAAAGCATTATATTTAATTAAGTTTTTTATTTTTATTACATTTTTACTGTCGACTTGTCCCTTCCAAGCAATTTACTAGCGTTGCCATAGGAACGCTTCGGCTTTTGCCACCCAGAAGAACGTCTATTACTGTTGTGACGTCATGGTGAATTGTCGTATACTACACTACCATTCAAAAGTTTATATTTAAACAAAAACAAAGACAGTAATATTGTGAAATATTATTACAATTTAAGATAAATGTTTTCTATTTTAATGTATTTTAAAATGTAATTTATTCAAAGCTGAATTTTTTGCATCATTACTCCAGTCTTTAGTGTCACATGATCCTTTAGAAATCATTCTAATATGTTGATTTGAAACATTTATTGTTATTATCGATGTTGAAAACAGTTGTGATGCTTAATATTTTTAGTGGAAACCATTATGCATATTATTTCAGGATTCTTTGATTAAAGGGATAGTTCACACAAAAATGAACTTTTGTCATCGTTGTTCCAAACCTGTATGAGTTTCTTTCTTCTGCTGAGCACAAACGAAGATATTTTAAAGAATGTTGGTATGTAATCAAACAGTTGACGGTAGCCATTGACTTCCATAGTAGGAAAAATAAAATGCTAGAAAATCAATGGCTACTCACAACTGTCTAGTTACCAACATTCTTTAAAATATCTTCTTTTGTGTGTAACATAAATTTTCATTTTTGGGTGAACTAGTATTCCTTTAATAGAAAGCTCAAAAGAACAGCATTTGTTTGACATATAAATCTTTTGTAAAACTCTTTACTGTCACAATGTAATGCAACCTTGCTGAATACAAGTATTAATAAAAAAAAAATTGTAGCTCTTTAAAAGCATCTACTTGAATAAAAACAGCTCTATACTTAACAAATCACATTAAAAAGAAAACCCTGAACCCAGATGCAACCTGTTTTACAGAATATAGAAGTTTGTTGCACATAACCCATATTTCTAGCAAGCACCCAGAATACCCTAGAAGCCACCTAGCAACCATCCATAACTATATAACAATGCCCTTGCAACCCCTCACATTTAATAAATAAATAAATCTAAAATCTAGCATGGTTTTGTTTTGTCTTAAATGTACATAACAGTACATGTTACAAATACATGGCATCAAAACATATGTAGTGCCCTAATTTTTGTAACATCACTACTTTTAAGAACGTATCAGCTGATTTACTCAATGTTGGAATGGATGGTATGAAGAACCCCTGGAGAACAAGTGTGTGGTTTGAGCTCATGCTAGACTTGACCTCCCTGACCTCTGCGGTGTGCACCGCTGCAGAATGCAGTCGAGCAGCAAAGGTCTGGCTGTCTAGACACTGTGGGCGGAGTTGCAGAGGGCTGTCGATTGATTGGCTGAGAGGAGAGATCCTGAAACTGATTAGATGTTCACTTCAAAGCCTTGTGTTTGTTTGTGGTCTGCGTTTCAGTTTTGTGTGTGTGTGTGTTCCTGTTCCTTTCTGAACAATACAGGAGGACAGATTGATTTAGTCTTTTCCTCCCACGTGGCTCCAAATGTAATTGATTTTATTCGCCTTATCTTCATGTAGCGCCTCACCTCCGTGCTTTAAATAACATATTATGCAGTTGTCAATGTAAAGTCTGACCTGATCAATAAAGCCATTAATTAGTTTTCAGATCACTTTAGTGTATTACATTAAAGGGTAATCACTTTTCTTTTTGGGTGCAGAAAGGAAGTCATCTCATTCGCTGTTGCTAAGGCAACCAAAATCTCTAGCATATTGCATAAAACAGACTTTAATACATCCCACATTTTGTCTTGTTGGCAATGCAGGATTGTTAAGCTAAATAAACTGTTCAAGAGAGGTGGGCCAAAATATATAAGAGGTTGGATTAGGCTGTCACTCAAGTTACTGATAAGGGCAAACAAGACCCAAAAACATATAGTGATGACAATAGAGTAAAAAAGACTGTCAGAAGAAAGATGAACGCAGGTACTGCAGTATAGAAAATGATAGACTATCAAAACAACATCCGTCCTGAAACTGTGCTGACAGGCATGTTTTCTGAATTCATGCTGTTGTATCTAGTTTCTTTACACAGGCCAGTGTCTACGTGTTTGCCATACAGTGTGCGTTTCCTCCTTTACTTACTCTCCTTTCACTTTGTCACTTTTTCTGTCTGTGTATATATAGTTCAGAGTTTCTTATGTTGTGTAATTTTGATTTTATAGCCGTACAGCAGACCTCAGTTAAAACTACACAGTTACTCAATCTACAGCACGAAACATACAGTGTGACCACCAGCCAAATGAATGACTCTTTTGAGTCGGTTCTTTTTAGTGAATTAAAAACACACTGCGCAAACAGTGTAGTACAATCCAGAACAAATTACTCTGTATGCTTTTGGTTCACTAACAAGAATCAATCAAGATTGCAACCACCAATTCCCAAACAGATGACTCTTATTGGTTCTTTTTTTCGGGAATTGCATTGTGAAAATACATAGTTTACAACTAAATCAATGTAGTTACTAACTGGTTCACAACATGCATTGTGTTTGTCAGTAGTATTTTATAAAAATAAATGAATCAAATGTGTTCAAACATTCATTTTTGTTTTAGTATTGTTGTTTAATCTATAGTTGGACTAAATGTATGCTGCCTTTTAGAAATTCTGAAAATTCTTTTAAAAAATCTGTGCAAATTATTATTATTATTATTATATTTTTTGCATCAGAACCAAATTATTTGATAGTTATTTATTCGGTAGTAATAACAATGAAATTGACTAAATAGCGGGGCTGTCCCCTAATAGTTGACTAAACGTTAGTCGTCGAGAAGAGGCTTAGTCGATCAAAATTGTATTCGTTGTTAGTCCAAAAAAAAAAAAAAAAAAAAACTCTACAGGAAGTAGCGAAGTCACGCAGTTCGTGAGGGAAAGGGACCGTTAACAGCGGCTTAATTACCTTGTGGTAATTGCAGAATGTCGGGCAGGAAATCCAAACGTTCGCTTATCAACCATCAACCTCAAATATGGCTTATCATCTGAAACGCAAGTAGTATCAACTTTACATGGCTGCACGCTAACGGTAAAGGCAGAGTAGGTGATTTGTTCCAGAAACACTTTTTTTTTTTAAAGGTCCCATTCCATGGATTATTTTTATTATTTTATAATGTTTCCAGGGGTGCCCTTATAATGTTAGTATGTTTTTTAGATCAAAAATTGTTATAATTTAGAAATAAAAGGCATATTTCCTAGCCTGATTTCATTCCCTGGTTTGAACACTCTGTTTGAAGGGGCGTGTCTGCTGTGAGACTTCAGTGTAAACGCCCTCTGCTGTGATTGGCTGACATGCTTGCATATGAAATATCTGGCATTACATGTGGAACTATCTGGAAAACTTTTACTATTACAGCTATTATACGTTTTTACTATTACAGCTATCTGGATTAACGAATCATGAGAAGTTTTTTAAGTATTTAGATCTATTACCATCACATAAAAGGTTGCAGTGATGAGCACTGAGCAGATGACAGTCTGTTGATCGCGTGAAAGATCTTATCATTGCAACGCAGTTTCTGCACTATCACTAATGATTTCACCAATGCAAACATGAGGCATATAAATACAGTAAGAGCTTCGTTGTGCAGTGTAACAGCATCATTGATTTCATAACGAGTTTTGGCAAGTGTCCAGATAAACTCGCGCTGTGTGATTGATAGCTTGGGCGATTGGAAAGGGATTGTTCTTTGATCGCTTTCTGTATATTAATCACAGTTTAAGTAAGATTATTTTCATCCTACTAAGAGAAACGAACGATGTGAAGAGTGATCGCTACTTCCATATTAAATCACTACTTACCGCTTGCTGGAATATAGTTGAAATTGCCCCCTTCGTCAGTATGAAACGCTGAGAGAAGTCTGCTTGATATTATTCCAGGTTAGAAAAACAGTCCGTGGTGAAATGGACAGAGCAAACTAACAACTTCGAATTAAACTTTTGCGGTATCCGATTATAGATAAACATCAACCACGTCTGTTGACATTTCGCCATCAATACGCCTGTGTTCCTGTGGGCGGAGGTTACGGTTCTAGTGACATCATTAAAGCAGGATGTAGAGGGGTGTAGTCCAATCCAGCCGTTTTTTGTAGTCAACTTCTGTTAAATAAAATATCTCGCTTGGCATTGAACTTTGAGCTTTATAATTTTACAGATATTATTTATACTCTAACAACAACATTACACACTAACTAAAGTTTGAAACATGGGATCACATAGAACGGGACCTTTAATGCTGGTTAAAGTCTCTTCAAATCCTGATAGCAATAAGTTAAGTGGTCTAAATGTATTTATGTATGTATACCGTCTTTGGAAGGCGTAGGATCATACAATGTTTGTCCAATCATTGAATTTGGTCTGAATGTAATGATACGATCCTACCTGCCTGTAAACATAAAATTGCATACCTCCATGCACCCTGCTCGCGCAGACATGACGTCATCAGCGCGTTTCATGCTATGCAGAGTTATTAGACAGACGTCAGTCACCGAGCATCGCAACCGAAACAGCAGCCACCTTTTACAGTTCCTCCTGATCCAAAACAAAGAGCTCATGCTGCGTTCACGCCATAACTACTGTAATTTGTAGGAGATGGAAACCCCTGACGTTATAATCGGAGCGGTTTGTGACTCAAATTTATGCATTTCAATGGCAACACTATCCACGCCGAAATTAATCTGCAGCAGTCAGGTGGTACGGGGTCAGTGCTATTTAAGTTGTTTTTTGTCCATTATTATTGTAATGTTATGTTACATGAGGTAGTTTAAGGCTGTCTCTTGCGATGCTTTTGTTTGTTACGCATGTGTTTTGAAGGAGGCGTGGCTTTGGAAGCGCTCTGAATGGAGGGTGGGATCTTATGCTTTCAAAACTAGCTCGCTATATTGCTAGCCTAAGCCTACCCTACCTTTAACCTAGATATGCGCCATTATTAGGCGCATATCCAAGTGTCTGTGCGGAGTGTGGAAGCTAAATTATAACATGCTTACTTACTACATGACATGGAGGCGCCGGCGTGTTTTTTTTCTTCCTGATAACAGCAGATACGAGTTAAAAACCACCGTCGTTTTTGGTCATGCAGATAATACATCATTCGAAACTGTAAAGGGTCTACTTTTATTTGTGTAAACTCACAAGAACAACAAAACGTTGTGCTTTTGTAAAATACTACAGGCCTATATTTTGTCTATCTATTAAATATAGCCTCATTATGGTTTAGTATTTTTAAATGAATAGCCTAGCCTATAAATTTGCGATTTGTCGACTAATGGTTTAAATGAGTCAGGGGCAGCCCTACTAAATAGTGAAATGTGTTGTTATGTTTAAGACCTGTGAAATCTTTTAATTCTCTCACAAGGGGTGGTGATTTTGCAACCTAAAATGGGTTGTTGACAAAAGAAAGGTTGAGGACCCCTGCTCTAGTTCTTTCTGATGTGCTTTGTTCTGTCTCCTGTCAGCCACATTGAGTCTCAGTTGGGCAGCACTAAAACTGAAACATGACTTGTTCACACACACACACACACACACACACACATACGCACCTATAAACTGACTAACCCAGACAGCTGAGTCATCATTTGTTAACCTGCAGATCCTGGTTGTCAGGTCAACTTAGGACCCGTGCAGGAAAAGGGTTAATCTGTCTGATTAGCGCCAGACATTAATAAGGCTGTCTTTCACTTTGTCTGAACCATCTGTTGTAATGGACTTTTTATGGACTCTACATGTAAGAGAATAAATTATTTCCTTGTCCATGTACACTGAAAAAAATAAAATAATAATTCACTCAAAAATTGGTAGTACATTTCAAAGACACGGCAAGTCACACATTGAATTAAACATGACATTTTGAAGTAGAATATTGGAAATAATATTTTGTGGTGAAATAATCTATTTACTTACTAATCTGAAAAATTATTTTACAGTGTAATGAATGGGATAATTTACAGTGAACTGGTCATTATTGCAAAGCAAACCCCATTAGGATAAAAAAAAACCTTTCTCGCCTGGGTCTTGGGGTTTATTTAGCTACAGACTGACAGGCAAGGTAGCAGCTATTAGTCATTTTTACTAATGGTTAATGATATGGGCTGTTATGATGTTGAGTCTGGCTGGATGAATCAGTTTAGCGAATACTTGTTCCTAAGAGCTTCATCATGATTTAACCAGGCACAGAGAGTGAGAAAGAGACAGACCCCCTACTGAGATCGCATTACACAGTCCGACAGATACAGCGAATATTTTAGCAGCCATTTATTGCAGTCATTTAGTGGTTTCAGCATGGCTGTTGTTCAGCCTATCCATCAAACTATGTGTATTAGAAGAGAGAGTCGACACATGTGGAGAGTTCGGTGTCCTAATGCGATTCTGTGTCTATTTGACTTTATTTTAGATTATTTATTTATTTTTATGCACTGATATAAAAATTCTGGGCGAAAGTACCAAGATAGTAAGTCTATTCAACATATATACGTATGTTGATCCAAACCAAAATTGAACCATTTTATTGACCAAAAAACTACTACTTTTCTTTCAACATCGAATATAAATGTATATGTTACAGATCCAAGAAAGGAGCACAAAACATTGACACTTCAACATTCTTCTGAACTTGAAATGTAAAGAATGTCTTCACCAAAGGAAGCGCTTGAAGTTCCAGGCATATTTTGTTATCACATGAGCTCTTTTCTGGGTCAACAGCTTATGTAAAATATTGTCTGTAAGGGAAAACATTGTGTTTTTTTTGCAGTAACCGATCACACGTTTCCTTAAAGTCAATCACATGCTTACAAAGTTACTCTGAGATCTCATCAACACCAATGAACTCTTACATTCTTACATTTAGATTACCTTTGCCATAATCTAACAAAAGCTACTCTTTAAAAACACTAATTATTCAATAACACTGTTAAATATAATCTTTAGCCAATCTCCATTTTTATAATGTAGCCTACATTATAATATTGAGATTTCTGAATTTACTTGTAGCGTTTAAATGACAGATTTTTAGTGTTTTAGTTGATTTAGACAATATAGTATTGAATTTTGAAATCCTCATAACATGAAAATAGTAATTGCTTTAGACCGAATTATATAATTTAAGGAATAGAATAGAATTAATAGAATAGAATTTTGACATTAGTTTGATTTTCTATTTATTTATATTGATATATTTGAATATATAATCTATATATATATTTAAAAAAAATAGTTTTTCACATCCCTGGTCTGAACAACGCATTAGATACTTGGTTTATAGAGCAGAACCACTAAGGAAAGGAGGAAGAAGGAGATAACAATGAAGACAAGTGAATCTAAACATCTGCCAGATGTTCGTCTGTGTTATCTGCGATGGCTGTATACTGTCCTGAAACGACCTCAGATGACTGTGTGTGTGTGTCTCAGTCTTTGTTTGACTTGGACAGCGTTCTCTTGTTTCACGTGTGTGTAATATTATTTATTGTGTGATGGATCCGTGCTCTTGCTGTGCGGCTTGCGGCAGGGGTCAGACGAGGTGAGGGCTTGCCGTGTTTCTAAGTAACACAGTCGATGTGTAGTCTGCAGTCTGGGCTCAGCACGGCGTCCACTGGGATGTCGGAGAGCTTTAAAGGTTGTCTGAGGACACGTTCTGACTGGTCTTTGAGTCTTCTCCAAATGAAAATGGAGTTATTGTTTGGTTTTTTGAGAAGTTAAATCAATGATATTAAGCCACAGAAACATTAGCTGTGGCTTGTGATAACTATGTCCAGTAAAATGTTCTGTCGTGTTATGTAACCGTCATTAACGGCTGACGCTCCTGCTGGGGATTGAAGACTCTAATGTGCATCTCTTCACAGGAACTTGATGTTTTGTTGCTGGTAAAAATCTGCAGTAAGATCATAAAATGTTGATGTGTTGACCCCCTGCTGTTTCTATATTTTTATTTAATGAAACACTCATGTTGCGTCTGTGCTGTGTCTATATTTTTTGTCTATCTCAAACCTTTTCTTTGAGGTCAGTAACATATTGATAAATATAGTTTCTTTAAAGAAATTAGTACTTTTATCCAGCTAGGATAAAAAGCAACAGTAAAGTAATTTATAATGTTACTATCTTAACAACAAATTGTATCGCGGTTTCCACATGAATGTTAAGCAGCACAACCGTTATGAGATTTATAATAATAATAAATGTTTCTTGAGTATCAAATCAACATATTAGAATGATTTCTCAAGGATCATGTGACACTGAAGACCGGAGTAATGATGCTGAAAATTGTAAACTATGATATGATATTCCACCATATTACTGTTATTTTATTTTTTTACTGTATTTTGATCAAATAAATGCAGGCTTTGTAAGCATAAGATACTTTTTAAAGCAACACTAAGGAACATTTTTTACCTTAAAATAATGTTTCCAAAATCGTATCAGTGGTTCATCAAGTCGTAACAAGGTGAAAGGCACTTCTGGATTCGCTTTGCAGCCCTATATCCGCTATAACCGCACTATGCAAGTTTGCCAAACCGGGTCACGTTTCTGTAGTTCGAATGAGACAGGAAAACTACAAATTTGACTTGCTTTACGTCAAGCGTTACAATAGTCATTTATTTAGTTTTTCTTCGTTTCTGATGTCGCAATACATCATACTTTCATGAAATCATGCAACATACTCTACCTTGTCTGTGGACATCGTTCGTTCCAAAGCCGGTGCTAGATAAACAGCGAGCGTGTGTGCGACAGTAGGCTGCGGGCGGCGCAATTATTTTCGACTGCGGTAATGGACAATTCCGCTTCCAACCTGTAGGGCGACCGAAGAGGAAAAGTTCCTTAGTGTTGCTTTCAGACCCCAAACTTTTGTACGGTAGTGCATGTTAAATTAAATATCCTTATATGTGCAAATTAATGTTGAATTTATATACTCAAACCACTAATACATTTGCCCTTATTGTCTCTATGATAACAGTACAATCTTAGTTTAGTTGATGACATGGTTTGCAGCAAACATGATCTGAATAAGATCATTCTTAATATAATTTAATTAAATTGAATTGAATTGTTCTCCAATTGAATTGAATCCAATTAACCCAATGAATCTGATTGATCAATCCTGTCAATCCTTAAACATTCCACACAGTACTTACTAAAGTAGTAAGTCTTAGAGGAAACTGTGGTAACCTTTTGTTTGCCTTTTGCAAGTGAATTTTTTTGTTCTATGCAATTCAGTCACTCAACTGATTTCCTCTCTCTGTCTCTCTCAGTGAGCTTGCAGTCTGAAGGATGAGGTGGGGCGCATTGATTAGCATGCTGCTATGCTGAGAAGAGTTTATCCTTCCAGGACGAGCGGCAGCGACTACACGTTCCCTTCCTGAATCAGCTATCAGACACCTGCTCTGAATCAAGTACCTGTCTGGATCTTACCCTCACACACACTCACACACAGCTATGGCTGGCTGGCTCTGGCTGGGAGGGTAATCGGTGCGCTGGTTGCCCTGGCAACCCCACCCTGATTACTGCTGAATTGAGCCCTAGTCCATCACTGAAGACTTTTTAGCCCCCCTCCACCTTTTCTTCTGAGTGTTTTTGCTCTTTCGTGGAGGTAGAGGGCAGGAGCCATGGACTTGTGAGGTGAGAATGGCAGCAAGGCGGCTGTTCGGCCCCCAGGAGCCCTCAGGCAATCGGAGCCAATAACGTGGGTTCCCACACACACACACGCACGGGCCGAGCGGCAGGAGCAGTATGCAGGAGGCTGACCTACCGGCCACCAATGCTTTCACAGGTGAGCACCGGGTCATTATAACCTCAGTGTTGGAATCACACGGGATGTGCTGTTTGCCGTGAACGTGAGTTTAATGATTCATGCCGGCTGTAAAGATTACGTTCATGAGGAGGGTTGTGTTGTGCTTTACAAAGCCATGATGTTTTTTTGTGTGCTAATATTCAAAGCTGCTCTCTCACTCCCCCTCCCTTTCCCAGACTCCTCTGCTCCATTTCTCTGACAGGCTGCATTTCTCTCCCCTGCCTGGAATGGAATGCGGAGAAGGAGAGAGAAAGCGTGAGATGGGTGGAGGGCGGTGGAGGTCGGGCTGTGTACTAAACCAAAGTTTGACAGTCTAGTGCACTGCAGACAGAGAGCAGAACCTCTCATCTCCTCTCCTGGTCTTTTTTTTTTTTTTTCTCATCTCCTTTCTGATTTCCTTTTTTCATCTACTTCTCATCTTCTCTTCTCGTCATCTCGTCTTGTCTCTTCTGGTTTGGCCTCTGGTCATCTCTTTTCTTCTTGTGTTGTCTCATTTCTGCTCTTCTTTTCTTGTTTTGTCTTGTCTCGTCTGTTCTTTTATCATCTCATCTCTTCTCTTCTAATCTCTTCTGGTTTAATCTCTTCTAGTCTCTGCATCACTTGTTTCTTCTCGTCTCTTCTCTTCTTGTTTCGTCTTGTTCTCATTCTTTTCTTGTTTTGTCTCAGTTTTGTCTTGTCTCATCTCATCTTGTCGTCTTTTCTCATCTCATCTCTTCTTTTCTCGTCTGATTTCTTTTTTCATCTCGTCTAGTCTGCAGTTCTCGTTTCATCCCGTCTCTTCTCTTGTTTCGTCTGGTTCTCATTCTTTTCTTGTTTTGTCTCTTATTTTCTTGTTTTGTCTCTTTTCATCTGATCTCTTCTCTCCTCCTCTTCTTTTCTCATCTCTTCTTAAATCTTGAATTGTCTGGTCTCTTTTTTTTATTTAGTCATCTTTTCTCTCCTTTTTCCCCATGTACTTCTCATCTTTTTCTCTTATTGTCTCGTCTTCTCTCCTCTTCTGGCTTTGTCTGGTCTCTCCATTTTTTTATTCAAATCTCTTCTCCTCTACTCTCGTCCTCCTATCTTCTGTCCTCATCTGTTCTCTCCTCGTGTCATTTCATCTCATGTTGTTTTTCTTGTCTTCTTTCTTCTCACCACGTCATGTCTCATATGGTCTCTTCTTCTTCTCATCTCATCTAGTGTCTTCCGTTTTCATCATGCTCAGTATCTTTTCTCCTCTTATCTGCCATCTTCTCCTTTCCAAATATTCTCCTGTCCTCATCTCCTTTTCCTCTTCTCTCCTCATTTTATCTTGTGTAGTCTCTTCTTCTTGTCTTGTCTGGTCACTTTTTTACCCGTTTTCGTCTAATCTCCTCTTTTTGTCTCGTCTCTTCTTCTCTCCTATTGTTTTGTCTGGTCTTGTTTCATTTAGGCTCCTCTCTTCTCATCCTGTCTGTGCTCTCCTTTTCCTCTTCTTGTCTCTTATACTTCTCATCCACTTCTCTCCTTTTGTCATCTAGTTTTTTCTCGTCTTGCCTTCTCTTCTATGTTTGTCAGGTCTATCCTATTCTCTCTCGATTGTTACTGTTTTGTGCTGCAGGTGAATATTGTGATTGCATAATTGACTCATGCTCTGTTAAGGTTTAAGGGAGGCAGAGAACTGCTGATTTGTTTGTGTAAAGATCTTCATAACATTTCTAAAACCTCTTTTGGCTGCACCACACCCTGTGAGAGATTGCATGGCTTTGGTATTGTCTAGCACCTCCTCCTCAGACAGAGAATTTGTTTGGAGCGCTGGTGTCATCACTGTCTGGTTTGCTTTGCATTTCTGGTTTTGTGTAAATGCTTTATAGTGGAGAGTCAGTCTTCCATACAGTCGAATATCCACCGATATCAGGTCAATGTTGAAGCAGGAAGACTTATTTTAAGATCATTTATAAGAGCCAGTGACCTACATATAGAGGATCATCGCCGCCTGAGATCCACAAATCACTGCAAAGTTTTTAGCCCAGTGAAACTTTCCCACAAACTCCGGCAGCTGAGGATTTTCAGATCCTCACAGGATTTGCTAGTGTTTTTAGTTGTTAAGTTGAGAAGTTTTTCCGAATATAGACTTTTCATAGGATGATATCCAAGAGTAAGATCACTTAGTTTGGATAGTTTAGGTTTTGAGAAACAGTAGGTGTGAGGGGAAAAGGCAACATTTTGAGAGCTGCTTCAAAGGCATCTCTTTGATATAAATTTTAGCTTCTTAAGGCCCGTTCACACCGAGAACGACTGCCCACACTAATGGATGATAACATTCTGTTTATTTTAAATGCTCAAGCTTTTTGAAGTCAGGATGGTTCTGATTGGATGTCAATGTTTTCATTCATTGAGCTGGGGAAAAAATCATTCTGAAATTGATTCCAGCGATATCATTCCGCTATGTCGTTATCATAAATGTGGTATGGACTTTCTTTTTCTCATGGAATGATTATTAAAACTTTGATAGTTTGATAGCTAAAACTTTTACACTCATTGTTATTGCCCTTGGTGTGAACAGCCCTTTGTACAGAGTTTAGCGCTCTCATTTATTGACTAGTTTGAAACTTTATAGAACTTAGTCGAATTAAATGTCATATTTTATTTCACACAAACAGAAATAAGGCTGTGGGGAATTCTGTACAGTCGGATATGCTGTATCATCGTGTAAACGAGTGTCAGTCGTTCGTCCGGCAAAACAAAAAATTGTCAATCTACTGAAACGCATTATGAAATCGTGAAGGGGAAATGGTCAGGAAGGGGACCCAGTTTTAAACCACAAACAAAATTGCAGCTGAACTTAACAACTAGCAATCGATCATCTAGCATTTTTTGCCATGTTGAAACATCAGCTTTGACATTTAGTTACATGGGTAAAATGAAGGTTCATTGAGCAGTTCTGTAGACGACACAAGTTTTTCAAAAGTTTGGGGTCTGTGAGATATTATTTCATAAGAATACAGAAAACAGTAATATTGTGCAATATTATTACCATTACTGTTAATAGCTGTTTTCTCTTTACTATATTTTAAATGTAATTTATTCTTGTGATGGCAAACCTGAATTTTCAACAGCCATAAATTTAGTCTTCTGATACATGATCCTTCTGAAATCAGTCTAATATGCTGATTTGGTGAAACATTTCTTATTATTAATGTTGAAATTATTATTTTTTTTTTTTTTTCAGGATCGATTTGTTGATAACAATGTTAAAGTCACTTTTGATTAATTTAATAAATCTTTGCTGAATAAAAGTATTAATTTATTTTTTATTTTACTGACCCTAAATTATTGAACAATAGTGTATTGTATTTTGGGAGCTACATTTAAAATACATTTGGCTCAAAAATCATTTTCTAGGGATAAGTTTCCTTTCGCAAGGGCCAGAGCAAAGGTTGTAAATTTGACAAGCCCTGATGCAGCAGGTGTGAAAACAGAGCCTGACTCTAATTGTTATTGATTAACCTATTTAAAGACGAGTCACTGCAGTTTTTTGTGTTTGGATTTTTTTTCCGTCCATAGAGTGCAGATTCCACTGTGCTAACGGCAGATGTCTGAACCTGGACTCGCAGGTCTGTGATCAGTTAAACCACTGTGGAGACAACAGTGATGAGGAGAACTGCGCCATCTCCACCCAGCATCCTGCATCTGCCATCTTCAGCTGTGAGTCCATCTCTCTAACACTCTTGCTCCTGCTCCTGACTGTGTTCTGCTTCTGATGAGGTCAGCAGGATGTTTTCATACTTCTCATCTGAATTCCTGAGGCGTTAGTATCCAAGCCACCTGCAGGGAGTGAGTGTGAGACGAGTGTTAAATGGTGTGTGCATGTTGAAATGTGGGGAGTGTGTGTGTGTGTGTGTGTGTGTGGCCTGGTAAACCATACGTTATGGGGGCAAAATGTCCAAAATCCTTGTCCTTGCGGGGACATTTTTTGGTCCCCATGAGGAAAACAACTTATAAATCATACTAAGTGATGTTTTCTGTGATGGGCAGATTCAGGAGTATGGTTAGTGTAAGGGGATAGACAAACGCAGTTTGTACAGTATAAAAATCGTTGTGTCTATGGAAAGTCCCCATAAAACATGAAAACACAAAGTGTGTGTGTTAGTGTGTGTGTGTGTGTATGCGCGCATGCATGTGCGTGCCCATAACTTGTTTTTGTGATGATATTCGACATTTTCCTCTATATGTATTTTTTGCCAATGACATTGCTTTGCCTTATTTTTACATTGAAAATGCCATTCATCCATACATCGACTTGAACTCCCATATTATGACCATATTTTTAATTTCTGAATTAAATTGTTTTAATATTTTTGGGAGGGGCATAAAGTAAAAAAAAAAGTCAGGGTGATACAATTGCCCTGATTAAAGATTGACATATTTTATTATGAATTTTTAGGAAAAATTGTTATTTTGAGGCAATGTTATAAGACAATGTTAGTTTAGGTTCTGTTGTTTAAAAAACACTTTTACATTAAATGATGTGAATTATAGGTTACTACATTTTGCTTGATGGTTATTAAGAAAAAATTTTAATCGGATAAAAGGTTTTCAAAATCATAAGAAAACAACATAAATGCAAAGAGTGGATTTCCTAAACCTTTGCATTTGTGTTTTAAACTAAATTTTTAAAGATTTTTTCCTTTTGTTTTCTTTTGGACTCTCTAACATTTCATTGACCTATATATTTGCTCTGTAATTAAGCAAAATTGTGAAATTGTCAAAATCCTGGTGAATATTCGCTATTTCGTCCAGCCCCTTGTGTGAGACTGTGGCAGCCAGTCAGCTTTGATCTACCGTAGCTCTTTTGTGTCTCCAAGTTTGAGGAAACCAGAGCAGACAAAAAAAAAAAAAAAAAAAATCCAGAAAGAAGCACGTAGCTCCGTCTGAGTTTATCTTTCCGGGCTGTTGAAATCAGTCATCTGTTCTTGCCGTGTCATGCTCCCCTGTGTTCGCTCTGCTCTGAGGGGTGTCTTCAGTCAGAGCTGTTAGAGCAGTAATGCTCATTTCTCCAGCAGACAAACAGCCGCCATATACTGCGAGAGGGAGAGAGGAATGATGCTGATCGACGTTAGTGAAGACGATATATGCTGAGAGCGAGACAGAATCTGAGGAAATGTTTAGAGTCTAATCGAGTTTGCCATCTCTCTGTCTACAGCAGGGCCAGACAGATTGATCATGAATATAGTCTAGACACTCTGCACAAAATATTTTTTTTCTCTCTCTCTCTCTCTCTCGCTCTCTCTCTCTCTCTCTCTACGCATTGAAAGGTTGTGGTCAGGACCGTCAGACAGCCTCTGCAGAAAAGGGATGGAGTGTTTATCAGAGAGTATGATGAAAAGCTTTGCAGGGTTTAAGGGTGTGTGGCAATGATCTTCTTTGTCAGTGGTTTATCAGGGGATTAATTATCCAAGAATTGATCAAGAAGGTCCACTAAGGTTAGTCATTTTTGTGGCAGAAAGTTTCATGACTACTTTTCACAGTCTTTCCTACTGTTTAAACAGCCTGCTGCCATGCCTTTAAGTGACACCCCTTTTAAAAAACAATCTTAATTTATTTCAGTAGATATTAAAGAGGTATGTTGTGCAGGCCACAGATCGGGCATTTTATGAATGATGCTGATTAAACATGACGGACTTCTACACCTTAACACAGAAGAAACCACACTGAGGATCGTCTTACCTTACATACACTCTTGGTTTTACTGCGATGAGCACAGTTACCACAAAGCCGATAACATTTGCCTTTTTCCCGGCATCAAATCCCAGCACACAACTTGGCTGGCAGAACTTTACTGTAAAACCAACAACAAACTTTCTCAGACATAAAACTACAAACGTTTATTCACTCTGCATAAAAGCTCGGGGTACTCTCTGTCCTCTTTGAAGGCGGCACGGTAGCGGCACCCTTGAAGAGTATGCAAATCAGCCTCTTCAACAGTTTGCATGTTTGTTAATAGCTCTCCTCTCCAGAGTGTGTGTGTGTGTGTGTGTGTGTGTGCGCGAGAAGAGTTTCTCAAGAGCTGCAGACAAGCTGGTTGAAGTTGTCAGGCACTGGACATTCATAGACACTGTCCCGCTCGCACTGGACCAACACGTCCCACTTTGATGTCTGTCAGGGGACGAGTGTCTATAGAGATAGAGATCTCTCGTACTCACTTTCACCTCACGTTTCTCCTCTGCGGTTTTAAAACAGGTTGATGAGGGTCAGAGGTCGCCAAGGTCACGTTTCGGGCCTTGTCTGATGTGAAGAGCTCAACAATCAGTTTGTTTGAGTTTAGGATTTCCATCACTAATCTCCATCATCTCTCATGCTAATCTGGGCCGACCGCAGCGGGCTGCATTTTCATGCTAAGGGGCTCATTACCAAACCGACGTCATGTCTTCTGTATGCAATCTGTGTCGCTTGGAGGGAGGGCAAGTCCCAGATGAAGCGTTTGAACTTCTTGAAGAGAGGGAGAGAGCGAGAGGGAAGTGCCGGATGATGGAATTGTTTGGCTTACAGGAATGTCCGACTGTAAAGGAGACTTGAATGAAGTTCGGAGGGTCTTAATCAGGGTTTTAATGACAGATGATAATGACAGTGTGAATGAGACACTTGTTTGGTATTAGATGCCTTGAAACCAGTTTGAAGAGCGCTCCGCTTTGTTTGAGCTCACTTTGATTTGCGTTATTTGACTTTTCGCAATATTCGGGATAAGGAAAAGCAATTTATCTCTGAAGATGTTTCTCAGATTTGCACTTTAACGAAGCTACAGGCCAAGCACCTGTGCGCTAAATTCTTTGCGCACTCAATAGCGACTGTTGTGTTTTTTTTGTTTTTGGTTGTAAATAGTTCTTTTTTTTTTTCACCCCCCTAAAGCTTTCCAATGAATTGAATACTGTCAGTCCGATTCCTGCATTCTCTCCTTCCTCTTTTCTTTCCTCCGCTCACTTGCTCATGCTTTTCCCCAGCTCCTTTGATCCACATCCCACACACGTCGCTGCATTAGCCGGGCTGTTTTTCAGGGCGAGGGCCGTGCGGTTCTGTATTCGTTGGCTGTCAACACCATCAGTACTGATGGGTTTCAGACAGTGTCACCTCACGCAGGCTCACAGTGGATTCTGGGATTGTTTATCGTGGCTGAGCTGGAGGTCTATCGGGCACTATTCTTCTGTGTTCACTCATTTACTCAGTGCATTCATTCAGTCATTTTGTGCCGCGAACCTCCCAGTATGATGGAATCCCTCTGTCTCTCTCGGTGGCCTTCGTCCCTCGCTCGTTTCTTCATCTGTTACTTAAGTACGTTTGGCCCTGTGTGCGAGTGTGTTGAGAGAGTAATGATGCAGCTGGGGCCATTAAAGATGGGAAACTGACAGCTCTCCTCCCTCGCTTTCTTTCGCTCCCCTCTTAGAGCGATAGACGGGGATTAAAAAAAACAAGAAGAGAAAAAGAGGCAGAGCAATAAATGGGGTTGCTCTGGAATTCAATCAGGTTTGGCTCAAAGACCAAAGCAAAAACAATGAGGGACGCAAGAAAACGAGGGGGGCAGAAAAAGAAAGAAGCTTTTTACTAGGTGAATTGTTTGCACTTAATGTCTGAATTAGAATTAAGACCTGTATAGATTCAATTACTGTTTACAAACAAATACTGGATGGAAAGACTTCCATCTTCAGTTTTATATTAGCACTTATTTCAAATTTTGAGTTTGAAACGACCAAAAAGTTTCATATATCGGGTTGAAGTACCCATTTCCGAAAATTGGAGGGGATTTGGGCTCCTGTAGATCCATTATTATTGGTGGATCAGATTTTACACAAATTATGATACTTTGGAGGTCTTGATCATCACAATCTCCTCTGCTTTAATAAAGAGCAAATTGATTCACAAAGCTGACCCCATCTTACTGACCCCAAATTTTTCATTGTGTGTGTGTGTGTGTGTCTACAGGTTTAGGTATACTTGTGAGGGCCAAATGTCCTCACTTATGTAGTTATGTAGAACATTTTACATGTCCAAAACATGTTTATATTCAAGGCTACGTCTACATGACTCAGGATACATTTGAAAACGGTGTTTTCGTTTCAGATGTTCTCCGTCCACACTAGCGTTTTCCAAACGTTTCTCATCCACACTGAAACGTCGGAAAATGCTAAATTCATCATACTGCGCATGCGCAAACCCTCACAAAAGCTCACTGAGATGAATAATAAATAATGAAGTTATCGCACAATTGTTCTGGCAGGATCATTTTATTTAGCAAAATATCTCATCATGTGTCCAGGTCGCACTCAGTCACCATTATATGTTTGGTCTAAACCCCAACTGCTCTCATGTTTTGCAGCAGGACATTGCAAGTGCATTTTCTGTCGTCTTTGCAGGACTGTGATATGAAGAGTGTGCAAAGTAAAATATTTTAGCAACTGTGTGAAAGCGAATAGCACATAACAGGCAGAGTACCGGTATAAACACGAATATCTATTGGTAAAATATGTGTCACATGACTAAATGTGTCATCGTTTTATAAATACCTCTGTTTTGACAATCCACACTACAATGCGAAAAACGGCATTTTGAAATGTATCCACTTGGGAAAGCATTTTCAAAAATGCCAACAGAAATGCCGTCTCTGTGTGGACTGAAGGCCAAAAGCGAAAGAAAAATATGCGTTTTCAAATTAAAACTTATTTGTGTGGATAAGTTCTAAATCTAGTCTAGTGTTTCTGTGATGGTTAGGTTTAGAGGTAGGGGTTGGGTTTAGCAATAGAAATTATTATTAACCTAATATAAAATCAATGGAATTCTATGCAGTCTCCTCACTAATATAGTGAAACAAATATGTTTGTGTGTGTGTGCATCTGATGCCATTGTATAGCCTACTATAAGTGTTTTTCTTCTTAAGTCAAAGGCTTGTACAGTAGGAATTTTTCAATGCCTTTGTAGCAGTTTGCTGCTGAACCTGAAATAGCTCCAGTCAAAAAATTATATGGAAACACTCTGGTATGGTTTTTTTTTTTTTTTTTTTTTTTTTTTTTTTTATCATGCACCCAAAATGTTTTCCCATTTATAAACCATTTTAAATGAGTTGGAATGCAAATGAGAATTCTTTCTCATTCTTTCTGCATTCCCTCTTCCAACCCGTTGTGTTTTTGTTCCCCTGAGGTGTTCATTTCTCACAAATATCTTCTCTTCTCTCTCCCCTCAGTGAATAAAGACTTTCATACTGAGACATCCTATTAGCTCATTTCCAGTTTACCCATAATGCCTCATAATGTGTTTTTATGTCATATCAGTCATGGCTGTATGGATGAAATTCAGACCCTAAATTCATTCACTCTCTGATTGCAGGATGTCAGGTTGCATTGTTGCTTGAAGATGCATGAATGGAATAAATGAATTCTTAATGTGTGTGTGTATGAGGGAGAGAGAATGAAACATGAGAAGAATGTTTCCTGCTGAGATGCTGTTTAGTTTCTGCTCCTTTTTTTTTTTTGGATGGCTCTTTGTTTATTATAAACATCATGCCAGAAAAGTGAGTTGCAATCTTGTTTTCTGTCTTTTTCCCATTCATGTGTGTATGTGTATGTATGAATTACAGTTTTACTCTCATCATTTAACTACCTTGTGTACATGCGTACTTCACAGTTTCATATGAGCAATGGAGTAATGGATGCTGATACTCAGCTTTGCCATCACAGGAATAAACTGCATTTTAAAATATATTCAAAGGGAAATCGGATGTTTTACATTGTAACAGTATTTCACAATATTACTGTTTTACTGTATTTGCGATCAAATAAATGCAGCCTTGGTGAACATCATACTTTAATTAGAAAAGCTTTAATTTAGTATTTTATGAGAGAAGCAGTGAATGTGCATGTTATAGTTTCTGTTTTTCTGGGTCAGAGCTTTGAAGTTTTGGGTCAGCTGAGCTTGAGTCAGATGTGCCACTTTCTCTCTCTGGTGACCTACGTGCAGGAGGTGTGTCTGCTGTCTCAGCCTTGTTTCTAGTTTTTGGGGATCTGTGGGTGGTGATTGGTTGGAGCTTGAACATGTGACTCAGGGGAGTGGAGTGAAAATATGAGGGCCCTGATGTAAACATCACTTCCTTTAAATGGGAAGGTTTTAAACTCTTTTGGGATTGGAAAAGATGTGGAGGCGATAGTTTCGGTTTTGAGTTAGAAACTACACACTCTGTGCCTTGAAAGATTTAAAATGAAGACTTGGGACGATCTTAATCATTGTTTACTTTTACTCTACTCTGTGTATGTTCTTATGAGGCAAAATGCTTATGATTACTATTATTTTTAAATTAACTATTTAATAAAGGTAAATTTGAGCTTGACCCCATTAAGTGGTGGATTAGAGGCTATAAAATTTGTGTTTCGAAGATGAACAAAAGTCTTATGGGTTTGGAACGACATGAGTAATTGATGACAGAATTTTCATCTTTCAACTAACCCTATAATCTCTGGATCACTTTTTTATGGTTCTTCCTTTAAAACATCAAACTAAATAATTGAATTAATATAATGCAGAGAAGTAAAATCAGTTCATCACAAATCATTGTGTTAAATTGGGAACTGCTGAGTGTTAAAATCACTAAAAATCACTTTATTAATAAAACTAAAGATGCCCTGCTCTTAGGCCCAGATCTGTTTCAGTTTAGAAGCTCTGAGTTTTAAAACGTATTAGTGGAATAGTTTCCTCAAAAATGCAAATTGTCGTCATTTATTAGGGATGCATATTTAATTGAAATAAAACCAAAATCGCAAAGGGTGAGATTTAAGTACATACAGTGCTATGCATAAGTTTAGACACCCATACTAAAGTTGACTAAAAAAGAGGAATAATAAATCATCTTTTGGAAACTGACCTTAATGCCTTCATTTAAAAAATTAGGAAAAATCCAATCTTTAAGGACACCAATTTTCTTTGTGAATGAATAATGTATCGTAAATAAATAAATGTTCTTCCTTAAAATACAGGGTGCATAAGTTTGGACACCCCTATGTTAAATTCCCATAGAGGCAGGCAGATTTTTATTTTTAAAGGCCAGTTACTTCATGGATCCAGGATACTATGCATCCTGATAAAGTTCCCTTGGCCTTTGGAATTAAAATAGCCCCACATCATCACATAGCCTTCACCATATCTAGAGATTGGCATGGTTTTATTTCAGTTAGCCTAATAGCTAGTTTGATTAGCATTGAGAGATGATCTTATGGAAAATACCCCATGCCAATCTCTAGGTATGGTGAAGGCTATGTGATGATGTGGGGCTATTTTAATTCCAAAGGCCAAGGGAACTTTATCAGGATGCATAGTATCCTAAAAATAATAATAATAATAATAATAATTAAAAATAAAAATCTGCCTGCCTCTATGGGAATTTAACATAGGGGTGTCCAAACTTATGCACCCTGTATTTTAAGGAAGAACATTTATTTATTTACGATACATTATTCATTCACAAAGAAAATTGGTGTCCTTAAAGGTTGGATTTTTCCTAATTTTTTAAATTAAGGCATTAAGTTCAATTTCCAAAAGATGATTTTTTATTCCTCTTTTTAGTCAACTTTAGCATGGGTGTCTAAACTTATGCATAGCACTGTAAATATGTGCGCTGTGTGTTTTAGAGGGAAGTGCAGCACTGTGTTCTTTTACACGCAAGAAGCTCATCCGCTGTTTTCAGTGGCTTAGTTCTCATTATTAAATGCTGCTCCACACAAATGCATTTTGGAATGTAACGTGTCAACCATCTTCTCAAACTTGTAATGAGAAGCGCTTATAAACTGGCTGCTGTAAACAAAAGAGAACTTAGCAAAAAAAGAAACATCCTTTCACTTTCTAACAAATGTGTCAGCTGTGTTTATAATAATATTAGCATGTCCCAAATCTTTTTATGTTCAATTTGGGAAATGTAAGCCGTTATTCATTGAAAATCTTGCTCACCATTCACTTTTATTGCATAGAAATGAGCAGCTAAGACAGTCTTCTATAAATATGTCCTTTCCTGCTCCACGGACGCAAAAAGAAAGTCACGGGTTTAGAAAGACATGATGATGACACAGTTTTCATTTTTGGTATGAGAACTATCCCTTTAAATATTTTAAGCTACATCAGCAACCTGCATTTCTCTTGTGAAAACGCAGGCCTTCATCACATTTATAGTGGTGTTTGTATGTGGTGGGTTTTTGTATTTTAATTACTTGTAAAATTCCCCAACAGTGGCACATCAAACCCCAGGTTAGTTTCTCCTGTTTGTAAACACACGGAGATGTCAACCGGACATATGGAGTGCTGTTATTATTTAATGAGGTTTTTATAGTATTTTGCAACGACTGGGAGTCGGAACTGACAGCCTGCTGGCTAGTGGCCCACTTCGAGAAACGCACGGTTATTTGTCACTGAGATCTTCCACTTTGATGACTGTTTGCGTTCGCTGTGTCTGCATTACCGAGAAGATGATGTGTCATAAAGGGGGTCCGAGAGCACGCAGGTGTTGTCCGCGAGGCCGTATGGCAGCGTCCAGGGAAGGAAGCACTGCCATGTGGCTCGTTAGCAAAATGCTAATTATGTTGTCAGCATCATTAAGAGTCACAACAGCAGCCATTTTGGGAGTTGCAGTGCCTGCTGTTCTTCCTGTTGTGCCCCTGTGAGTGTGCGCCAATGCAGGAGGCTGGCATTAAACCTAGACATTACCTCACTCCTGGGCAGACGACCCATTACGATGCTCAGCAGGCTGCAGGAGAGAGGTGAAAAAAAACTCAATACCTGATGATTATACACACACACACACACACACACACACACACACACTGCAGTGCATCACATCTGCAGGCGGCCCATCTTGGCTTTGCAGATAGCAATCCCCAGTCATAAACTCACTCGCACAAGCAGACAATTTCCCCTTCCTCCTGTCTCACACACCACGTCCTGCAGGGATTTGTGCGAATATCACAGAACGCAGGTTGCAGATGGAAGTGCCTCAGAGATGGCTGCCATTTTTATTCTTGCAGTTATATTACAGGTTGTAACTGGAATGTTTTCACATGTCTGCATCTCGCTGTTTCTCAGGACTTTCCCTCTGTTGACAGAAGGGGTTGCACAATTTTATAACTGCCACATAGACATGGGATAGTTTGTGGAAGAAGAAATAAAGAAACCTGTCATCAAGTGAGGCTCACCGTGTAATTTAGTTCTCGCAGTAATCTGTAAAACAGCACTGGCATTTTGAGGATCCAGTCATCAGTTATTTGTTGAGCATCTTGTTTGATCTTGTAATGTTTCCTTTTGTTATGAGGTAAACTATCTGGATTTGTGTACCTGTTGAGGTTTTTCCAAGCTAGTCATCAGTCCTGGCTCAGAGTGTTTGTGTCTCTATTATTAGCATTTCAAGTATCTATTAACATTAACAAATGAAACACTTTTTTTTTTTTTTTCAGGCTGATGAATTATTTTTTTAAATAACAAACAAATATTTGTGGGGGAAAAGTTAAAATAATATTTAATAGTTAATACATAGTTCATTTTAACCAAAGCTAAATTTAAGAAGCTACTGTCAAGCCCAAATGAAAATGTTTTAAGTCAAATGAAAATTGTGTGTTTAGCTGTGAATAAACAGTATCTGTGAATAAACAGTATCTTTTTTTAATGGATGTGCAATGTAAGCATCATAGTGTGTAGTAAATACATGAAAGGTATACTATGTAATTTGTTGGCGCTCTAGCGTTTAATAAACAAATGTGCATGTGTCTTGCAGAAGAGCATTGAGGCCGGAGCAGAGCTGCTTTCTTCTGTTTATGTATAGGAGTCACACAGTACTGGGATACTCTGCAGCGGTTGTCGTCCCACCTGGTCTAAAATAGCCTGTATAGAAACACTTATTATAGGCTTTCTTAGTGATTCAGGATAAGACAAAAACACGGTTTGGAAGATGGATTCAATTTCATAATATACAAAATTACACAATTTGTAGTGTACACAATTAAAACATTTTGTAAATGTACATAAAGTTACGTAGTATACCTTTAAAATAAAACATTAATATTATCCAGGCTCACTCAATTTTAGACAAAGCGTCTGCTTAATGATTAAATACAATATGTAACGGGGTCCCTGATCTCTCTCTCTATCCACCAAGGGAGTCTTTTACCTGAAAATGTTGAATACCCCTGCTATATAGAGACATTTTAAAATGGATAAGGTGAGACACTAGATGGCACTGTTTATCAGACAGCAACAAAACCCTTTTTTTATTATTAATTTCATCTCATAATAATTTTGATCAGTTTTTCAGTTATGCATTTAATTGAAATTTCTTTATTTGGATTGTTTAATGATTGTATAGTCTGGTAGTTTACGTGGTGGCAGGTCTCTCATACCTCAAATCCAGCTCCGGTAGCATTAGCATGCTGAGAGAATCCACCTCATTGCCCCAGAGACTTCCTCCTCAGACAGCCATTCAAATTCAGACTTGACCCCTAAACCCCCCACTCTGTCTGTCCCCCATGTCTGCTTTAACGGGGGGGGGGGGAATGTGTCTGTCTGCATACGTGTGTCAGGATCGACTCGACTTCCAGACTAGACCTCAGACAGATAAATGTCATTTTATTCCCCTGAGGACCCCTGAGGGCTGAGCTGCTGACTAGGGGTGAGCTTTTACAATTAAAAATTACATTTCGACAAACATTTATTTTTAGTTTTCTTTTTTTAAACTGAAATGCTTTTTCTATTTATCTGCCTGGGTGTTATATCTATATCCTGATATTTATATATTTTATATACTGATATAATGAAGTGCATTAAATCTAAGTTTAGTTTTCAGTTGTCCTATTAAATATTTTAATATTTTAAATATATATATATATATATATATATATATATATATATACACACACACATACATATACATGTTACAAACATATCTCTCTCTCTCTCTCTCTCTCTCTCTCTCTCTCTCTCCCTTTTTTTTTTTTTTTTTACATTTCTCCGAACTACAGACTATATAGCATGTCTTCCTTTTAGCCCAGTGTGGATTCGGGTGTATTACCTTGCCCCACAATAAAAGCCCATATAGCTGCCAGGTTATTTATAGACAGACTGCCGGGCCTGTAGTTGGACGGAGGGGGGCTGTAGTTCTGGACACATGTGCTCTGTGTCGCCAGACAGCGGGGTCACCCCAAGGTCAGCCCCCTACAATGCTTGCCTTGACTGCTTGTGTCTGGCATTAATGGGGAGGTGTAACACTAGACACCCGAGCACTGCGCTCGACCACGTCCCACCCCCCATCCCCAGCCGGTCACCGATAGACCAGCGATAGACCTACTGTGTGCGAGTAGAGTGTGGGGGTGTGCAGGAGGGGGTGGAGAGGAGCTCCGTCGGCTTGATCTCACAAACACTCTGATTTTTGTGTTCAACCGGAGGGGTCATAGAAAGAGAGAGAGCGGACGAGTTCAGTTTAGTAAGTCAGAGCGAAGTGAAGCGGTTACCCGAGAGCATGTAGTGAAAAAAAACAGCATGTCAAGGCTGTTGCCGAGGGCTTTCAGTCTCAGCACGAGCTGTTGGACGCGCACACACCGGCTGGCTCGTGCACCGGTTGAAGTCTCCCGCGTACTCCATGCGAAACCTCACCGCACCGGATGGCTCCAACGTCACATGCGGATCCCAACTCCAGGGAATGGAGATTTGTGAGTGTTTTACTTGTTTTCTTTGTTGCTAATAATGTCAGACTTCTTTGCGTTTTATCGTCTGTACGTGTGTGACTCAAGCTAGAGCGTGCAGTTTAACTTTGAGTGTGTTTTATGTAATTTCGCCTGCAGTCTTGTCTGGCTGTCAGCTCTTATCAGCTGCTTCACGCACGTTACGTTTCCGAGAATGTCTGATCTCGGCTCTCCACCGTCTCTGCAATCTGTCTCTGAATGCGTCTGCTACGTAAACCCAGCAGACAGTGTTTTAACTCGAGTCTGGGGCAAATGTCTCCTGCCTTCCGGACTTTATAAACAAAGAGCCCGCGAGTAGACTGTCTAGGGGTTGCGACAACTTGCGAGCAAACATTTGTGGATAGATGGAGACATTTGTTTATACTGAGAGCTTATTTATGACATATTTCTTGGTAACTGAATAGTTAAGTTCCATTTTTCGGGTGTTGCCAATCTCATTTCATGTGAACTATGAAAGTAGAAAGTATTAGGAATACAAATTGTCATCTTTAACTCATTGTAAGAGAAATATTTAACATTATTTGGTGGTTACACTGTTACTTTAAGCTTTGTTAAAATTCTTGAAATGTGATAATGTTAACCACAGACTTTGTCCAGCAATTGAAGTCATTGTTACTTGTGTAAAATCATATTAAATTAATAGACACAACTTTTCAAAAGTTTGGGCTAATTTTTATTTTATTTTATTTTTTAAGAAAGCAATATTCAGAAAGGATGATTTTAATTGATCAATAGTAAGGCATTTATAATGTTACATAAGATTTATTTTTTAAATAAGTGCAGTTCTTTTGTATTCATTAAAGAATCCTGAAAAAAGAAATGTTTCTTGACTACCAATTCTGTGTATCAAACTAGGATCATGTGACACTGAAGACTGGAGTAATGATGCTGAAATTTCAACCATGCCATCACAGGAATAACTTGCATTTTAGAATATATTAAAATAAAAACATTTTTATTTTACATTTTTATAATATTTCACAATATTACGGTTTTTACTGTATTTTTAATCAAATAAATCCAGCCTTGGTAAGAGACTTTCAAAAACATGTTTAAAAAAATCTCGCTAACCCCAAACTTTTGAACCTTAGTCATGTTTACTAGTACATATTATACTTGTTTACCAGTGAAACCTCCCTAAACTGGATGTTCTTGGCTACAAAAGCATGTTTGGATCTAGAATTTGATATTAAATTAAGATTTGGTTGTTGCATTATGTAGCCTAATATAATTAGTTTTTCTCTCCGACTGTCTGTCTGAAGCATTGCTGTCTGTCTAGATCTGTTCTCTGTTTTGTGTTCAGATGTTTGCTTTGTGCAGTTTGCTGCTCTGGCTGGCCTGCCAGTAACGGTTCTGTGAAACACAGACTCTTTCTCTGTTCTTGGAGTGAAAAGTTCATATTCAGTCTGGATCATAAATTATGAATTTAGTCCTGGGGAATTCCCACACAGTAGGTAGAAAAGGCCTTTCAGTAGTTTTTCCTGCCTCTCACAGAGACTATTCACATATGGTAAAGAATGCGTTTCTGCTAAATATGAACATACGGTTTTGAATTATCCTTTGAAACTTACAGCATTTTGAATACTTCACAGACATCTAAAAGCACCTTAAAACATCCCGAAACGTGCAGCTCTGAAGGAAAAGTAATGTATTGAACAAAATGGCCCTCAGAAATTGAGCCAAACAGATTGTCTATTGGAAAAGCAGGCTCTCTTGCAGTCATGGCTTCACAGTGAGCTCAGCACACTGAAAGCCGGGCCGGGTTAAGCAGCCCCGAGGTGCCACTATGAATTATTGATAAAGGCCAGAGTGCTTTTGGCATTACCCAGGATGATCCGGATGCCCACGCACAATGCCCTGGTTTAACAAGAGGGGCCTCTGCTTCAGTTCAACTCAAATTTTAGCCGATAATCGGTTCCATTGTAATATAATTAGATCTTTAATGTTGTGTCTGCCTATATCGATAAAATTAGTGTGTGTGTGTGTGTGTGTGTGTGTGTGTGGGGGGGGGGGGGGGGGGGGGGGGGGATTAGTATTATGTATTATTTAATAAGTAATCAGTGTTATTTAATTGAGGACAATTGTTTTAGATTGTCCATTGCTTTAGTTATCATCTAGCACTTACTTAAAGGGATAGTGCTAGATTGCAGCGAAGATTTAATTCTTAAAGCTCGGTTTCACAGATAGGGCTTAGATTAAGCCAGAATTAGGCCTTTGTTCAATTAGGGAATTTAAGTAGGCTATATTTTATAAACTTGCCTTAGACAAAACATTACTGGTGTGTATCTTGAAAGTGAAACCAAATAATGGTGCTGAAATATTTTAAGATATGTCAGTGCAAGTTGCTTTCAGTTAAGACAGCTCAAAATATGCGTTTTAGTCTGGGACTTAAGCCTTGTCTGTGAAACTGGGGTTAAGTGCACTATTTCTTGAATATAAAGAATTTTGCTTTGCTAAAACAGGTCTCACAATTTCTCATCTACTATTCATCTAAAAGTTAATGGTTGTCAATATTTCATAGTGAACGTTACAATTTTGTGATGGTTAAATTACATTTATTCCTGAGATTGCCACTACTCCAGTCTTCAGTGTCACATGTCCCTTCAGAAATCATTCTAATATGCTGATTTGGTGCTGAAGAAACATGACTTATCAATGTTGAAAACCGTTGTGAAGCTTAAGACTTTTGTTGCAAACGTGATGTTTCTTTTTTTCAGGAGTCTTTTATGAATAGAACGTTCAAAAGAACCTCATTACAGTAGTGCGTACAGTAAAATCGATTATTTTGTCCGCACACGTCTTTGTAACAGATCTTGCTCCAAGCAAGACCCAAACCTGTAACCTACTGCATGTTCTGCTTGAAGCTTTTAAAAGCAGCTGTGCAGCTGGTGCAGGATCCAGCCTCAGGGAGTGACTCATTAGCCACGACAGCCCGAGTAAACCGCAAAACGATCTGTTCTTCGTTAGAAATCCATACTTTGTTCTTCTTAGCGTTAAACAGGGACCACCCATGAAGGACGAAGGTTTAATAAGGCGAAGGGTGGGGCTAACAACAACAACACGGCTTTGAGGAATAAAGAACTGACTTTCTTCCTTCCTTCATCCCTCTCTCCATCTCTCCTTTTCTCTTTCTCTTTCTCCTCTCGCTGAACCCGCTCTTTGGAAATGTCACCGGTGAACTCTGTCCCGCCTGAACTCTAATGTTCTCAGATGCAGTAGTGTGATTCTCACAACTGAAGCTATTCCTGCAAGTTCATCTGGCGGTCATGAAGGAATGTTTTAGAAAGCAAGGCGCTTTTTTTTCCCCCCCTTCCAACAGATCTTTCAGAAACCCCCTTTATAGCTAAGTATGCCCTAAGGCAGACTGTTCCGCTTTTTGCACCTTTTTAAACGAAAGAAAGACAAAAAAAAAAACGTGTCTGGCAAGGTTTTTATAATCCTGGTCATGGTTGTTAAAGTTTATGGGCTGATGTTTAGACCGCAACATGCGTGTTTAGTTTGCCACACCTTTAGCTGTCATCGCTTTTGGTCACATCCACCCTTAACCGTGGAGTCCAAAATAAGTCCCGGTTATATTTGGATCAGGCAAACTGTGATTATAATGGCTGAATCTGTAATTATACATTGTGACAAGAACAGGCTCAAAATGTTTCCAAAGCCGAAATATGTGCATTTCACCGAGAAGTCATCCCTCCCCCTTTCGACGTCTGCGCTCTTTTAAATAATCTTGTTATTGACGGTGAAAGCTCCCGTGTTGCATCGCTGCGGAGACCAGGCTGCGTTGGCGAACGTGGCTGTGGCACCTGGTTCAGATTGTCTGTGCTGTTTGTTTGATGGCTCCTCTGCATGGCTGGGCTGGATGCCCACTCTCCTGGTGCCCAGCAGGGTGCCAGTCTGCCAGCTTGTTTTGTGTTGTTCGCTCGCTGTCCCTGCATGCCTCTGGCCTTTCATTTCAGCACACAGACAACCTGTGTGATCGCTCCTTTACAAAACGCCCTCAGACAGGTTTGTCAGACCTTTTTGGAAATTTTCCACTATAGAGCACCAAAAGGTGTATACATCCATAAAACAAAACATGGCGCATATGAAATGCCACATTATATCAGAGCCCAGACGTAGAGTCCTCCATATGAAAGATGCATGGATCTCTGTCAAGTAGTAAACAGTCATAACGCTCATTGCCGTCTCGCTGCTGATGCTCTCAATTGCCTGTCAAAACACTTGGATGTTATGTAGGAGTGTCCTGACCGCGATAGACACGCTGACAAACAAGATCACTCTACTTGTCAATTTAATCCATCTCTTCAAACGTCCTCTGCAGTGGAGATGTTGCCTTAGGTTTTGGTTTGTCTTGTGAAAAAGATGTATTTCCTGTTGTAAAATAAGCTGTCTAGCCCACAGGTAGTCAGTTCTGGCTCTGTTACAATAGGTCTCAATGATTGAATAAACATTCAACTGGCTGATTTGTTATATGCACTACCATTTAAAAAAATCGTACCGACCCCAAACTTTTGAATGTTTTTATTTTTTAAAAGAAGCCTCTTATGCTCATCAAGGCTGCATTTATTTGATCAAAAATACAGTCGATATTGTGAAATTTGCAGTAAATATGTTATGCTGTATGTATGTAGCACAGTAAAACCTTGGACAAGTTGAACATTTTAAAGCAGCACTGTTTAGTTTGTTGTTGAGTGGTGACACACTTATATAGTTGTGTCCTGTACACAGCGGGCAGGGTTTGACCTCAGGTAAGCACACCTGTTCCTGTTATCCGGCACTAGCTTGGCATGATGCAGCGTCTGGTGCGCAGTGCCCATCTCCCAGACCGTCTGGAGGATCCGTGTGTGTGTGGGGCACTTGGTGTTATGTGTGACGGTGTTAATTATTTAGGATTAGTGTGTGTTTGTAGCATGAAGCATCTAGACCGATCTGGCTACACCAGAAGGTCATTGACACACAAACACACACACACACACACACACCTCTGAATGTTAGATTAGTAGGGGGTTCAGGTTAACATGAGTATTGTCACAAACACACACACATCTGCTGCAAACCTAGAGTATTACATGACATTTGTGCATTTCACTACTGTGAACAATAAATGCAAGCTCTTCAAGTTGGGAATTGCGTTTTCTCTTTAATACACCACTGCTATTAAATTTGCTTGTCAATTGTTGTTGGACAAATAAAGCACCTGACCCTTCCCTGGTTCTCTTTACACAGTGAGTTGAGTGAGCAATCATTTTTGCATACAAGTAAAAGTATAAATAAGCCAATAATTAGAATCAATGGATATGTTTGACCAATAAATAGGCTATACGTTTCTACTTATTCAGTTTATGTTCTTTACTTTCAGGTCTACTGATCAAATTTGGTGGGTCTCTCAAGAACAGCACTTGACAATAGTGCATAGCTTCATAGCTAAAGTAACACACTGCTTGCATAGATAAATGCTTTTTACATTTATTAATTCTAAAGTGAGCAACATGTAACTTGACAAGTGTTTGATAGTTAGACAGGCTGAAACAAAAGAAAATACATGTGCACCCAAATTCAATCTAAAATGCTACGTTCACACTGCAAGCCTTAATCATTAATTCCGATTTACTGCTCAGATCTGAGTATTATTTTTTATTTTTTTGTATAGCTGTTCACATTGACAAATTGGTGTTGTGTCAAAAAAGAAGAAAGAAAACAATAATCCATTCATATCTATATATATAAACCCATGTTGCAGCTGGACTAAGTGGATGTATATCAGATGTGATTTAAATGTATTTGCATTTTGTTTTGTTTTCACTGAATCGGTATCCATCTGTTGATAAATGATAGACTGGAGCACAACCATTTACATCCACTGATTATAACCTACATAAATATAATGAAAACTTCTGCTTGACAATTGGAGATGTCTCTTTCTCTGCATTAGACCCATCCTTGTCATAAGCTATTTTATAAAGTACTCGGGACAGGAAGTAATGACACCTACAGACGTGACCTCCATCTACTCCACTGAATATGTCACCTTCAAGACACACTTTGCTTCTCTCCATCTACAAATCTCTATTCTCTGCCTCTGTCTCTCACACACACAGTGTCTCTCCCCCCCCTTCTCCCACACACTCTCTCTCTCTCTCTCACTCTCGTCTGGTCTAGCGCTTTCTGTCTGCTCTGCCTGGTGACAGAACGGCCTGATGGATTTTGATCCTCTCTCTGTGGTCTGCAGAGAGAAACTCATTCTGTGTATGGCTAATCTGCAGTCTGTGATACCCAGACCCACTCTCATTTGTTCACGCTCTCGTTCTGTCTCACTGTGATTGGCATAAGAGGTCAGTGTTAAATAGGACAGAGAATGTGTCTGTGGGAAATTTGGACAGGACATAGTAACAATCAAAGAACAGCTCCTTACACTGTCCGGGCGGGATTGGGTTTTATAGGTTTTGAGTTACAATTATTAGACATTTACATTTACATTTATTCATTTAGCTGACGCTTTTATCCAAAGCGACTTACAATTGCTATATATGTCAGAGGTCGCACGCCTCTGGAGCAACTAGGGGTTAAGTGTCTTGCTCAAGGACACATTGGTGTCTCACAGTGGATTCGAACCCGGGTCTCTCACACCAAAGGCATGTGTCTTATCCATTGCGCCACACCACCCCATTAGACCATTTAATATATTGATTTAGGCTGGATTTGGAGCTTGCTTGTTTTTTTTACTTAGACTGGAGGAGTGTCTTATCTGGATTTGGGTGTTACAGAATTTACATGGTGGCAGGTTTTTCTAGCTGGTTTAAGCTGGTCATTAGCTGATGTAAGCGGGTCATTATTTGGTTAACAAGCTACCATGTTCCAAAAACCAGCTTAATCACCAATAGCTGGCATGTTGCTGGTCCAAAAATGTCTACTGACAGCTTAGACCAGCTAGAAACCAACTCTCATGTTCCAAAAGCTCTCAGCTTAAGCTGTATTATTTAGCAGGGCAAACAATCACAAGGCATTTCTAAGAGTGGAATCTAGAGTGTATGTTGTAAGTTTTTTAATTAATTAATTATATTATATGATATATTACTGTTTATTTTAAAAAAATCATTAAATCTGGGTGGTACTTGCCCATGTTAAACTTGCTACCACAATCCTAGGGATTGTTACCAGGGTGTTGCTATGCAGTTTCTCAGTGTTTTTTTTTTTTTACATTGTTTGTAAGGTGTTCTAGGTGGTTTCAAGGGTTTGGCTTCTATTTATTTAATTGTTATTTATAATTTAATTTATTCAGAAGATCTGGGTGGTTCTTGCCCATGGTAATTCGCCACAGCTATGCTAGGGTGGTTGTCAGGGTGTTGCTATGAAGTTTGTAAGGTGTTTTAAATGGTTTGTACATTGCTGTGTGTTGCTAAGGTGTTCTAGGTGGTTTCAATGGCATTGATAGGTGGTTGCTAGGGTATGCTAGGTGGTTGCTAGGGTGTTCTGGTGTGTAGTTTTTAAGAGTTACATGAGTCAAAGCCTGTAAAACTGATCTGCACATCTTAAGTGAGCACAGTGATGTCTTAAATCCAATTGAGAAAATGCTTTGTATTTTACAAATGTAATTTTCATTAGTTATTTTTGATCAGTAATTATTTTATTTGTAATATTTTTATTTGTTTGTTTATAGTTTTTTGTTACAATAGTTTTTATTATAATTTATTTTCATCCAGATAATAAAAAATGTATTTGAGTAGTTTTTTTTATGATTTTTATGATTTGAGTCGGTACTTCTGTGAAAGCAAAATAATCTGACCTTTTGTACAAACAAGTTCACAGGGTCAATGTCACAAATATGCTCATTTAATTAGTGACCTAGAATTACTGCAGAAGTTTTTATTACGGTACAATATTTCTTTGTTTTACATTTTTCAACATCCTAAAAATATCGACTCTCAAATCCCCACTGTACATTTAAAAAGACTTCCTTGTGTTTTTGATCTAAAGTCAGAGGAACAGCTCAGCGTTCATGGGCTAGTTTGAAGCCTGCTGTGATTTTGTGTTGTATTGATTCAGTTCCAGTCTGGTAGGTTTGCGTTTGTAGTCTTACCAGTATTCTGATCTGAGTCTCATTCTCCTTGTCTTATCTGCCCTCCTGTCTGATTGTCACTTCCTTTGTCTGGCTGGCTTTCTGTGTCCTCCTCTCTGCTCTCTCTCTCTCCCTCTTTTGCTTCCTCCTCTTATGCCCTAAATTAGGAGAGAAGTGTTTGTTTCTTTTGATGTGTGAGTGCCAGTATCCCGCAGTACTGCACTGCAGGCAACAACTCACTCTTTCATTCTCTCTTCGTGACACTCTCACTTTCAGCCTCTCTGTTCGGTTTACTCGACTGAACGAGGCTCCAGAACGGTCCCTCGGCGCAGTTGGTGGAGAGCTCATTTTTGTTGTCTGAAAAGCATGTGAACTCCACAAGCAATGGCGTCTCCATCTGAGAAACAGTCTTGGTCTTGACTGAGAGAACAAGTGTGAGTCCAGCAGGGTGTTCCTCATGTTCAAAAAGAACACATTTTCAGAAACATCGATCAAGCTGTTTTACCTTCATCACTTTGATTCTTGCAGGCCAGGATATTGGAAAAAAGCTGCTCTTGTTACTTAATGACAAACTTTTTGGGTGAACTTTTCATTTATTTGCTCACCCTACTGTCATTCTAAATCGGTACTGTATGCTGTTATTTATTTCATAGAACATAAAAGGAGAATTTTAAAGATTCTTAATTTTCATACTCAACCTCATGTCGTCCCAAACCTCTTAATTCTGAGGAACTTAAACAAAGATTTTGTTAGATAATGTTCTATGTCCTAGAATTACTGAATTACTAAAATTACAGAATTACTGAAATACTTTTGGACTAAAAACTAAAAAAAAATTGGACTAAACTGCTCAATTCATATGGATTAGTTTTAAGATCTCTCTATGAACTTTTGAAGCAACAAAGAGGAAGTTGTTTGGACTGTCAATTTCAAGTTGGGCGTTTTGGAACGCAGGTTTGGAACGACATGAGGGTGTCATGACAATTTTTTCATTTTTGCGTGAACACCCTTTGAAATATATAGTGATATATTATTTGAGAAAAATATTGCTTAAGCTAAGGGAATGAATATGTAATGCAATTACAAATGCTGATCCAATTTCTATAGCTTAGCTTACACACCTAATTTCACAGCCAAGATCTAGCTATCCTAGTGATCTTGCTTCAGTTCAGTGATCTATCCTAGTGAACAATTTTCTTCCTGTTGTCCATGGCAAACCAAAATGGCTCTCACCTTTTTTTTTTTTTTTTTGCCAGATGATATCACCAATTTGGGAGACTGTAGTCATAATGATGTTGATTTGACTCTGCTGCCATCTTTTGGTTAAAATGAATATTATATAGATTTCCTGATTGTAAACAAGATCTGTTTTTGTTTCCCCCATTCTGCACTGTTCTAAGCTCTTCTTTTTGTTTTTTTAATGTTGCAGCTGAACTGGAGTTTGTGCAGATCGTGATCATAATCGTCGTGATGACTGTGATGGTCGTGGTGGTCGTGTGCCTGCTCAACCACTACAAGCTCACCACGTGGTCGTTCCTGAGCCGGGCAAGTCAGGCACAGAGTCAGGATCTCTCTCTGCAGCCGGTAAGACCCCGTCCTGACAGCAGCACCTCTGCTTAAACACTTCGAAAACCTTCCGTCAACCTTCCTCAAATATTTAGATGAACCCTGGGCTGGAATAAACTAAAATTGTATGTATGAGGCGTGGCCTAGAAGTTCATATGGTTCATATGGAACACATAAGCTTCCACTAATTCCCTGTCTCTTGTCTGCTGTCTAACGTTGCTTTACAGAGCATGATTGCTAAATATGAAAGGGCATGATGAGCAATTAATTACAGGAAACATGGGAATAATCTGAAATGTAAACAACAAAGCAGTGTGGCATGAAAACGGGAAACGGAAATGAGCAGAATATTTCAGTAAATCAACAGCAGAACTAAAAGGGAGTGAGAGTAGCACAGAGAAATCAAATGAGTTTTCAACAGTTTTTGGAAGGCAGAAAGGGATGAGACTTCACAAAGATACTGTGAAGTGAGTTCCAGTGTCCAAGAGCAGGAAAGCTCATAAGGATCATCAAATCTAGGACAAGCAGCACCATCTTATATCATATTTTAATTCAAAAACATCACAGTTCCTTGACGTATTCCAGGCTGAAACGAAACATCAATTTCTTATGCTTAATAGATGTATTTTTCACCTGCTGTGTCATCTCTAAACCTTATTTGGTATATATTATGCGGGTGAGCTTTTATCTTTGAAAAGAAGAAAACAGCAGGGCCTAAAAGTCTTGTGTGTGTGTGTGTGTGTGTGCGTGCGTGTGTGTTGTTTACTTCTGGAAAGGTCTTCTTTGTGTCTAATCCAAAATAACTTGCAGCAGTGCACTGAGCTGATGAGAGAGAGCTCTGCGTGTGTGTGTGGGGGGGGGGGGGGGGGGTTGTGTCTCATCTCACCCGAGGGATGATTTTTGGTACATTTGTACAGTTTATAACCAGACCGACTGCAGGAAATTAATCATATTGATTATATTACTTCAAAAATGTTAAGAATTGTATATACCTAGAGGTTTGTGCACAAATTTTGATTGCATATACCTAAGAGGTTTGTGTGCATGAGGTCTAAGTTGTTCCTGCAATGGGCAACTGGATGAGAACGCTGCTGCATAAGGACATAGTATATATTACTGGATGCACTACATGTAATTAAAACGTGACATATTACTCCTTCAGAAAAGTGTGTTTTGGAAGAGAGACAATGGCAGTGTCCCTCTGAGACTAGGGCATTTTGATTGCATTCAGCAGTTCTGTCTAGACGCCAGTCAAATAGACACGCGCAGCCCACTGCAGCACTCGGGAGAGACTGCTAAATGACTAGGACTTTTCATTTTCATTCATGAGGGAACGTAAGGGGGAGGGAAGCCAGCGAGGGAGGCAAGCAGCGATGTCTGGGAGAATGTTACTTCATGGTTTTGTTTAGGCTTTTTAATTCGAATGGATTTATAGGTACAGAGCATTATTAGAGTTTAACAAATGGAACCTGTCTGATTTTTAAAATGGATATAATTTGGGTTATACAAATGGCTTTGTTGTATGTATTTATTTATTAAAAATGTTTAAATGTCATCCATGAAATTTAAATATTGATGTAGGCACAGAGCATTATTAGAATTTGACTGAGCTCTGTATGAAATATAATTAGGGTTTAACAAACAGGTTGTTTATTTATTTATTGAAGAATAATTATTGATTGAATTTTTATTTTAGTTAGTTTTTTAATGTCATCCATGCATTTTTAAATATGGGTATATGAGATCACAGAGCATTATTACAGTTTAACAAGCAGGTATTTGATTTAGTTTTTTATTTATATTATTTACTTATGTATTAATTTATATTTGAATGCCGTTTAGGTTAATGATTTCGGAATATTTCTGATATGTTCATTTATGACTGTGAGTGAACTATTATTAGACATTGATTTTAAATGTTCCTTTTTAATCAACTGTCAGGTGTTAACAAAATAATATTGTTCTAGTTATTATGTATCAGTATTTTAGTGTCAATATTATTAGATTTTTATGATAGACTATGCTATCTTAAATTGGAAGTAATTCAGAATATTACATCTGTGTATTTTTCATCCTTGTTTGTAGGAGGGTTCTTTGTGGCCATCAGATAATGGACTGAGACAAGGAGCATCTGAGGTAAGGTGTGTGTGTGTGTGTGTGTGTGTGTGTGTGTGTGTGTGTGTGTGTGTGTGTGTGTGTGTGTGTGTGTGTGTGTGTGTGTGTGTGTGTGTGTGTGCCTATACTCTAAGGAGCTTGTTTCAATGGTGGTTGTTCTCCTTGTATTAATGGCACTGCCTGTAACAAGCAGTGAAGTCTCCTCAAGTGTATGCTGTGTCATATGCCTGAGTGTGCCTGTGCTTCTCAGTGTAGGCGTATGTGAGGGAGGATAGGCTCTGAGACTGTGTCTGTGAGTGATAGTACTTAAAATATTGTGTGTGTGTGTGCGTGTGTGTGGAGAGAATACATGCATATATATTCATTGTTTGTGTGTGTGGGGGGGGGTCTCTCTCACCGGGATGCAGCCTCTCAGCAGTTCATTAATCTCTCACCCTCCTCTGGCAGCGTCTAGACGGTCGTCTGAGAGACCAGACACTCACAGTCTATCTGCGTAAATTGCCTCCCATCAGCATCCAACTCGCTAATGTAAACGTGGCCCCTGCAGTAATGAGGCTGATCTCATTGGCTAACTGACATGCAGATTTCTCTCATATGAGGATATTTTATCAGCTGCATATTAGCATACTAATGTCTGGACTGGGGACTGTTTAAGTTTGGGGCTCTGGTGAGTTTATATGGAAATGGTAGTGTCATTTTTTTTTTTTATCTGTGTGGATGTGACGAGTAGAATACCATTATTCTGAATGAACAATTTTGTCTGTTGTAAAAATGGATTTATTTGGATGTTGTTCTAGTTAATCATATAGACTCATTCTCTCTTTCTCTGTATTTTATGTGGTATGGGGCTGGGTAATATAGCTTAAAAATGTAGGCTATCAAGTTTTATTTATCTATTTATTTTGTACTTTTATAACTCAAGAGATGCTTTTCAGTTTTGTAGCTGATTGTGACCCAAATACCTTTAGTTTTTTTTATCAGGCCTACAAAAAAATATGACTTATACAGAGTACATTGTTTAGTGCTTAGTGCTTAATACACTAAAGGAGGCTGTACTGTACTAACCTACCTCGGGGGGGGGTACTAAATGCTGCTAGGTGGAACAAACTTTTTTGAACAAAGTAGTGCAAATTGCAAAGAAACCTAGCATTGGGGATTTGTTGCTTTTTCCTGTTGTACCGAACTCATATCGAACCGTGACCCCAAAACCGAGGTACTTACCGAACCATGACTTCTGTGTACCATTATACCCCTAAGTTTTGGATTACACCCAAGTGGTCAAAGATCTGGACTGGAAATTGAAAAGTTGCTGGTTCAAACCCTACAAGGGATGATCCTTGAACTACTACTCCCTTTGTGCCCTTAAACTTTGGATAATAGTATTTGCTAATGTCTGATTATTAGTTACTGATTATACGACTTTATAGCTAAGAGGGCAGATTTTCATTTTAGTTCTTGGATTCTCTCTCTTGTCCTCCGCAGGTGGTGTACGCTCCTCAGCCAAGGGACCGTTTCACCGCTCCCACTTTCATGCAGCACAACCGCTTCAGACGTTTCCAGCCTACGTACCCATACCTGCAGCACGAGATCGACCTGCCGCCCACCATCTCGCTGTCAGACGGAGAGGAGCCGCCGCCGTACCAGGGCCCCTGTACACTGCAGCTGAGAGACCCCGAACAGCAGCTCGAGCTCAACAGAGAGTCCGTACGTGCCCCGCCCAACCGGACCATCTTTGACAGCGACCTCATTGACATGCACAGTTCAGGGGGTGGCGGTGGGCCGCGACCTCCCAGTAGCAACTCTGGGATCAGCGCCACCAACTCCAGTACCCATGGACGCATGGAGGGCCCTCCGCCCGCTTATAGTCAAGTCATTGGGCAGCAGCCGGGCATCGTACTTTACCTCCACCAGCACAGCAATAACCCGCCCCTCCCTGTCACTGTGCAGACTCCACCCAGGGGCCGGACAGATTTAAACAGCCCAGAGAGCACAATAGCGCTGAGCAAAGACAAACAAAGGGAGGAGCTAGTGTGATGGGGCGGGGCTAGCACACGATTGGCCAATCGCGATCACTCTCCACCCATAAAGGGAACAGGTTCTCCCTCTTGACACTCCCGTGCACAACAGCGCTTAATGTGTCTTCGCAAGAAAAGAAAAAAAGCAAAACCATGTGTTTTTATAAAAAATTAAGAATATGGAGCTGAGCTTACAAAAGAAAACATTGAATTTGTTTTCTGTCAGACCAGCTGCGCTAAAACTGGGGTTTATGCACTGCCTGGAGTCTCCCACCTTAATCGCTCTGTATTACTTGTGTATAGCCGACACATTTAGAGAAGGTAATTCGCACACAGGACAGGCTTTTTGTTGTTGTTGTTCTCGTTGGTTTTATCGTTGTATCCCCCCTTGAACGCCCCCCTCCTGCCCAACACACACGTTGACATACTAGCTGTGTGGATAGAAATTTCTTTTTCTTTTCTTTTTTCCATTTTTTTATTTTTATTTAAAGACCGAGATCTGTGCAGCATGAACAAAACAAATGCGAAAAAGGGTGAAAATCCAAATCCTAGTGCCAAGGTTTATGCGGAAGGTGTCATGGGGCGTTGACTGTCTTAAAGACTTGTTATACATTTAAATTGAAAACCTTTTCTGAACTTTTGCACTATTGTTGAGGTTAATCAGAGAAATTTGGGAATGGGGGTAGTGGGGGTGGTGATGTATGTGTTTACTGTTTGTACTGTCGTTTTCATGTAGATCCGATCATATGCTTCAGTGCGAGCTTTCTATCGAAAGGGAAGTGATCTTGTCTGTCTCAGCACAAGAAAAATCTCTGATCCAGCCTAAAATAACCTTGGTCTAAAAGAGGCACAGAATACAGAGAGTCTGCTCTACTCTCATCTATCCTCACCACTGACATGTTCAGCCGCTTTCACAGACTACAGCTGATCTGAGATCAGTTGGCTGGTGGCACGGTTGACATTTTGCCTAAAAAGAAACAAAGAGATCCAAACAGGTTTTGACATGTTATGAGATTGTCGCTTATTCTAAAGAGGTTCTCCAACCTTTTTCTCATCAACTCCTTTTTTTTTTTTTTATTATAACCATGTATTTATTATAAAATTTATATATAGGCAAAAGTAATACAATCTTAATGTTATTTTCTTTATAGACTCTAGTGAGAAACTATACAAATTATCTTTATCCATCTCTCTAATTTGATTAGGATTTTTGTAGGATTTTCTTTCCTCAATGGAGTCTGTCAAGAAAATAGCATCTCTACAATTTTAAGGTCACCATTTCATGCCTTTTGCACTTTTGCTTTCAAGTCAAAACTGAAACCGAATGAATGGTTTTTTTTTTTTGGACACTAGTCACTACCTGCTAACATTTTCCACACTTTTTGTTTGGGTTACCACCTCTTACAGCCAATACCAGAACATAGACATTCATTGGCATAATCTTCTAATCAAAATGCCAGTGCGGTCGAAGAATAATAATAATAAAAATAAAAAATAAACTTTTGCGTGTTGTATTATCTAGTCCCCAACCAGAATTAATCAGGTTTAAAAATGTGGTGAAGTCAAGGGCTAATGTGATGGGCATTTTTGAAAATACCTATTTTTACCCAGCAATCCTCTGTCCTGTTGCCTTTGCTCTCACTCTGTCACCAACCAGAGTGAACCCGACCCTGACACCAGCTCCAGCACGCACCAGTCCTGAACATCGAACTCTCTTCCTGTCCATATGTGTTCCTCTTATTTGCCACGTAGACATACAGTCAGGAAATCCAAGATCTGTACTTCTCAGAGCGGCTCTCTGCATTCAGTTCAAGCTTGGGTGTAATCGATCACAATCATTTAGGCTAGAGGATGTTGCTCTGACCAAGAATCTGGTGCAGAGGTAGAGAAAATCTCAAAGAAACCCCAAAGACTCTTACCATTTAGTGCACACACATCCCTTTAATAAGGAGACTGAAGACTGAGGCCCTGTTTTTAGTCACCACCAAGTCTGTCAAGGACAGATGGACTTGTGAAAAGGACATGGTGATTTTTGTTTCTTTCTTTTTTTGCTGGGGATCAAGGTCAAAAAAATTCAAAAGCAACATACTCACCTTTATAAGCTACTCTATTTGTACTCCGAATGTTAAGAGTCGGCCAATCAAAATGTGTTTTGAATGCTTTTATTTCATGTCTGTGTTGGTTGGCTTTATTCTTTTTTTTTTTTTTATGTGGACAGAAATGATGTCTTCTGGACCCATGTGCTTTAAACCAGACTTAACACATCAGCACTCTCCTCTTCTATATTTAGATTTCTTGGACCACATCAAACTGGACTAGATTTGGAATTCTAGAATCTGAATACCTGGGCTAGATCTGGAATTTTAGAATCCTAGCGGTTACATCCATTAAGCCTGGTGCACACTGTACGATTTTGGCCACGATATGGGCGTCTGAGACAAATTTTGAAGTCTGAAGTCTTTGATCGTTAGTTTGACATGTTCACTGAAAGCCGATTACTGACCGTTGCAAAAAAAAAAAAAGAGCAAATTTTACCTCAGACAAAATTCTGCCATTGTCAGAAGATTTGACTCAGTCCTGCAGTGTGACTTCTACGACGACCATCAAATTGTCTTTGTTTTTCAAGACAAGCCACGACCAAAATCTACATTAGAGATTTCTTTGTAGCCACCATTTCAATCCCGCTTGTAATGCAGCTCACAGTGACTGAACGCTTCGCTTGTCATCCGGGCGAGCTTTCTTGTGTGTGTCCGTTTTTTTTAACGCGTCTTGACTGCCGTACAGTCTGACATCAATGGCAACTGAGATCTTACAGTGTGACATGGCTTACAGCGAGGATCATGTTTGCAACAATCATAAGGACTATTTGTAAATCATACAGTGTGCGACCGCCACACTTGGAGGACGTTCACCCAGCTTTTTTGCTTTATAGCAAATAAACAAATCACAGATATGACACAAAACGATGTCTGTTTAATAGCTGAACATTGTGGTTCCATTACAGTTTTTTATTTTTTTATTTTTTTTATGAATGGCATATTGTTTTACATATCAGATTGAGGGAAAATTATGGAATCATCAACAAAAACACACAATTAGTACTTTGTTGCTTCTTTTTTTTTTTTGAGGCCTAATTCTCCATTAAAATAGTCCCAACTTCTTTTCATTCGGATTGAGATCTGGACTGTTTTCTGGCCATGTCACTGAGTTGATATGTCTTTCCTGAAGAAAACTTTAACAAATATGCATTGGTATATGTTTCAGAAATGCAAATTACAAGGTGATTCCATATTTGTTTCCTCTATTTGGAAAACTGGAGAAACAAAATGCTATTAATTAAAATTATTTGATTTGTTTGAGATATGTTTCACATAAGTCAGAATGTTCAGCTAAACAAACATTTTTTAATTTGCTATGAAGTAAAAAAAACTAAAAAAAAAACTGGTCAAAGTATAAAATCTTTTGAATAGGCTAGATTTTAGAATTCTAGAATCCTTTTGGCTTCTAGATTTCTAGCCAATTTAAATGTAATAATCCCAGAATTTCCAAATGATTATTCTAGAATCCCAGAGAGTCCCATAAGAATGGCTAAATTCCAGCAGCGAAGCTCAGTATAGAACTGTAGAGTTGTTTGAATGGTGTATATATGCTCTTGTCTTTCAAGCACATGCTTTAAAAGCTCACAACATTGCAGAGTCTGAGGGAGATGTTTCTCTCAGCTCACCTGGGAAAATTAACCAAGGCTACAAAGAGCAAAGCGAGAGCACAATGTCACTGCATTCAGAACGGTATGCTATTTTAGAGCCCTTTCCCTGTTACCTGTCCCTCTATTCTTTTCACTGGCTGTCTTCAACCATTATTCATTAGTCAGTTTGCTGCTGCTGCTGCTGCTATGCTGCTTCTCATCTGCTGAATTTTTTTTTTTTTTTTTTTTTTTTTTTGCCTCTCTGTCCATCATCCATCCTTGCACCATCCTGGTAGATACTTCCCTTTGTCCTCCACAATTTGTTTCCATCTCAAAGGAAGAGCTTTGTGCCGTTTTCTACTGTCCAAGGAGTTTGCATGTTACTCACAAGCTGAATCGGTGCCTATCGATCGTGTTGTTTTTGAGCGACGTAGGAACCCACTTGCACTCTAAAAGTTCCCACCTTAGCTGTGCCTCACTTCCAATGGTGCTTTCTTCTTCTGTGTAATGTGTTTTTTTTTTTCTTCTTCTTCTTCTTTTATTTGTAAGGTGCTGTAAATAAAGTTAGTCTGTATGCACATATCCTACCCAATGGGTAGAAACCACAGAAAAAAAGACATTGTTAATAATGTAACAATTTATAGTTGATATAAAGATTTTAACATGATGGTAATGGATTTGTAAATGCCTCCAGTTCAAATGTGCTTTTTTTTTTTTTTTTTTTTGCCGAACAAGGAAATTCGTTATCAGAAAGATGCTTAATGAAAATACTAAACTACAGAGCATTTCATAGATTTTTATTGAGTAACATCTTGCTACAGAAAGAATGAAAATGCTGCTCTGGATTAGAATGTTTCTTTAAACACTGCCCCAACCATAAAAGGCACACTTACACACATGCAAAAAGATTTATTTGACTAGGTTTTTAATCAGAAAACCATTCTAACCTAGTTAAACTAAGTCGTAAATTGGGATCCAATGAATGGAAACTAGTTAGCAGTGCCAGACTCCCGCTTACAGACGCAAACTCTGAGGGATTGTGATATGACAGTCTTGCTTAAAACAACAGTGTTCATTTTAAGCCCAACATGTACATGATTTTTCATGCCACCCTGTGTTGTGCTTCCTGTATTTGCAAGTTTAATAATGAACCAAATGAGAGATGTAGTTTTAACATTCTTATTTTTGTTATATACTGTATTTCAGACATTCTTGTGTATGTAGTGTATAGGAGCAAAAAAAAAAAAAAAAAAAAAAAGATTTTAAATTGCAAATATTTATGTGCTGGTGCTCCACTGTACAGTAGCTTGTATTCGCATGTCTATAGTTATATACCTGAAGATAATGTACATAGCGATGCCATTTTGACTACAAGCACCTGACTAACAGCAGTTGTGACTTTTTGAGCAATGTACCAAGATGCTTTTGAAGCTTTTCTTTCTTGCACAAGCACAGAGAACTAACAATAACTGAAATGAGTTAGACTTGTTTTACTCTGATGCTTATCGAGTGTCTGATAACAGACATTCATAAATAAAAAGCAGCACAATATCAGACCTTTTATACTCTATGAATCCCCCCCCCCCCCCCTGCTCATGATGCTTCGTATGTTCATGTGCGTGGACATTTTATAAACATGCACATAGATATTTATTTTACTTACATCATTGTGTTGTAATTAATAGGTTTTAAGCATAAGGTCTGTTTTTGTAATGCTTTTTTATTTTCAGAATAAGTAATCAAAACATGTTGCTCTAATCACTGTTATAGTCGAACTTTTATGCTTGTACTTCTGCTGTTGTCCAACTGCAGTTAAACTAATAAACTAAAAGTACCAGTTGCTGACGTGTCTGATACTTGTAGGTTTTTTTTATTGAAATAATATCCTGAACATGTTGTCATATCATCAATTTTATTACTCTCTCAATGGACACTGGCACATTGAGGTGATTTGAGTTTAGATTTAAAAAAAAAAAAAGTTTCATTCAAGTAGTATTTTTTGATAAAAGTAAACATTTTTAAATGTCAAAAGAGGAACAAAGTGGGTTAACAATTGTCTTTTTTACCCACTTTAAGCAATCCAGATTCAAGACATTGTACAGTCTAGATTACTATGTAGGCAATATGCACAAAAACTCAAATACAAACATGATAAATCATTAAATATAGATCCTGATATTAATTATCACGTATTAAAACATTGAAATATTTTCAATAGTCTTACATTAAAACAATTGAACTCAAATAAACTCACACAAACACTCTTAATATGATTTTGGCTTAATTCGGTAATATAATTCTAGTATTACTTCAAGTTTGTTTCTCTCCAAAGCACTCAACTTGTAAATTCAAGTGCATGGAAACCATTTGACATGGTAATAGTTCTTCAATACCTTAAAGGTATAGTTCACCAAAAAATTAACAATTCTGTCATCATTTACTCACCCTCATGTTGTTCCAAACCTGTATGAACAATTTTTGTCAATACAATGAAAGTCAGTGGGTTCAAGTGTTGTTTTCAACTCCACTGAGTTTTCTTATATGGACAAACAATTTTCAAAAAAAATCTTCTTTTGTGTTCTGCAGAAGAAAGTCAACCATTTTTGGTTGAACTGTGCCTTTAAGTAAACACCAAACACTTGTGACATTGTAATTATTCATCATGTGAAACATTCCTCAATACACTTAGTTTTTAGAAAAGATTCTCTTCCCTTGGCAGCTTGATTCAACCACAGCATGCCACGCGGCCTAGTCGGCTTTCTTACGGAAAGACATTTTGTCTTTCGTCTCCTGCAGTTTCTCCGAAAATTTGTCTTTCGTCTCAGAGATGCGCCCTTTAGTCCCCTCCATTCGTTCTGAGAGCAGTTCTTTGGTTTCCTCCATCTTCTCTGAAAACCTCTCTTTCGTCTCCTCCATTTTTTCAGTCAGTAGTTCCCTGGTCTCCTCCATTTTGTCTTGCAGGTACCCTTTAACAGGCGGAGGGGTGGAGAGGTATCCGTGTTTGCGGAGGTACTGCACAGACAGGGACGTTCCGCCCAGTGTAACTGTGTATCGGGCAGGAGTAGCGAGCTGTGACCAGATAGACAAAGCGATAACATTAACAATGATTATTCGTATATCACATACATAATTGAAATCCATGTCATTGTCAAATAATCTTAGATTTTGTTTATATACCTTATACATGGCATAGGCTGTGAGTGCATAGCCACCCTGGGAATCTCTCAAAATTCCCACCATCCAATCCGGTAAACCGATTAACTCCAGAAACGGAACCAGATTCACCCCTCTGCAGAGAACACAGAACATTAACATGTCACTCATTTATCTTTACAAGAGAGATTGTTTGCTTTTGTAACCTTGATTGTCCAGATGACGCTGTTAATGCTTGTCTGTCCTGCTGAAGCTCAGACAGACTTTATCTGGTAACACTCAAAATCCCTGCCAGCCTCACCTTATAGTCTGTGCGCATAGTCTGTTATGTTTTCATCTTTAAAGCAAAAGCATTCATGTAGTTTACTGAATTCAAAACTCTTATAGCCCATCAAGTACCACAAGACAACACACATGATGAGCTCAATTACATACACTGTATAAATGCATCATATTCATAAAGCTACATTAATTGTAGTGAAGCACATTATATCGGTACCGTATTGGTTATTAGCTATTTCTAAATTCATTTTAACTGTATATAAATGTATATATCTACATTTAGATTACCTTTTCTGTCAACTGACATTCACTTTAAGTTAACTTTTTAAAAACACTAATAATTTAATAACAATGTAAATGTAATATTTAACTAATCTAAAAATGAATATCCATTTTTCATACTGTACTTTATAATATTGTGATGCCTATATTCAGCGGCAGTATTTAAAATGATTTTAGTTTTTAGATAAATTTTCATTTATTTAGACAAAATGGTGTATTATTTTAATATTGACAATTTAGTGTTATCAGTCATTGCATGAAAATACTTATCAGCAAAATGTTATCTTTGTAAAACACCAAGATGAAAACCTTACAATAAAAATAAAATAAAATTTAAATCCTTTAATTTTGTAGTCAATGCCAAAATAAAGCACATTCAGAAAAAGAACTGAAGTAAAGACAGAGCATCTGAAAATAGAACTGTGGCGCTTGTCATCTTGTTCGTTTTTACTAATGGTGTGTTTCTGTCCAGATGGTCACTTACTTCATTGCAGCATAATAGAAGCTCCCAAACCACACTGTGGACGTGACGACGTGCACAGGCACCATGACTTTACCATACTGTTTAAATGTCTTTTTAAATCTCTGGAAGAGCCCAATAGATTTGTCCTGCAGAGGGTCGACATCACCCTTACTCTCAAGGCCAGACCCCGTGTCACCCTTAAAAAGACCCTCAGTCCCAGCTAGACTTTGTGGAGGGTTTAATGGCGCTTCTTCCTCTGTGGACGTTTTGGGGCCTTCCTTCGTCCTGATGACATTAGTGCAACTGAAGCAGCGTGAGGTCCGGACGGTCACAGGAAGCTCCCGCGCAGCCCAGGTGTGACCCAGGTACGCCGAGCGCAGCAGGACCGCGCGCCGCAGTGCGACTGGAGCCCACATCCGCTGCATCACCTCCCCCACATACAGAGCGCCACCTACAGGTCCTGGACAGGCTAAAGAGGTTAGTGTCAAACAACAATTACACACAAACTATTAACATCTGGCTAATGATCTACAGTAGCAGTCAAAAAATGTGGTCACACTTGAATATGATATTATTAAATAATAATTATATTTTATGTATGAGTCAGTCTGGATAGTGACACTAAATACAGCTAACTAGTGCCAGGGATACATGGGAGTTTCTTCAATAAAAAAACAGCCTGAATTCTAGAATTCTAGGTGTGACTACTTTGAAGAAAATAAAAACATTATGTAATATATGACATAATGAATAACAAGTATTATGCTGACTCTGGTTTAGGTTGATGTAATGCAACTTAAAATGTTATTGGAAGTTTTAAACGTAACTATCTATGATCTATTTAACCATAAATAAAGATTAAAAAGCCACACAGGCTGAGCATGGTGAACACATGCTATTGGTCAGAGGTTTGGGTCATGGCTCTCTGTCAACCACCAGACTGATCAGGTTAAAGACAAAGTACTGTAATTCCAAAGATTAACGAGGTTAGGTTTAACCAGTCAGCTCAACTTGACTAATTATCGGCTTATAATTGTTGCAGTAGTGAGAATATTCCCTCAAAACTTCCTTCAGTGTTTTATATGTAGGCCCACAAGGCTTTTAACACAACTGTAACATGTTTCCTACCTTTTAATTAAAAGACCAAGCATCTTAGCCGATAAACAATAGTTGTGCTTTATGTTTAGCTTCATAACATTATATGAATAACGTTACAGATATTTACTCAGTCACAAAAGTGTCAACACATTTAATCTACTAAAGGTTTAGGGTTCAATTCCTGACATGTTGTTTTTATGAAGTAACATCAGTTTGCCCAGAACTACAAGCATGATCACTCTGCGTTAGTCTTCTACATATGCCATTTGGGGGTTGTTTTTGGAGGACAGATAGACGTTTGCAGAAGTAAAAACACTAACTTAGAGCTTCTCAAGTCAACAGGGCCCTGATCTTAACTTCAACACACTGCTTTGCCACTCCTACGGGGTCAAACACACACCTAGAAAAGCTCAAACAAAACTAAATATATCAGCTGGAAGAAATAGTTATAGAAACAGAGTGGCAACTTACATTCACCTCTTGAAGGTCTGTTGTGAGTTTATGGAGAGTCCGCGCAGAGCTCCATTCCACTACAGACTTATGTCATGTACTCGCACGTTCTCCAGGCATATCCACATGGAGCTGCTGCGCGCGGCATCATGGGAAATGTAGTCATTTGAGGGTAAGCACATGATCGCTCTGCTTAAGTTAGCCTTGAACTTGAGACTTTTAATAATAATAATGATGATAATAATAATGCATTTTTTTTATAAGGCGCTTTTTAAAACCCAAAGCGTTTTTGTACTTGTCTCTGAATTAGAGATGTTGGTTAGACTTTTACCCCTATAGTCTTTATTTCCGCATGTTTTCATTATCATTTTTAATTATCTTTTATTTTTTAAATGTATTCTTGCGTTGTTATTAGTATAATGTACTATTGTTGTCATTATTTTGTATCTATTTTTTTTTATTTTTTGAGTACATATCCATTTGTTGAATGAGTTGTTACAATCTAAATAAAGCTTTAAAAATATAACAATAAAAATTAAAGAAATTAGATTTCTTTTATTTATTAACGTAGCCTATTTTACTCTAAATACTTCTGAATTTTACTCTAGACTCTAGACTAGTTATACTTACAATAAGTTATGTATCTACCGGTCTTATACGAGCATTTCTATTTCTATTTCGATCATTCTCTAATCCATTATATCAAAGCAATAACATGGAAAAGTTGGTATGTCTGCGGGGTTATATATCCGGTTTTATTTTTTCCACCGTTTCCCTGGTACGTGATGTATGAAGCTGCAGTTACGTTTTTCGTCCACTAGATGGACGTGAATGAGGCTTGTGTAGCCTAGTTCTCCGAGCCAGGACTTTCACATCAAGAAGGTACCGGGTCGAATCCCAGCTTAGCCAGGAAGCCTTTCTGTGTGTTTCTCTGTGTCTGCGTGGATTTCCTCTGGGTGCTGTGTTGTATCTCAATGACTGATGTTTTCTCCTAAAAATGGGAATACACTGAATCATATCTCAGGGTGTCCCTTTGATCACTGCTTTAGAGCTTTCAGACAACCCCTGTCTGTTCAAGAACCTTTCATTCTCTTTCTGTTGATGTCCTCTGTGCAAATGGACAGTAAAGTACAGATCAGGGCAGGTAAATTGGAATCTATTTTATTTTATTATTATTACTTTTTTGTTTAAAGCTGTTGATTTCCTAGAGAGGCACTGAGGAGGAATTAGTAATAATTTGTGGACATTGGTAAAGCTTAATAGCAGCAATGTAACGACATGAAATAACCATGTCCTTCGTGACCCTGTACTGCCGCCTTCTCCCTCCAATCATCTGGGTCTCTACAGAAATGAATCAACAACATGTGCACCTCTTTCACTGGCTCTTAACTTCGTTTGATTTTTGTTGTTATGCAACTAAGATTATTAAAGCAATCTTCTTGTCATCTTGTCAGTTAATAAGACAGCAGGCTACAGATCCAATTCAGAAAGCTAAATTGAAAAAAAAGAAGATTAGAAACCGTGGAAACAGAAACACAAGATAATGGCAATTTCATTAAATGTCATCATACATTTAGTTTGACTTGAAAATAGCAGGGTAAATATCCACATGGATGTTCAAATGCTGAGCAGCATTAGTGTTCTGGTATTTTCTCTAAAATCCTGGGTGCCTCAAATCACATCTCATGACCAATATCTCATGACCATTAGTGTGAAACCAGACATGAAGAGAGTCACTGCTTAACATAGCTGAGTATGACCATATAAAAACATTCTTATGTGAATGAATAGGGTCACTGCTGTAAGTGGGTGATCACTTCAAAGGGGTCACCTTTTTAAATATATTATGAAGAATGAATCATATATTATCTAAGTTTTGAAGGCAGTATGAAATAAATGAGAATAAGTATAAACACATGGTCATTTATATTCAAGTATAACTGAAAAACTATTCAATTTAAATGTGAGATGAGGAAGCACTTCATATCAATAAATACTGTAAACACTGCTTATCGCCAGAGTTTATTAAATCAGACTCGATGCATCAATAGTGACTGTTTGAAGAACTAAATTCCAATCAGTCCTCATTACACTGTGTGCAAATGTCTTCTGACAGTGCTGATTGGTTATCAAAGAGGAAACCTTGAAACAAGAAGTCCTTCCTACTGGGATATTGACACTCAGAACGCTGGCTTTCTTAAGTGCATTGACAAAGACTGCTCAGTCTGATCGTACTAGTGGCAAGGTCGAAGGCGCAGTGTGAACACACAGAGCTTTTACAGACCTGCCTGAGAAAATGCTAAATGTTGTTTCATCTGATGCATGTCAGTCTAGGTCAGAACCTGTCAAAGCCAATTTTCCATTATCATCATTATTAATACTATTACTAAATAATAGATATTTGTTTTGCTAATAACAATAAAAATAATATACTCTGTATAATATATATATATATATGAATGTATGTATGTATGTGTGTATATATATATATATATATATATATATATGTATGTATGTATATATATGTATGTGTGTATATATATGTATATATATATGTATATATATGTATGTATATGTATTTTATTTCAGTTAGCCTAAAAGCTAGTTTGATTAGCATTGAGAGCAATGCAAATCAAACTAGCTTTTAGGCTAACTGAAATAAAACCATGCCAATCTCTAGGTATGGTGAAGGCTATGTGATGATGTGTGGCTATTTTAATTCCAAAGGCCAAGGGAACTTTATCAGGATGCATAGTATCCTGGATCCATGAAGTAACTGGCCTTTAAAAATAAAAATCTGCCTGCCTCTTTGGGAATTTAACATAGGGGTGTACTAACTTATGCACCATGTATTTTAAGGAAGAACATTTATTTATTTACGATACATTATTCATTCACAAAGAAAATTGGTGTCCTTAAAGGTTGGATTTTTCCTAATTTTTTTAATTAAGGCATTAAGTTCAATTTCCAAAATATGATTTTTTATTCCTCTTTTTAGTCAACTTTAGCATGGGTGTATTAACTTATGCATTGCACTGTATATATATATATTAGGGCTGTCAAAAGATTAATCGCGATTAATCGCATCCAAAATAAAAGTTTTTGTTTACATAATATATGTGTGTGTACTGTGTATAATTATTTTGTATATATCAATACACACACATGCTTGTATTAAGAAAAATGTGTAATTTGTATATAAAAAAATTATATTTATATATAATATAAATTATATATAAATATATACAGTATATGTATGCAAATATTTCTTAAATATATACATGCATGTGTGTGTATTGATATATACAAAATAATTATACACAGTACACACACATATATTATGTAAACACAAACTTTTATTTTGGATGCGATTAATCGCGATTAATCTTTTGACAGCCCTAATATATATATATAGAAGTTCGAAATTCAAAATACAGGTAAAACACCTTCGATTTCGTCAAATTAATTCAGCACATTGTGTCCTATTTTTACGGATTTTGTTTTAGAGTGTAGCGAATGTTTTATTAGCACAGGATAACCATATTCATCCTCACAGTCAAGCAGAGCCGAAGCACAACCAAAACAATGTTCTTCTGCAAAATGCATGCAGTTTTGTTTTTTAACCACTAGAGGGCCAAAAGTTACCTTTAAATGCTAAAAAAATGTGTAATGTGATTATTGTGAATTTTTTTATGATATATTATTTGCAATACATTTGTTCTGTTAATTAGACCCTTTTGCTTTAATGACAGCAACACTTAAGCTTACACAATCTACAAGTTTGTGTAAAACCAGCATGAGAAGACTAAACAACTTGTCTCAGTGGCATGATGCACTAAGCTCTTATTGCACTCAAAATGTTCATTTACAGATGATGAGGGTGGTGGAGCGATGCATTTGCAGAAGTGGCTGGCCATGTATGATAGGAGAGGTTAAGGATTTTAACTAAATTATAGTTGTAATCCTTTTTTGATGTAATTATCTCGTCACACTTCACAAATCTGATCGTGAGAGTAATTATCTTCATTAACTACATATTTTCCCTTTGTCATTTTCTTGGCTGCAGTTAACAGGTGTTTGAGTGAGTATGATGGAAAGGTTCTTGCCCCCTGTAGATATGTAATATATCTAATATGTAGCCTACCAGTGGAACGCACTTAAAAAGAATTTCTCATCTGAATCTAATGTGGCTGCCGTGAATATTCCAAATGTGTATCACCACACCTTACTGTGAATAAAAATAAGGAACCTAAATGTATTGCCATCTGTTCAAGTTTGTGGGTTTATTTTTACAATATCAAGATGAAAATATATTCATTGTACTTTTCATGCTAGGTTAATTCCATGTTAGATATTAGTTCTATATCTACCTACAATATGAAATTTGGGCCTCTAACGCTTTGAAAATAACTGGAACGGAAATTAGTGGAAAGTGCCAATACGCAAGGTGTTGGTTTACATGTTTTTCTTCACACTGAGGGCGCTTCCATCTGCTTTTCTCTTTAATCAACTCCTCTGGCGTTCCTTTTCCTGTTTTGAGTTTCGATAAGCTCGACTGAGCTCAGATAATAAGTTCTGGACATCAGCTCAACTTTCTAAGGAGACCGGAAGTACCCAGGTGTTACGGCGCTGCCATTCATCCAAACAATCCCATCAAACAAATTGCCCTCATATACCGGTGTTTGTTTTAAAACTGCCAACATCCTGTACTGAAAAATTAAAAGGAACATTATGGTTGTACTTTTTTTTATCCGAACAGGCATTGTTTCCTTGTTGTATGCCCATGTGTCAGGGCACAGTTTTAATGCAGCGTAGCCTACTGTACGCTGGTTTATTTTTGTAGCGTATTTGTTGAGCATTGACATGACTAAAATATAGCTTCGGTCAAGATTTTGGATGATTTTGGTTACTGTAACCAGCATCGCTACCCTGGAACGGAGCACGAGTCCGCGCGGGGGTGGAGCGCGCGTTGTGCTATGTGAGCGCGCGCTGAGAGATTCTACAGCAGTCATCACAGATCACACAGCTCTTGCATTAGATCATTCACCTTCTAAACATGCAATAAACCACCTTCATTTGGCAACGTGAGTACATTTTTATTTTTCTTCTTCTTCTTCTTCTTCTTCTTTTTGGAAGTATCATTACTAATTTTAATTTACTAGCCTTTTTAGTCATTATTTGATCGTTCCACTTGTTGTTTTATTTATTTCATTTGACATCGAACATCATTATTGTTATTGTTGCACCTTTTGTCTATATACATTTTATGGTTTGCTTTATTTTTATCCCATGTAATTTCTTGCTTAATTTTCTCACCTCAGAAGCAGATAAATAGACTATAGTGTGATGCAAGTGTGATTTAGGTGTTATTAACATTCTCAGAAATTAAATGAGCCTTAATTAAATGAACAATAGACCATAGCCGCATACTTTCTTTTGTTGCACACAAATGTCATTAAATGGTATAGTCTATGTCCTGAGGTGTGACTCTGTAGGGATTTGAGCTGCACACCTGCTTGTGAGAATTATGTCATGGGGCCACAACAGTTTGTGATTTATAACACCACTTAAATCCTTGTCGAAATGTAACCACCCACCAAGGGACAACTTTTTATAATCCAAATCCGCTGTCAAAGAGCATTATGAGCATTTTTATATATTTCAGATGTGTCTGACAAATCCACTTATTGGATCAAATCCACTTTATTGAATACAGAGGCAGACCATCTCTTGAATATTGATGCTCTGTCACTGTGAGTAATGTCTTTGAATTTAGTAAAGGTCAATACTGTCTTGGTCCCTCTGAATGTATTAAATTGACAACCAATTTGTGTGTGATTAATATATTAATATTAATATATGTAGGCCTATAAAGTTACATTTAATTGACTGTGTGCTTCTGTGTGGTGGTATGCTGTTTGTTTCTGTGTATTTTTCATATTTTTATCCTCTTTCTGAGGAGTGCTGCTCACATTGAGACATCACCGAGGGATGATTTTCGGTACATTTGCACAGGTTATAACCAGACAGATTGCAGGAAATTAATCATATTGTTTATATTACTTCAAAAATATTAAGAATTGTATACCTTGAGGTTTGTGCACATGCTACAGAGTGCATGAGGTCTAAGTTGTTCCCGCAATGGGCAACTGGATGAGAATTTACACATGATGTTGGTATGTCTGTTTCTATTTCAGACCAGTTACTCTAGTAAACTGACATAGAGGGGCACAATAATCAGTAAAATCCTATCAGAGAATGAAACTATAAGGATCTTTAATACCACCAAAGTACTCAATCAATGACACTTGTAATGACTTTGTTGACTTGGGGATCTGCTTTGATTCACCCTTTGATTTTCTTATTCCAATTAGCTGTCATTTCATGGATTAAAAAGATGAAAAACAACATGTATTCTGAGGAGATTAAAAGAAGCTTAATTTTAAGAAGAGGATTTTAATGAAAAGACATGACAAGATGCTCAGAACAACACACTGAGAAACAAACCAACAGTTCGGGAGCTTATGATAATAATAAAAAATCTTATAACACAACACACCCAGTTGTATTTGATTGTAAAAAAAAAAAAAAAAAAAAAAAAAAAAAGTTTAAAGAGTAAATAAAGACGTTTTACATTTTCTTAATCCTCAGGTGTCTTATATGTTTCTTAATGATTTGAACAATCCCATATCCAAAGAGCACTGGGATTTCTACTCCAGTAGCACTCTTTGCATTTCTTGTTTTAAAAAAAGTCTTAATCTTGTTCATTTTATTGTTGAATTACATTTCAGTTTGGCTCACTTCTTACAAACCTTCCTGCATAAAGTGAATGATTTCATCATATTCAGGTGTTTCTTTCTGGTGCCTTCCTGTCATTGAATATAGCATTCTCATACTGCACATTCTAGCTAATAGGTCTTGCTGACTCAATACTCCAATACTCAATACTCAATGTTAGTCTTGTCCTTGAACAAACACAATATCTTTCAGTTATCCATTACAAATCCCATAACATTGATAATAATATTAATTGTGCTTCACAAAGATTGTTTGATCAAGCATTTTTATTCTAGAGACTCATAATAATGGCTGTTTTAAAAACTCTAGGCCACAAACACATTTTACATTTAAACAGTTGAGGGGAAAATGACATCCCAACTACAAAACCATTTGTTTAGGCAAATATCACAGGGATACAGACATATCAACTGGTGTCATTATGAGAAAAGTATGTTTCCTTACTTAATAGGTGACTGGAATTCATTTGTGCTAATGAACTGCAGACCCATTCCTTTAGAAGACTAGGTTTCCATGTTGTGTGACTTTCAATACAGTAATTGCATGGCCCATTCTTGCAAGTGAAATGCTCTGTTACAATACCCAGATCAAATCTGCTAAATGAAGGACCCCTGAGCAAGAGCTATTGGCTGCCTTCGCCCTTAACTGTGGCAGCAAATGCATTAATGGGAAGGATGTCTACATATAGTTCATCCACCAGGATACACTCATAGTGTTCTTGACTCCATTGTGACCTCCATTGTACTACCTCTAGTCATGTAAGTGCAAAAAGACACATAGCAGTAATTGGCCTGATCCAGCATATCTGAGGGATTTCCAAGGTTCCCTAGGAAGGTCTTAATGTTTCCTTTTCCCAATGTTTAGAGCACACATTGCTGTCAATAAAGATGATGCATGTTCAAGCTGTGTTGTGTATCTTAAGCATGTGTCTCATAATTCTGACTTTATGTCTCTCTTTTTCTTGCAATTCTGAGAAATGTTATGATGTTAACACAAATTTGTGAGTGGGTGTGTGAGTAGCAGACAGACAGACAGACAAAGATTCAGAAGAATATGATTCCAATGAGAAGTTTAATCCAAAAGGGCAATATATCCCATAAAAGGCAGAGAGACACACCATACGTGACTGTGACCAAACAGAGAATGAATGTGAGGGTTCAACTAATAAAGCAAACACAAACAAGACTAATTAACACACACCACTGAAACCAAGAACACAAATGAGGAGTGAGACAACTGAACAAAGGAAACAGGAAAGTCTGTGAATAACAAAAACAAAACATAACTGTGACAGCCACATTGTTCATTCTTGAAATTAACTTTTTACTGTATGGTGCTGTCTTGAACTTGAGCATGCGAGTACTGAACAAAGTCCCTCACTCGGCGTCCATCTTTGAAACGCCTCTCGGGCAGCTATTTCAGTCATGCAAGTACAGCTCCTGTCTCTTTGAATGGGGAAACCTCAAATTCTCCAAAGCTATTCACTAAGCTTAAATTTCATATTTGAAATCACCAATTAATCAATGCAGAATAACTCCATGCAGTGTGCGATACTGTTCCATACGGGTCTGTGTTCCCATTGTGTTTTTGCTTCTGCCCTGTGACCGGCTGCATCCGAAATCGCATACTTACCTACTATATAGTGGACAAAAAACAGTATGTGACAAAAGAAGTTTGTCTGAATTCACAGTACTCATAAAAGAGTAGACAAAAAGTACCCTGATTACTGAGTATTGAGTACCTATTACTTCCGGCGAGATTCTGAAGTGTGCATACGATGGACACTTTATTATCCCATGAGCACACGGGAGAGGATTTATGAATGTCAGTGAAGCGACGCAACTGACGCTGGTAGGTCACATGATAAGGACAACATGTCGAATGTTGTACGTCCGGATTACATTTGATACTACACACATTCATACAATATAGAACACTTTTTAAGCGGTCGTGAAGTAATTACTTGTTCAAAATAAGTACCTACTCAAGAGAGTATGCGATTTCAGACACAGTCCTAGTTTTCCTCAGTCAGTTTAATTAGTCATTTCATTCACCTGTTGTCATTTAATTAGCATTATCTTCCTTTGTTTGATCTACCTATTTAAGTTCTGAGTTTTCTGTCATGTGTTGTCCGTCTTCGTAAATGTTAGCGCCTATGCAAATTTGTGTTTTCTCCTGAGTATCTCCTGTGAGTTTTGTTATTAAAGCTGCATTCAGTAACTTCGGGATTTCTTCGCTGTATTCTCGCTTTTTGCTCGCAGGTTTCTCTCTAGAGCTCCCCCCACAGCTTCGGAATAGATATTTGACAACACTGTTGTAAAAACTCGTTGGCTATTCTCACACACCAGAGGCTAGTAGATCAACGACATCAAAGCAGATGGGACATTCTTTAAAACGTCTTCTTCATTCAGGTTCGAACAGCGTGAGGAAGCGCAAAAATGACAGCATTTTAGCAGATTTGTTTTGGCCGTAAAGCAATTGTTTACATCGCGAGACCTGATATCACGCGAGACTTCCTGACGCGGCGGCCAGCGGCCCGCCGGCTCAAAGTTGCAAGTGCGCATTTTCCGCTCAGGGGCACCAGGGGGGTGCGAAACGACCACCATTCAACCCGAAATAAGTAATATAACCATTCCAATGACTCCGAAGCTGTTCAGTTAAGGTAAAAAAAGTTACTTAGTTCACCTTTAAATTTGTTCTCTGAACTCTTCCTCATTGTGCAAGTTTATATACAACCACGTTATGTGACAGATACTTTGCGAGTTGTTGTATAGTAGCACATGGTAGCGCTTCTTGTTTGGTGTGCGAACGAATAAAGAAAGAAATGTGTTGTCAATGACTTACCAGTAACTTAATTAAATAATGAAATTCTGAATAATAAATAAATAAATGATCCAACAGGATTAGTCTTATTCTGCAATTTATCTCTATCATGTAAACATTTCTATTGTAAAACAGCAGATGTTGGTTACAATACTTCTTGACGTTTTAACAACTCTTTCTCTTTACAGCAAATGTACATGGATGCAGCGTCATGTATCTAACATCACTTGTTACCAGACACTGAGCATCCATTCTGCATTAGAACATGAATACCTCGGAGTGGCCCACATTTTCTCCAAACGCCTCTTTGAGTCACACAAACCACAGAAATGAGTCAAGCAGGTCCAAGTCAAGTGCTTCATCCACCTGTGAGCAGGTGCACATTGCACCTGAGGTCTTCCTCACACTGGGGCTCATCAGCCTGCTTGAAAACATTCTGGTCATCCTTGCCATCGTGAAGAACAAGAACCTCCACTCACCCATGTACTTCTTCGTCTGCAGCCTAGCAGTGGCCGACATGTTAGTTAGCGTTTCCAACGCGTGGGAGACAATAGTCATCCACTTGCTGGCGAACAGGAGTTTGGTGATTGAGGATCACTTCATCCGTCAGATGGATAACATATTTGATTCTCTCATCTGTATCTCTGTTGTGGCGTCTATGTTGAGCCTGTTAGCGATCGCGGTGGATCGCTACGTGACTATCTTCTATGCTCTGCGTTACCATAATATAATGACCGTACGGCGAGCTGGGATTCTCATCGGCAGCATCTGGACCTTCTCCACAAGTTGTGGGATCATCTTCATCATCTACTCCGACACTAAGCCTGTGGTTGTGTGCCTGGTGGCCATGTTCTTTGCCATGCTGCTGATGATGGCGTCACTCTACAGCCACATGTTCCTGCTGGCGCGTTCGCATGTCAAACGCATGGCGGCATTGCCGGGCTATAAAGCCAACATCAGGCAAAGAGCTAGCATGAAGGGTGCCGTCACCCTCACCATACTACTGGGAATCTTCATCGTGTGCTGGGCACCATTTTTTCTCCATCTCATCCTCATGATCTCCTGCCCACGGAACATTTACTGCATCTGCTTCATGTCACACTTTAACATGTACTTGATACTCATCATGTGTAACTCGGTGATTGACCCACTGATCTATGCGCTCAGGAGCCAAGAGATGAGAAAGACCTTTAAAGAGATCCTCTGCTTTGATGGACTACGCAGCCTCTGCAACCTGGTCAGCAAATATTGAAGAAGGTTCCTGGAAGAACCTGACGGGATGGACTGATGGAAGAATGGATGTATACATAGATGGATTGGTGCATAATTGCAGCGGGGGAGGGGAAGTGAAGCCTGAACATCTTCATTAGGGACATTTTCGTGGTCATTTTACATCATGTGAAATGTTTTTATGTTGCAGTGGAAGTTTCATGTTGTGTTGTTGTAAAATATTGAATTAAGAAGTTCAAAATGTGCCATTCTGTTATATGTAGTGTATTTATAATAGGAGTTACATTTTCCTCAGCTGTCGTCAGGTCAATGCAGTGATATTTTGTGCACAAAAAAAGGCTAGAATATTAAAATGCAGAGTAGAAATGTGCTTGTTTTTAGATTCTTTTTTTATTTATAGAAAACAGGACAGAAACGCAACAATACAACGAAAGCATAATCCCCCGGTTTTAAGGTTTTATAGTCCCAGACTAAAATGCATTACTGAGCTTTTTTAACTGAAAGCAACTTGCACTGACTTATTCAAATTCAAATTCAAATTCAAATTTATTTGTATAGCGCTTTTCACAATACATATTGTTTCAAAGCAGCTTTACAGAAAGTGCATTTCAGAAATGTACATAGAGAAATACAGTTAGTTAATCATGTATTGATTTAGGGCATAAACATCGCCCGCGTCGAGTCGTCTCAACTGTAGTATAAAATGTAAGTATTATGTGAATGCCTGGCTGAAGAGATGTGTCTTTAATCTAGTTTTAAACTGGGACAGCGAGTCTGAGCCTCGAACAATATCAGGAAGGCCATTCCAGAGTTTAGGAGCTAAATGTGAAAAAGCTCTCCCTCCTGTAGTGGACTTAGATATCCTAGGAATGACCAGAAGCCTCGAATTTAGTGATCTTAAAGAGCGCGATGGATTGTAGGGCGATAGAAGTTCCGTTAAATACACGGGAGCTAAACCATTTAGGGCTTTATAGGTCAGTAGCAATACTTTGTAATTGATACGGAACTTTATAGGTAACCAATGTAGAGACGACAGAATTGGTGTTATATGATCGTATTTTCTTGATCTAGTAAGAACTCTAGCGGCGGCATTTTGGACTAACTGTAGCTTGTTTATTGAGGATGCAGGACAACCAGCTAATAAAGCATTACAGTAATCTAGTCTCGAGGTCATGAATGCATGAACTAACTTTTCTGCATCAGAAACAGATAGCATGTTACGTAGCTTAGCAATGTTTCTAAGGTGGAAAAAGGCTGTTCTTGTAACATATGAAATATGATTTTCAAAAGACAAGTTGCGGTCTAATATAACACCCAGGTCTTTTACTGTAGAGGATAAAGTAACAGGACATCCTACGATGTTAAAGTTGTATTGTAAGAGGTTTTGTGGGCAGTTTTTTGGACTAATAAGTAATACCTCCGTTTTATCTGAATTTAATAGCAGAAAATTACATGTCATCCAGTATTTTATATCTTTAACACACTCTGTTAATTTAGATAATTTAGCGTTTTCATCTGGTCGTGATGAAATATATAATTGAGTGTCATCAGCATAACAGTGGAAATTAATTCCATGTTTTCTTATAATATTACCAAGTGGCAGCATATATATTGAGAATAGCAGAGGACTTATCTCAAAATGCACACCAGTAATGTTTTTTTCTTCTTCCTAAGGCATGTTTATAAAAGCTACTTAAATGTCCTAATTGAACTAAGGCTTAATCCATAAGGAATTAGTTCATAGGAAGTTAAAGGGTTAGTTCACCCAAAAATGAAAATTATGTCATTAAATACTCACCCTCATGTCATTCCAAACCCGTAAGACTTTCGTTCATCTTCGGAACAAAAATGAATCCTGGCTTAATCTAAGACCTGCCTGTGAAACCAGGCCAATAATGCAAATATAACACATGTGTGCAGTTTAGAAGTATACGTAATCATAAACTGTTGAGAATATTTTTGTAGTATATGGGAAACCATAAAGATCTCTCAATAAATGAATGCACCTCAATATTATAAATTAAATCTATAGGCTACTGTACATGTTCAAAATATTTGTGCTACACTTCGTTTCTTATTTAGAGCAGAGAGTAAAACATTCTTTATAAGAGTAAATTAACTGAAAAGATAATTTTTGTTGTCATGTAAGATGAAAATTATTATGTCTCATTGAGTTAAAAATCGCAAATAAAAATACAGCATTTTATTACCTTTGTATTTCAGAAAAAAAACATTTCTTAAGTTCAAAAAAGCATGAAAACTCCATTTAAAATAGTGTGTTATGCAAATGCGTGGTGTATGTAATTTATGCATGTAAATGGTGGACATCATTTTTCTAGTCTTCTGATTTTGTTATTTTACTGCAGAAGAAATTTTTTTTGAAGAAAAGTATGTGATAAGTGTTATGATTTCTAAGCAATGATATCTGACATACTGTTTAATGAGCCACTGTGTTTGTGAACAAATAAGAGATTTTACTCTATTAAACACTTAAAGTTTTGGTTACACTTTAAAATACTGTTCATTTCATCCACATTAGTTAGGTATAATAAATGAACTAAATGTTTATTTTAAAAAAAATCTGAATTTGCTAAAATATATATTCTATATTCTATAATAATACATTTTGACATTGCAAGTTTAATTACACATTTACACAGGTTAATGTGAACAAACATAAATTATGAACAATTTAATAAACAATTAACAAATTAACATTGTTGATTTAAATTGATTTGTTGATTACGAATTAAAATTGTGGTTACACTTTAGTTTAGCTTCCAATTCTCACTATGAACTAGTTGCTTATTAGCTTATTTGCCTTATATTAGGATATTGACTGTTTATTAGTAGCCTACTTATATCTATATAAAACATATTAATGCCTTATTCTGCATGACCATATTCTACATTCCTTAAAGGAACCGTATGTAAGAAATGTATTTCAAATTAATCATGAAATGGCCCTGATATGTCACTAGACATTAAGAAATCATGTTCATTTCAAATACTTATATCACTGACAACAGTAGTCCGGCCAGGATATTGTCATTTAAAAGTGAAGTTGCAGCCCTCAACTGAGGTTGATGTTGTCATGTTGTGTTTTGGCCTGATGCGCCACCCTCCACCTATCTGCTAATCACGAAGTCAGTAGTGTTTCGGCATCCGGGTTGCCAGCTCTGCTCTAGTTACCACAGCTGCAGCTACAAATGTGTCGGATAAAAAATGTCTAACGTTACGAAACCTAAAAGACCTCGTTATGAATCCGAAATACGCAAAACATCTCTCATGAAGCATAAACATAATTAACAGAAAAAAAACGTACTGTGTAGGACTCGTCACTTGCCATTGGAAACTCCTTGTAGCAGCCTACGTTCCTGCTGGATCCTGCAGCCTAACTGGCAACCTCGAGTCAGGGGGGAGGGGGAGGGGGAGGGGATACACCGCTCTACAGTAATTTGAAAGTGATTGCAGTACCAGTTTTGGCCACAATCTTACATACGGTTCCTTTAACAATAAGCAGTAATTAGGAGTTTATTGGGGCAAAAGTCATAGTAAGTTAATAGTGAGAATTGGACCCTAAACCAAAGTCTGACCAATTATTGTTATAGTTCATGATACCTAATGCATTAACTCATGTTAATTGTTTAAACCTTGTTGTGTAATTTGTTTTAAATAAATGTTGTTGTGGTCTTTTAATACCTGTGAATTGAATTTCTTCTACTTTTTCCTTCAGTATAGTATAGTGTGAAACACTAAAGACCCCGTTATAAAGAACGAACTGGTGTGACATCATAACGAAATCAGGCCTTAACGGAGTTCGTTTGGAATTTGTTTAAGGAGTTTGAAACAACTTGCCAAAGCGAAACTTTCTGGAAAAGGTAAACATCCTCGAACTACCATTGGTCTGTGCCAATTACATAGCAGGTGTTCTCTGGGGCTTTGAAATCTTCTCTGGTTCATTTCTTCTGTTCAGTCTATCAAGGTCAGAAATAAACACACTGGAGAGCTGTGTAATGGATGGGGGAAGATGCCCCCCTTAAGAACAATGTACATTTATGTTTCAAACATATTTAGATATAAGTTTAGCATGTGCAGGATGATGATGCATCAGCCAATGTGTTTAATTATAGGAAAGAAAATAGAAACATTTGCTAATTTAGTTGTTATAGAACAAAATGTTAAATTATTCAAAGAGGCCATTTTGCCCCACTACTGGAGTAAGTTGGCCCCCTACCTGTCAGTTGTAAGAAGCCCCCCTGGCTAAACTTTTACAGAATGTATAAATGACTTTATAAGATAAAGTTCTGATATAATTCTTATTAATATTTATATATTTTTAAAATGACATTAATGTAAAATACTAAATCAACTATTATTTAAAATTGAATTTTGACAATTTATTTCTTTGAATTGAATTACCGATGACAGACAAATCAGAATAGCAGTAAAACAGATTCATTTCTAAAGGTACAATTATTCTGTTACTTATATAGGCATATGAATATTTACATATTTAATTGTCCATATTTTATTTGAAGATATGTCATAATAGCAAAAATGTTAATGCAAATTGAATGATTTCACTCAACTAGCCTATAAGTTTTAATGAAAGCGAAGATGTCTGAAATCGAATTCATGGAAAACTGAATAATAACCCCATTAATTACAATAATTATTACATTTAATTAACACTATACAACATGCCACTCGGGGCCTCCTGTTGTCATCTTATACCCCAAGGGTCTAATTGTATCTTTTTACTTCAAAATAAAAACTATAACTTTTACTCTACAAATCTAAAAACACATTAATGTGTCCACAAATCCCTCATTAACAATTAGAAACAAATTTTTTTTGATAACATAATACAAAACCATAGATAACTATTTTCCAGAGACACAAAATTAGATCAATTCACCTCAAACCGGTTTCGTCTGACTAAATCTCAAAAATGTTGAAATTCAGATGAAACTAATGAAATTAAAAATACTGTAGCCATTCATCAACAGTGCAGAGATGATATTTTGTGTCATATATGGTCAGGGGAAAGAATTAATTAATCTTAATAAAAGCCTCTCTATTGTACAAAGTGCTATAATAAATGTGATGTGACTTTACTTTGGTGCCGAACTGCAGAGCTTGTGATCAGATGCTTTCTTAACTGCTGTTTTCTGAGCACTGTCATTTTTGGTTGAAATTGAGAGCAAAATGCAGCACACTTTACATATTCACCTAAATGCCGCTCCCAGCAGTGTGGGTGCATTGCGTCGTGATGTTCGCTAACAGTGTACGGCTGCAAAGGTATTTCAAACTTCTTTTTACCCCTAAGCGAAGAAGGAAATAGAACCGTGAGTATATATCGGGGCCTTCACTCAGACACACTGTTTACAGATCCTTGAAACTGAGCACAGGAACATTTTCTTGAAGGTATTGCGCAGCTCTGTGCTACGGAAAGCGTAAATGGCTGGATCAATGACCGCGTGACTCACCAGGAGCACTACGTGTAGCTGGAAGAGCGAGCGGTAGCACTCACAGTAGGGGTTCTCTGGGCAAATCATCATAATCAGCAGATGAAATAAGAAAGGAGCCCAGCAGGCCACAAACACTCCTATCAAGATGGTGAGCGTCAGCGCCCCCCTCAAGCCACTTTGCCTGTGACGTGCCTGGGCACCCGGCATAGACGCGATCCTGTTGGCGTGGTGGCGCGCTAACAGAAACATATGCACGTATAGCAAGAGGATCAGGAAGAGAGCTGTGAAGAAGAGCACAACAAAGAAGATTTTCACCGTGGTGGCCACAAAGAAACTGATCATGAGCGCTCCGCTGGTCCCACACAACACCCAGATAGCCGACAAAATAACCATCACACGACGCATGGTCATAAGCATGTGATAGCGTAGAGCGTGGAATATGCTGATGTATCGATCCACGGCTATGGCGAGTATGCTGAAGATGGAGCCTAGGAAGCATATGCAGATTAGAGAGTCCATGATGTCATCTATCTTCAGCTCAAAAGGGCCACGGGAGTTCAGGTGTCCGGCGTCTTTAAACATCAGCAGGATGTTTTCCAATGCTTTAGAGAAGCTGGAGATGGTGTTAAACACTGCCAGGTTGCAGATGAAGCAGTACATGGGAGAGTGAAGGTTCTTGTTTTTGATCACAGCCAAAATCACCAAGAGGTTCTCGCTCAGACTGGCAACGGCGATGGCCAGGAACACCTGGCTGGGGACCTGAACCTCAGCGCAGTCTGTGGGGTTGGTGAATGGAGCTTCACTGCTAGAGTTCATGATCACTGTCTGGATGCAGACCACATGGGGATCACACTTGGTTGTTCGATCAGCTGAAGATTTGATGTGAATTGACCTGGAGAAATATATATATATATTTTATTAAGATACAAAGGATATAATTTGTAGAGTTGTACATTAATTCCATCAATATATATATATATATATATATATATATATATATATATAGGTCTAGTTGTATTCAGCAAAGGTGCATTTAATTGATCAAAAGTGATAATAAAGACATTTATAATGTTCCATAAGGATATTCCATATAATGTAAAGGATCTTTGAAAAAAAATATCTCAGACTCTACAAAAATGTTATGCAGCATAATTGTTTTCAGCATTGATAATAATGAGAAATGCTTCTTGAGCACTAAATCAGCATATTAGAATGATTTCTTAAGGATCATGTGACACTGAAGACTGGAGTAATGATGCTGAAAATTCAGCTTTGCCCTCACAGGAATAAATTACATTTTAAAACAGAAAACAGTTCTAAATTGTAATAATATATATTTTTTAAACTATGACTTTTACTGTGTTTTTGATCAAATAAATGCTGCCTTGGTGAACATAAATAAATGTAAAAAAAAAGAAAAGTAAATTGAATTAGTTTATTTTAACACATCTTTAAAAAAAGAAAAAGAAAAAATATCTTATATCGGCTGTTATCGGCCATAACATGAAAATATCAGATTAATGGCCTAATAAATACCACATCTCCTGAAAAAACCCACAAACAAATGCAGCTAATATGACATACAGTGGGATCAAAATGATTAAAAATGTACGATTGAGCTGTTCATGTGGTCATATATGTCAACATATTGATGCTCATGGAATACCTGGGTTTGAATGTAACCCAGGTCATGTCCAAAAATGGACTTGTAAGCTGTTCCAAGTAAAGGTTTAAAGAAGAAGAAAAAAATGAGTTATTTAAGCCTCTACCTCTTAGAACATGACTGAACGACATTTCATACTGAGGATCGAATAAAAATATCAAACACAAAAGCTCATTTGTTTTGTTTGATCCATTATTTGTTAATGTATTTCTCCCCCTAAATCTGCTGTACATTTTCCATTTATGTGAGCTTAAAAGCAACCATAATAAGAACTTGAAAGGCAGAGCCAGAGATTAAAACCTCACATGTTTACAAAAATCCAACATTCCTGATCATTAAACTTCTGTTCATCCATATCAAGCCCATGCCCACTTTTAGACCGTTTACCCTCAGATCTGATACTGATCCTAGTGGATGAACTAAGTGTCAAATTATACAATATTTGTCAAATTCACGTACCATTTTTCTAATCAAACACACCCACAGGGATTTTTCCTCAGCTTCACATGTCGCAGAGACATCAGTCTGGTGGCACCGGAAAACAGTTCTGGCTGTTAATAGACAGTGTGTGTGTGGTCATGCCTGTGTATTTGTGTATCCTTGAATGTTCAAGGCAGTGAGAACCATTTGTGTTCCAAGTAAAGCACGACGCAAGGCCTTTCCTCCCTAACACCCTTTATTTATCAAACCTTGTTACTCGCATGTTGCATTTATGGAAACAACATGCTGCTCTCATCAATGATACGTGAAGTAGTTAGTTCATTGTTCAACCTTTGCCTTTTTAAAGAGCAATAAAGGCATTTTCTGTTTCTATTTTAACATAACCTAAGTCTAAAAAAAAACGAGGTTAAACACACAGCGACGGGTCCCCAGGCATAGCTTTTCAGTTTGAACACCCATCATTACCATCACTACTGGAAGAAAAAAACACTTTTTCAGTTTCAAAGTCTTTTCAAACTTCATTCTACCTCACAATCATAATTAAAACCATTCTAAAACAAGTTGGAAACTCTAAACAGTAGTGGATGTGTTGAATGAGAGCAATTATTAAAGAGCAATGAACTCTTTGTGAGAAGGTAGACTGCCTCTGTCAGGCTATGCACTACACATGTAATTATAAGGCACAATTTGTACTTGATAGATGTTCATTAGCATCATCGTGACAGAGGCGTATATGTCCTGTAATTTTATTATGTTGTTCTTTTGCAATGTTACATGGGGCACAAACCATCCCCCGCCACACATTTTTCACTGACTGAAGTACTGTCCCGCATTAGACGAATCATACTGTCCCACTTTTTGAAACCACATCCTAAAGTGGAACCTTATCAATTTGATAAAATGTGAAATATTTAGTTCACAGTTATAATTTTTTTGGATGGACAAACATTTCATAAGCACATTAGGCCAATAGTAGCAGGATTGTTTTGTTTAAAATAAATCTATACTCCTTAATATCCAGGTTGTCCAAACTCTATGTCACCGACCTTTGGGTGGTCTTCACACAAGGTGCTTCCTGTTTGATGATTGCTCCACCCTCAAATATGACTGGACATTTGAGAGATCATGTGATTTTGATCGCATGACACCACAGCTTTGGCTAACCCATAAGGCTTGTTCGACTTGAACCGGCGCTGCACAGGCCGATCGGTTTATGACATCAAAGTACCGCAAGAGCAGTTCAAAAGCATAAGGAGCCGTCTGCTCTCTATTCGCTCTCGTGGTATTTTGATGTCATTAACCCACCCATCGGTTTGTGCAGCGCCGGTTCAAGTCGAACAAGCCACTAGCATTCATGTATTTATGGGGGACCTACAAACACTAGACCTTAGGTGTCCCACATTAGGCAGTGTCCCACTTTAGGGCAATTCAAATCAGTTCAATTTACATTCAATTCAATTCACATTTGATTCACATTCAATTCAATTAACTTTTTTATGCAATTCAATTCATTTTCAATTTAATTCACATTCAATTCAGTTCACATTCAATTCTGAATGAATTCACTCACACACACATGTTCGACTCGAACTACTAATTACTTATTGGACATAATTTACTGACGTTATCTTAGATTTTTCCCTGTTTAAATAGACAAAATGGTAATGGTTTGATCTAAACCGCTTAATGCCTGTCACCTTAATGTCAGTTTCTTCCTAATCTCTAACCGTTTCTCTTCCTTATCTCCTCCATATCACTCTAAAATCTAGCATTCTGTGCAGAATTCAAATGGGTCAGATACATTTTCTGGCCTGTGCGGATTTGCACATTATGATCTGCTGAGTGCACGCTGCGGCGGTTTGTGTCGCGTGACAATAAAGTGAAACTGGACTTTATTTGCCCCAGTGGAAAGCATATTTACACTGTCTGAATTGTTCCCTGTCCCCTATAGTGCACTATCCATCATGTAGAACACAGTAAATCTGTGAACAAGTGACAGATTTTAGCCGCAGCTTCACCATCTCTTTATAATGTATGTACGTTTAGTGACTTTCAGTGTTAGGTTTTACAGTGTAGGGGCATGATCTTTCAGAGAGCATTTGATTGGACAGAAAATCTGAAGTTGAAGCTGAAGTGCAGTAGCCTGGAAATCCAGACCCAAATCCGGAAGATTAAGGGTCTGGCATTGAGTAATGAAAATCGCCCAACTCGAGGGGCAGCACCAAGCATGCATTTCAAAATCTCACTGCACGCAATTGGATAACACTACGACCAATCACAACAAGCCCCATACGCTTAGCTACCAGCAGAGCTAACTGGTAGATTAGACTCTTGCCGTATCCGGTCGGCAAAACAGCAAAAACGTCCTTCTTGCAAAGGAACGATTCGAGCGGCGTCTTCTGTTCCTCTTTTAGATAAAAAGCCAAGTCTAACTTGTTCATTGTAGCGGCCAAAGCCGTTTCAAACAACTGGTGTTCATCCATAGCCATCTTGCAATGTTTACTAATAGGCTTGTTTGAGATGAGCTAATTCTGTGTAGAACCGATCACCTGTGATCACCGCGAGATGCATGCCGGTTAGAAATGTGTCCTAGTTCGGTCCGCCTTGCTCTGATGTCATGCTGACGTATGTCAAAAAACTCGCGAGCGCAAGGCAGACGTGTCGAATTCTGCAGAACTTAAAATCAGAACGAAAATCAATAATTTTTATGGGGACTTCAAGGAACTAGTTTGACCAACTAGCATTTAACCCAGGGTTAATAAATCTTACTTTTCCCATTCAAATCTACCTTTTTATGTAGCTGACTTAAATGATCAGTCTTGAAGAAAAAATGTAGATGACTAACTTTTAAGACTAGTCCAAGCAGTTTGTGCAACTGGCTATTGGTCTGACCTCTTGAGTGAGACTGTTCGTCGTCAGCAGAGGTCACTAGAGTAGCTACTAATCCAAAGGGGGAAAAGGTTAGTATGGAGTTAATATTGTGCCATAAACAAACAAATCCAGCATTTTGCAAACAAACTCAATCTGCTTTGCAAAGGAAAACTCAACTCACAAACAAACAGAAAGTAATGTGCAAGTACAAAGGTCAATTTGAGCGAAAATGCAGTGGAGTAACAAATATGTATTGTGTTTTACAAATATAAATAAATGAGCCTAGATAATATTTCACAAATAAATACAAACCATCCTACAAATTGCATGTAACCTTTGAACAAATACCACATCTAGTGCATACAAATGCATATCTGTCTGTTATGATTGTGAGACACTTGGCTTTTTATGAGATCTCTCGGCTCGATTTTCTCACAAATGTGTCCAGGCAGATTTTCTCACAAATGCAGTTGAGCAACTCCCTCTTCTAAAACAGTAGATGGCGCTAAGCTAGGGGATTCATTTTGCGCTAGTCTCCCGGGAGAAGCACTGATTTGAAACTTGCCTTTGCCTACAGCTGAGGAAAATGACCAGTGAACAGCCGTGTTTCTGTCTTACTTTATCTATAATTAACCTTTTTAAGGTTTCTTTTGCAAAATGTTTATTACATATCTAGGCAGTTTAGCACTTAGTAGCAATTCACTCTCTCTAGGATAGGGGAATCTATAAGCTGAAAGCTCTTCCATTATATGTTGCTTTTTTACATTTAAAAACGTTACATTTACTGAACGAGTCTATTTCTTTCGTTCTCCATAAATTAATAGAGAACATTTCATTTCATTGAAAGGAGGGTCCCATGCACTTATTTATTTATTTTATTTGGAATTCAGTCAGCTTAACTGTTAATGTAATAAAATATTAATGAACAAAACAAACAATATACAATTGTTTCTTAACTTGCCTGTGACGTATGCAGTGCCCAAATTATTATTTTGGACAGACAAATGAAACCCTCCTTTTTCAATTAAATGAAATGTTCTCATTAATTTATGGACAACGAAAGAAATAAGATTCATTCAGTGTAGATATAATCACTAATTTAGTCATTTCGCACGCGTCCGATGTAGAAAAAAAACAACAAACAACATATGATGGCAGAGCTTTCAGTTTATAGATTAGATAGTGCTAATGTGGATTTCTGTCTAGATATGCAATAAACATTTTACAAAAGAAAACCTTAAAAATATTAATTATAGATAAATTAAGACAGAAACACGCCTGTTCACCCGTCATTTTCCTCAGCTGCTGTGAGCAAAGGCAAGTTTCAAATCAGTGCTTCTCCCGGGAGACTATAGCGCTAAATTAATCCCCTAGTTTAGCGCCATCTACTATTTTAGAAGAGGAAGTTGCTCAACGCATTCGTGAGAAAATCTGCCTGGACAAAATCGAGCCAAGAGATCTCATGAAAAGCCAAGTGTCTCACGATCATAACAGATAGATATGCATTTGTATGCACTAGATTTGGTATTTGTTCAACGGTAACATGCAATTTGTAGGATGGTTTTTATTTATTTGTGAAATATTATCTAGGCTCATTTATTTATATTTGTAAAACACAATACATATTTGTTACTCCACTGCATTTTCACTCAAATTGACCTTTGTACTTGCACATTGCTTTCTGTTTGTTTGTGAGTCGAGTTTTCCTTTGCAAAGCAGATCGAGTTTGTTTGCAAAATGCTGGATTTGTTTGTTTAATTATGGCACAAAATTAAGTCCATAGGTTTGCTGTGAAATAATCGACACATCATTGTCCACCAAATCAAAGTTAGTGTGATCAGCATAAATGTTTTTCACTTTTTAACCAATAAATTGACATGTCTCTTTCATGTCTTTTACACGTTGACATGCTCCTTCATGATTTACTGGATTTAAAAAAAAAATGCTCACAGTTTATAATGAAAATATTTAGAGCTTGGCAAAACTTGAAAAAAAGTGCATATTCATTATTAAAATGCACATGAGTCATGAAGTTTTAACCCTCTACTGCACAGTGTTGCCATATTTCTTTGGACATTTCTTGAAATTTGAAAATAAACATGAGCTCTGATTGGTCTTAAATTCATGGTAGAACCTGGTCGTAACCAATGATATGCTTTGATGGCATCACATGACACTACACACCCTTGCACTGTCATTCTTTTCACACCATTTTGATGACTTGCTGAAGAAGTGCTCATGAATATGTGAGGATTTTCCTAAATTTTTCATATTTCTTCAGAATTTAAAATTCCATCAAGCATCTAGGATAAGTTCTAATCTTTTTTCAATCATTGTCACATTGTTTTGATACTACTATTACCTTTTTATTCAATAAAATAGGTATGTTGCCATATGGCAACATTGTGCGGTAATGGAACAATATTTTGCCCATGCTAATGCAGAGTAGCTTTGTATGAATGACAATGTATGGATGCACTGATATAGTTGGATGGTTGTATTCTACTCATATTTATATATATTTGTATATATTTGTAAAGTAAAGTAAAAGTAAAGTATAAAAGTAAAATATATATATACGCTTATTTTGTTTAGAAAATGAAGCCGTCAGTGTTCTATGGTAAGGCTGAGAGGAGGGCTGAAATGTACAGAGCACAAGTGGTTATACCATCTCATGAAGGTGAGGATGAGCTAGGGATCAGTGACGAGGAGTATGAGAGGCAGGCAGAATTACGCCTAGTAGACTCAATATGTAGTAGACTAAATGTTGTTGAAATAATCGTTTCACATTGAGTAGTTTCACTTGAACAGTTCTTATGAGTTTGCGTCAGATGTTTTGTAAATGTTGTTGAAATAATACTTTGAAAATTAGTTTCATATTTTGTACACAAAGCTCTTGAAAACATTTTAAATAATAAAAACTATTTCATTTCTAAAAGACAGGTCTGTAATCATCTATGAATTTCATGTCATTTTGGGAGAAAACACATCAGGCTGTTCCATTGTCGCACAATGTTGGCAACGCACCCAAAAGTACCCTTTTGTTGTTTTAGCTTAACCAAACAGTTGGTGGGCCCCCTTGACTTCCATAGTAGGCTACAGTATGTTTTTTCCATACTATGGTAGTCAATGTAGTAGCCTAGTCATCAACTGTTTTGGTTACACATATTCTTCAAAATATCTTCTTTTGTGTTTAGCAGAAGAAGAAAAAAGTTTGGAACAACTTAAGGGTGAGGTGACAGAATTTAAATTTTTGGGTGAACTATCCCTTTAACTTCTGTATTTCGTAGGCTACTTGGAGACCATGGTGACTTTGCGTTCTGTCAGAGTATGAACTCTGCGTTTCTATTGACTGGCCACTAGAGGGCGTTGCACAGTCCATCTGCATCGCCATGCTAGTAGGAGGAGGGTATGGTAGATCCTTGAACGCCTGCAAACGTTTCCTTTTCTTGGGATTCGGCAACTGTGAGTCACTATTTCCCTAGCAGAGTCTTTGCCTAAACATTTAATCTTTTTGGTTACACTAGTCCATAGCAACGGCTTTTGTGGGGTGTTTATGAATAGAACGATTTGTATGTTCATTCTCAGTGCATGACTCAACAGTTTTAATAACATGTAATTTTACTTAAATAGCCTATATCCTACTTGATTCCAGGGAATTCTCTTCTTTAGTCCTGAATTAGCCGTTTAGACAGCAGTAGAACATGTTTTGTGTCATATACGTCTCTCCCAATTATGAATTAAAGGTTATAGGTTTTACTAATCACAATGTCCTTGATGACTTTTTAATGTAATCTGAAAATTATATGAATGAATGCTATATCATTTTAAGAAGGTATTAGCAGTGTAATTTGCCCCAAGTAAGTGTGTCTGAGTTCCTTGTTGTGTCATGTCTTGGAATTTGCTGCATGTGTCCCAAATTCTCCACCCCTTGGCTTCCCGAGTCATGTTCTTACAGAAGTGTAAACCCCATCTAACCTGCCCCTGCAAAATTCAACATAATCCGACAAAATCTGCAGGTTTTCCCTCCAAATCATTGCAGAAAATGCGTCAAACTCTAAAGATTGCATCTGGGCCTACTCAAAACATCTCTCATCAGTTCCCACAGATTTTTGAGATGACACTCAGGGTGGAGAGACATTTACCCTGGGAATCTCATTGTTATATCGGAATGTGGTGGTTGTGTGTGACAATGCAATGAAGATGGCAGAGTAAGAGAGTCTAGGAGAAAAGAAAGCACAGAACAGACAGGCTCATCCTGCAGAATTACACCACTGTCTGTGTTCTAGCTGTCAAGCATCTCTCATAGACTGCAGGTACTGGAATCTAGGGACTTTTCCAATGATCCACCAGGCGTGTCTGCTTTTTTCCCCTAGCTTTTTTCCTCATGGTGCTGTTTCCAGAAGCTTTTCTGTGCAGTGTGCACATAGTGATTCAAATAAATAATATGGCTTTTAATTATATATATATTAGCTTTTACTTTTTGTAATTTTAATACTAAACTTAAACTTTGACTCCCGGTTTCACAGACAAGGCTTAACCCTAGTCATGGACTAAAATGCATATTTGAGCTATTTTAACTAAAAGGAACTTTCATTGTTTTGTCTCAAAATGCACAATGTGTTTTTTTCTAAGGCACATTTATAAAAGTAACTTTTAATCTTGATTAAACTAAGACATAATCCTGGCTGAATTTAAGCCCCATCTGTGAAACCAGGCCAAGTTTAACTTAAAAAAATATATATATATTTTAGTTAGTTGCAAGGCAATATTTCAACAAGTTTTTAAGTTAAAGTTTTTCATCTAATAATTAAATGTTAGATTTATTTTAATTATAAAAAAATAAGATTGTGTTTTGTTTTGATCCTGAACTCTAATAATGCACCACAGGGAGTTGATGGGAGGTGACTAGTTAGAAGTTTTAAGTGAATTGAAGCACAACCTTCTTTTCCAAAAAGGATTCGTCTCATCCACTCGCTCTCTCTCCTTTTACTAAGACACCTGATTGGATCATTTATTTTTCGTATGTCCACCCCTCCGAAATAAATACCAGGCAGTTCCCAGTATTTAATACAGGGCTGTTTTCTGTGACCTTCCTCTTTAAAGCTTCATGCAGCAACAAATGGATGTATTCTGGATTTCTAGGAAGAAAGAACGAGGGATTTTTTTCTCAGGCTCATGCGTTTGGATGAGTATCTCTTCGGAGAGCTCTTCGGACTAGCATTCATTATGTGGAAATATTGATTCATTTTTTGTACTTAATTTTTTTTTTGTATTTTTGTAATTTGTATTTATTTTGAATTTATTTTCATTTCTATGTTTATTTTAAATTAATTTATACTTTTATTAGATTTTTTAAAAACATTGTTTTAATATTCTATTCTGTTTTATTTGTGTGTTTTTTTGTTTTTCCTGTGGATAAGTCATTATCAAGAAAGGGATTGAATTGACTGTTGTTCAAACTGCTTACCTCTCAAGTCTGTAACTTGAGATTGTATAATAAAATGATAAGCAAAGACATTTCTGTAACCATGTGAGATACAGTAAAAGCTCTCTTCCCTTGTGTGTTCTCACTGAGTCTGACTTCACTAAGCTCCGCCCTCACTCCTCCTCCTCTCTCGTCCCTAAGAGGCGTGAGTTTCTCCCAGAGTCAGAACAGACACTCTCTGCAGAGTTTCAACGGGACACAGCAACCGTAGGAGCCGTCGCTAACCCAAACTCTCTCTCTGCTTTACCAGGTCAGTGATTCAGGCATTTTGACTTGCAGTTCTGCTGATTGTGAATGGACCCAAATACTGTATACATTTTGTATGTATCATTTGTGTTTTTTCATAGCTTTTTTAATAGCATTGTACAGTGTGTTGAGGGGGAGTGTCGCATGTGCTGTCTAAGCACATTGTAATGTTTGGAATTGCTACCTCCGTCCAAAACAAACATGTGCTCGGAGCTCCTGTGAATGGGACTTTGATATGCCTTTCTGTGCAAGTCGTCTTTAAAGTGTGTCAAAGAGTGTGTCTGGATAGTTTGCCCAAGATAAGTTACAGTGAATGCAGCCTTAACCCGTCTGAGTTTTAGATCTAAACCAGATTAGTCTGTGGTTGAGATTTGAACTAAATGTTCATTCTGGGAAGTTTGTGCTGAACATATTTGGATGTGATCAGAGGTTGGGCGTGGCTGAAACTGTAAGACTCAAAGTGAGGGAGAAGGATGGTGGGTAGGGAGGGAGGGAGGGAACATGAGAGGGATGGAGTTAATAATTATTTTTTACTTTTTTATATCTATAAATAAATTGCAGTATCTGTTTCAGACTGTCATACTGTGGCTATAAAAGATGACTGAACGTATCACCTCTGAATTATGTCTCTCCTCATTCTATTCTATTCTATTCTATTCTATTCTATTCTATTCTATTCTATTCTATTCTATTCTATTCTACTTCCTGTACAGTTTCAGGCTAACAGCAGTAGTTTCAATCAGCTATGGAGACTCCAAGTCAGAAACGAAGCAGCCGTGGAGGGGTGACCAACGTCCTGTCCCCCACCCGCATCTCTCGGCTACAGGAGAAAGATGAACTGTGCAACCTGAACGACCGTCTGGCAATCTACATCGATAAGGTGCGCTCTCTGGAGACGGAGAACGCAGGCCTGCGTATGCGCATCACCGAATCTGAGACGGAGATCAGTCGGGAGCTGGGCGGCATGAAAGCGGCGTACGAGGCCGAGCTGGCGGATGCCAGGAAGACTCTGGACTCGGTGGCCAAAGAACGAGCCAGACTGCAACTGGAGCTCAGCAAGGTGCGCGAGGACTACAAGGAGCTGAAGGCCAGGTATGTGTGCAGATTATGGTTCATCCAAATCCATGTGAATTCATCTGCCTTTAAGTTTAAAAGCACCCTTCTTTTTTGAGTGAGCAAGTCCTTTAACCCTGGAAACCAGTGCTATTCCAGCGAGTAGCTCTTGAGTTTGGTGTTGTAGCAGTAGCAATTACTATGACTCATTCCATCCAGAAACTTGCAGTAATTCCACCAGGTTTAGTTTCTGAACAGTGCGGCTTACAGTCCATAAAACTGTGACACCAAAGAGCTGCAGACACTGGCTAATGCAGCCGGTTGGGCTTGCCCTCATGGGCATGCCATGTTTTCCTCTCTGAAATCTTTCATACATCCAGGCGATAAGTTTAACCCTGAAGAGCAGAACGTGGCCGACCCCTGGGCTCTCAGCCTAGTCCTCAACTAAATTTAGCTGAACCATGACGGCAATTTTCTCCACTGAACGTCTGCTTATTGCTCCTGTCACTAAGGCTGTGTTTGATGTATTTTTAAACTGAATTAAATTTAAACTGAATTAAATTATAATAATGGAATTGAACAGAAAGCAAATCAACAGTATGATGCTGTAGAGTACACAAGACTTTTATGCTCATTAAAGCTGTTTATTTAATCAAAACTACTGCAAAAAAGGAAAGAAATAAGCTGAAATATTGTTACTATTTAAAATAGCTGTTTTCTATTTTAATATATTTTAAAATGTAATTTATTTATGTTATGGCAAAGTTGAATTTTGAGTATGCAGTCTTCTTCAGTGTCACGTGATCCTTTAGAAATCATTCCAATATGCTGATTTGGTGCTCAAGAAACATTTCTTAATATTATTATTAATGTTGAAAACAGTTGTGCTGCCTAATATTTTTGTGGGAACCGTGATAGGATTCTTTAGTCAAGTCAAGTCAAGTCACCTTTATTTATATAGTACTTTTTACAATACAGATTGTATCAAAGCAGCTTCACAGTGATAACATGAATAATGCAACAAAGTTTGTTTCCAGAAGAAAATTGCGTCATCGTCCACCGTAGGTAAGGCAGATCAATAATATTGTTGAATATTAAATGTCCCCAACTAAGCAACAGAACGAAAGGATCAAAAGAACAGCATTTTTGTAACATTATAAATGTCTTTGCTGTCACTTTTTTTTAATTTAATAAATGTAATATATCCTTGCTTAACAAAAGTATTCATTTCCTTAAAAATTTTTTATTAACTTTTGAATGGCGGTGGACACAACCACACACCGTCTCTGGCTCAGTGTGTAGTACAAAGTGTGCTGCAGCTCAGGTATGTGAGGTGTAAATGTGGGTGTGTTGTGCTGTTGGATTGGCCACCACTCCCTTACAACAAGTTTAGTGTGACGGTTTCTGGTTGGTTAGTGATTTCACATTTTTATCATTCCTGTTTCTTCCGTGGAATTGCTTTAAAGTTTTACAGTAAGTAAAGAAGATAGATAACATCTTTTCAAAGTTTGGGATCGGTAATCAGCATATTAGAATGATTTCTGAAGGATCATGTGACACTGAAGACTGGAGTAATGATGCTGGAAATTCAGCTTTGCCATCACAGGAATAAATTACATTTTAAAATATTCAAATAGAAAACAGTTATTTTAAAATTTAATACTATTTCACAATATTACTGTTTTGGATAAAAAAATGCAGCCTTGGTGAGCATGAGACTTTTTTTTTAAAACATAAAAAAATCTTAATGATCCATTATGCATCTTAATGAGCATAAAAGTCTTGTGTACTCTATATATATATATTAGAGCCATTATACAGTGCTATGCATAAGTTTAGACACCCATGCTAAAGTTGACTAAAAAGAGGAATAAAAAATCATCTTTTGGAAATTGAACTTAATGCCTTAATTAAAAAAAATAGGAAAAATCCAACCTTTAAGGACACCAATTTTCTTTGTGAATGAATAATGTATCGTAAATAAATAAATGTTCTTCCTTAAAATACAGGGTGCATAAGTTTGGACACCCCTATGTTAAATTCCCATAGAGGCAGGCAGATTTTTATTTTTAAGTATTTTTTAAAAACATTTTTTTTAGGATACTATGCATCCTGATAAAGTTCCCTTGGCCTTTGGAATTAAAATAGCCCCACATCATCACATAGCCTTCACCATACCTAGAGATTGGCATGGGGTACTTTCCATAAGATCATCTCTCAATGCAAATCAAACTAGCTATTAGGCTAACTGAAATAAAACCATGCCAATCTCTAGGTATGGTGAAGGCTATGTGATGATGTGGGGCTATTTTAATTCCAAAGGCCAAGGGAACTTTATCAGGATGCATAGTATCCTAAAAAAATAAATAAAAATAAATACTTAAAAATAAAAATCTGCCTGCCTCTATAGGAATTTAACATAGGGGTGTCCAAACTTATGCACCCTGTATTTTAAGGAAGAACATTTATTTATTTACGATACATTATTCATTCACAAAGAAAATTGGTGTCCTTAAAGGTTGAATTTTTCCTAATTTTTTAAATTAAGGCATTAAGTTCAATTTCCAAAAGATGATTTTTTATTCCTCTTTTTAGTAAACTTTAGCATGGGTGTCTAAACTTATGCATAGCACTGTATATAGAATAATGGTCAGAATTAGGGATGCATGATAAGACAATAATTATTTTAATGTTATGGCTGATAACCGATAAGTGGCTTATACTAAAATTCTATACTATTTTGTTTAAATAAATAAAAAATAAGACAACGAAAATTCATAAAATCAATAATTTTAATGCTGCAAGTGAATTTAGGCATCGTAACATTATAATGTACATTATGAAAATTATAAAATTGTGATTATTATTATTATTTCATTTTGATTAAAATGTATTTTTTTATGTTTGCTAAACATTACATTTAAAGTTATTATTTATTATGATTAAATTATTAGTGTTTTTCAAGATTAACTGGAGTGTTAGATGACGGCAAAAGTAATCTAAATGTAAAAGCAGGACAAATGAGCGTGAACAATTAAACATACAGTATTAGTCGATACCAGTAAATAAATAAAAAATCTTGAATATTGGATGATAACCAATATGTTTTCAACGTGAAATCTATAAATCTTCAATATTAAATGTAAGATGTTGTAAGTTTTTGTGAGTTTTATTCATTTCAAACTTAGTTCGGCAATAACTAATCGCGTTATGTAAGAGAGGAGATCATCTGAATAAAACTAAGAGGTAACTGCCTATCATAAAATCATCATGCATCCTTGCATTTGTCCTTTGTACTTGATCTGTCTGATATCACTGTACTTTAAATATATCCAAACTAAACATAGAAACCATTTCACACCACTCAATACCACTGATTACAGTTTATGATCCTTATAATTTATTTAGAAGCAATGTAGTATTTGTCATCCAGTCACAGTGATTGTTATTATAATCTATTGTTTATCTTGCAGTCTCTATGGTAGTAGACTTATTCAATGCCCAGGTTTAGGCGAGAGGTGTGTTCAGACCCATCAAGGGTGTGGTTCAAAGACAAATAGACATCAGTGCCAAATATTTGCCTTCAGTTGTTATGTGACACAAGTTTAAAAGTTAGGGAAAGGCGTTGTGAGTCATATTCATTCATTTCATAAGGCTTGTGGTTATACTCATGGGGGAAGTCGGCAGAAGGAGATGATCTTATTTCAGAGAGTCACAGGGTTCCAGTAGCCCTCATGAGTTCCTGTAAGCGTCCATCAATGGGTGAATGCTGATGAATGCGTACACTCAGTGGAGCTGAGCTGTTTGGAAGTGTTTGGTTTCCACAGCAACCATGCGGCCTTGCCAGGGTGTGTGAGAGGTGCTGACTGGACTGAGTGGTGACTCATGAGCTTTAAGTAACTGTGGGGGAAGCACTGTTTACTCTCACTTTAACCCCTCACCTCAGAAAGAAAGCCATGCTGGAACAGTAGCCTTATTTTATTCCTTTAAACTTTAGTGAGTTTGATAGAGATTTGCATTACACTTATGTGCTTAGCAGATGTTTTCTTAGAACTTAGACTTTAAGGTTCTCCATTAAGGTTCCAGTTAGAAAACGAATGGGGTTATGTACTGTAGCTCTATTGCCAAAGGTGAAGTACCATGAATAACTTTTTATTTTATAGTTCTTAATACACTGGTGCTTTAAAAACCCATAAACTAATATATTTATGTGATGAACCTAAAACGTAACACTTTAATCTCAAAAGAACCTTTTAGCGTAACTCTAAAATGATATATATATTCTCTAATATATATATATATATATATATATATATATATATAATTTTGTATATATAAATACACACACATGCATATATTTAAGATTTTTTTTTTATTTATACATCAAATTTGTATATATAATATAAATTATATATATATATATATATATATACAGTATATTTATATATACAAAATAATTATACACAGTACACACACATATATTATGTAAACACAAACTTTATTTTGGATGCAATTTATCGCGATTACTCGTTGCACAGCCCATATATATACACATATATAATAAATAAAAAAAATATATATACATAAATATAATAACATATATACACATATATTATATAAACAAAAACTTTTTTTAGATGTGATTAATCGCAATTTATTGATTTAACAGCACTAATGTGTATATATATATATATCCTCCCAGAGTTGTTTAAAAAGGGCTTGTTTTAAAGTAATCACTCATGTACTTTTTACATACAATATTGTTTTATGACATTATTGTTTAGAAAAATGAATGGTCAGTCAAGTTCTTGAATGGGGAGTCATGCCGGGTCATGCAGCAGGTACAGCTGTGTGTGCGCACATGCTGTGCGAGTACATGTGCTTGTGGCTGCTGTTGCGGTTGCAGCATTTGGCTTCTGTGGGCATTATCAGACAGAAGACTGTATTCTGTGTCTGTGCCGCTGTTTGAACTCTTTTGACAGCTGCAGTGTAGGAGTGAATGACTGAAATGTGGAAAGACTACAGCTGGAAACAGTGCAGATGAAATACATCTTTCAATTCATACTAAAAGAGAAGCATGTCATCACTTACCTTTTAATTTAAAATGCTGTAAATCCCCTCAGTGTTTGTTTAGGCAATACAATGAAACGGTCCAGAGTAGGAACTCTGAGATGAGTCAGTATTTGTCTAAATGATTTAAAATACTAACTCTAATCCACTTTAGTGACACATCTTCCGACTCTGCATGCATTTTCAGGTGTGTCCTGAGCCCCCATTCATACAATGATTTTTCAGGCTTGAGTCGGGACAGTAATCTGGACAATTATCATCTTAGTCATTCCATTGTTGCAGATTCTGGGGAAAAGGAAGTGCATTCTTAAAAAGATCAGAGCATTGATCTTGAGAGTCTTTATCAGTTTTATTACTGTAAAACATTAACTAGTCTACAACTCATGTGCTCTTTCTCTGAGATGACTGAGATATATTCTCACCTTTTCACTTCCATAGTGTTAAGTCTTTAGGTGAGGGACACCCTTTCCATTTATATATGGGTGTTTCTTAAGTTATGGGCATTTCTGGCCATATGTGGTCTCTTAAAACACACTGTTCACTCTCTCACTACTAGTTTATTTAAATTCACTTTTACATGGTGTTTGAATATAAATGTGTGTCAGCAGTGTGTGTACACAACCACCCTATAATGGTGAAAATCCACCCACTCTCTTTTTTTATTTTTTTTATCACCATAAATCATAAGCATGTTTCAGAACAAGCCGTTTGCAGATTGTACCTTTTGTGATGTCACATGCTTAAGCCCCGCCCACGACTGCTGACCGCCCTATTAGCATAGACCCCGCCCTGAGTGAGCTGTACACAGTTCGCCATGTTTTTCTCCTCTCCCTAAACCAACAAATGTCATTCATCTCAAATAATGAATTGTGCTAACAGAATTTTGTGATGTGCATGACGTTTTAAACATAAAAAAAAAAAAACAGAACAGAACAGCTAATTTAATTGCTAGTGTGTTATGTATCCTAGATTTAAAAAAATTTTTTAAAAGTTTGGTCACACTTTAGCTTAGGGTCCAGTTCTCACTATTAACTAACTATTAACTATGACTTTTGCCTCAATAAGCTCTGAATTACTGCTTATTAATAGTTGGTAGTTGTTAAGTTTAGGTATTGGATAGGATTAAGGGATGTAGAATATGGTCATGCAGAATAAGGCATTAATATGAGCTTTATAAGTACTAATAAATAGCCAATATCCTAGTAATATGCATGCTAATGAGAAACTAGTTCACAGTGAAAATTGGACCCTAAACTAAAGTGTTACCAAAAGTTGTAACTCAATATAACAATATTTGAAAATATTAATAAAAACATTTTAATACGTTTAAAAAAATAATCAACCACTAGGATATTTAAGTGCCGTAGTTAAAGAAACATCAATCAGATTAAATCACTCATCATTTTAGACTATTATCTTTGACCCCAGGCCCTCATACACTTTCTGTAAATGCTCGTTTTTTTTAATCTTATTGTTAAGCAGTGAAGTATTCATTAAAAGTTTTAACAGTTCAATGCTCACTGGTTTAGTGGTCTGCATTATTTTAAGTTATGGCTCAAGGGCAAACAAAAAGACATTTGGCAGCTTTCAAACATGAAAAAAATCTTCAGTGAGACATTTCCTGCCACTCCCTCCCTCCCTCCCTCCCTCTGTATGTTCCCAATCATGTCGGTACGTCCGACGTTCGTACGTTACATACGTAACCGAGAGGTTTTCCATTGACTGGCTTCCCGGTTCATATATTATCATTATGGGTACGAATATGGTTCATGAATGTGGTAATTAAAACCTTATTTAAGGTTACTTTACTAGTGTTGTCTGTCAAGTTTATGCAAAGTATTTTCAGTTACTAATGTGAAATTTCCCCCTCATCCTTTGGCTTTTCCATTATCAGAGTAAAACACATGGCAATAAACAGTTATCATATGCTTCTAATAAGTTTCCTGCACAAGTCACTCATCATGTAAAATTAACAATCACCCTGTGGTTATGTCATTCTGAGTTTAATAGTGTCTATCTACCATTAAAATTACACCTAATAAGTGTATTTTTGAGTGTTATTCTTCAGGCGACAGTTGACAGTGAAGAAAAAGCTCGATCTTACAGACATTAGTGTTTTTGTTGTTTAGTTCAGAGCTGTCCTGCCTAAAAAGGAATAAAATGGGATTTTCCTATATTTGGCTATTCTTCTGCTTCCTTCATTTTAACTTTCTAAGATCTATATAGTATATCATCTTCAGCGGGCACCTGTGTGTTCAAACGGCTCCGGACAGATCGAATAGCTGTATGTTCAGCACACCAAATGCATCTGAATAGAGCCATCTCTCCTTTCCCATTGAGTATCTCTTTCATTCTGAGAGGAGTAGGCTCATTTTCTCTCTTTTTTTGTGATGTGATCACTGCCGTAGGACAGTTCTGTTTCTCCTGCTATCCTGACATCACCTCTCATTACTGCCTTATGTTACAGTAAATAGGGGAATGCAGTGAGGATATTTTAATATCACATTTGTTTCATGTTTAAAATCTAGGGACATAAATTTTCGTTTCTCTGGCATGTATCAAAGCCTTCAAACACTCACTTTTTGTGAACGTTATACTGGTAAAAAAACATTTGAACAGTTTTAGTTAGAGTATAATGCTGCTAGCAAGGGTCCACAAATGTTTTAGATTAGGGATATTCCATTAAACTGGTCTAGTCCAGCAATCTCATGTTGTAAATAATAAGACATAATAAATTTAATAGTCAAAGTAGTTTCTCTAAAAAGAAAAAATGTGCAGTTTTTCTCTTAAGAAGCTATTTCTAATGCATTAAATAATGCAGAATTTCTTTGCAAGGACTAAAAATAATTGACAAAAGCTGGTAGAAGATGGTTGTGGGCAGGGTCCGAAATTAACACCCGCCAAGCGCCAAATGCGGGTAGATTTTCCGTTTGGCGAGTATATCTCAAAAGGCTATCCGCCAGAGTGGCGGGTGAATGTTCATACCAAAATAATAAAATTATCAGCGCGCACGCGCTCTTCTGCCTCCTTAAGAACGAGCAGAGAGAGAGAGAGCGAGAGCGAGTCCCGGCTGCGCGCGCGCACTCACTATTCAGAGCGGACAAGCGTCAAGCTTCCCCGTACTTTTTGACAAGCGTCCTTGACAGGGCGGCCAGAGCTTCTTTGCAGCTCAAGTCGGCGGCGGTGTGTACGTACAGTTAACGCTCTATCTGTTGACGGTGCTGAGGAAAAAGGATATGTGAAGCTCCCGCCACTCATCAAAGCCGTGCAGAGCGTCTTCAGCACTCGCGGATCGTGCATACTCCGCCGCTGGCCAGGCTGCTTCTGCTTTACACACCATGCATGGCCGGTCTTTTCTCGATAAAATTTGTTTTCTCATAGCGTTTGCAACGCAATACTCGTTCCCTTATCTCTCAGGGAACCGAGGTTACGTAAGTAACTTAGCCGAGTACGTTCTGCCTTCCCTTGCACATGAGTCAGGAAACAAAACTGACCAAAAAAAAAAAAATTTGATATGATAGTATATATATATATATATATATATATATATATATATATATATATAATAAATTAAAAATATATATTATTTTTTTTCATTTATTATACATTTCAAATTTTGCTCTGGACAATTTTTTATGTTTGTATTCAACATAATATGCCTAGTATACCTTATTATCTCAATTAAAAGTACTGAAATGAATGTATGTGACAAAAAAAAGGGCTGTTTATTATTTTGGCCGGTAAAAAATATGCTTGGCTGGTGGATTTTTTCATCTACCAGTCCCCGTGGCAGGTGAGCCAAAAAGTTAATTTCGGACCCTGGTTGTGGGTTTGATTCCCAGGGAACACACATACTTATCAAATACATGATAAGTTGCTTTGAAAAAAGTGCTTGCCAAATGTGTTAAATGTCAGTTGGGATTCTGAAGCCTGTTTCCTTGCATTGCACACAGCTTTGTTGATTATGCTGGAAGCCATCTAGTTTTGTGACTTGCCTCTTGCTTCCAGTGACATGTGGTTTTCCATTGTCGTGACAATTAGCACAGCTTGTTTTCCTCCTGCTGTGTGTTTGTTTATAATTACATTCATTTATGATAAATTATTCTCAGTCCGGATCCGGATCTCTGGATTTTTTTTATTTTTTTATTTTTTAATCTAGACATATGCACATTCTGGAAAATATCTTTTATCTTATTTGATGTCATGACTATAAATAACAAAATTGTGTGAGGAGCGATTCAAGATTATTTCAGCTATTGCTTTCTCGGGCATTGAGTAGTATATGTGTCTGGTCTTGTTTCTGCGTATTTAAATACTTTTAAAGAGGTGATTTGAATTAGGGGATGTTGAAGCTTCTACATTGATCTGAGTAGATTTAGTTGTGTTGATGGTCATGAAAAAAAGTTTTTAACCTAAAGAGCTGCTCCATGCTATACTGGAGTGTGTGTGTATGTGTAGAGCTTTGAGTCATAAATTATAAATCATTTGAAAATAATGGGCATATAATGTTTTTTACATACTCGCCTAGATACGCATACATATTTGGGTAGACACACACCCAATTTTGATGGCATTTTCAGCTCTGTATTACAGTCCTTTTGTTCTTAAAATGTCAAATGTAAAATGCGCTCACACGCTACACTTCATCCCAAACTCCCATGCAGTGGTGCTTCATTTGGTTGTGGTTGGATCTGGAAAGGCTTTGGACTGACTGACTCATTCGGTTAGTTATGTAATCCCCATCCACAGACTCTAAACTAAAGATCAAACGTGTTTTTCATTTGCAAATGATTCGTTGAGAATTCAGAGTGAGCTTGTGTGCCGAGATTCTTCCATTGAAACGCAACACAGCGTAGCTCTGTTCAGACACCAAACCGTTACTGAAAAGACAAATTTATAATAAAGATACTCTCAGTTTGTTACCTTTTTAAAAAACGTTGTACACTTAAAGAAATGAGTTGTATTTTTAATTAAAGAAGTCAAATGATGTACACTCATATGACTCCAGGCATATCAGCTTAATAAAAGCTATTTTATTTATGTTTTTAGCAGTCAAATACCACTTACACTTGGATTACACCTTTAAGTAATATGTTTATGACATATTTTACATATTAAGTGTTACTGAAATTACCTGACCGTGTGTTTTTGTTGTTTTTTTTACACTAAAATGCCCAGTAGTATTTTCTGTGTAAAACTGTTCAAAAATTCAATGTGGTTATGAAAGAGTTGGAATTGTCACGTGGCACTGTCATGTGACTCATAGCTTAAGGTGATGTTTGCCATTTGCCAAATCATTAATAACGGGGAACACTGGCAGAGTAGTACAACACACACACACCATCTCCATCCCATTCTTAACCAAAGGCAGCTGCAAACAGGCAAACGTTATATTAGGAGTACCGGAGATGACATTGGAATCTCGTTATGTTTATTCCATGGAAAAATCAGTGGAAAACTGTTTAGATTGTAATGCTGGAGACCCTCCGATGCAGATTATGTTAGAATGGGCTTGTATAAAGAGGGAGGAGAGAGGGTTACTGTAATTGGTGTTCTGGTGGCGTGTATGAGCCATGGGCGTAAGGGAGAGAGTGAGTCATCATCGGCTCCTAAATGCAGAGCTGCCACGCTGGCAGAGCCTCAGCCTATCCTCTCTTTTGCGAAGTATGAAACAAAACGCAAATTTATGCATATTGCATATTAGTAGGCATTTGTATGTGATCCTAACTCCAATATAAGAGTGTACACACATTTGTCCATGCAAAAATGAAAGAGTAGGTCCAGCTATGCTGCAATTCAGGCCTCCATGATTGTCCCTTCCCAGAATTCCTGAAGAATCCCTACAAATAGGCGGTTTCTATTTGAATTTACATTAAAGATTGTGATAATTTGTGCCAGACTATACAGAGGGATCAGATAAATCATGGAACAGTATTTTACTCTGGGGGAATTGCTTTTAGCATCTATCATGTGCTAATGAATCAGAGCAGGAATAATGTTCTCTTTGTGTTGAGTCCTCAGCTTCAGTCAGTTACAGGAGCTCGTCTGATTGTAGGACCACAACCACCATCAGGATCATACATTTTCATAATAATCATTTTCCTGAGACTATATAACATTACCATGTCTGTTGACTTCAAACAAAAACACCTTTTTGTCTGTTTTAGTTTAATTATTTTCTTTAATTCAAGATATGCTTTAAAAAAATATATTATATGGATTATATGAATATTATGCTTAAAACATAAAAAAGGTTAATTATATATAAATATATATAATTAAATTTGAATGAAAGGATTAATATAACTGATAATCATGTGTCATTGGAGATATGTAGATAACCTTAAACCATGATACATTTATCTTGCTTTAAAAACATTTCTGTAAAATATTTTTTTACAGAAAATCTAGACAACATACTGATTGGAAAATGATTGTTTGCAATGTCAGTGTTGTGAGTTGTACAAGCAAATGCTGAAAATGTGGACATGCTTATTTATCTAGATTATCTTTTTATTGTAATGTTAATGAAATGAGCATACATTTAGATTATTAAAGACATATTAGATAAGCACATATAGCCTAGACAAGGCGTTATCGTTGCCTGTTCACCCTTTGATGTTTTAGATATGATTTGAATTTAAAATTGCTCAACCATCTGGAACAGAAAGTCCTTTAACAGATCTGTTACTTGTATAAAATAACAGGTAGTGTTAGAGGAAAACTTAGACTTAGACAAAAATTTAAGATTAATGCCTATACTAGGTCATGCTTAGTCAAGTCTTTCCTAGCTGGTGTAAGTTTGTGTGTAAAGATTGATGTCTTTAAGATTTTAATGTTTCAAATTTCAAACCATTACAATGGGCCAATTCTGGTTCTGGAATGGTCTATTTGGAGGTCTATTTTTAGTCTATGTTTATATTAAGAGCATATTTTACAACCCTATCACCATCTTTTTCCTTCTGACCATACGTTTTTCCTTCTGACCATACGTTTTTCCTTCTGACCATACGTTTTTCCTTCTGACCATACGTTTTTCCTTCTGACCATACGTTTTTCCTTCTGTGTGTTTTATTCTGTCTCCATGGAGACTTCGTGGTAGACCTGCAGCCGACGAGAGTGAGTCAGAATCGCCTCAACAATTAAAAAGGAAACGTTTATTCATAGTACAGTAGGAAAATGGGGAACCCCTGTTTGAAACATTTCTGTTTTAAGATTGACTCACGTGTGCGCTTCACCCATTAAATGGAAAGTTGACGTCAAAAGCAGTGAATCGGTGTATTGTGGAGCTGAATGGAGGCAGAGCTTGGGCGTTGAATGGCAGCAATTTGTTTTTACTCTGTATTTCAACCTAGTAAACTTTGTTCATTCAGCTTATCTGCTTTTCAACATGCTGAAATAAAGTTGTTGTTGTCAGGTTAGGAAGAAAATTACTTTCAATATTGAGACGTTAAACAGATTCCCTAACAAATTCCTTGATGTTATACTTGCACAGATAAACTTTGTCCAGTTATAAAACCATAAAATGGTAATAAAACGCCTGACTGAAGATACCTACTATGTATTTGATTTGCATACCTAAACATTGCTGGTATTCTGTGCAAAAATATTGAACCTAGCTAATATAGATTGTAGTAAATGTTTTTGTTTGAGCTAAAAAAAAAAAACTAAAAAAAAATTGATTTGACAAGCCCTCCGGCCTTTTATCACATTGATGAAGTGTTGTGTCAGACTGCGGTTTTACTATGTACTTTTTATGGTTTTACAAGTGCTTTGATGAACGCCTATGGTCATTTTCCCTCTCAAAACCTCCAGCTGTTGCAGGTGAAGGCTGTCTATTATATGGTGCTTTTTGTGAGATCCGTCAAGCTGTAGTTTTTGAAGTAAATATAGGTTTAAAGAGACACTTCAATGACCAAAATTCAGAGAATGTCCTTGTAGACTTTCAGTCAGTGATTTACTTTTAGTCAGGTGATTTAGTCAGGGCATTTACTTTGCCCTGAGAGTGTTTGTGTTGTGTGAGTGCAAGTCCACAGCTAAGTTGTGTGGTTTTGGACTCATAAGTACACTATAAGGAATTTTTATCAGTTTGATTTATTCTTATTCTGTGGAAAATGTGTATCTGCGTTTGATTGTAAGCTTTTAAATTGAGTTTTGTTTTTTGTTTTTTGTGGGTATACCCTGTTCATGGTCAACATTTTCTTAAAGATGGCCACATGTGCCATATTTCCACACCACTTTGCCATGGTAACACTACAAGCAAACATTTAGAGGGCTTTTTTGTGGGTTTCTTTTTCGTCACAAAAGAGGACAAAGATAGCTGTGATAGAGGAGCTGGTACATTCCTCTCCTCCCCTCTCTCTCTCCCTCAACTGGCTCTTATTGTGCCTGAAATGTTTCCACTGTTTCCAAGATGCCAAGCCAAACCCTTTTCCCTCTTGTCTCACACACACATAGTACAACCCGGCACACAAAATACACACTTTTTAATGAAAACTTACTGGAATTGATGCTTTTATTGAAGTGGCCTGTTCTCCAGTTTTCCAACTGCCATAGTTTTATAGTATTTTTCTCAACATATGAGCACTTTATTTTGCAGTTGTTTTTCTTTAGCTGCCATCACGCAAAACTGAATTAATTCTGATTTGACCATTTGCAGTGCAACCTTTGATCAGGTTGGTCCAGTCAACAAGGACAATGTGCCCTGGCACAGAGATGACATTAACTTGTGTTCTTCTATTGTCTGCTTTTAAAAGCGTCTGGTTGGTTGGGCTTCCTGTGGACAGTTCCTGGAGATGTTAGGAACAAAAACAGAAAACAAATACAGTGGCAGCCAAAAATTACATAAAATATAAAAGATAATAGAATAAATAACAAACATTATTCTTTAAAATATTACACCACAGGAGGCTCTTAAACCTTGTTTCCTCCAAATGTGGCCTGCTCCGTTGTGAATGTGAACAAAACAGGACACTTATCGTGCTGACAGGAACGCGCTGGTTTTAATTGGCAAATATCCTAAACCATAGAGGTTATGTTTCTGGATGTGCCCACCCACTGCTTACACACCTTTACTGTAACCCACAGAGTCTCAGACATTCACCGTCACCCCTCTGGACTCCAGTACATTCTCTCCTCTCTCTGTATCTATTAAACATTTTAATGGGCAGTTTTAGGCTATTATTTTTCACATAAACACCATATCCCGCTGAGGAACAACAACGATTGTTTTTATTTCTGTAGAGCGAACAGCTAAAATACATAGAGTTGTGAGCTTTTTTTCAGTTTCAGTGACACAATTCCCCAAAAATAGTGATGAATGTGACCTCAAAAGCCTCTCTGACAAACATCTCGCATAAATCTTCCCTTCCATATATTTTTGCATAAAATATCAGTGGTGTAACTAGAATTTCAGTAACTGTTTTTTCAAAAATATTTTTCATTGAACTATTATTTTACAAGTACCTTGCTTTCACATACTCGTACACATTTTCTTTAGCCTAATAATCATGTTCATTATTGAATAATCATTAAGTAGTAGTAATGCAGATTAGCCCCAGGCTCATGAACCATTTATTGAAAATGTGTGGCTGTAAAGTGGAGAATGTGACCTAACAAAACCTCTGTTGTTGTGAATGGGAAGTTGTTTGAATAACGTCTCTCAGGAAGGAGGTGCGACGGAATGCCCCATAGAGTTGAAGAGAACAGAATACAAACTCTAGAAGTTAGTAGCTTTAGTAGGTTGAGTTTTAGTCTTGTTGTAGGCTAGTTGTAATCTGAGTGTGCAAAATGGAGTTTTGAAGAAGTTGTGTGTTTGGGAAAGGTGCTTTAGGGACTGAAGTGTGGTAGAGTTTTATTTGTTTCAAGCCCTGTTTGGTCATCAATCACATGACCAAATTTGGAGCAGCTATTTTACAGGCCTTGTGAAATCTGATCTGGGAATGCGCAGAGAAGAACTCTAAACTTAAACACTTGTTTTGAGAGAGACCATTTTCTGGCATTATTATCCTTCTGTGTTTTAAAACTGCAAACCTAAACCTCACTTTGCCTTAATTCAGTTCATACCGTAATAAAATGACCAGTCATCTTTTATTTATTGAAGTGTTTACCATTCTGATTCTATTGAGGTTTTTTGTGGTTCCTTTCTGAAACTTCGAAATGAACAACCCTGCAATCGTGCACATATGGTTTAAATTCACTGTTGGAGTCCCGCAACTCCTGCTCTGATTCAGAGAGGTTTTTTAAGGTTATTGTTTACAGATTTTAAAGGGTCCTTGCTTTAGGTACAAAATCCCAGGCAAAAGTTGTAGGCTGATGTTCATTTGCCTTGATCTGATTATTCCAGCCTTGCCACTTTGCAGACATATTCAGTCAAGTTTATGGATATAAATCAGATTCACATTTTACAGTCTTAGATCCCGTCTGACAGCCGACAAGATCCGATCCTTTCCTGAGGCGCTTTACTCAGGCCATGGTGCCACGCTAGACTTCCAATTTTCTGAAATAAGAGACTTTCCACTCAACCCGCAACATGGATGAATTTATATAATAATCCAACTATACTGAATCTAATTGAGGTAATTGTATTCCTCTGTGTGTCTACATGAAAAAATGCTTTAATGTTGTCTTTGTATTTTTATGACTGTAGGAACAGTAAGAAAGAGGCAGATCTGGAATCGGCTCTGGCCAGGCTGAAGGATCTGGAAGCTCTGCTTAACTCCAAGGATGCGTCTCTCTCCACAGCACTGGGGGAGAAGAGATCACTGGAGGTTGAAGTCAGAGACCTGAAAGCCCAACTGGCCAAGGTGATGACTACATCAAAGCTTTATATCTAAGGCATACCTGCAAACTTGTCGCTTTTCGGCGACAATCGCCGTTTTCTTGGTCAATTGGGTCATTTACGTGAATCGCGTAGAACCGGAGTTTTTTTCGGGGGGGGGGGGGGGGGGGGTATATTGTTTCTCACAGTAAGGCTACAGGCTAGAATTGCGAAACATTATTGGATAATTCTTATAATTGACATTTCTCTGGGCCAATCGGAATCTTAGCACTTTTTCTCTTGGCCAATTGGAATCTTAGGACTTGCGTCAGAATCTTGAAGCACACAGCGTCAACTGAGCTGAGCTCGCCATTTGATGAGACGCCTGGCTACCGTGCGAGTCTAATGGAAACTCGCGCATGAATTTTCCTGCATTTTAGCGCCCACCAAAATGATTTTTTGTCCCGCCAAAGTCTTATTTGATCGGTGAGTAATGTAGATGAACGGCTGCGTTTGTGACAGGGCGTATGTTTAACTGAAAGAACGAGCAGAGAGAGAGAGAGCCGGTCGCGCGCGCGCACTCTCTGTGTAAACGACTTCACCGTCTCCAAACTAGGCGCTGTGTTGCTCTCTCTCCCTCGCTCGCACATATTAATCAAAAATAAATCGACACGGTGGTAAAAGGTCGAAAGACCTTTTTTTTCTGAATTACTGCTGGGTGTGAATTTTGCTAAATAAGTTTCCTTATCTTCTCTGAAAAGCGTTCTGGACATTCAGCTGACTTAAACAACACTTTAATTAAACGAAATAAAACTATACAGTGATGAAATGTTTTTATGTTGACACAAATCTTGGATGTCAGTGTCCTAACTGCTGGCATAATCATAATCACACAACGCGCACGACACGTCCAATTCGCGAACTAATGACTCCTTTGAACCGATTCATTTTAATGAATGGTTAAAACAACTAATCTTTCCAACAGTGAACTCAGGTGACGTCTGAATCGGTGTAACTAATCAGTAACACTTTACAATAAGGTTATATTTATTACATAAATTATATAAAAAAGTACAGTTTGCTAACTCAAGCTTAAACTTCAAAATAAAGAAAACCACTTGTTAAAAAAAAAAAAAAACATATGACCACAATTTTCCAGAATTGGATCGATAATCAGAATTGTCAGTGGCATTATTATTGATAAAATCTTATCAATTCCCATCCCTATGTGAAGACCGTAAAATTATAATCAAACATTAAAGAACATACATGTTTTTTTTAAGAGTTTTTTTTTTTTTTTTTAAGAGTTAAAAGATTAAAACATTTTGCTAACATGAGGTCTTATTGTGTCACTGTCAGTCTTTTTACATCAGTGCAAAACTAGGGTATGCAGATTAATTATTATTATTATTATTATACATTATTCATCAGCATGCATTGATTAATCCCATGGCATGTAGAAAAAAAAACATGCCATCATCCCCCCCCCCCCCCCCCCCCCCCCCCCCCGGCGACACTGTCACCTTTTTTAGTCTGAGGAGTTTGCAGGTCTGCTAAGGGTTTGGGTGGTGTGGTGCTGTGCTGTGGTCAAAGATCTGGGTTATTCACCAAAAGGTTGCGAGTTTAAACCACAAAGATCAATTCATTATTAGGCGCTTGAGCAGTTTACTTTTAGCCCAGGTTGCTATAGAGGGATTATCTATCTAATACATACACTAAAATATGTTTTTAAAGCATCTAAAGGAATACTTGCTTGCTTAAAGGAATATTATTTAAAGTTCTATTTCACATATATATATTTATATTTAGAGGGGAAAAATCACATTAAAAACAGGCATATTCATTTAATCAATCATTATTTTTAATAATTTTCCGGTAAATAAAGTATAATTAAATATAATATTTATGGGCTTAAATTTAAAAATATATATAGTTTAAAATAAATAAATAAATATACATTAGTATTTCTTAGAACAAGACAAGTTACATGAGAAGCGAACTGTATTGTGTAATATATTAATAATTGTTCTCTGAGAATATATCTTAATTTAAGTGTATATTTCATACCTTATTTTCAATTCTTTTTGATTTTGTTTTAAGCATAAACATCATAAACGATTTGTGCTTTAAAAAGGAGAAAATACTTTGTCAAAATTAAATTAATATATATTTTCTCAAAACCATTTTTGTTTCGTCTGAAGTAAATTAATTTTGTTTAGATCAAGGGACCGGGGCCAATAGGGGGCCTCGACAAACCTCTTGGGGGCCCCAGTAAGTCTTAAAATTTAGCTAAATTAACATCATAAAAAATAATAATACATTATAATAAAAAAGATGTACATAATTAAACTGACACTATATTTTTTAATTCTATTTTATTTATGGTTTTATTACAATAGAAGTATATATAAGCTTAGAATAGGAGGGTCTTCGAATATTTTCTTAGACAAAAGGAGTCAAAAGACCTACTGCATTAGATGTTGGTTAAATGTTTAGATATTTTTATATGACAAGACAAACATGGTAACAGGTTTTCAGTTAGATTTTACATAGTGCATTGCTTTTTATATAGAAGTTAGTAAAGTGAATATGTGTATTGCAGTTGGAGGGCAGTTATAGCGATGCTAAGAAGCAGCTACAGGATGAAATGCTACGACGTGTGGATGCTGAGAACCGAATCCAGACCCTGAAAGAGGAGCTGGAATTCCAGAAGAACATCTACACTGAGGTCTCACAAACAAATCTACTTACGCTGAGCTCTCCTATGAAAATAATTACACTGTCTCGCGCACATTTTTACTCACAACCTCTTAGAATTCACTGCTAACATATCTACTAGTTCTAAAACTATCAAAGACCTTCAGGACTTTCTGTACTCTAACCTGATGTCTTTCTACAGGAGCTTCGCGAGTCTAAGCGCAGGTATGAGTCGCGTGTGGTGGAAATCGACAGTGGCCGGCAGCAGGATTTTGAGAGTAAACTGTCTGAAGCCTTGACTGAACTTCGTCGACAACACGAAGAGCAGCTTCGCATCTACAAGGAGGACATTGAAAAGACCTACAACTCCAAGGTAATAGAAAAATCAAAGAGAGAACCTCCAAATGACCTTAGTATGAGGATCTGTATCTGCCCAGGGGCACCTTGTTAAACCATTGAACTGGCCCGCCCTGCATACATATTTGCTGACTGATCCGTTGGCAGTTGTATTTGTTGAGATATTTTTATGTATAAAGACATACAGCATATCTGTCAGTTACATGTCATCCTGTGCTATATGTGTGTAGCTAGAGAATGCTCGTCACTCGGCTGATAGGAACAGTAGTTTGGTGGGAGCCGCCCATGAGGAACTGCAGCAGACACGTTTGAGGATTGAGAGTTTGTCCACTCAGCTCACTCAACTGCAGAAACAGGTACACACACACACACACACATACATACATACATTTATTTTAAAGTCGGCATGAAACGGAAGTTGCAATAGTCTTTTCTTCCCTATTGTGAAGTATATCCGAGTGAAATGACTTCTCGAAAAAGATAAAAGTAGGGTGGGACTATTTTTTCCATCTAAAATTTATTGGATCGTTGGATTGTTGTAGTTTGCTATTGAAGTGATCTCACGTGAGTAACAGGTTGTCCCGCCCGCATGCCGCTGATGCCAGTAAACGCCACCCTCAGAGAAGAGATGTTGTTGCAGGAGGGAGGGGAAGCTAGTTTAATTAAAGATTACGAGCATACATGAATTGTGCGTGGATAAATTATTTATAATAATTAATGCAATATTCCATAAAAAATAAGATTTGTCAATTTTGATTTCAAAGTGCTGGCAATTCCTCACACCTCTACATATGGACAGTAACGCTCTAACAATAGAACTACCTGCAAATAATTTTTTTAATGGAGAATAACTCCACCCTCTGAAATTATGTGGATTACACCCAGTAACTTCACCTAGCATGTAGTCCCACTGCAAATAAAGGACAACTTAACAGATCAAATAAAAACCTATAAAACCTCAAATGTGTACATTCTAAATTTACATTATTTAAATTGCCCGGTTCATTAGTTGGCTGCTCGTGATGCGAAGATCCGTGAGTTGGAGGAGTCTCTATCCAGAGAGAGGGACATCATGCGGCGTCGTCTGGAGGAGAAGGATAAAGAGATGGCTGAAATGAGGCAGCGCATGCAGCAACAGTTGGATGAGTACCAGGAGCTGCTGGACATTAAGCTCGCACTCGACATGGAGATCAGCGCCTACCGGAAGCTTCTGGAGGGCGAGGAGGAGAGGTGAGAGATGGGATATTGCTTACTGCACACATGCAGAAAGCCTTTTCTTCTTTTCTTACAGGCGCTACTAGTAAATAATAGAGCTGTAGATCTTTAGTAAAAAAAAAATTACATTTCATGATATTATTAATTAATAAAATGAAGAAAAGTTGATTCAATTATTTTTCATATAATTTATTCAAATAGATTTTTCTGAATTATTTTTAATTACATTTAGTTTTTTATATTACATTTAGATAAATTGTAATATTTTATCTTACTTTAATAAATTATTAATATTAATAAAATAGTATACTGATTAATTAATCTAATTGATTGCATATAACCGTATTTGCTGAGTAAATATTGTAAATAAATGTATAATTTTTTTAATAGATTACTTTTTGCTGGATTGATTTTTTTTTTTTGCTGTCTTGTTAAAGTTTTTAATAGTTAGATATAATAAAATGTTTATTTGAAAATACTAATACAACCATTTTTAATCTATTTGAATATACATTTAAGACTAAAAGCATTAATAATATTCTGATTAATTAATCAAAGTAATTGCACGTATCAATATTTGCAGAGTTAAGCCCTCAAATGAAATAATAGGACTTGTTGTGAATGACGCCTCATGGAATAACTCTCAACCCATCCCGCTCTCTCTGTTAAAGGCTGCGTCTCTCCCCGAGTCCCCCTCCTGTCCGTGGGGTTACTGTGACCCGCTCTTCTGGTTCTGGCTCTCACGCACGTGTGGTCCAAAGCAGCACCAGTCGCACCTCTTCCGGCAGCGCTAAAAAGCGGCGCTTGAATGATAATGACAGCGATGCCTCCAGCGTGGTCGGTGGAACTGTCACTCGCACACGCGTCTCCCAGCAGGCCTCTGCTAGTGGCCGCGTGACCGTGGACGAAGTTGACATGGAGGGCAAATACGTACGGCTCAGTAACAAGTCCGACCAGGTGAGAAGGAACTTTGGCGCTCAATAAAGAGGAATTAAGTATGATTTACTTTTTATTAAATGAATCTTCTTCCTCCTCCCAGGATCAAACTCTGGGTCACTGGCAGGTAAAGAGGCAGATTGGATCCGGCACTCCCATCATCTACAAGTTCCCACCAAAATTTAACCTGAAGGCGGGACAGACCGTCACAGTACGTATCGATTTTCAACGTAATAGTCACCTTTAGCTTGCATTTAAATTCCTGACTCAATTCAGTATCTCTCTGTTGTCAGATTTGGGCCTCAGGAGCTGGAGGAACCCACAACCCTCCTTCTGACCTAGTGTGGAAGACCCAGAACTCCTGGGGCAGTGGAGATCTGTTCCAGACTACCCTCGTCAGCGCCAGTGGGGAGGTGGGATCGTGTTAAACAAACCAACTAGCTTTTTGTCTTTGATTCGAAGTCGCGAAGTGACTAATTTCTCTTTTGTCTCGTTTTCCCAGGAAATGGCCATGAGAAAGGTCACACGCACTCTGTTCCAGGATGAGGAAGATGAAGATATGGTACATAGTCACTAGCACATCTCAGTTTATATAGTAATCTCATTATCTTTTTTGCATAATTTTAGCTTTGCCAGGTTTAAATGAAAACATGAGTACTTAGGACAATGGAAGTGCGCAACAGAGACCATTTGTCTCAATTGACACGTGTGCATATTGGACGAAGTTGAGCTACAGTCATATAATCAAAGTCTACAAGTCAGACTAAAGTTCACAAAGTCAAACTAAAGCTTTAACATGACTTATTTGCCTTAGCCTGACTGAAATCAAACTTTTAAAAGTGCATGTAAACGCATCTTTCTCACAACATGTGGTGTATATTGTTCACACTTTTGGTAATGGGTTGTTTGGGTGTAGCCTTCCTGCAGTGAATCATAGCACTAAAATGAACTGAGAGAGCAGCCATACTTCATCTATAATAAGATCCAGTCTCAGTGTCCTCTGATAATCTCCACTCACTGTCTCCACCTGCAGGCCGCCCATAGCACATGCGGGGATAGTGAGTACAACCTCCGCAGCCGCACGGTGCTCTGTGGCTCATGCGGGCAGCCGTCGGATAGAAACAACACCTGTGTGTCGGCCAGCTCTGGAGTGTCCAGTGCGTCCCGCTCGTTCAGCAGTGGAGGGGGGCTGCCCGAAGCTTTTGTGTCACCCTCACACTTCATCGTGAGCAATGACAAACCCAGACAGGTTTGTGTTTTTTCTTCTTCAGTTGCAACAGTATTTTATTTTATTTTCTCTCTTATTTTAGTTTTTTTTTTATGTTTTGGTTAATGCTTTTAGTCTTACAATCATCAAATTATCATTTAATGTATTGTGATGAACTTCATTATTAATATACTGCTGTAATTCATTTAACAAAAGCATAAGAAATGGTTTACACTACAGCAGTCTTATTATATTTACATTCATTTCCTTCCTTCCTTCCTTCCTCTCTCTCTCAGGCTGGACCCAAACTTGACAACTGCTCCATTATGTAAAAGAGCTGAGCTGTAGCCACCTGTCCTTTAACACAAATCATGAGGAATTCATCCGACAACTAGTTTCTTTTTGGATTACGTCTTATTACATTATATATTTTGTACTTCAGTCTTTCTTGTTTTATATTTCATAATCTGCAGGATAGATTTTTGGCTTTTGAATGGCATAAGGCTTTATATGCTGGCAGCTTGTAGACTGTAGTTTGCGATTATTATTATGTACAGTGTGTTTACTCTAATGTATTTGCATGGTGGCCCGGCAGCAGCTTCAGATTCAGAATAATCGTACTGTACTCAGGGAGAGAGGCGAACAGAGCACTTCACACTCACACCATGAGCTCTCCACGAGAATGCTGTCAGAACGCAACACGCACAGTCAAGAAACCCTCTCGATCATGTGGCGAAACTCTCACGTAGAGTACTGGGCTATAGCTGTACTGCAGGCTGGTTCTTTAGCTCACATTCAAGGACGAGTAAACATTCAGTGAGCGTGAGTTAGTGTAAGATCAGGAAATGAGAGATTTCATTTTTGCATTGTCCCAAAAGTTATTTGTCAGTAGGTGTTATGGTATTTTTCATGCTACCTCTCGCAGTCAGATGGTCAAAATTATGTGCACCTACAAAAGGGAAAAGACAGTCAGAAATTCTATGCAGTTTTGTTACAGTGAAGACTCCAAGATATCAAATACAGATGCTCTGAATGTAAAACTGCTTTGTACCTTGATACAATTGCTTGCACATTTAATAGGTACTTTATAGTACTAATAGGACTAGACTGCAGTATGTTGTGTCTTGTGTAATAAGTGTTTATGGGATGTTTCTGAAAGACTTGAAGCAACTGTAAAACTAATCCAAAGAAAATTTGCATTTGCCAAAACGTTGTCAACATGTTAAACAAAAGCTGATTAATTGCTTTAGAAGGAAAACTTTTGAAGTTTACTTTGCCGAGAAAGACATATCTGATGTATTATGTTACCAGAGAATCATGGTGTAGTACTGAGTACTAAATGATTGCAGCATTTGAAGAGATGTATTTTTGTTTTCAGCCTTAGAGGCAGAATGTTTAAAATATGCAAAATGACCACCGTCATTCCAAGCTTTAATGTCCTTTTTTTTTTTTTTTACGGTGGTACTTGAAATGTTTGAGTTTTATCATGTACACCAAAACACTTGTATTTCTCTATGGAACTGAGTGTTGATTTGCTCTTGCCACTGCTCTCTTACAGTAGATGATCCAGTTCCTCACCTGGACAGCTGTAAGGCTCCAGTAATCTGAGCAGTCTTTTCCTTCACTGCACAGATGTCCAGTCTGTTTAGGGCAATCTGAAAACAAAAGACCTGAAACAAGAATTGGTTTCAGAAAGCTGGAATAGCTTTCATCATAGGAAATTAGAAACATAACCGAGCCAACGTACAGCTCTCCAGAGAGAGGACTGGATATTGCTGATATTAAACTTTAATTGTATTGCTTAGCAAAGCTTTGGGTTTCTAAAAGAACATTTTGGGATAGAATATCTATTTTTTCTATATATATATTCATATACTTACAAATTGTGGTTTTCTATTGCTTAAACAGCCATTAGCGTTATTGTAACAAGCCATATCTTTTTTTTTTCTTTTTTTTTGAAACTGATAATGGATTGAGGGATTTCAATGGACAGTGTTTCCTTATGAAAAAAAAAACACTTATTGATAATCCAATTCTAGAGTTCTCTTTTAGTATACATTTGTATCATCAGACAAAAAGATTAGTAAGAAAATCTTTATTTTCTTTATTTTGAATTTTTATTTTTTAGTTAGATGGCTAATTTCATGAAGGTTTTGTTAAAAAAAAGAAAAGAAAAAAAAAAAGGTTTAAACAGACTGCAGGGCAATGCAGGGAATGTTTTGTTGATTTTTTTTGGTCTTTATAAATATAATTTACTGTTTTGTGAGGAATTTCCCAATTGTTGTAAAACCTGAGGGCCTGGTTATAAATGGTGCCTTGAGATGTTTCAGTTTAAACAAATAAAACAATTCTAAAGCCATTTTCTGACTTGTTTTTATTACCATAAAAGTTAAACACGGATAGAATTTTAATAAGTCTGATTGAATATATTGGTTGAAAGGGTTGCCTGTTTAGGCCGTTATCTACCACATATGTCTTGAATTAAAGTCTGGCAAGTGTTGATGGGATACTACTCACCAAAGACTTACTTAGATGATACCCAGAAAGAAAATTCTACTCATCCTTGTCCAGTCCTTCTGAGGCTTGTATGTCCTCAGCAATTAAACGTTAATAGTAGAGTCTAGTAAGTGCACATGTTCCCGCCTCCACGGTCACGGCACGAATAATACTATTAAAACTTGATTTTGAAAAAATACTTTGTATAATAAAATATTTTTATATTAACTGGCTTTCTATTAATGCAATACACTGAATGACAGGTCTCCCAGTGGTTTGCATTATTGGCAGTTTATGTTAGTGATAAATTTACACTGTAAATTTTACAGCAAAACAAAAGATAACATATGCTTTCAATGTGCTGACTAACTGCGAGTTGGCCATACTAGAATTTAAGACACTGTCTGCGTTCCAATGTGCATACTATCCTAGTATGTGATATTAGTAATTGTCAATATTTAGGGCAGATAGGGTGGATAGTATGCACATTGGGACGCAGGGACTGTCTTTCTTAACAGTTAATAATGGCTATGTTCAGAGAACGTCTAATGAGGGGAGAACTGCCACTCAATAAACTTCCGGTTGCAGTTCCACTCTTCTTCCATATGAGGGCGCTCACATGACGAGTGCAGAATGAATGGAGGTCTATGGAGCTATACCGCTCAAAATCCACTTTTCTTAGGATATAATTTTTTGTCTAGTAATTTGAATGTTGTTTTCGAAAGGGGATGCAAAGAAATTACACATTGCTTGGTGTTAGATTTTTTAGAGTCACTTATTTGCTTTAAAAAGTCTTTCAAAATGTCAATGACGTCAGAATGCTGACGTCATTAGCAGAATGCTAGCGTGTTATGGGCAACAACAACTCAACCTGTAAGAAATCGAAAAGAAATAAGTACTCGTTCATTCAACTTTCGATCTATAACCCATGTTGAACTTCAAAACCTACAATCAAATCTGAGATTTCTCAACGGCAATCGGGTGAGGGAGACAAATTTAGCCGTCTAGCCCCATTGACTCCCATTCATTTTGCACTCATGGCGAGAGCGCCCCCAGTGGAACTCTGATTGGAACTACAACCAATAGGACTTAATAGGGCGTTGGAGTGAACAGGCTTTCCGTAGATAGACGGGCTTTGCTATGTTTATGCAACCGGCCTCTAGGGGGATCACGCGAGAACAGTCACTTCTCTCGGGAGTTTCACAACGATCAGCTTCATGACGTGCTGAGTCTGGCAGTCTGCTGAATAGCCTTTGACAGTTGGTCGGAAGTGATGGTTTAGTGTTTGAAATGTTTGAAATATTAGTATTTTCTCCCTCACACCGCTATCGATTAGCTTCAGAAGATATATATTCATCAACTGGGGTCGTATGGATTACCGTCGTATCCTTTTTGCTTGGTTTTTGAAGCGTCAACTTTTAAGGACCTATGCACTTACAGACTCCCATTATTTTGTGTTTTGTGCTCCACAGAAGAAAGATGGGACAGCACGAGGTTGAGTAAATAAGAGAATTTGCAGTTTTTGGTGGAGATATCACAGTCTAATAAATTACATGACAAGTTGTGCATGGAAACTTTGATTTTATTTACACTATTTACAGTTCTTGTGGTTGAATTCAACTGACATTCATAGCAAATGTTCCTAACACTGTATATTACAAACTTATGTAAAGCTTGTTTATGCTTATGTTCTGTAGCTGTTCAAAATTATAGTCATTTACACCCTGATTTCCAGATTAGATAAGACACATGAATAGCATTTAAAACAGATATTGATATTGAGCATTTAACCTATTAATGTCCAGATATTTACTAGAAAGTCTTTATGTGCACATCTTTTTATATGAGCGTGTAGTTCTTTTGCAGTTTTTCACATAAAACGGGCACAAATCTTTATATAGAAGTTCTACGAGTCACCATATGGCATCCAGCAAGTTGTAAAAATCTCTTTCTAATGTTGTCTATTTGTATGCCAGTAGTTTAGCCACTGGAAATATTGTCAGATGGAAAAAGAGTGAGTCTTTGGCAACATTGTTTTTCTACAGGCTTGAATGGGTTCAATGGGTTCAGAATGTTCTCCATGAACATTCAGTTGTTGTTAATGTTGTCCAGTGGATGGCACTGTTGCACAGTTTTGGTCACATCCATCCATCCATTCATCTGTGGTGGGCAGTTTTTGTATTTCATTAGCCAGCTTGTAAAGCAGATATTAAGCTGAATCTGTCTTTGGCAGTGATTTTAGAGAAACAAAGTCTTCAAGTTATTTTCAAGGCGATCAACGAGGCAGTCTCCGTGGCGATGGGGAGGGTGGTCTTCGCACTGGTGGCAGATCATAATGCCCGGGAATGTGGCTGTTGATGGGCAGATCATAATGATTCTGAGGTTCCTGATCCACAACGTTGCCAAGGGAACAATGTTCTGTAATAAAGTGAACAAACACATTTCACACCAGATGTGATGCATGACACATCAAGAAAAAAAAAAAAAGCCATGTACCCATATGGCAAAATATGCAAAGATTTTGAACCAATATTGTTAATATATATTTAAAAATATATTTGCATATAATTTGAAACATTTTAGTTACCTGTATTTCCTCACATATTTTGACCATCTGCTAGGATATAAATTTTCAATTTAGACAGTCCAATTTATATTTTAAAAATACATTTTGCATTTAGCCAAAATATATTTTAAGACTGGAAATGTATTTTCTTGCCCCTTAAAGTACATTTTGGTAAAATTTAAACAAAATATATCTTCAATTTGAAAAATAAATGTCCCAGCTGTGCTGTCTACAGCATATATTGGAATATCAAATTGGAATAAATTCACTTGTAGCATTAAAATTATTGATTTTATGAGTTTTTATTTTATTTTATCTATATATATATACACTTCCATATATATATTCCCCCTGTATGGGTACTGTCAACACTCTCAAATCCTTCAGAACAGATAGAGTGATATCCAGTTTCTTTTAATAAAAATAAATACCTCTGCATGACAGAGTGGAGGGAGCCATGACGGGTGGACTGATTTCAGTGTAGGATCTTTCACGAGACACTGCAGACTTCATCTCCATGTAGCTGCTCTCTGGAGGACATGGTGGCAGGCCGGGCAGATCTTTGATGGTGGCATACGGGTTCTCACTGTTCAGAGAGCTGCTGCTCACTGCCACACAGGAATCTTTCAGCTCTGCAACCACAACAAGGTGTTAGACACAATTAAACAAGATTAATATGGTTACAATGCAGAAGAAGAATATCTGAGTGACTTTTACCTTTGTTGTAGTGCTTCCCAAGTGTAGCACTATAGCTGTAACTTCGATCAATCCCAAAAGCCCCTGCAAACACAATAAGACCACATCCAATTTACTCAGACAACTGCACAACACAAAACAAACTCAAAAATACGGGGAAATTGTTTCCCAGTATCCATTACCTGGATCTTTAGGTGGCTCCTGGTGTTTCCAGCCTGGAGGAAGAGTAGCATTAGTCTCAGCTGCAAACAGACCTCTCCTCTCCCTCTCCATGTTCTTCAGACTGCAGAACAGCTGGTTGTTGGTGTTCTGTCAAAGCATGAAACACAAATGAAGGGCATTCCTGTTATATTTGCAAAATCCAGCTTTTATATACTGTACTTCAAGAAAACAAATTATTTTGCTTTGCTCCAAAAACAGCCAATGATTGCTAAAACTCTGTTAAACATGTAATCAATTAATATACATACTGCGCTACAGCACACTACTGCTGACATAATTATGGCATAATTATTACTTTTAATCTCATTATGACTGTCATAATAACTTTGACTTTTTATCTCATAATTTCAATTTAGCATCTCATAATTTCGACTTTTTATCTCATGATGATGACTATTTATCCTATCATTATCATTTACCAAAGCATGATTTTTTCTTACGGAAATGGGCTTTCATGAATTCTGTTTAAAAACTGTTTAAAAATGAACATTTGAACATGAACTGAACATTTCAGTGTTACGCTTATGTATTATTTTAGCAGACTCACAAATGAAAAACATAACAGGCAATTTGTCACAGAGCCAGCAATATTCATAATATAGATAGTATATTCAGAACATAGCCATAGTATTACCTTGATGGCTCTGTCCTGGTTGTTGGGCAGGTGTGGCAGTGGAGGTCTGTTCTGAGACAGTGTGTGGTAACTCGGGTTTGAGTAATAGTGATGGTAGCTGTGCGGAACATCTATAAGAAAAATGCAAATCTCACATAAAATATCATGTAATATTTGAATATGCTGTTTCTAACCTGTAACATATAAACCATTTTTAATCTGATGTAAATGAAAACAAGGCTGCGCTTTAAGAATCCATGTCAGTTAGCAAATATTGGCTTATTGCTTAGGCTGACAAACAAATAGCTATTGTCAAAAAGGCGACATGCGCCTCAACATATGCACTTCCACTATTTTTTTCTGGAAATAAATTTTTATTCAGCAAGGATGCATTAAATTGATCAAAAGTAACAGTAAGATTTGTATTTTCAAATAATGCTGTTCTTTTTACTAAAAAGTTTAAAGGTTAAAATACTGATAAGCACAACTGTTTTCAACATTGATAATAATGTTTCTTGAGCAGCAAATCAGCATAAGAATGATTTCTGAAGGATCATGTGACACTGAAGACTGGAGTAATGGCTTCTGATCAGGGGCAGCTTTGCCATCGCAGGAATATATATATTGTTAAATATATTAAAAACACTTCTTTTTTTTTATTAAATGCAGCCTTGGTGAGCATGACAGACTTCTTTCAAAAACTTTTCAACGGTAGTGTATAAATATATGAGTTATTCAGTATAACAATTCCTTGTAGACCTGGTGTCAAATTAAATTTGATGGCACTACTGAAAGTATCAGAAACTCCTGTGGCTCACCTGGCACAGTGTACTCTGAACTGACTGTGCGGGTTGAGGAGAAAGACACAACGGGTGTGTTGCTCTGTTTGTCCTGCTGTCTGCGCCGATATAATAGCAGAACAGCCAACAGGAGCACAACCAGAATCACCAGCACCACAATGCCTGCGATCGCACCCCACGAGTCCCTTTCCACTGGAGAAACAGGCACCATCATACTCAGCTCCTTCTCTGAAAAACACACAACCGTTCCCATTGACAACATAACCAAAACAAATAAATGTGTGTTACTAAACACAAATGGTTTCTAGGCTGCTTTTAATACCTGGTTTGCAGTCCTCGCCTGGTCCAGGTACACATATACAGTCTCCAGTGTAAGGATCGCAGGAATGGTTTGGGGGACACGAGCAGGTCTGAGCACAGTTAGTGCCGAACTTCCCAGCCTGACACACTACAAAGACAAACATTTGGCAAATGTTTGATGAAATTGTAGAGTGTGAGAGACATATAGAGCCTTGTCCAGGAATAAAAAAATATTTTAAGCTGAGAATCACAAAATGAGTTATTTCTTCCGAAAGCACATCCAGGAAATCTGGGGCAAATAGTTGTCTCGAGGAGAATCGACTCTAATATTCAACTTCAGCGTAATCATTGTAATATGCTGCACAAAGTCATTATCTTATTCAGTATTTTTGTTTTGTTTCCAGCAAAAAATATCTAAACATTCTTAAATCAAGATATATTTACTTGAGGTGCACAAAAGTTGTATTTTCTGAGAACAGTTTTAAACATAAGTAAGGTTTATGCTTAAAACAAGAAAAAATACTGCCAATGGGGTAAGAACAATCAACTTAATTCAAAGAGAAAACAGAGAAAAGGTTTGCTTAATTTTGATGAACTTTTAGAAAAAATTGTATACCTTATGTTATTTTGCATCAGATCTGGACATCAAAAATCCAGTGAAATCAAATAGTTTATCACAGAGAAGGTCTGTTTTCCAGAAACTCACATAAAGAGCAGTCCGGTCCAGTCCATCCAGTGGGACAGAGGCACAAACCATCCCGGTGGTGACATGTTGCATTGTTGGTGCAGCTGCACACATTGCTACAATGGCTTCCATACCGACCAATGGGGCAGGCTAGAAATAAGACAAAAACAGAAATGAAAATTATGTACACAAGCCTTAAATAAGAGGATTGTACTGAAGACAGTCTGCTGCTATCGGAGATACAGCGGGTTTAAAGGGATAGCTCACTCACAAATGAAAATTCAGAAATGATTTACTCACCCTCATTATTTTATTAATATTACTTTATTTATTTTTGGTGAATAATGACTTACATGGCCAAAAAACTATAACCATAAAAGTTGTCGGTTTTTGGAGCTTGACAGATAAGGTCACTATGAACTGCAATTGTATGAAAAATGATTGCGTTACAATTTAAGTCCATTTTTTTTACATAGTGTTGTTGAGCAAATAAAGACAAAATTTCGATTTTTACATGACATCCCTTTGAGTGTGCATCTGTATATCTAACCTTGATCACACAGTTGTCCGATATATCCAGGCAGACACAGACAATCGCCTGTAATGTGATGGCAGGACAAGGCATGTACACATGTTGGGCATTGACGACTGCACCTCTCTCCGAATAGACCAGCACTACACACTACAGAGAAAAGAAGGGAGCACTCTCTAAACACACTCTAACGGTGATGATACACAGGGCAACTTTTTGAGCAATATTGCTGGGTAATGTTGCCGTCAAACGGGCAATCAGATGAGACACAGGGCCCACGACCGATCTAAATTATCCAGATAGAAATGTATTGCCCATTTTCAATGGGAAAGTGCCCAAGCAACAATCGTTCGACAAGATTGCCCAGCAACATTGCTCAAAAAGTTGCCCTGTGTATCATCACCTTAATGTGACCTGAGCTCTCAGAGACACAAGGATGACTGTGTGCTTACTGTGTTGACACTGAGCTCCCCAGAATCCGGGTTTGCACAGGCAGATTCCGGTATGTGCCTGACAGGTGGCGCTGTTGAGGCAGGAGCAGGTCAGGTTGCACTGAAGGCCCCACGTTCCCTCTGGACACTGCTGTGTACAGCGCAGACCTGCAGAAAAATAACAAACTCTTTTGTGCTGTTTAAGGTGTAATGCGCTGCTCAGTTTCACACTTGATCCTAATTTTCTGAGAACTGATTATATACACAAGACTGATAACATACTTCAACCATTTTCTATAAAAACGGTCACTTATTACATATCTCTGGGGTCTCAGATATATTTTTATGAATCTCTAACTAGATTTGTAGAAATTTTATGTACACATGCAAACTTGATTGACACACCAGATTTGCTGATAAATACAAAGTCCTGCACGACATGCAGACAAAAATATATATACTGTATTGTGGCCACGAATTAAGCATTCATTCTCTCGTTTTTGTTAAATCGTGGCCAAGAATGAAGAGTTTCTTCACATGACTTAATTTGTTCTCTCGTTTTAGTAAATCGTAGCCACATTGAACTCGTCCCTCGTTTAAGCTAAATTAAAAAAAGGGAACAAGTTATTATTATACCGTGCGCATGATTTACTTAAAACAAGGGAACGAATTAAATAGTGCTGATGTATTAGTAAGTCATGGAAACAAATAGTTAATTCTTGGCCACGATATACATTTTTCCCTGCATGTCATGCGGGGCTCCGTAGATATTGAATAGCACATACTGCACACAATACTCCATTCAATAATGCAATCCGCTTGGCTTGTCCTTCCATTTCCAGAGTGACGGATTATCAATTGTGATTGTTATTTTCTGCTTGACTTGTTATTTGATCAACCAAAATCTGCTATTGATTTAAACCTTTATCACTGCTTACTGTATACTGTTTTGTGTACTATTTATTAGGCCGTAATTATAAAAGTGAATGAAGTCCTACCTGTCCAACCAGGTAAACACAGACACTGGCCAGTAACACTCTCACATCCTTCATCATGCAGACAGTCACATTGGTGACGACAGCCTGGGCCGAACATCCCGCTCTGTTCAAAGCAGAATGGAAATACTGATTCAGAACGATCAAGTAACTCTGACTCTGCCCAGTGAGATTACTCGGCTCTAACAAAATTACTACTTTAATTTAAATGATGGCCATGCAACATATATTCATAAGAGTGTTATGCATTTGCCATCCGGTTAATAACTTATGCTGATGGTGTAAATATAACTGCGGCTGATTTAGGAGACAGATATGCTGAACCGACAACAACACAGATGTCAAATTCAGTTCATGGGAGGAAAAAGTGTGACAAGCTGAATTGCCTGCATCTTCTGAACTGGTTATTGTAAATTAAATACATGTGCACTGTAGATATTTGAGTTACCGGACAGGTCTCGTCACAGGAAGCTCCTCTCCAGCCTGCGGTGCACCTGCAAGAACCATCGGCAGGGTGGCAGGATGCTCCATTTGCACACTGGCAGGTGAAGTTGCAGCCAGGACCCCATGTGCCCTCTGAACATGCGATGGAACAGTCATGTCCTCTCCACCCTTAACACACACAATTAGGGTGACATTTTTCTCACTTCTCCAATCAGACAGTCAATATTACTTAAAGAGGAGAGGCTACAGAAGGAAAAAAATATTTTTAATATGTTTTTTATTGTAATATATTTGAAAATGTAATTGATGGCAAAGCTGAATTTTGTCACATGATCCTTCAGAAATCATTCTAATACACTGATTTGGTACTTAAGAAACATTTCTTATTATTATCAAAGCTGAATATTTTTGTGGAAACTGATTGTTTTTTTTGTTTTTTGATAAAAAAAGTAAAAAGTTCAAAAGCATTTAGTTCAAACAGCAAAAGTTCAAAGAATTTATTTGAAATAGAAATCTTTTGTGACATTTATAAATGTTTTTTCATTTTTGATCAGTTTAATGTTTTTTTTTTTTTTTTTGCAGAGTGAAAGTATTCATTTCTGAAGTGCATATATAACCATGAATAATATGATAAAGATCAAGAGGGCATCTGTAAACAGTATTTCACAGCATTGTTCCCTTCATTTTATCTGTTCATTACTGACTCTCTAATGCTCTAAATTCATTGACCAAGTGTTTTATTTGCAATTGAATGTGTAGTGTACCAAAACTCACCTTCCTTACAGAAACATGTTCCATCGATGGGAGAGCAGGCTATAGAGTTTACACAGATACAAGGAGACAAGCAACCCTTCCCATAGAAACCATCCTCACAGAGCTTCTCGCAGTGCAATCCCTACCCACACACACACATATAGGGATATTAAACACCTGAGATGGCATTAGCTACCTGTATTGTGAGTTATTGAGAAGTTACTTTGTTTGTGACCTTGTCTGTCCCACTCACCGTATATCCGGGCGCACAGTGGCACTGGCCGGTCACCGTGTCACACACCCCTCCATTCACACAGAGGCAGGGCTCCAGGCATCCGTTACCATAGTAACCATTTGCACAGGTTTCATTACAGTACAGCCCCGCCCACCCAGGCTGACAGGTACACTCCCCCTTCAGAGGGTGACAGCTGTAACATCCACGGCACAATCAAAACATATGATGACATGGGAAAATTGCTGAAGCTAGTCATTTTTTGTTATCAAAACAGCATTTGGTTAATAGAATGATCAGTTGATTGATAGAACTGATTGGTCAAATAGTGAGTCTTTGTTCTCAGCAGTTTTGTTATTGTTTACTAAACTTAGTATTCAATTTGTTAATTGAAATAAATCTGAAATAAAGATGAGAAATGAGAAAGCTAAGAAGCTAATTATTCTAAAATAAAATTGAACAAAGATGGATGTAGTTTTCTAGTAGTAGTTGTGTTCACACTGGCAAATCAAAGCTAGTGATCGTCAGTAAGAGACATGGAAGCACAAAGCACACCTGAGAGTGTTTTGTGAGTTGCAGAGGCAGCGGTGTTCGCAGTGCATGCCGTAGGCCCCATCGGGACACATCCTGTGATCACAGCGCGGACCCTTAAACCCCGGCTCACACAGACACCCACCGTGGATGTTATAGCAGCGGGCTCCATTAGCACAGTCACACACACCCTTACAGTCCTCGCCGTACGTACCCACTGCACACTCCTCGTTACACCTTCACAGGAGACACTCAGTGAACAAAGAAGCACAGAACCATGCTCAAATAACTAGCAGTGGATATCAGACTTTTACAGCTTTTCTAGATTACTAAATATTTTGAATGGCCAAATACAATCAATAATTGTATACAATCAACTGCATTGTTAAATGTAGATAAAATACAGAGATTTATATTATTTATTTGATAATAATTTTTTTTTATGATATTTTCATTTTGTATTATTTTAATATGATTTTTGACATTATTTTTATTCATGTAAGATTATCTTGACAAATTATTATTAGTGTCAAATCTGGGCCCGAAGAAAACAAATATTCGTATCACAGGGAGAAACTGTGTTCAAGAACACTTAAAGGAATAGTTCACTTAAAAATAAAAAAATTTTAATCATTTGCTCACCCTCAAGTTGTTTCAAACCTGTATGAATTTCTTTCTTCTGCTGAACACAAAGGAAGATATTTTGAAGAATGTCGGTAACAGCTGATGTGACTTCTATAGTAGGAAAAAAAATACTATGGAAGTCAACGGGGCACATCAACTGTTTGGTTACCGACATTCTTCAAAATATCTTCTTTTGTGTTCAGCAGAAGAAAGAAATTCATACAGGTTTGAAACGACTAGAGGGTGAATAAATGATGACAGAATTTTCATTTTTAAGTGAACTATTCCTTTAAGACACTTTTCCACCATCGGGCCGAACAGTTCTAAGAATGATAAGGGGCGGTTCCGGTTATATTTCCACTTGAGCTTGGTTCGGCACAGCACGATTACAAACCGTTCTCTGCCCAGAATTCTCAGCACAGTTGGCTAAATAAGGTGTGGCAAGATTCGTGTAGTGATGTCGCCACTCAGGATTGGTTGCTTGTCTTTTGCCTGGCTAGGAGTTTCTCTGTAGCTGGCCAAGCGTGCTATTTGAGTAAAGTTAATGGAAGTTAATAATAAAATGAAAAGAAATATCTGACCATCCTGTACAACGCGGTTTCTATTTACCTCATATCATCTGTAAACTGTTGCCTTACCAAGGCAACGACTGACGCATTTGTATTACATTCCATAGAGCCGTTATCAGCCCCACAGGGAAAATTAAACCATATCCGTATCGGCTGAGCTGGATCGGCACAGATTGCAACGGTTAAGCAATGAGAACGGTTTGTCCCGACAGTGGAAAAGTGGCTTTACAGTATGGCTTGACACTTAAGGGCCTCAAGAGCCTCAAGGGATCTGTAAACTAGGTATTTCTTTATTTATATAAGCTATAAAAGCTATCACCTGTGCTGGAATAATACATTTTCTTAGTATAATCTGAGAGTACATTATACAGACCTTTCTCCAGTATAGCCTGCATCACACTGACATTGGCCTTTTTCTGGATCACAGTGACCTCCATTATGGCACAAACATTCTTTAGCACAGTTTGAACCAAAACGGCCCGGTGGACACCGCTCAGTACACACTGCACCCTGAAACAGAGAGAGAGGAGAGAGGCTGAAAATGCATGACCACCAAAGAATTAAAGAAAAGAAAACAAAACCAAGACAGATTTCTCACCATCCAGCCGGGTGGACACAAACACACCCCTCTCCCCTGGCAGATGCCTCCATTCTGACATGGGCAGCGTGCAGGACAGCGGTTCGGCCTCGTACACGGCTCCTCGCACCTGAGAGGCAGAGACACCATTCAAAAATGGTTTTAGGATTGTAAAAAAGGAATTCAATTGCACACTTTCTTGGCCACTGACCACCAGATGAGAACATTTGTGACAGATCAGGTCGTAATGCTTCCTTTCAAGGAAATACCAAGAAATAATTACGAAATTCATGTTAGTTTTTCAATTCTACTTTCCATTCAAATTGTTATGCTGATCATTCAATTTGTAGAAGTAAATATAATACATAAACTAGCACAGGTATACACGGGATTATATTTTGTACCTACTCAAGGGACTATGCGATTTCAGACACAACCATGTTTTTTTTTGCCCAAACCTTAGTAAATCACCTTGCGTGATTCATTAAAATACTCTCCTCCTATAAATTTTGCGTCTGAAAGGTAAACTCCAACAAATGCATATGCAATAAGGTCAGCTGCCAAAAATAACTGTGTCCATGCCTTTTCGCGCTGGCACAAGCCTTTAGTAAATCTGGCCCAGGCAATACAAATGTACAGTATATGCTCTGATACTGTATGTGCCCACAAACACACATATAAAGTCTGCAAAATGGTTTAATATGAAAATAATGTGAATAGAAATATGCATAGACTTATGTGACTAAATTTAGCATTTGAAATCCCTCCGTAATATACAGAGAGCAGAAAGAAAGCACATTATTATTCTAAAGTACGTCCTGTACTTACAGAGTTCCAGTAAATCCATCTCTGCACACACACTCTCCAGTGGTTTTATTGCAGAATCCTCCTGTTCCACACTGGCACTGCTGCAGACAGCCCTGACCGAACGACTTTGATGAACAGGGGTCCTGACAGGAAGACAATGTGTTTAATTAAAAATATTCGACTTTTAATATAATGTATGTTGTAACTTTAGCTTTTTGCATCATCTTCTCTCAAATCACACAGTAAAAATGGAAAATGTGCAGTTGTTACTTTTTTCATATTAATATGGTATTCAATAATATATTTGACTTGAATAAAATCAGTTTATTATTTACATGTTACCATCTCAAGATCAATAAAGAGGATGTTTGTGTGGCCATACCTGGCAGCGTTCACCAGTGTATCCGGCTGGGCACTGACAGGTTCCAGTAAGAACGTTACACTCTCCCCCGTTCTGGCACTCACAGAGTTGTCTGCAGCCTGTACCCCAATGCTGGGCATCACATGCTAAACATAAGCACAAATCTGAGATATCAGCAAACATAATTATACAGTCTGTTCAAATGCATTTACAAGGTTTTCTTGGATTAAGGTGGTTTTCTTATTGTCTTAAGGTGGTCTGACTGTGTTTGTCATTTGAAGAAATCAGGCTTCCTAAATACTTTCGATATTCTCTTGAGCATCCCTGGCATTTAGAGCATAACAAATTGATAGTGTGATATAACTGGAGAATTTGTACGGAGCTCAACAAAAGGAATGAGTTTCAAATGGGAAATTTAACAGATGGAGTTTGGCCGGACCTCAGAGAGAGCTCAGGGCAGCGCTCACACAGGGATTGGATTTCGGTCATGACACAACCTAAACTGATGACATGTACCCTTTACGGGTCAAGAAGAGGAATCCATCACAGGCACACACACGCACACACACACACACACACACACGCACGCACGCACGCACGCACGCACGCACACACACACACACACACACACACACACACACACACACACACACACACACACACACACACACACACAGGACGAAGAGCTCAGTGCCAATAAATCTTCTCTTGAACTTAAAGAGATTATTAATCAGCAAGGATTAGTTCATTTGTCTTAAACAATACTTCTTAACTTCTGTATTTCAATGAATTGAAAAGGTTTCTTTCTATTTTGATTTAAATATATACTTTTTTTATTTAAAAAATTTGATATTTATACTGCCATTCAAAAGTTGGGATCAGTAAGATTCAAAAATGAAATGTCAAAAAGCTGCATTTATTTAATCAAACATACAGTAAAAAAAATAATACTGCAAAATATTATTACAATCTAGAACTGTTTTCTATTTTAATATATTTTCAAATATAATTGATTCCTGTGATGGCAAAGCTAAATTTTCAGCTGCCAATACTTTAATCTTCAGTTAGTGTCACGTGATCCTTCAGAAATCATTCTAAAATCAAGAAACATTTATTATCACATTTATTATTATGGTCAAGAAACATTTATCATTACAGTTGAAAACAGTTGGGCTGCTTTTTTTGTTAAAACCATGATACATTTTTTTCAGGATTCTTTGATGAATAGAAAGTTCAAGAACATTAATATTAGAAATAGAAATCATGTAGTCTTTAACTTTTGATCGATTTAATGCGTCCTTGCTGAATATATATATATAAAAATCTTTTTTACTATACTTTTTATATATTCTGCAGTCTGTTTGAGAAAGGTTTATTCTGTCTTTCCATCTCAAGGCAGAGATTTAGATTACTCTGACTGACACTCTAACAACAGGGGACGTGAATGATTCCAAAACCCTACGTTCACATTTCAGGCTTTAGGAACTGGAGCTCACCAGCTGTCTCAATTAAAACACTGAGCTGACGTCCAACCAGTTCTCAAAGCAAATGCATACCACTTTAAAAAGACAAGAGGAAGCCTCAGAACTTGATTGATTTTCAGCTCAAAGCAGTTTCCTTGACCATGACACTTGATTGAGCTACATTACAATTTTTTTTTTTCTTTTTTTAAGCTCCCATGCCCTAAAGTCCCTTAGGATAAATCGGCATCATCTGAAATGACAAACTTGTGATGGAATATTATAAACAATTAATATGAAGGAGATCATTTTCACTCTCTTTGTCCATGTTTAAACTAGCATTTGTTTGTTGATGTTGCTTTTATTACTTGATCTATGTATTGCTTATTTTGTGTACAGCGCTTTGAGAAGCTGCTTTTGAAGGCGCTTTATAAAATAGATTTTATTATTATTATTATTATCACATGTTTATAATGTGCGAAGATGAAGACTCAAATAAGAATAGTTTTATCCAGTAGATATGGAATTACTTTTTGAGATGTGGGAAAATTCCTCTCAAGTCCATGAGGGAAAAGTTGTTGTTGGGTTAAAGGTCTTCTCTTGAAGGGCACTTTCCCAGAAGCCCCTACTTAAATAGTTAGCGTGAATTTCTTTCTAATGCGAAAATGCTGAACATTATGAATATTCCACTCTTGTAGCATGCATTTTGCCTTTTAGTGTATCTACTAAAGGCTGTTATGTATATTATTAATTATCTCTTTTGCATGATTTTAAACAGCCAAGAAGTCGTATAGCAGTTTGATAGAGTTTAGTTGGTCTCTCAGGACAGAGGGAAAGAAATGTGTATTTAAAACCTCAAACCTCTCTAATTTCCCACAAAGCTCCCAACACACAGGCATTCAGGAAGTGTCAAGCCTCCTCTTGCCAATGCGAGCTAATAATGGGGTTTCACAGTCCAACCAAACAAAGAGCAGGACAAAATTAGAGAGAAAGGTCTTCTGCCTAGAACCAGAGTCTTAAGTTTCCATTTCATTTATGTAAACTCCACTCAGGAGCCTATACGGCATTGTACTCCACTGAAACCACAGTTTTTCAAATCAAATCAGGATTACAGACTAAGATACTACAACACCCAATGGCATCACTGACGTATACAAGGACGGTCATGTACTTCACAGTCAGTGCGACACTACAAAATTACTTACAAAATTACTTTGGAGAAACTGTAGATGCACTACAAAATGTAGCTGTGCATTTTCATTTTGATGATGCACAAACATACTAAAAGAAAATAAAGGAGTAGAGTTAAGGAGAGAACAGATGCAGAGAGAGGAGAGGGGAAAAAAACAAGAGGAAAAAGAAAAAGGAGGAAATGGGGCCCAATAAAAATATGCACAGCAACACTAACATATGACAACACGTTTAAAAACGAAGCCAGAACACTCACTAGTGAAAAGTCTCTCCTTATTAAACCCTGTGCATGACCATGTGTGATACAGAAAGAAGGAAATAGAGTGTCCCATTGAGTCGGTCTCTCGATATTGCGTTATTACGCTATGGGGGTTATCCCCTTTCTTCCACAAATACTGAATCCTGACTGCATCGCGCCGGTTAAATAAACCGGCCAATGACGCATGAGCGCACAAGCTAGGGGCGGAGCCTTTCGCTATATAGCTCAAAGCTCACAGTCATTGAGTCAGAATCTTCTCCTTCCCGAATATATTTTTCCCTAGGTGCTCTAGTGGATGTGCATGGTCAACAGGCTCGACTCGTTTGAGTTTGGCTCACATACTTCTCTTGTTATGATTGGTTATAACGCAGCAGGATTGTATGCGATCCCCATAGCGTGGTAACGCAATGTCGAGAGACTGACTCGAAAGGGAACATATCCGGTTACTCTTGTAACCTTGGTTCCCTGAGAGGAGGGAACGAGACATTGCGCACACAGCTGTGTGATAACTCTAAGAGTCTCCGTAGCACAACTGTTCGTTCAGTCGGAGATTCTGACTCAATGACGGTGAGCTCCGAGCTATATAGTGGAAGGCTCCGCCCCTAACTTGTGCGCTTGCACGTCATTGGCTGGTTTAATTTACCGGTACGCTGCAATCAGGCTTCAGTATTTGTGAAAAGAAAAGGGGATAACCCCCCTCCCTCCTCTCAGGGAACCAAGGTTACGTGAGTAACCAGAGAAGTTTTCAGTATTGGATGAATTATACGTCTATTTATAATCCAGATTGCTCTTCCTCTGTTCACCATCTTGGATAAAAACATTTTTTAACATAGCTTGTTGCAAAGCATTAAGGGAGTGTTGCCTTAGAATTGAGCATAAACAAAGTTGCCTATTTTTTTAAACCACTTTCACACTGAGAATGCCTTTAAATGCTGCAAGTTTTTGGTTGTTTTTGTGTGTCAGAAATGAGATGAGAAAGTGTGACGCATAACTCACAGCTGGAACAGTCGTCTCCACGCCAGCCGCTCTCACACTGGCAACGATCAGGTGCTACACAGCGGCCATGGACACACTCCTTAGTGCAACGTGCTACACACACATAGAGCAGGAGGGGAAAAATAAACAGAGAGATGAAAAATACAAAAACAAACCGTTCAAAAGGTAAAACGTCAATTTAATACTCACGAACACATTTATTACTGCTCTCATAGAAGCCACGACAGCACTGATACCTCCTACGATAGTCCATTTTCACCACCTGCCTATAAAGTGTTTTATAGGTGATCCTGGAGAGTGAATAAGAGAAACAGTTTAATAACCACTGGAAAATTTACAGGCTAAATGCAAGACCACACAATATCCATTATTTCATTATCACAGATCAGCTGTAGTTGGAATATAAAGTCGCTCAGTAAGACTTCTTATTCAGTAGTTGTCTTGGATCAAATTTTGGCACCTTTTATACCTAAACGTACAATATTTAGAAATGTATTAAACATTCAGTGCCCTTCCCATTCGCCTTAGTTCAGATTAAACTTAAAAAGGCCTTTGGGAACCGCCGTAAGACCGGCAGGGAAAGTGAGTTCCATGCCAGCATTATAATAAAGGGAGCATGCGTGCACGCCAGCATCACAATTACTTGGATTCGAATAAATTTTAAGCCTCCACTGCCAAACCAAACAATCCCTCCAATGACCTAAGCTGAAGACCGAAAACCTCTGCAGCTCAGTAGGATGAAAGAATTCATGCTGCGTTTAGTCTAAGTCAGTCCAGTGTAACTGTGAGTAAATGCTTGAGTGCAATGTGTGTTTGTCAATGTATGTCACCTGTGCCGGGTGCATTTGTTAGCGGTCCAGGGTTCAGAGCAGGTCTCTTCATTCACTTGGTCGAAAGGCTGAGCATATGATTCCTTCACTGAAGTGGTGAAGCTACAAAGGAACAAAGATTTTGTTATGCTTACCAGTCACTTGTCATTTTGCATCATTCAACTCAATGTACAACACACAACCTGCAGGAACTGTCACTGTAGTAGAGTGTCTTGCTCAAGGGGATTATAGAGCTGTTCAGTTTGTAGTGATAAAACCAAGAAGAGAATTAGCTTATTTTCGAGCAATGGGATCCCTCAGGAATTTATAATGCACAGTTTTGGATTTATGAGTAAAAAAAGGTCTGTGGTTAAGATAAGGCTCTCACATTTTGTCCCTACACCATAAATGGATCTTTCGGTAACACTTTAGTTTAGGGTCCAATTCTCACTATTAACTAGTTGCTTATTAGCTTATTATTACTAGGATATTGGCTGTTTATTAGTACTTATAAAGCACATATTAATGCCTTATTCTGCTAACCATATTCTACATCCCTCAATCCTAAACAATACAAAAACTTAACAATTACCTTACTAACTATTAATAAGCAGTAATTCTGAGCTTATTGAGGCCATGTAGTTAGATAGTCATAGTTAATAGTTAGTTAATAGTGAGAACTGGACCATAATCTAAAGTGTGACCGCCCGGTCTTTCTTAAAAATGCTGACTTTCTGACTTAAATGTGTAAGTTTTAAGTTTGGTTCAGTTTTTTCCCATTAATAATTATTTAGAAAATTGAATTCCCATTCATCCATTCTCCAAACAGCTTGTCCTACTGTATGTAGGGGCGCAGGCATTTTAAAATGATTGACATTTTTATTTTATTTTATTTAGAATTTTTTTAAAGTTGCTAAGTCCTTAAAGTCCCTATATTTTGACGGAATACGGAATAAAAAAATGAGAAAGATAATTGCAACTTTTTTTCTCACAATTGCGAATTTAAATTGCGAATCGCAAGTCAGAATTGTGAGATAAAAAGTCACAATTAGTCGCAAAATTTTTTTTTTTTTCAGTGTTGGAAACAAGCTTCCAAATGACATACTTAAAGCAAAAACAAAGAATGAACTGGTGTGAGGTCATTTCAAACAAAATCGGGCCAAACAAAGTTTAGTTGAAGTTAATTTTAGGAGTTTGAAACAGCTTGCCAAATAAAATTTCCGGAAAAGTTTACTCTGGCTGGTAAACACCTTCGAACTTCCATTGTTCCATGGCGATTACGCAACAGGTAGGTGTGCCTTCTTTGAAATGGAAATCATCTTCTGTTCACGTCGAAGTCAGACGTCCGTGAACACAGTGGAGAGCCGCTTTATTGTACAAAATGAAGTTGTAATTCTAATTGAAAGAGACACTGACCTTTACGGCCTTTATGGACTACATGTAAGTTTATGTGCTTGACGCATTGGAAATCGAAAAACCACTAGGCATCAGTATAAAGCCACAGTCAAAATTCCCGCACCGCAATGAACAGGATATTATGTAATGCTCTTATGTTTTTTATAAATAATAAATAATAATGCATTCGAAATATGAAGATATACCACATACTCGACTTTCCCGCGACTTCCTCCCATGTCTCCGCCATTTGCATGCGTATAAATGGAAGGAAGTGAAGGAGCCTAAGCCTAGTGCGATCGCTAAGATTCTACTTTCTTACTTTTTACTTCCTTGAACTTGTGATGTCCAAATAATATTATTGTAGTAGAAATTATTACCAATAAAAGGTGAGTGGTGACATCTATTTAAATAAACTAAAAGGTCACAGAAATACAATAGAACAAGACATAGACAAACTAATATTCTTACACTTACTGTATTGAAGACATTCTCATAACTCTTAAAGTATTTTGTCTGATGCAGTTTTGCTACATGAGTAACTTCATCCCATTTTAACAATATTTAGATGACTTAGTTTGTGTTTAACTAAGGAAACAAGGCATACATTGACTGGGAACTGGATTTTTGCAGTGTTGTTGTTGTTTGACTTGCAAAAAATGATTTACAACAGCTGGTTTTTTTGCCAGCATGCAGTGGAGCAGATCGGCTGTACTGGCACTGACTTTCTGAGCTCTATATTGGACATGATGCTTACCTTTCCCATAAGCTGCAGACATTTGGATCCCGGGGGTCCAAAGACAATGACAGTTGACACACACAGCCCAAGACAAACAGGACCACACAGATCTCAGCCATCTTCATCCTGCCGTAAGGAGAAAAACAGTCAACTGCCTTATAAAACATTACAACTCTGCCCCTCAGAACTGTTGATGTTACACTGCAAGGCCAGTGCAAAACTCTCCTTCCATTTCAAGACATATTGAAGCCATCTGGTTTTATTTATGAGGATGCTTTAGGCACGCTGTAGGAAAGGGACAGACAAGTCTCCCATGGTGAAGATTTCAGAGACTAACACCAGCTTTATGAGCATATGCTCTCACACACACACACACACACACAGAACACACATACAGTCTTCGTTATACTATTCTAAGTATACGGTAACGGTATACATTAATATAAATAGTTCTAAATGAAAGATTTTTGGATATCATGAGATTTATATTATTATTTTTAACAGAAAGTAAATATTTCCCAGATAATGTTTTTATCACAAATGAAATGTAAATTAAAATATATGGCTGCCTTTATATTTTAGGAGAGGGGTTTCGTCCAAGGGGACCATCATATTTGGGGGTCCATGGCATCCATTTTTTTTTTACAACCCCAGGTCTAGTAGACCTTATGAGTGGAGGGAACTCTTTAAAATGATATTGAATCATAAATCAGCACTGTCAATTTTGGTTTGAGAACAAATAAAAAGTTAAATAAAACGAAAAAGTCAAATGAATTGGCAGTTCATCCTTACACAACTCCTACATAAAACTAGACACAAACAGAAAGAAAGAGACCAGAACATTCTGGGTAGATGACAAGTTTTCATTAAAGAGCTATAGGATTTTATAGGTTCCCTTACTGGGGTGGAGTATATTATCCCTATTCTTTCTGTTTTTTTTTATTCTTTTTTCCTTTAAGGGCTTCATTAGAAAAAGAGTTTGAGGCCACATTAGGATTCCTGTGAGCTGAGAAACTAGGAGCGTGTTTAATGAGCAGTGCACTGCGACAGAGCGTCTGTGACAAACAAGTGGTTTAAATCTACTCTGAACCTGAGGCTGCGTTAATTACATTTACTTCTAAGTAAACAACAGTTTTATGCAGGACCAGATGAATGTTTTGGAAAATGCATACTTGTCTCCAGCAGGGTATCTGGCTTGTTGTAAGGATGCTGACTGTTCAAATGCAACATCAATACAAAATCCACCACATAAGCTCATGACACAAGCAACGTTAATATAAAAATATTCTTCTTAGCTCAGAAAGCAGGTGTTACATCTCCATAGGAGGTGGATGAAAAAAAAAAAGTGAACTCAAAAACAACGTGAATTGGAAACAAAGATGACAAAGTTCTCAAGGTGAACGCAAACCATGCTGATGACCTGGGTCTGTGGTGGAGTAGTGAGTTTGATGTGTCAATTAAACTCGAGGTTCTGTGGGGTGCGGACTGGATCGACTCCATTCCTAGAGCTTCCGAACAAATGGTTTTTTTGGGGTGCGGACTGAAGGAGTCAGTCCTAGAGCTCCTCCTGTCCCAGTGTAAGAATAAAACTATATGCAAAATAAGATGCACCGGTGTTTTGCTAGATGAGAAGTGTATTCTATGTATCATCTTTTTACTACTTTAATTCATTTTACTCTAATTCATTTTATAACTGTATCATTTATGTCTTTAAAAAAAAGAGGGGAAAAAAAAACACCTTTTTTCTTTAAAAAAGCACCTTTTATAACTGCTTTTATTTTGTGCTTATTTTCTATGCAAAGCACTTTGAATTGCCATAGTGTGATTTTTTTAATTCCTTTCTATGTAAAGCATTTTGAATAACTGTTTTAATTTTCCTTGCTTTTATTTTGTGATTATTTTTATTCCTTTCTATATGTAAAGCACTTTGAATTGCTGTAGTGTATAAAATGTGCTATATAAATATACTTGCCTTGCCTTGGTCTTACTCCCAGAATAAGTTTCCTTTGATTCAACATTACAATTAAACTTCATTACAGTAAACAATAAACCAAACATTTGTATGTTAATGTTTAGAATACTACCTCACGGTTCCTGACATAAACAAAAAATGACTCTCGATTCAGTAATGAAGTCAGTTGTGAACTCATTATTGTTTTTTAACGAATCACTGACTGATTCAAGCCACTAACTTACGTGTGTTTTGTCAATCTTTTTTTGAGTGATTCATTCAAAATAACTGGTTCATAAGAGTCATTTGTGCACAAATTGGACTCTGCGAATTGTGTTGTGTTCGTTCGTTGCTGTTTGCAGGAAAACAAGTTTTACCGATTGTCACCAATGCCAAGTAGATTTTAAATTACTGTCGTGAATGTTTATTTTTTTGTAGCATTGGCCATTTGAGTGGCAGCATGGAGCCCTGATGACCCATAAGACTAAAACCCATAAGTTTGATCGTTCTTGCTAAACTGTTGCAGGGCTGCAGAGCTTTAAAAGGTGCAGTATTAAACCATGAGCTGATTTTAATGAGCCGAACAGATGCTGTGCCCATACTCGACTGCTTTCATGTGGACAAATTATGGGGAAGACGCATACACGACACAAACAGGAAAGGAGAGAGAGTGAGGGATTTCTTTCATCAACATTTTGTTTGCATCTGACACCGAGGATTGGTGCCACATTAAAAATGAGTACCATACGGCAGGATATTTTTAGGGGACACGCTCACTATAGTGGAGCTCACAAATGTCAAAGGCTCCACATCTGAGTAGTAGCATTAATGTGAGGGTGCTCTGAAGGCCCAAATCAAAGATGTTCAGTCATTTAAAAACGCTGTTCCTCGGCGAAGATAAGAGCATAATGGAAAATGAAAGAAAACACATGTAGTCATCTGCCTCTGGCTGGGTAAAACACGCTGTCCTCGTGTTTGGGAACTTAAGTGAATATGAAAGCAAATCATTCACACAGATATAAGCTTTTCATGCAGCTGGATATTGTAATTGCATGGTTTGATTCTGTACAACAATAATTCAATTCAATTCAAAACCTATTCAATTGGGAAAGCTTTACGTGTGTTCACGACAATTGGGAAAACTTTGTGTGACTAAAAACTAGTGAAAAATGACTTGAAAAATGGTTATTTTTTAATGAGTTAGTCAAAAAGATTCACAAAACAGCCTTGAATCGATAAGATTAATAGATAATTAATGGTTTGGCTGTTGGCATAATAATTAATAATTAATGGTTTGAATTATTCACTCAGTTAGTGAATCATACAGATTTCACAACTGACTACCTCAATGAACCACGAGTCCTTTGGAACCACGGGAACTTTCTGGATCTATATTTTAGGTTTGTCAGAATTACATCAGTCTATTTCTGATTTCTGAACTTAATTTTCTATATTTTCTATCTATAGGCAGTTTTTTGTCCACACAGACAAATATTCTTACAAAACAAAGTTTATTTATGTGCTATAAATAGGCTATAGTATCAAATTAGAACAAATACAAGAACAACAGTTTATATAAAACATCCTTCAATATAGCACATAGCAGTGTTTGTTGTAAAAAATAATAATTCTATGCATTCACTGAACTGAAGCACTTCTGAACGAACAACCATCTTTATCGAGGGATTCTGTCATTTCTCAACTAAAAAGTAAAGTCTCCTATGTTTAATTTTAGGAGCTTATGTCTCTAGTAATTTTTTTATTTTATTTTTTGTCTGGAGCCCTGCTTTGGCGGTAGTGTTGCATCTCATGTTGTTTTTTAAACATCTCACCATGTGCATTGTGGTTTTAAGACACTGTGTCAAGTTAAAAATAGTCCTTTGCTCTGTTCTATTTAGAATATTATGTAATCAGCCCCCTGAAACGTGGCCGATTGAGGTCAGATGAACCTTAAACCTTTTTTTCAAACTACATTTGGAACACAAAGAAATGTAAAAAAAAAAACGAACATGCAGCACAGTTTTTCATAAGTCTATTTCAGCTCTGATTGAAGAGAATTAAAGTTGGATTTACAACTGGCACATAGGGGTATCATACACACAGGAAAGGACACATGGCATTGATCAAATTTCCTTCTTTCCTTTCCTGACCCTCTCCACAACCGCTTGGGGCTGCATGCTTATTTAAGGAGAAAATATTAGTCATTATTTGGAACGGAGGGACACATGAAAAGAAAAAGAAAAAGAAAAAGAAAAATGAGCCATCAAATAAAGACAGCCAGAAAGAGAGGGAAACAAAAAAGGAGAGAGAGAGAGAGAGATAAAGGTTGCATAATAGCTCTGGACCCTATGGACCCACATGCATAAATAGTCTTTCATATAACAACTCATAATAATCATTCCAGTTCTCCTCCAATTCCACAGACCACTGACAAATGTAGCAAAGAGCAGATATCCTGGCAGGATCCAACGAACACGTGCTCATTCAAGCAAAGAAACACATATACTGATTGCCAACCCTGCAATGAAGAATATTGGGGAAAGACTGGAAAATTAGAAAAATAAGCTCTTAAACATTCAACATGTCTTTCTAAATCGACTGTTGTAGAAGTCCACTTCAATAAAGAATGAGATTTGTGTATTTTTGTTAAAATAACACATAAACCTCTTTGCCCCTCCAGAGAGCATCCAAAGCTGACATCAGGACTTGGAAGAATTAGGACTGAACACAAATTCATGACCATTCGCATCGGAAAATGAGCGAACTACAGCTGGAAAGCCGGTGTATTCAGCCCTTCTGTTTTAAGAAATATAGTGGTGGGAACACAGTAACCAGATCTTCGGCCAATGGTGCTTATCTCTGAGTGAGGTCATGCGTCTGCTCCTCAAATTGTCTGTTAAAACACACAATTTGCTGTTGCAGTTCATATGAAATTGCAATTTTTAGATTTCGTTCGATCTCAATAGTTTGTTGCGCACAAAAGAGAACAGTTTACTGCCCTCTGTGCTTGATTATGATTATGGTTAATTGCAGCATTGAGTAGTCAACTACTTTTTGTATGGTAATGATACTTCTTCATTGTCCATGGCAAAATACTTTTTATCATTTTAATTGTAATTTTTTAAAGTTATTTAATAAAGAATAATGCATGCTACAGGTTATGTTTACTGGTATAAAGTATAGTATTACTTGGCAGTCTCTTCACTTTCCCAATCAAAGTTAGAATAGCTCATTACAATTGTGCCATCTTTTGACTTGATAAGGATAGGATAATTATTTGGTAAATAGCTAGAATATACTGCATGTTAGCTAACTAGTCCATATAATAGTAACTTGGATTGCAGATATATAATTAATACTGTAATGTTGTGGCTAGGCCAGTTGTTGCTATTTTTCAAAGCTGAGGCTTTAAGCTAATCACCAAGTAAAGTAATAAAATAAAGTCAAACCAATATTTTTTTGGTAATAAATAATAAATAGAATAATGTACAGTCAGTCTGTCATTAAAAATAAAGCCCGATTCACCTTGAGTTTATTTTGCATAATACCATGATCTGTCTGAATACTTGATTCTGATTGGCTAGAAGGTGCGCCTTAACATCATTTAATGCAGACGTATTTCCAGTCAGTTTAATCACTGTTATAAATTAATGTGTTACAAATCACAATCACATGCACACACATGGACAATTATGAATGGGAAGAAACATACAGGGGCACATAAACATGTTAAAATAAGATTGCTTCTCCGCCAATAAGCTTATATTTCTGAGCATGAAGTGGTAACGGTGGTGTTTTTGAAGTAAACCAACTGTATTTTACATTAAATAACTGTATTTTACTGCATAATCCTAAATCTAACGACCTGTAAATAAAATAAATGTTGAAAATAAACTGTTATTCTAATCAGTCCGGTCAAATTTTGTGCTGCAAACATCCACTTAAACTTGTCCATGCTGGCAAGTGACCATATAGGCAGGATAATCAACTTTAATACACACCTAACTTCGCGTCCGGTGGTTCTTTGCCTCTATGAGTGCATTCAAATTGTTAGCTGTGAATTATCCCTTACATAATCACCAGACTGTACATTATTGTTTGAGCTAAACATTGCATTAATCTTCAAAGCCAGAAAGAGACAGAGCTCATGACTACAGTAACCACTCAAACCAAAGTCAAACTCAATTTCATCCACATTCAACCTCAGCAAAAACAACCTCATCAGAACATCTCAACAGACTGAGAGTGAGTGAGCGAAGGATTACAAGACTATTATAATGATGCTGCCGCTGACCCAGCTCCTGTTCTGGCAAAACGCTTGTATGTTATTTGCCACACTGTTGTTTACCTTGCCAGAAACAGACAGAGAGATGAGGTCCACGAATAATGCAGAGCTGACTGTCATTTGACCAAAACCCCAGTGCTGGCTCAGACACACTAACTCCAGTTAAACTGGTAAATCTCAGTTACGGTAAACTGGCATAAAAGCCCCATAATATAAAACATCTGGGGCTGAATTTCAAAACACTCTCTCAACCTCCACACCACTGAGTGTTTAGCTGGCTGTGGTCTGATGGGTTCAGTGTAGCACCACATAGTGTGTGTCTTTAAGTGTGGGGGTGGGGGTAGTGAACCCCCTCATCAATAAACCAGAGGTTAGTGAGTCAGTGAAATACTGTACCCCACCCGTTTTTCCATGTTTAATGCTTCAGCAATCTCAAAGACTGTGGAGATGTGTATTTCTACGGTAAAGGCTTGGGTTTGGCAAACCCACTGTCTTTTTTCATACTGTAAAATAATTGTCTATGTCTCTACTAGAAAAATAATTAGCATGCCAAACGCTTCACGATTTTTGCTGGCTGGTTTTATGCAGCTTGGTGCAATTTTGTTTACGTACATTACCTACCTCATAAAAAACATTGCAGCCACAAAGGAGCAGAGGAGTTTGGTGGGATTGTGGGAAGGCGTCATATAGGGGCTGGGTCTGAACCGCCAGAATATCCACTTACGAGCCTTACAAGCCATAATTACACTGGAAAAATACATAAACTGGCAGCTAGAGGCTGTTCTGATGCATCTCATTCTCTAGTGACAATGGATAAGTTTCAGTTGGAATGTGACTTTGTGAAGACAGCAATTTGTAGGTTAAAAAAGTTGAAAAGTGTTTTTATTAACTATTATAATTATTTCTGAATTTTATGTACATTTCTAAAATCTTCATTATTCACCATAACCTACAGGCCAGTTGAGTTCAATTATTCAACTATTCAATTTGAATTCATAGGTCATTGTTATTATGACATCCTTTATTTTTATGTTTATTTTTAATAAGTGTATAATTCATAGAATTACATATAGTAATTCAAATGTATCTCTTTGCCTGGGATTCTGTTATTGTATTTGTCTGTTGTACATATGTACATTGAATATTTTATGTACTATTTTACATGATTGATGTCCTTGAATTTTTTTGTTTTTTAAATGTTACAATTTAGCAGTAAATACCCCCCAACATCTAGTAAGGGAACAACAGAATAATCTCCACAAATGATGTATAGCAATAGCTGAAATGTTGAACTCTGACCTTTGAGGCCTTATTAGAAGCTGTTCAATTTTCACATACACTAATTTCTATCCAAGCTTTATCTCTATGCTTTAGACTGTCTGTTTTACATTGCTGTTAGGTTATGATATACTGTTAAAAAAAAAAATATATATATATATATATCTGCAAACAGCAACACGTTTCTGTTTTTACATTTAACAGAAAGACAAAACACATAACTTTGAGAGGAATGGCCGTTCACAGCACAGATGGATTTGTAATACTGTTCTTTACAGTATGAGTAACAGAGGTCTCAAACCCAAACACTCTTAGCAGATGAAGTGACATGTTGGCTGCTGTCTGCCAACCCTTAAGCTAAAACACCCCTATACCCAGCTCTCACATGCTGTTGCACAAGTAATTGTGATGGAAAGGAAACCATATAAACACTCCTGGAAAGAACTGCATGAGAAAGAAAACCATGCCTCCTAAAATAACCATCAGGTCTCTTTGTAAGACTAGAATTCTAAGTTGGGTATATTTGTGTATTTCTATTTCAAATGAAATGAATAAATGAATGCCGGTCAATCAATCTGAATGATTTGTAAATAAATGATAATTGTACAATGCTTTTATGGTGTTTTTATGTTCTTTTAGAAAGCTCCAGTCCCACAAATGTCCTCCTTTTGTGCTTCACAGAAGAAAGTCGAACAGGTTTAAATGGAATGGAGTGAGTAAATGAGCATCCGTTCAGTTAATTCTCTGCTTCAGATCTAGCTGTAGGATTTAGTGAGACTGACAGTGTCTGCACTCGTTGGGTTTGGCTATGGAATAGAAGCTTATGTCATGCTCTACTCTGTGGCCGGTCTGTAGCTTCTCTAAAAAGAGAAAAACAGGATATGTGGGGGCCCTTCCTTCTTTATCACCCTCTCTCTTAACACTTGCCATCTCTCTGGGGTCAGACACCACTCTTCCACAATCACAAAGACCGACCTGACCGCTCGGCACATACCAAAGAGCCTAATTCCAGATATCCAACAGAGACCACAAACTTGACCTTGTGTGTTTGTGTTGGTGAGCGGTAACTGATTCTAGTCCTGAGGGTAGTGTCCAGCTGGCTTATGTCATACCCGCTATATCTGCATGACCTCACGCCTGGACTACAGTCCCATAGACACTATGATATACCTGCTGTCATTGCAAAGTTGTGTTGTGTTCATGCTGATGTATGTTTTTAAGAGTCAGAAAAGACGACAGTCCTCTATAAATAGAAAAAAGGTTCTCATCAGGGTGTGTTTTGTGATAAAAGCCGAGACCGGTCAGTACAACCAAAAATGGACAGATGAAGCTTTATTTTTGGCTTTGTCTGTTGTGATATATCAGCCTGAGTGTTTTAAGTGGTGTTAAGTTTTCTGCCATTTAAAGGCATGGAGCTGAGAGCTCCTGGGGCCTTGTGGGGGACCTCACAGTTTGACAGCTGGTTCCTGCTAGACATTGTAGACCATATAACCACAGAATACATGACTGTGGCTTCACTGGGGCCTAAGACACATGGTGGCCAAACAAACAAAACACATTTAAATAAAAATACAGGGTTTTCATATATTTATGCACATACTGTTTTTTTCACGTGTAGGTGCACACAACCCAACCACACAAAATCAAATTATATTCACATAAAAGCACACACTCGCGTTCACAAACCATGGTGAGAGTCGCAATGCTAAACCAAACCCTCAGAAGAAGAGATGGGCACTTCTGAGGTTTGCACTCTTTAAAAAGACATGACCGAGCACTACCATAATTACATGGGCCATAATTTATATGGCCCAGAACATGTAGAGACAAAAACCAAAGCAGAAAAAAACTTTTTTTGTTTAAAATTTAATTTTAATGTTAATTTTGTATTTAAAAATCATTTAATTAACTATAACTGTTATTATTGCCTGTATTTCTTGTAAAAAAAAAAAAAACCAAGGGTGTAAAGTGAAACATCCACCTCCATGACTCAAAACTATGACATCTGGACTATTTACTCGTGTTATGAATGCTTCTTCTGAACAGGAATTTGACAATAATTTCTTTGGAATGTTAAATTAACACTGCAGCATGACTCTTTACATCCCTATCTCACCGGAAATGTTTCCTAGCTTACCTCTTCCTCCTACTCACTTCTTCCTCTACTCCTCCTCTTCCCCTCTGCCTCCAGTGTGTGGTCACAGATGTCCACCCACAAATATCAAAACAGATGCGCTAATTATATCTGCCCACAATGAGAGAGTCATTTAACCTGTTCATAACTGCAGAATCATTGTTCCAGAGCCACTTCAGGAACTCATTATTACTTGACATTAGTTTCAAAAGATGGTCTTGAGAGGAAATGTTCAACCCTAAAACCAAAGAGTAGGTTTAGACAGTATGATTTGAACCTTAGAAAAAGACAATTATTTTCAGTTTATTTTCCTAGTCTAGCTTTAAACCTGACATTGTACACTATGGATATTGTTGACACTTTGAGCATTTTTTTTGTAAATGTAATATTCTCCTTTCACATATAATCCCTTAACTAAAATCAATGCAAAATGGGTTTATTTGTTAGTTCTCCATCAAAACACCATGAACTCCAAGGTTTTTATTAAGATATGTGAGCAATTCTCAATCTAAACAAACTCAGGGCATGAGAAACTAATATATTAAATGAGATCACAGAGGATGGTCTGAGATTTTAAGTTCTGTAGAGGCTTTGAGACAAATTACAAGGATGTTTTTCAGTTTTTGTTTCTCCCTAAGGGATAGATGAGGTTACCCTCTTAATTTAAGCCACATAGCCAAACATGACATCATGACCATTGCTTCAACAGGATTTATCTTCCTTGTTTCTCCAAAAACACACAGCATAAACAAGCATGGACAATATTCTTCCATTACAGGGATAAAAGGAAAACTGGATACTCTAAAAATCTCATAATCTTTTGCTTATTGCAGTTGGGACTGTGACCCAGTTTAGTTAATTGCTCTCTGAAATTTATGTCACAATGATTGTTAGGCCAAAAGACTGATAGGAAGAAGATTGAAATTAATTTTAGCTCCAGCTGTGCTGCAGACATGTCAATCACATCTTCATGAATGATTGGCCAGTAGACTGCAGGACAGAGATGAGCTGCGTTTCTCCTGTCAGTACAACAAAGCATGCGGCATGTCATCCATAGAGAGGAAATGCTGAACAAATGTGTGTGTGTGTAAAGAAACAGCCAAGCCAACCGTCACAAGCACACATGAGCATACTCGATCTCCACGTGCACGTATGCCTATACACAGCTCTCTTAAAATGGGGGGTCTCTACTGTGACGCCCCCTCCTCTGCTGGCTAAATTGATTGCAGATTTCCATGAGTGCAGAGCTGGCTTGTGTATGTGTGTGAGGCCTTCAGGAGTCTGGGCGTACTGTCAGAACACATGTGAGAGAGAGAGAAAGGAGGAGAAAAAGAGTGCCGCGGTCCCAATAGGACCCAAAGGAACATCACTCCAGGCTGGAGACCCAGAATCACAGCTGTGGAGTCAGCTGAGCAACCTCTCAGTGAGGGACATTTTCCTGAAACAACTTCTGTCAGCACCGTCAACGTAACAACTGTGGAATTGTGCAGTGAAATAATACCATAAGAAATATGAGCTCAAATCTAGACTTTTAAAGTGACATCAAACATCAAAACGTGAAATTTACAATAGAAAACATGAATACAGTCCTTCAGAAAGAGTTCCCAAAAATTACTCATTCTTAGTAATTCTTTTATAGAGATTTTTGTTATAATTATTATTTTAGTCATCTCTATAATTTTATTTGAATTTCATCTTGAACGCTTTAAAATTCCACTCCAAAATGGTCCATCTAACAACACTGTAAATAAAATCCTCCTATTTCAATTTAAAAAAATTGACTTAAGAGGAAACACTTTAGAATACTGTTACTCACACATCCGCTGTTGTACGCGCACCGTCCTCGCAGTCACAAAAATTGGGCTGCACACGGATGAGGTGTGCGGACATCCAAGGACCCTCCTGATGACGGAAATTACGTCACACGGACGGTGCACGAATGCAGTGTGCGGATGCAGATGGCTAAAGTAGCCTATACTTTGGGCTTTAGTAGTCCTCTGAGAGGTATGAACATATTTTTAGTTATTGATTAGCTAATAGTGAACTACCACATTCGACTAAGCACTATTACTTACTAATTCGTTAATCAGAGTTTCTTGTTTGTTAAAGGGATCCTATTATGCTTTTTCACTTTTCACAAACAAAGCTCAAAGTCCACTCCAAAGGGTGATATTTTATTTAACGGACTTCACTTTCCAAGAACTACAACGAACGACTCGTTTGGACTACAATGCTTTTTTCCCGGGTTTTATGAAGTCACAATGTTACTCATTTAAATATGCACATGAAATACAAAAAAAAAAAAAGGGGACGAGGACTGGTAGACCTGCTGCTATGTGTCTTTTCCAAAACTCATTTGTTTTGGCTGACAAACTTAGAGTGGTTAAAATTTATTTTAATCATTGTTCCTGAACATTATAACCCCAAGGTTTATCTGTGTGCTGCACATTTTATGGAGAACAGCTTCCAGAACCTAAGAGGGTATAGCCTACAATGCAGGCTACGCACAAAAGCTTCTCCTGAAACGGAGCTGTTCTGCACTGTGGTTTGTGGATCACAACTTGTAAGCATGTCTTATTATTTGTAGTTGAATTTTAGAAAGAGGGGCTTCATCGAAACAGGAACTGACTGGACAGAGAGGTGCTGTAATAATGTAAAATATGTGAAAAATAATGTTGTTTTTTTAACAATCAAGCATAAAAGCATATTCTAGTAAACCCCAAAAACAAAATCAAGACTTCGTTAAAAGGCATAATAGGACCCCTTTGTTAGTAGTTACTTGAGTGTTAGCATTACTCATTTTAGTGTAAAGTGTTACCAGATCAGTTGCTGCCTTAAAGGGGTCATAGAATGAGAATTCAAATGTTCCTTGATCCTTTGACAGTTAAGAGCGTTAGTGAACAGTGACATGAGAACGAGAAAAGATCGATACAGGATTGATACCATTACCTTCAAAACGATCCTAATACTAGGATAGTGGTCCCCCCCAACAATGTGAATGTCTCAGCAGTGTATTATTTGTTTGTACTCAGTGTATTTCACTGTGGATTATTTGGTTAAATTATATAAAGAAAGCGATCAAAGAACGCTCCCTTTCCAGTTGCCCAAGCTGTCAATCAAACAGCGCAGTTTATCTGGACACTTGCCAAAACTCGGCTCAGTGCTCATCACTGCAACCTTTCATGTAATGGGAATAGATCATTATGATCAATACTTTTCACGATTCCTTAACCTCGATAGCTGTTATAGTAAACTTTTTTAAGTTTTAGAGAGAGTCCCACATGTAATACTAGCTAACATGTCAGCCAATCACAGCAGTGGGCATTTACACTGAAGTCTCACAGCAAACACGCCCCTTCAAACAGAGCATTCAAATCAGAGGCTACAATCAGGCTTGGAAAAATGCCTTTTAATTATAAATTATGACTAACATTATAAGGGTACCCCAGGAAACATTATAAAATAATAAAATAATCCAGTCTATGACCCCTTTCAATTTTAATCAAATTAGCTGTACAAGTAATTTCAACTTAAATTATATTACACTGTCTTTAAAAGTTTAACTGAATCTTGTATAACTTATAAAAAAGTTGAAATTGCTTTAATTATTTTGATGAGTTAATGCAAAAACATATGTTGCCATGACTTATTGATCACACAATTTTTTACTGTGAAAGTAATTAGTCTTTTAGACAAAACAAGTGTCCACACAGATTCACTATTCAGAAAAAAAGTAGCTTATTTAAGTACAGTTCGTTCGATTTATTTAATTACAATTAGCTGTTCGCTGCTCTGTTAACAGCTGCTCAGACAGTCTTTGTCATCTCCGTGAGAGAGGAGGCATCATATAACAGCAGTACCACTAAAGTCCTCTCACTATGTTTTGAGGATCACCATTTCGTTTGCCTTGGTTTGGTTAATGAACTGCCACAAGAGTGAAGTGAGATAACAGACTCCAACCTCCCCTGCATCTGGTCTAAATCAACACGCTGTTGGCTGGCAAATTTATTTGCAAACACTAATATGGTACTCAAAGCTCACTGCGCGGTTAAGGAACTTTTCATATGTGTGCTTTTTCCCCTTCTCTGTATTGTACGAGTCTGGGCTGTACTGCATGTCCTGGGTATAGTAAAGCTGTCCCTCACAGGAATTTACCTTAAGAGGCCCATTTATTTATGAGACAGAATAGCAAACATTTGGATCAGAATGAGGTGGCCGTTATATGCCAGAGCAGACAGATGGACAAACTGCTGCAGGTTGTACTGATGATAAAGCTATCATGATGCTGTGATGAATGAATTCATGTCCTTATTTTTACATGTATATTTATTAATATTTTTTCCCAATTTCATTTATTGCATTTACAGAGATTTGGACCAGGCCTGGGTCCATTCAATCGAGTGTGACATACAACGCCAAGCCTCCCCTAAGTGCAAAGAGGAGTGCAGCAAAAAGCATTAGGACAGAATCCAGGTGTGTGATGAAACCAAAGCCGTTATTTTTCCAACAAAATATCTTTGCAAAGCAATGCTAAAATATTTTTCTGTTTGCCAGCTTAAAGATCTGCTGTTTCTCTCTTAGCTTTTGACAGAATGTATGGGGATAATGCTGGGATAATGTTTGAATGAGGGAATTCAGGGATTTGGTACCACGCAATATCACTGCATCACCCCTTTGCCATCACTCATCTCCCTAGAGGAAGTCCACTCGCTGCCAGTACATTCCTCCTAAAGCTTTCTGATTTACTCAACTGGCCATCGCTGCAGAGCCCTTCAGCAGAGTGAGGAGGAAGCCTGCTCCTTATTAAAACCATCTTTTTATCGCCTTTTTTACAGCTGAAAAAAATAACCAGATGTTTCTGAATCTGAACTTTTGAGAGTAAAAAGGTTTTCACCAGAGGAAAAGAAATGCATCAGTCTCTGTCTGCCCCTAAAATGACTCCATGGATCGCATGCTTCTAGATTCTCCTCCTCCTCTCACTTCCCATCCCAATGAAGATAATATTTTAACCCCAATCTAGAGGTTTCTCAAATGTTAAATAGTCCCTTGACATATTGGCCAAATGCATTTTCAAAACTCTGAATGGGATGTCAACTTTAAAGGTGCGCTTAGTAATGCAGGCCTATTAAATAAGTCAGTCATACAGTAAAAATAAATATATTGTGAAATATTATTATTAACTATTCAAATATCTGCTTTTTATTATTATTTTAATATATTTTAAAAACAAATTTGTTCCTCTGATGGCAAAGCTGCATTTTCAGCATCATTACTCCAGTCTTCCGAGTCGCATGATCCTTCAGAAATCATTGTGATTTGGTGCTCAAGAATAACACATTATTATTGTCAATGTTGAAAACAGTTAATATTTTTGTGAAAACAGTGATACACCTTTTTTTTTTTTAAATGATTCTTTGATTAATAGAAAGTTCAAAAGAGGAGCATTTATTTGAAACAGATCCTTGCTGAATAAAAGTAATAATGCATTTAAACGCATCTGAAGACTATGAACTTATTGATATGTGTAGATCGTGTATGTATTTGACAACAAGGCAGAAATAACAGGATGAGAGTTAGAAGGAGAGACAGAGGGCAGGTATGTGCCAGATGCTGGACTCAGGATGTCCTGGGCAAAAGAGAAGAAAAGAGGAAACAGAGGGGTAATTTCCTGTGCTGCCAACAAAATCTGCGTCAAAACTAAATTAAAGCTTTTTTTCCATCTAAATATTTCTTCCATTTGCATCGGATGTGCTTGCGTTTGAGGATCCATGATTTAATGTACATTGTGTTTACAATTCATTGTCTGTAAGATAAATAACAATATCCGAGTCCTCAGGTCTCGACTGTCTCCTCCTCTCATTCAGCAGAACTCCAGGGAGTTTACCAGAAACAAACAAAAGGAAACATCTTGAGAGAAAATACAGGTCTGTCAACCAGTGACCTCTCTGGTCTCTCAACCAGAATCTCTCTCACAATACACATGCATATAGTCAAATCTATCTCTTTCTGTCTCTTACAGACATAAAAGACAGTGTGTCCTGACCTCATATTTTACCACAATGAATTTTCCGATTGGATCTCATGGGACAAACTTCAGCACAGTGCCAATATGCCTTTTCCATAATGCAAAAGCAAAAGGAAAAGATGAGGAGGGTTATTATTTTTCCCCTGTCGTCTACCTGATTTAAAATACAACTCTGAGACGGCAAGAGGACAACGGTAGAATTGATCGGTTCAAATGTCAGTCCCAAATATGAAGGAGTGAATTTTTAACAAGCTTTACAGCTGGTTGTGTCGTTATCATTTTTCAAGAGTTCTCCACTTATACACTTGTATAAGATTTACAAACACAGCTATGTTTTTATATTTCACCCTAGATGGGTTGTTTGTCTTTTCTTCCGTGCAAATGGGCCCTGCAAAACAACATCACTTTCCCCTCTCCTAATGACTACCAGCAGCCAGCACTGCAGCTCTCCTTCAAGCCTCTCCAAGACCGACAGACTTTCAGATCAGAGATCTTCTCACTGGCTCTACAACTCTGTGGTGGTTCCGCAGTGAAAATAAACAGGGATGTGCAAAGAAAAATGCGAAATGAGTTAACAAAAATGCTCCATCCATTAGAAAAATACACTCTTAAAAATAAAGGTTGCAAAAGAAGGTTTTTGAAGTAAACAGTTCTTAAAAGAACCAATTTCTTAGTGTGAAGAACATTTTAAATATCTAAAGAACCTTTTGTTAAATGAAAAGGTTCCGTGGATATTAAAGGTTCTTCATGGAACCATCGATGCCAATAAATAACCTTTATTTTTTTAAAGTGTACTGTATAAAGGGATGGTAACAGCTTTAAGCAGAACCCTGCAGATCCAAAGCCCTCCTCTGGCCTCTGTCTGCAAAAAGCATGAGTTAGAGAGGCTTATGTAAGCATGTGGTGGAAATATTACCCATCGTCTTCATCCGTTAACACAACACCCCCAATCTCATCACCACTGACCTCCGTATGTTCTTTTCTCCATGCTTTTTTATTTTGCCCTGAACTCATATAAAGTCACTTTAAAGACACTTTACCAAACCCAAATATTAATTCTCTTTTTTGAATTCCTTTACAGAAAAATGTTTAGTTTATTAGCTGCTAATTTATAATTAATTTCATGACATAAATGACCTAATAACACAAGCAGCTACCGAACCAAGAGGCTAATCCGAAGAATTTCAGTTAAAGTGTCAGTGCCAACCCAGTGCACATGATCCAACAGAGAAATCATATCAACAGCAGATGTTTTTTTTATGAGCACCTCAGCATGCTGCTGTCAAGGTGAAAAGTTTCTCCTGTGGAAATCAATTAGAGTCTCATGCTCTCCAGATGTGGAACCATTGGCAGGTACTAGTAATTCTTCCTGTGCTCCTATTCATAAGTTTGACCTGTTTATAGGGGATGTTGTGGTCTGGAACAAAAAGATGGTGAAACAAGTAGTGGACTCATTTTAATTGTCTGGAATCCTCTAGAACCAAGGTCAAGGTCAACATCTCTTGGGTTTATGTGCTTTTGACCAGTTTGGCGATGCTGTGGTTTGCTTGTATCTGCAAGCTATTAACACTCCACAATGTCAGGTGGGGAATCCACACTAAAATAGGATGCAATGCTGTTGGATTAATGACGACGACGACAAAAAAAAACCCAAAAACATTATGACTCTGATATGACTCAGAGACACAAAAAAGATAAAATGTGTTTAGGACAGGGCGTCATTCCACTACTGTCCTTCACATTACACAGCCATGACTCTGATATTTTTATTATGACAAGCATCAAGCTCAATTCACTCTATAAATACAAAATGTGTGCAATGTTTAACAAATGTATGCTATAGCCATCCAACATTACAATGTAATTGAAAGCTAAGCAAATCATCGATTTTTTATTTATTTTGAGGACAAAAACACATTATGGATAAACACAAACAGTCTTTCTCCACCTGCTCCAGATGACATCTGTCTCAGATTTGTTCTGAAAGAAGTCAATGGGCATTTTTGTTTCAACAGCCTAATTGCACCATAATTACAAGAAAACCTACACTATTTTTCTGATTTTTTTTTTTTTACAATAAAAACAATGTGTGAGCTAACGAAAACTACCAATATAACTTTATCCTGTTTTGACGTGTGCATTTACAATAAACACTGATTATACAACTTTGGTTTGTATTAATTATATGGATTGTTTGAACTGTAATACATTTAAAAGTGAACCCTAAGAAAAAGCAATCACATAATCACATCAAAAGCATAGGCTACTTCAAGAAGTAGGTCAGGACAGAAGATGGAAACTTCAGGACAAAGATACGAATAAAAGTAGGCTTTACAAAATTGATGAAAGGTCTTAAATTTGCATTGCAGTTGTATTGTGAGTAGCGTAGAAAACTTTCTTACCTTACTGGAGAAGTGGCATTGGATTTTATTAATGGAAGAGAGGTTCTGCGTTCCGAGGACAAATGAAGACTCTTTTAAAGACGAACGTCCTTTTGTATACTTTATAAACCTGTTAATAAATTTTGAAGCTGAGTCTTGCTCCCAAAGTGGTCGCTAAACCGGTGTTCGCGTAACCATTAGCTGTATCTCTATCCTATGCGCTGGAGAGCGCGCGACAGTCACAACTTCAAGACAGTTGAGTCGCTAGTGCGCGAGGAGTGGGCACGCGCTTACGCCTACTGTATTCTGTCCCTCCCACTGTTTCATTTTCGATTCTAAGTATAGTTTATCGTCTATTTAACAGATTGGTATAGAACTTTCCTTAAAAATCATAACAAAACATTATACAATTAATGCAATCTTAATAAATTAATGTCTTAAATGGATGTACATATTTCATGTTTTTTTATGACATTCCATACACTACACATGGTATTATAGGCTACACTAACACTAACATGTTTTGTTGAGATGTACTCACTGTTTTTATGTTTGGGATCCCAGAGACCCTGTGTTAAAATGATGGGAGTAGCCTAATTTTACTAAATTAACATTTTTCTTTCAAATTATTTTAATACAGTAGGTACATTTCTTTGACCTGTAATAAAAAGCAGTAGGCAAATATCATTGAAGGTTTTTCCCTCTATTTTACCACACAGTATTCATCCACTTTTCAGAAATGTGACTATCCATTCTAGTTGCTTCTGTTTGGGGTCAAACAATGTTGAACTTTACAATAAAAGAAATCAAAAGAAGAAACTGGCAGGAGTGTATTAGTTGACTCAATGTCATGACATGATTGTTTTAGCATGGTTTGGAAAGTTCATTTAGGGATATAAATGGGGGTGTAAGATGGAAAATTCAGGATCTGGAACATCAACAAAGCAGCCCTCTTCCTAAATTACTATTCAGAATGTCTGTTCAAAAATAGCTGGCCAAAAGAAGGCTAACAAAAATGATTGGTAAGCCACTGCACTGAAGGGTCCGTGAGAATCACTTCCTGCTGGCTTTAATGATAAGTGATGCTCCGGGATGTATTTCCCCATCTGGCATTGTATTAACAGATAACACTCTGTTATTTAGGAAATAATAGAGAATGAAGGAAAACAGAGTTTCCGTTTTACTAAGACACTCAGCAATAGATAGACTGAGTCAGTTTTGGCATCAGCATATCATCTGAAGACAGGAACTTCACTTGCACATTGTAGGTCTTGAAATTCCCCAGGTGATCTGTTTCTATTGTTGAAAATCTTTGAATAAGTATAGTTTTTTTTTTTTTCATATGTAAGATTTATTGCATTTCTAAAAAGGTCTAATGCATCCCAAATATATTATAGCCTACTGTATTTTACAGCAGTTAATCAAAGTTCTTGACAGTGATAGGCCAGTTTAGTGACCATTTCTGCAGGTTACATCATTACGCCAGTAGATGGGGACAAATTACTGTTTATCATTGACTGTGTCTAAATTCCCCAATATTGACTTTTGTTACATTAAAGCAATGTCAATCACAGTCAGAACTTGTTGAATATCAGATTATATCTTATTCATAATAACAGCACTCTTGCTTGTGATATATCTTAAATATTATTATATTATATTATTCTGATTTAATATCTGTCCTCAACTGCCAAGTCAAACTCCCAAAAGAGCATCCTTTTGTCAAATAAGCCTCTTCTGATATGATGCATCTAATGGTGACCCCTAGTGCAAATATAAATCACTGCATACCTTTTCCTTTGGTTGGTTTAAGGTTTTTTTTTTTTTTTTTTTTTAAACCTCTAGTGTAAAAAATCCTGTGTGCTGCGTCCGGTCGCATGATTTGCCAAGTAAGACTTGTCTTTTTTTTTTAGTGGCAACGCATTTCATTTGTTCTTTTTGCTTACCAACAAGTAAGTTAGCAGTTACAGAACATGAATTCATTTTAATTTCTATGTGTTATAAAGTGAAAACAAACAGACAAAACCCAATTACGATAATGACACATTTAGCTTGGTCGTCATTTAAATGCATTAAATTAAGTCCTTAAGTTAGAGGGAACTGGGAACTGGGAATCCCAAAACACACACACACACACACACACACACACACACACACACACACACACACACACACACACACACAATAAATGATATGCTATATATTTACATATAATAAACAAACTTTCCGATACATTTGTATTATTAGTATTGCTATTAGTTTGTTATTAGTGTGTTTGTAGGTTTTATTTCATACCAATGTGCTGAATTTATCAAACGCGTTCTACCAGGAGAACAGAGCTTTTATGGGCTTCCAGGCGACCCATACCTACATCTGCTGCTACTCTGAGCAGCATCTCACGCTGCGGGGCTAACTTTATCATTCACGCGTCTCATAGTATCCGGCCTCTGACACCAGTAAAAATGCGTTTACCATGGTTTATCATCTGTCTAGTTTTCACTGTGTGGTGTGCGGAGGGCAGCGATGTGCTCGAGCTCGGAGACTCTGACTTTGACCGGAGCGCAGCCTTGCACGAGACTCTGCTAGTGGAGTTCTTCGCACCTTGGTATGTCCCAGTCCCCGATATATGTTATAATTCTACGAAAGTATCAATTTAGCTGCTGCCAGGTTGTAGTGTAGTTGTAATTAACAGCGAAACGAGCTTAAGCTGAGGTTTTCTTAAAGTTAATGTCTGGGCTCTGTCTTGAGAGTGACAATGGTTGTGTTAATGCATAGTGCATGAATCTAAATTATGACTTATAGAGGTGCATTAAGCTAAACTATGATGCACATTCACAATTATCTGATTTAAACAACTATGAATCCCTTTAGATCCATTTTAACCTGAAACTGACAGTTAAATAGTGCAATGAATTAACAATGTATCATTAACATATGATGTGACCACAGGTGTGGACATTGTCAGCGTCTCGCTCCAGAATATGAGGCTGCTGCCACAAAGCTGAAAGGGACACTGTCTCTGGCAAAGGTGAGGAGTGATGGACCCATCAGTTCCTGTTACCTAGCTCAATCTTCAGTCTTCTTTAATGCTACACAGCGGACTCATTCTGCAAGATTATGCTTCTATATATTTCTTTAGTGAATGTGTCTCTTTCCTGTTCTTTGATCAGGTTGACTGCACTGGGAACTCTGAGATCTGTGAACGTTTTGGAGTGAATGGATACCCCACCCTTAAAATCTTCCGCAACGGAGAGGATGCTGGATCTTATGATGGGCCCAGAACAGCAGGTTGATACTTTGTGTCCATCCATGCATACAATACTGTTCAAAAAATGTTTTAAAAGAGGTCTCTAAAAATAATAGTAAACCAATTATATTGTGAAATATTACAATTTAAAATAAACAATATTTTATATATTTTTAAATGTCATTTGTTCCTGTGATGGCAAAGCTGCATTTACACCAGCTTATTACTCCAGTCTTCAGTGTCACATGATCCTTCAGAAAGTATTTGGTGCACAAGTAACATTTCTTATTGTTATCAATATTGAAAATACTTGTGCTATGCAATATTTTTGTTGAAACCAAAATGCATTTGTTTTTCGGGATTCTTTGATGAATAGAATGTTCAAAAGGACAGCATTTATTTGAAATAGAAATATGTTGTAAGTCAAATGCCTTTACTGTCACTTTTGAACAATTCATCCTTGCTGAATAAAAGTATTAATTTCTTTGAAGAAAATCTTACTGACCCCAAACTTTTGAACGGTATTGTATGTTTTATTTTGTGGTTCCCTTTTTTGGCTGTAACTATTTTAATTACTTGCATATACCTATATCTTGATCTGAAATAGATGGCATTGTGAGCTACATGAAGAAGCAAGCAGGCCCAAGTTCTGTGGCTCTGCACAGTGAGGCAGATTTGGATTATTTTGCAGACAACTATGAGGCCAGTGTGGTGGGTGAGTAGCTGAGTTTGTAATACCTGCCAAAACATGTTGAATCGCTCCTGCAGCAGAAGGTCAAAACAAATCAGATTTGACTTCTGCATTCATCTTTTGGAACTGCAAAAGGCTAAAGTTCTCTCCTTTCGTATCTTGCCCTCTTGTCTCTGTTCATCTCAGGCTTTTTCTCTGGGGAAGATAGTGCACAGCTTGCAGAGTTTCTGAAGGTCTCCGGTGCCCTGAGGGACAGCTATCGATTTGCTCATTCCACTGATGTGGGAACAGGCTTGAAACATGGGGTAGATGGAGAGTATGTATGACAGAGCATGAAGGAAACATCCATTTGTGAAAATGTGCAAAATATGATCAGTATTTCATGTTAAAGTATGTCCTCAACGTCCCTTTTTCCACTTGCTGTCAGCGATTGCACTGACCAAAAACGTCTCTACCAAAACTTGAAAATATTTAATCTGAAAAATTGCTCAAATACCAAACCGTATGTGAAAGCTGAGATAAAGATGAGATAACCAAAGGTAAAATGGTTTAAGAGGTTGTATACAAGTAGGCCATATAATGTCCTTTACTTTTAATTATTTGAAATGGTAATATTTGGTATATCAAGATGTACATTTTTTACATTAAAAGATTTACAGAATACATTTGGTATACCAAGTTGAAATGTACATTTTGGCATTTGAGTACATTTAGGTTTATTTGATATATCAAGATGAAATGTAGATTTTGAAATGTAATTTTTCATCAAGGTCTCAGAGATTTCTAGCTTAAACCACTAAGAACAGACTAAGCCAGATTGCTTGACATTTGTACAATAAAATGGATTTCTCCATCCTCAGAGTGGCATCTAAGAAATCATTTGGAATGGCACACATATATCAAAATCAGAGAAAATTAAAACATCAGTTTATCAAAAATAGAGAATGACAGAAAATGTACAACCCATTACTTGCATTGCAGCTACTGTTTCTTTTTTGTTCTAATATTGGCTTCTCTATGTCTCTTGCTTTGCAGGTGTGTTCTGCTGTTTCGTCCCCCTCGCTTAAACAGCAAGTTTGAGGACAATGTGGTGAAATACACAGAATCCATTTCGATTTCCTCTCTCCGTACATTCATCAGAAACAATGTGTATGTTTCTTTTACGCTTGAATATTTTGGGGGAAATTGGTCAAACAGTTGTAACCCCACATACATATGCAATTTGATTTATTGTGATTTGTTTGCCCATATGTTCCTATTTCTGTCATTTTCTGTTATTTTCCTCTTGCTCTGCTTTAGATTTGGTCTATGTCCACATCTGACCACAGAAAATAGGGACATTCTGAAAGGAAGTGACCTGCTTACAGCGTATTACAATGTAGATTATGTACGAAATATCAAAGGCACAAACTACTGGAGGAACAGGTGAGCGCCCAATTATTGGATTCCTTATTGGATCATTCCTTGTCTTTTATATATATATTTTTTTCTCTCAGAATAATGAAGGTGGCAACACAGTTCCGGGATCAAGGTCTGAGTTTTGCGGTGGCTGATCGACAGGAGTTCCAAGATGAGCTTGAGGAGGAGTTTGGTGTGGGTTCGGTTGAGGGAGGAGACATTCCCCTCGTCACCATCCGGACCAGAGCGGGACATAAGTACTCCATGCAGGAAGAATTCACGTGAGTCTTGCAACTAGTCTCCACATAGTGCTTTTCTGTTGTCACAATCAATAGATTTTAGAAAATGTATTGGTTTTAGAAAGGTTAAAAAGGGTTTTAGAACTATGTTTGGTTCTGTAGGCGAGATGGCAAGTCCTTGGAGAGGTTCCTGGAGGATTACTTTGCTAAAAGATTGAAACGATATGTGAAGTCTGAACCTGTTCCAGAGTCCAACGATGACCTTGTCAAGGTACATGGACCCACAAAGGTGTTTTTTGTCTTTAATGTTTTAAGATAATAATGTTTTCTGGTATACATCACATATGGTCCAGTCATTTTATGAAAAAAGGTTGAACAAGTTGCAACAGAAGCAAACTCAACTGATTTTGTATCCTCAATATGTCCAGAGTAAGGAAAAAAAAAAGCCCCGAAGAATCCCATTAGGGGAAAGTTTCGAAAAAGACCCAAATATAGCCTATTCATACTCCTGTTCATTCTTTTTCTTTCGTGAATAGGGTAAAAATTTTAACCTTTAGATATCACCATGAAAATTACTGAGTTGATTACTTACAGTGAGGAAAATAAGTATTTGAACACCCTGCTATTTTGCAAGTTATCCCACTTGGAAATCATGGAGGGGTCTGAAATTGTCATCATAGGTGCATGTCCACTGTGAGAGACATAATCAAAAAAAAAAAAATCCAGAAATCACAATATATGATTTTTTTAACTATTTATTTGTATGATACAGCTGCAAATAAGTATTTAAACACCTGTCTATCAGCTAGAATTCTGACCCTCAAAGACCTGTTAGTCTGCCTTTAAAATGTCCACCTCCACTCCATTTATTATCCTAAATTAGATGCACCTGTTTGAGGTCGTTAGCTGCATAAAGACACCTCTCCACCCCATACAATCAGTAAGAATCCAACTACTAACATGGCCAAGACCAAAGAGAGCTGTCCAAAGACACTAGAGACAAAATTGTACACCTCCACATGGCTGGAAAGGGCTATGGGGAAATTGCCAAGCAGCTTGGTGAAAAAAGGTCCACTGTTGGAGCAATCATTAGAAAATGGAAGAAGCTAAACATGACTGTCAGTCTCCCTCGGACTGGGGCTCCATGCAAGATCTCACCTCGTGGGGTCTCAATGATCCTAAGAAAGGTGAGAAATCAGCCCAGAACTACACGGGAGGAGCTGGTCAATGACCTGAAAAGAGCTGGGACCACCGTTTCCAGGGTTACTGTTGGTAATACACTAAGACGTCATGGTTTGAAATCATGCATGGCACGGAAGGTTCCCCTGCTTAAACCAGCACATGTCAAGGCCCGTCTTAAGTTTGCCAATGACCATTTGGATGATCCAGAGGAGTCGTGGGAGAAAGTCATGTGGTCAGATGAGACCAAAATAGAATTTTTTGGTCAAAATTCCACTAAACGTGTTTGGAGGAAGAAGAATGATGAGTACCATCCCAAGAAACACCATCCCTACTGTGAAGCATGGGGGTGGTAGCATCATGCTTTGGGGGTGTTTTTCTGCACATGGGACAGGGCAACTGCACTGTATTAAGGAGAGGATGACCGGGGCCATGTATTGCGAGATTTTGGGGAACAACCTCCTTCCCTCAGTTAGAGCTTTGAAGATGGGTCGAGGCTGGGTCTTCCAACATGACAATGACCCGAAGCACACAGCCAGGATAACCAAGGAGTGGCTCTGTAAGAAGCATATCAAGGTTCTGGCGTGGCCTAGCCAGTCTCCAGACCTAAACCCAATAGAGAATCTTTGGAGGGAGCTCAAACTCCGTGTTTCTCAGCGACAGCCCAGAAACCTGACTGATCTAGAGAAGATCTGTGTGGAGGAGTGGGCCAAAATCCCTCCTGCAGTGTGTGCAAACCTGGTGAAAAACTACAGGAAACGTTTGACCTCTGTAATTGCAAACAAAGGCTACTGTACCAAATATTAACATCTCAGGTGTTCAAATACTTATTTGCAGCTGTATCATACAAATAAATAGGTAAAAATTCATACATTGTGATTTCTGGATTTTTTTTTTTAGATTATGTCTCTCACAGTGGACATGCACCTATGATGACAATTTCAGACCCCTCCATGATTTCTAAGTGGGAGAACTTGCAAAATAGCAGGGTGTTCAAATACTTATTTTAATAAAAATGTATTACAAGTTTTTTTTTATTGTTTGATAACATGGACAAACGGTGCACAATCTAATTACGTATGTGCTAATTTGCATAAATACCACAACAGGTCTAAACATTGGGTATAGCCAAGTGAAAATGTCTTGTTGACACATAACAGTAACATACTTAATGTTAAGGTCTGAATGGATCCCATTTAGGCTACCCATGAACATTAATACATAGAGGCAGGAAGAAGTACTTTAGAAAGCAGCATTTATTAATTATTATTGCAGAGATGGGGTTTGGGGCTGCTGGGTCCGTGGGACTGTTTCTGGGGATTCACTTTTTATTTTGCATTCTCCTTACCATTGTCTCCTGTTCTTCCCTCAGACTCGTCCCCCAGAAACAGTCCCACGGACCCATCCCCAAACCCCATCTCTTAAAAATGAATAAAGGCTGGTTTCTAAAGTACTTCTTCCTGCCTCTATGTATTAATGCTCATGGTTAGCCTAAATGGGTTCCATTCAGACCTTAACATTTAAGTATTTTACTGTTATGTGTCAACAAGATTCAACAAGACATTTTCACCTGGCTATACCCAATGTTAAGATCTGTTGTGGTATTTATGCAAATTAGCACATACGTAATTAGATTATGCACTGTTTGTCCATGTTAACAAACAATTTCAAAAAACTTGTAATACATTTATTTGTTTGTCTTGATGTAAGTAATCAACTCAGTAATTTTCATGGTGATATCTAAAGGTTAAAAATTTTACCCTATTTACGTAAGAAAAAGAATGAATAGGCGTATGAATAGGCTATATTTGGGTCTTTTTCTAAACTTTCCCCTGATGGGATTCTTCTGGGCTTTTTTTTCCTTACTCAGGACATATTGAGGATACAAAGTGAGTTGAGTTTGCTTCTGTTGCAATTTGTTCTAGGTTGACCCCCATTTTGGCTTAAAATGACTGGACTAATATATGGTTCCACAGGTCGTGGTTGCTGACACATTTGATGAGATTGTGAATGATCCAGAAAAGGATGTGTTGGTTGAATTTTACGCTCCCTGGTGTGGCCATTGCAAGAGCCTGGAGCCCAAGTACAAGGAGCTTGGAGAAAAGGTTTTTTTAACACAATTTATATACATTATAAATCATTTTTATCAGGCAGACACTACCATTCAAAAGTTTGGGTCGGTAAGATTGTTTTATGTTTTTGAAAGATGTCTAATAAGGGCCGCTGGGACGATATCATTGTGTTTATTCTAATCGCGCTCTGAAGTTTTGTCGTCTGTCACTTTAAATACTCTCGCTCTTTAAAGCAAGATGGATTCTGATTGACTGTCAATGTTTTTATTGTTCATCAGCTGGAAAAAATTGTTCTGTAAGTGATTCCAATGATATCGTTATAGCTGTGGTGTGAACTCTGCTATTCTTTTATATTTAGAAAGAATTTTAGAATGTTTATTGATATTTTTATAGTTATTGTTCTTGGTGTGAATGGGCCTTTATGCTTCACCATGGTGGCATTTATATTATCAAAAATACAATAAAAACAGTAATGTTGTGAAATATTATTACAATAACTATTATTATTATTATCATCAGCATCATTACTTCAGTCTTCAGTGTCACATGATCCTTCAAAAATCTTTCTAATATGCTGATTTGATACTCAAAGAAGCATTTTGTGTTATCAATGTTGAAAACAACTGTGCTGCTTAATATTTTCATGGAAAACTTTTTTTTTTTTTTAGGATTCTTTGATAAATTGAAAGTTAAAAAAAGAGCATTCATTTGAAAGATTCATGATTCAGATTTGAAATCTTGTAACTTTAAATGTCTTAACACTACTCAATTTCATGCATTCAGCCTTGCTGAATGAAAGTATGAATTTCTTTACAAAAAAAAAAATCATACTGACCACAATCCTTTGAACTGTAGTACTTCAAGAAATAAAGCCACCGTGGACCTCATGCTCATTTGGATTTTGTGTGTGTGTCTTAGCTCTCTGGGGACCCCAACATTGTCATTGCTAAAATGGACGCCACAGCTAATGATGTGCCCACAAATTATGATGTCCAAGGGTAACATTCTGTGTCTCTCTTTATGTCTCTGATCTATTTATAGTCCATTACAACAGACATTCAGTGATATTCAGCCTTTTTTTTTCTTGATTCATCACCTATTTTGTCTAAACTGCAGATTTCCAACCATTTACTTTGTGCCCTCTGGACAAAAAGACCAGCCACTGCGATATGAGGTGAATATAATCATGCACACACAGATTATTACAAGACAATTTGACTACAATGTTGCTTAAGAAGTTTTGTCCTGCAGGGTGGTCGTGAGGTTAGTGACTTCATCACCTACCTGAAGAAAGAGGCCACACATCCGCTCATCTTAGATGAATCAAGGGATGAACTGTAAACAGACATAAAGATGCTGAATTTCTCAGGTGGAGAAATGCACAGACCCACACTGAACTTCAGCCAGATATGTCACACGCAGCTATTCATCACATCCATTGGGATCATCAAAGCACATGATTCAATTCCTCACTTGTAAAATGTTAGTCAATACACAACTGGACACATAAGGAATGTAATTTACAATAATTATAGTTAAAGGGTTGTTCACCCAAAAATGAAAATTCTGTCATCTTTTACTCACCATCATGCCGTTTTAAACCCATAAGACTTTGGTTCATCTTCGAAACTTAAATGAAGATATTTTAAATTAAATCTGATTGATTTCTCTCCCTCCATTGACAGCTACGCAACTACCACTTTGACTCTTCAATGAGTTCATAAAGAGATTGTAAAACTAATCCATATGAATTGAGAAGTTTAATTAAACAATTTCTGAAGAGACACGATTGCTTTATATGTTGAACAGAATTAATGTAGGCTTTAATTCGCATATAAACAATCAACGCACACATCAGTTGTGGTAAACCAAAGCTCATGCATGTTCGCTTGACATTCGAGAACCAATGAGGTTCATTATTGTGTTACACAGAACGTTTGAGCTTCCGCAAGAACCAATGAGGTTTGTTATTGCATGTCAAGCAGATTCGATTGAGCTTCTGTTTATGTTCACTGATCAATGTTATATGTGAATAAAAATCTAAATTCAATCTGTTCATCATATAAAATGACCATGTCTCTTCAGAAAACTTGAACTAAACCGCTCAATTCATATGGATTCGTTTTACGATCTCTTTATGAACTTTTTGAAGCATCAAAGTGGTAGTTGTGTAGACTGTCAATGGAGGGACAGAAATCGCTCAGATTTTATAAAAAAAATAAAAAAATCTTAATTTGTGTTCCGAAGATGAACGAAAGTCATACGGGTTCGGAACAACATGAGGGAGAGTAAATGATGACAGAATTTTCATTTTTGGGAAACTAACCCTTTAAAATGCTGTATTTACATCTGTTATTTTACAATCTGCTGCCAAGTTGCCCTAGTTTTCTTTTATTCTGTCTATTATAACAAAATGCACTGCATATGTGAAATATGCTCATTTCCTGTCTCTTTATTTAAAGAGAGACTGTTTATAGGTCACTTATCACATACATGTTACTGTAGCATCCTAAAGTGTTCCGTTGAACACTTAAGAGCATTCACTGCTCACTGCTCGCTTGTTTAGTTTACAAAATGTGTTGGTACTTTAGTTACACAATCTCTTCATAATCCATTCAGATATTACTATAAAACTTTGTTTCAAGTCTATTGGATGTTAGAAATTTTGTAAGCAGTTGACGACTGTGAAATAACTGTCTGAAAAGGGTTGGGGTGCCTGTACTACCTACTCATATCTGTCTTATCAAATGAAAGTTCTGTAAGGGCTCATTTTGGATCGCATCCTCTACCCACACGTGAGGACATGAGATGTTAACAACTGTTCCCAGGCTTTTAGAAGTTTGACATTTATTTCTTGAATTGTTTATGTAATCACAAAGGGGATTGTTTTGTGTTTGCAGACACAATAAAGAAATGGACAGACTTTACCATGTGTATTGTAGCATATTTTTGTTATATTTTATAGTAGGCCTACTGTTCTAAAGGTTACACAGCAAGATTCGCTTTTTGTTTCATTTTATGATCCAGACCGTTTTATATAAAATGTAATTTTAACTATTTAAAAATGTAAAATAATTTTAGCATAAATATTGTCTTGTTAAATATATTTTCTTTTGTAAATCAATAGAAGGTAACAACTATATTAAAAGTAAAATCTAATTTATTAGTTTATTTTTCAGTACATTAATTTATTTTTAATGTTACCTTATAATAGTTGGAGGTTAAATCACCTCCAGCTTGGTTAACCATTTAATAGTGTTTACTGTAATATTTTTTTGCGTTTTCTCCCATCAAAATGACATTTTTTTTTAGTGTAGAGTAGACGTCATAGCATACATTTTGAAATATACTCCTTCGATTTTTTTTCCTAAAAACTATTTTAGATATCATAAAATAGTATAATTATTTAGCTAAATGTAGATTTTCATTTAAAACTTAAATTGTTTTTTTAATGTGCAAGTTTCAATTTTTAGCTAGGAATTATTCATCTTGACTGTTCTCATAGGATTCTTTCGAGAACTTTTCAGTTCTGCTCCTGTCTAGACCCGCCTACAAGCATTGGGGAACTCTCTCTTTGATTGGTAGAGATAGGTGTATGCCAAACGCGTCTCGTTTGCTTATTGGTCCACTGTGTGGCTGAATCCCGAGCCACGCCTCGTGCATCCTCTCCTCTTACCGTTGTGTGCGTTGTCCGGTACCGGTGAACTAAACCACGCCGCAAACATGATGGGCAGACCGGTTCTCGTGCTTAGTAAGTGCTTCCCCCCATTATTCCCTCTGTAAATGTGCAGTTGTAGCTTTAGTATGACCCGTCACTGGACTCGGTAACAGTTCAAATAAGAGTTTTATTCACGTGGCAGTGCTAGAATGCTAAGCTAACTAGTGTGGCACGGGGGCCTCGCGTGTCTGACAAGCTCATGTCAGTGTTCAGATTAGTCATTGTGTTAGCCTCGTAGCTAACGTTGCTTATTAATACTAATGTAATTTAAGACATTGCACAACAAGTTACACAGTCAAAATTCAAACAAACGCTGCTCAATTCGCAGTTATTTGCTAAATTTACCCGGCAGTAGGTTCTGTCTAACGGACGTTTCAAAGTAATGAATAAGCTAGCAGCAGGCTAACGGCGCAGTGTGTGTGCTGACCAGAGCTGCACCCACTTCATGTTTTGAATGATATTGCAAGCATTATTGATATTTTCTCAGTTAGCATGGGTCAGGTATTGTTTTTGTGTTCGAAAAGAGATTTTAGATGTTAGAGAAGGAGTGTGTGCTTTTTATTTGTTCTTATTGGAAAAAAAAAAAAGATTAAGAAGCTGAGTTAATGCAGACTGACTCTGTTTCTGTTCATAACAGGTCAGAACACCAAGAGGGAATCTGGACGGAAGGTCCAGATAGGAAACATCACTGCGGCAAAAGTGGGTCTTTTATTTGTATTTTTTTGCAACAACTTGCTGACGTCAAATTGAACAAAACCGCTAACCTGCTGCTTCATCTTCCCTTTTCAGACCATAGCTGATGTCATCAGGACATGTCTGGGACCAAGGGCTATGATGAAGGTGTGTTTCTGATGTTCAGTTCACATTTATATTTTGGTGCATTGTGAGATGTGAGACCTGATATTGCTCTAATTGCTCTATGTTTGAGGAAATGTTTTGTTCTCTGTGTGCAGATGCTGCTGGATCCCATGGGTGGTATTGTCATGACCAATGATGGCAATGCCATTCTGAGAGAGGTGATCACTCCATGAGCTCTAATTTGTCAACTAAGATGCATGTTTTGTGTTTAATAAATATTAACCTAATGTTCTCTCTGTGGCATTTAGATCCAGGTCCAGCACCCTGCTGCCAAGTCCATGATTGAGATTAGCCGCACACAAGATGAGGAGGTTGGAGATGGGACCACCTCTGTAATTATTCTGGGTGAGGGTCATCTGTGTTCTCACTGATGTGTGTCCATACAGACAGAGTCTGTGTAACCATGTACAAATACAGAAAGAATTAGGTTTTGGTTTTAATGTTTACTTGAATAATAACTTTTCTAATTTAGTAATATTAAAACAATTTATTATTGGATTATTATTATTATTATATAATCTAATTATTATATAAATAATGTAGAAAATAGTTAACATAAATTGTTAATTTTTAAAATCATTTGACATGCTCAAATCCTAACGTAACATTCTGTGTACAGCGGGTGAGATGCTGGCTGTGGCTGAGCAGTTTCTGGAACAGCAGATGCATCCTACCGTGGTGATCAGTGCATACAGACAGGCTCTGGATGACATGTTGAACATACTCAAAGACATCAGGTAATCACACACAACTAGTTTAATTGTCTCAATCATTAAGCAGCCAAGTTTATCAGTGGATTGGTATGGTGGATGATTGGCTGTGGTAGGATGAGATGTTCTGGAGTCTGATAGTTTCTCTACAACCTCCTCTCTCTCACAGCACCCCAGTAGATGTGAATAATCGTGACGTGATGTTGAAGATAATAAACTCCGCCATCAATACCAAAGCGCTCAGTCGCTGGTCCATCTTGGCCTGTAACATCGCTCTGGATGCTGTCCGTACTGTTGAGCTAGAGGAAAACGGACGCAAGGAGATCGACATTAAGAAATATGCCAAAGTCGAGAAGGTAGGACATAGCTGAGAGGATTTTCCATTTTTCCTGTTGTTTACTTCTCTTATTTTAAAGCCTACATGAAATTAAAATGCATCATAAGCCCCGTTTCCACCAAAATGACCCGGAACAATTTGTCCCAGGAACTTTTTTTTTCTCCCAGACCTGTTGCTTTCTGCATTTCCACCGCGGTCTAAAGTACTGCGAAGATTAGGCAAATCAAGTCCAGTGATGTAGGACTGCATGCACTGTAACAGATTTTTAAAAACTGGTGGTTGAAATGAAATGTTGCGTGGAGTCGACCAATCAAAATGCAGCATGAACTCAACCAATCAGCATGTTCAGCGCCCAAGTCCCACCCCCAAAAGTTCCTGAACTTTGAAAAAGAACTACCTTGCAAGCAGGGACTTTCTTGGGGGGAAATGTTTTACCTGGAACCTCATTTAGATCCTGGTTCCTGCGGTCGAAACACACCGAGTACCACCCCAAAGTTTCTAGTTCCTGGGGAAAGTTCGTGCGGTGGAAACGCAGCTATATACAGTAGTGGCCAAAAGAGATGTCGGGTCTAGGAAAAAAACATCTTCACTAGGGGTGTAAAGATACATTCATGTCACGATGCGATACTGAACTCCCAATACTATCGCAGTATTTTAAGCAAGAATAAAGATGAGAGTTTTTTTTAATTATTACTTTATTGTTAAAATTATATTATTTTATTATTATTATCAGGTCCCACAAATATTCTCCCATTGCATTATTGTACTTTATATTCAACATTATATATAGTAGTTTAATGTAGTAATGTCACTAAAACTCCGTACACTCATTTTTTTCACTCGCGCTTTCAATGCAGGCATTGGTTGGATCTCTTATACAGACAAGCCGCACACACACAGACTCTCCTACTGTTAATGCACTATACATATAAGAATAAACCACCTAAAACGCTTTGAATAATTATGCTACTAAAACGAATTGTGATATGGTGATTTCAATCATGTTTGCGCTTTCACTTTGAGTGACGTTCCGGCAGCCCCTGTGCTTCAAATGATCAATGCAATTAATCACAGTTCTAACGCAAGAAAGCGTGTCAAAATGACTATTCCCAAACTGTAAACTGTTAGTTCCTCCATGAATGGTAATTCTGCGTTTACTCACTCTTGTTGTTTTCGCACATCACGCAAGCATTTGAACATCCATGTTTACTAAATCTGTTCATCATATAAACCCATCATGTCTCTTCAAAAGACTTGGATTTGGATAAGGGGTGTAACAATACATCGATATGGATCAATGCATCGTATCGTTAGACATTTCATCGATGCCACACGTAAAATATCGATATAAGGTTGTATACTTTTTGACACTCTCCACATCCTTACGTAACGTCCCGTCTAAGAATCTCCGCCAAAGCATGGATTTTCATTTACTCACCATACTGTCTGCTGGTGTGTCTTTGTAAAGTTTATCTCCTCATCTGAGATAGACTCCTGACAAGATTGACTGAAGGTTGTCACAAAAGCAGGTATTGTCCACTGTCAAGGCATCGCAAGTTCATGTTTTACAGCAGAAACCGACAAGCACCCTTGTTGTTTGTAAACAACATAAATCAGTGTTAGCGAATCAGTGCGCAGTATTCAGGTCAGGTGACAAGGCTGCTAGTCACTTCGAAAAGACGGGCCAGCTGACAGGAGTTTCGTCAAAGCTGAAAAAGTGATCGAGGATGGATCATTTCAATGAACTTGATGAACCTGTGAAATCTTCTTCGGGCGTAAAAGGAAAATAAAAGCTGAAACTTTTCTCTTGCTAAAGCAGCACGTTACAGTGGTGAGGGGAAAAACTCCCTGTATTGCGTGTAATCACAACAATAAAGTTATTCAGGCGTCGATGTCAGCGGAGGAGATTAACGTTACGAAGATTAACCGAGTGTTTTATTAAATAGCAATTACTTGGTTTTGTTTAACTCTGAAACATGAAATGTGGAGTTATCTGCTTTTGCCAAAAAATTACTGTTGGAGTTATCTGCTTTTGCTAAAAAACTAACTTTTAATATATATATAGTAGAGATGCACCGATTACAATTTTCTAGGCCGATTCCGATTTTTCATTGAGTTTGACCTGCCGATACCGATTTTAGCCGATTCCGATTTAATTTTTTTCTAACCACTTTACAGCACACACAAATATTTATTTTCGATCTTTTCTTTAACCCTTTCACACATAAGTTTAAAATATTCTAACTGACACCCCCACCCCCCAGAGTGAGTTTTTTCAAGGCGAACGTTCCCTTTAATGTTTCCATGGCGACGCGTCACGCGATACACCGCAGCCACAATAATATTGTATGACAGATGTGTCGCTTTTATTTCGCTTTTCCTTTTTTATTCAAAATATTCACAAACTTGCTTACCATGTCATCAACTAGCCTATCTGATATTCCGATTCTCAAATACGTGTAAGTGAGTGTGTTTGGTCGATTAAAAACCTTTATAAATAATCTTGATCTATAATATGAGATGGGTGCCGCAATGTTGTCCCGTCAGTCGGATTTACAGCACGTGAATTCATCAGTTTCTCCCGAAATAAATGCAAGAAAGTGGCCGGTGAACTGAGAAGAATAGAGTAAACTTTATAGTTACTTCCACTATGTTTGTCTGATATGAATAAAACATGTCGGCAAATTATATTTGAATAGATTGTTATTGCTGCTTCCACAGACATCAGTGTGTATTTTACAAACTCCAAATGTATTGTTTTACTCGTGCTTATGTGTATTTAAATATATGAAGCCTAAAATAAACATTATGAGGTTGAAAACACTGCTTAGTTGTGATATATGACAGCGCTGAACGCGTCCGACTCTGGCTCAGCGCCAGCCAACGCGCGAAAGAACAGCTTGAATCTGGCAGTTATGCGACGTTATGCAAAAATCCCATATATGAGACCGTACCGCTCAAAAGGTTAATCATGCGGCGCCCGAGTGCATTTGACCGGCATAAAATCGGCATATGTCAGACTGACCGGCCGGTCGCCGGTCATGGCCGATCACGTGAAAATCGGCCAATTCCGGTCACCAGCCGATCAATCGGTGCATCTCTAATATATAGGCCTATATATAAAAAAATTACTTAGAACTTTAATTTAAGTAACCTGTAACCTTTTTTTATTATTATTACTTAATAAAAACAACCCAGCTGCAGTTTGATTGATAGTTCTTTGTTTTTGCAAATTAACCCTTGTACGCCGAAGGGTACGCGTGCTACTCATAGCCTACGACGTAGCTACGGCGTGAGTTCGACGCAGAAGTATAAATAGGCCTTGAGAATCGATACTGTATTTTGATGGTTTAATTGTACTTGTAGGGTCATTAAAAACAAATGCCACCAGAAAATTCTAGAAAATTCTTTGTCATCTTTAATCAAAATATAATCACTTGCTCTTCACCTGATCAACTCTTTTGTGATGACTCTTAAGTTGCAGAAGTTCAATGATGTTAACCAATTGTCAGATCTAGCCAAAAAAACAATAGATGATCCAATTCCCAATGGATAAAATTAAGCCTATTTTATAATGGTTTACAAATTTGCAATTTACCTTGACTTTAAACTGACCGGTTTAAGTGTTATGTGGTGTCTGTTTACCTAAATGCACTTTTTTGTGTGTGTTTATAGGTGCCTGGTGGCTTCATTGAGGACTCATGTGTGCTGAAGGGGGTAATGGTAAACAAGGATGTAACTCATCCCCGTATGCGAAGACTGATTAAGAACCCCAGAATTGTTCTGCTGGACTGCTCTCTGGAGTACAAGAAGGGTGAGAGTCAGGTGAGGTTTTGTCTAAATCCATAAATCCATAAATCCCTTATTGAATATATTTACATATTTAGTAAAAGCTTAACCTTTCCCCCCTCAGACTGATATTGAGATTACTCGTGAGGAAGACTTTTCCCGCATCCTGCAGATGGAGGAAGAGTACATCCAGCAGATCTGTGAAGACATCATTCGTCTCAAACCTGACCTGATCTTCACTGAGAAGGGCATCTCTGGTACATATGAGCTCTCATGCAGTCATGTGGTGGTCTGTTCAGATCACATGTGGGGTAAATTAATTTCTTTGTCATTTCTCTAGATCTGGCTCAGCACTATCTGGTCAAAGCAAACATCACTGCGATCCGTCGTGTCAGAAAGACGGACAACAACCGCATTGCAAGGTGCAGAAATATCTGCTTTTGACAATATATTAAAATTTTTCTTCTGTAGTTTATTACATAAATGGTTGTTTATTTAGCCAAACTTGCATGCAAAAAGTTAACAGTTTTCTTTGTTCTAAGGTTTCCATGTTATGTATGTATGTATGTATGTATGTATGTATGATCAGAAACTACTGGAAAAGTTATGAATGTATTGGTCAAAAAGTGACTCTACCTCTGCTTGTCTTTCTCAGAGCATGTGGTGCTCGTATTGCCAGCAGAACGGACGAGCTCCGTGAAGAGGATGTGGGTACGGGAGCTGGCCTGTTTGAAGTGAAGAAGATCGGCGATGAGTATTTCACCTTTGTGACCGAGTGTAAAGACCCCAAAGCCTGCACCATTCTGCTCAGAGGAGCCAGCAAGGAGATCTTAGCGGTGAGAGATGACAGGAAGAGGGTACTAAAGAGTCTGGGGCCATTGTTAAAGATTCATGACAGTGCAACGCTCAGAGGAAGATTAATGAGAGTGCATTTTAATCATTATAAAGAGTCTAACAAAGGTCTCTATAGTCAGAGCAGCCCTCAGGAAGAGGTGCTTAGATATTTCAACAGGCCATTTGTTGAATATTTGATCAGCTCAGCTAGAGTTCTCTGGTACCAGGGGATTTTGCACAGGTTAATTGACTTGTCACCATTTGACTGATGATCTTTCTCTGCTTTCTCAGGAAGTGGAGCGAAACCTACAGGATGCCATGCAGGTCTGTCGTAACGTCCTGTTGGACCCAAATCTGTTGCCAGGCGGTGGAGCAGTGGAGATGGATGTGTCCCGTCGGCTGATGGAGCGTTCGCGAGCGCTGACTGGTGTGGAGCAGTGGCCATACCGTGCTGTGGCTCATGCCCTGGAGGTCATCCCACGCACACTCATCCAGAACTGTGGAGCATCAGCAATACGTGTGCTCACTTCCCTTAGGGTACGTTGATTCAAAAAGCGCATTTAGATTCTTCTATTTTTCTCTCAGCACGTTACTGCCTCTCCTGAGTCACTGACACTCAATTGCTGTTTAAGTGCTCTCTGTTTCGGACTCTTTTCCAGGCCAAGCACACTCAGGAGGGCAACACCTCATGGGGTGTCAATGGAGAGACAGGAACTATTGCTGATATGGAGCAGCTGGGTATCTGCGAACCACTGGCAGTTAAAGCCCAGACCTACAAAACTGCAGTGGAGGTAAAGACAATTAATTAAATTAAAAAATATATATATATTTTTTTGTGCAGGTTTTAAATAGCCTTAACTTTGATTTTAAAAACTCTACAGATACCTTGATTTAAACTCAGAGGAAGGTTTTCTTATAGGACTGTTAACAAATTTTCTCTTTTTCTTTTGATTTAGACTGCCATCCTGTTACTGCGCATTGATGACATTGTTTCTGGTCACAAGAAGAAGGGAGATAACCAGATGGGTGGAGCACCGATGGAGGGCCAGGAGTAGAATGAACGGGTGATACAGAGGATGAAGGAACCAGAGTACAGAAAGGACAGTAACGCAGCAAATGAAGAGCATATATACACAAGCATTTATCTGTGCAAAGCACCATTCTCCAACACAATGTTCTCATCAGAAAGCCATTTGCACTGTTGCGTCATTAGGCCAGAAGCTCTTCTCACCTCGGTTTTTTTTTTTTTTTTTGGCAAAAGAAACAACTCTGGATTGGTTTAGGATGTTTGTGCTAGTATCTCTGTGCTTCACTTTGCCTGTATTGTTACTTTGTATTTCCTACCGGTGATAAATTTCAAAATCTAAACATGTTGTTTTGAATTTTTTTTGCTTTGTGCTGAAACCCCTACAAATTGTATATAAATTAAGCTATTTATAACACCTTGGTAGTTAACCATGATTCAATGGGTAATTTAAAAAAAAAATCAAGACAGCTGCAACCTTTGCAAACAAAACAGTATTATAGGATTTATTTGACAATTTTTAAATTGAATACAATTTTTTTTTTTACATGCATTAAAGTGCATGATATATTAATACAAATGCTTAATTTTTTTTTAGTACATGTAGAAATTAACGTCAACAGCTAACATGGAAGAACATTGACATACTTCCAATAGATGCTGTAAATCTTGGTCAGTGTACAGACCCTTATTGTAAAGTGTTACCAGTTGTTTCTGCATTAAATATTTAATGCAGATATTTTGTCAACAAATTTTAGACATTAACCAGACATTAATAGAAACATGCTGTTTTGACAACATTTAAGGATCTTTTCTGTTATCAATCACACAGCATTTACAACATGTTAGCGACTGTGGCTGTAAAATAATGTACAATAAAAAACAACATTGAAATAGTACAGCTGAATAGTTTACACTCTATTTTGATGGTCCACTAGACATTCTACTAACTACAAGTAACCAACTTGAACTATGAACCTTAACGTAACAGTCTACTAATACTCTTAGTTAGTTGACATGAAGTTGAAAAGTTATTTATAGTTAGTAGAATGTTTAAAGTGGACCATCGAGTGTAACTGGTGCATAAATTAGTTCATTCTGAATCATAACCCTTAAAATATGAACTAGTTTTTACTGTCATTTTGATGCACTGATAAAGAAACGGACAACACTTTAGTCCAATGAAAGTGTTCAGATTCACTTAACTTCAAATCATCCAGAAGGGAAAAGCACCCATAAGTGCCATGAAGATCAGTTATTCTGCAAGTCTGGTTGCATGTTAAGTATTTGTCACTGTATGGAACTCAGACCTAATCTGTCATCATCACCACAAGTATTGAATCTGTCTGCAGTGCTTGCCTAGAGACAAAATACATTCAAATTTACTATCAGTCATGGGTTGCAATTCAGCATTCACACCAAACGACAGCATGCCACAGATTTATGATCATGAGAGATGGATGAGGACGTCACCCCTGGGCTCGCTCTCCTGTCTCTGGGTCCACTTTACTGTCTAGATCTGACAGAGAAAAAGGAAAAGCATCAAAAATGATCCTTTACAAAATATGTATCAGGCATATGGTGATCACTTTACAGCATTGCCAGAGCCACGGCCTGCTTCTCTTACCCATGATCGTATTGGAGGACAGGCACCGTTGCTGGTTAAGGCTAATGTTGGAAGGTCCCAGATCGTCTGATATTGTGTGACTTGAACCAGTTGGTGGATACATATCTGTGTCCATGGCTGTTCAGATAGAGGGGGAACAATAGCTTTAATAATAATTTAATACCATGCATGCATAACAATAACAGTGTGCTTTTTGGCTGCTGTAGAATCACACTTTAAAGATCCACTAAAAATCACATTTGGGACCAGTTAAAAGTCTTAACAGAACAGAATTCTGTGCAATTCTTTTTGTGTAACAGCACATTAGGCTGTTAGTTCTGAGAAAGGGGGACATTTTATCAAGAAATGCAATAAAATTGGACAATAAAGAGGTATCTACACTGAATGTATTTAAAGATTAGAAACTGCACTCGTTGCTACATTCACGCTGACCTGAGAACTCTTCGTGCAGATGGGAAGCAGACTGTGGGGGTCTAGAGAAGGTCTTGACTTCGACGGCTCGGTTGATCCCGCAGTTTGAAACGGAGGGTCCTGCCTGAGCCGGGGGTTCACATGTTGTCCAATGGCCTCCAGTGGGCACGAGCGTGCTCCTGCTGTCTGTGCATTGTGGTTGATAAAACAATTAGTACATAACTTAATTGGCAACTTCCGACAGGCAAGCTGGCACAATGAACAGATAATATTACTCATAATTCAACAAAACAAAAAATGCACCCAAGGCCGGGTCAAAACTATCGTCGAGGGTAAAAGCATGACGTCTGTTACGATAAATGTCTCGCATATGCCAAACCACAACTTTTCTCTTCAAAAGCACATTTTTAATTATATATTTTTTTCGCCAGGTTATTATTTATACGTTATGGGTTTTAATTGTTTGTATGAATTAATTAATTAATAGTTGATAAATCAAGTTCTGTCATCGGTCTTCTTACCACTGCACACGTTTCTCTTCAGCTTTCTAAACGGGCAGTTCTCCCTCATGCGAAACAGACAAGCGCTGTGTTTCCTTCGGCCTTGAGATGACATTCTGACTCAGACTTATACAGTGTGATATGAATATTAAAGTGCTGGTGATCTGCCGTCAACTTTCTATATACTCGAGCTGTCAAATGACAACAGGTTACAGTAGGAAATACTTTTTGCCCTCCGACAAAAATTGTACTAGGACTTGTTGAACAGGTTAGAGACGACCACCGTCACAAGCACTGAACTGCGTTTTTGTATTAAATTTATTAACAAAAAGTCACTCGCAGAAATGATAGATTGATTCGTAAAAAAAAAAAAAATTTGTTAACAGGATGGAATTAATTCCAGCATAATACATTCATTTACTCTAAACAGGCTTCTTATATCCTTGCAGCTTTGATTTAATTACAAGTATTTATACAAGCTGTGATTACTAAAGTTATACCTTTCTATACATTTATTTATTTTTTACAAATCTGCTAAAAATGTATGTCTACACTTTGCACAAAGTAAACATCACATTGCCCTTATATCAGTAAAGAGAGATTAAGGAGTGGCTGTGGAAAAATACAAGTTTGGGCAGGCCACTAACTTCATACACCACACAATATTTTAGACTTGAATAAGCAAACAATGCCTAACCAAATGTAAAAAAAAAAAAAAATACATGCTTGTGGAATAAATATTTTGAATTTTGCTTTCTTCTTGTTGACATTCACATCTTAAAATAGATGAGTTTCAACCATGGAGCTTTCGATTGGTGAAGAAGCTTATTCTACATTTGCTTTGTTCATGTTTGGCTGTACTAAAGGTAGTTCATTTTAATTTGCAGTTTAGTGTTTAAGGTTTCATTACACAACTTCTATTTATAAGTTAGTTCTAGAAAAAAAAAGCATTCCCCCCTTCGCTCCACCCCTCCTCTCTCTTTCTCCTTTGACTTGAGTTCTGGCAACTTTGACCCACCTGGTCACTCAGGAAAGCAAAGAACAGGAGTGGAAAATTAAATCACAGTTGGATTAAACATTCTCAGACACAAATGTCCAATTTAAATTGGCTCTAAGCCTAAAGAGATCTAGTCTTTCATTTGGCAGTAGCAGAGGTGTGGCTTGTTTAGCCCCAGAACCTCTGTTTGGTTTGGGGAACAGATGTCTCTGGGATGTCTGGGGCGAAGATGGAGCCTGCGGATTCGGAGAGGAAGATGAAGTAGAGGTTGGCCACCAGCATAGCCAACATGGGCAGAAACGAGAACCCAAAGCCGACACCTCTGAAACTGCTGCCACATGACGCTGCGACCCAGTACAGCAACCTGTGATAGGCACAAGACACACATTCACACTTAAAAATATAATAAAAAACAATGTTAATACACATTGAATACCTGGGATTAAAAAAATCTAACTGAAACCTATAAATAAACTAAGATTGAAAAAAAAAAAAAAAAGTGAATTAGTTTTTGCCAATCACTACTAGATATGAGAAATGTCTGAGCAAGTGTTTGCGGCCTTTTCTAAATCAGAGATTCGGCCCTGTACGTTTAAAATTGGATTCTGTACCTGCCAAAGGCAAAGACGATAGTGAGAAGAGGAATTAGTTTCAGCAGATCCTGTTTCAGGTAAGCAGCCATGACAGCCAGTTGGAGGAAGTAAAGGAGGAAGAGGGAGATGGAATCCTCCACATAGCGCTGGTGAACTGCCACCTGCTTAACTTCTCTCTCCCCCTCAAACCGTGGCTTCAAGGAGTGATACCACAGACGAGACACACCTAGTACCAACATACCTAAGAACAACAGTTTCAAAACAGCTCTGAATAAACGAACGAATTAATGAATGAATGAACACAAAGATACACTGTATCTATCAATGTCGCGTCATTTCAATAGTCACAACAGCCTCATACTTACCAAGGACAATAGGTATGACTGCAAAAACAGAACAGCGCAGTGTGTAGACCAGCCTTAGGGGGGCACTGTCGAGCAGAGGGGCATCAAAGGGCAGGAAGACGTACCCACCCCACACCAACAAGGGGAAGATCAAAGCTGAAGTGAACATGGACACACCCAGTTTAAGAGCATCACGATTAGATCCACCAAAGTTACCTGGGAGTAAAAAAAAAAGAAAGAAAAAAAGAAGAGACCTTACAAAAGAATAGTTGCAGTTCAGTCAGAGCTGTGTGGATCACAATATTGGTCCTTTCTGCGGTTTTGCAGGTACGGTCACATTAACAAAATGTTGGCAGAATTTCACTGACAAAAATAATAATAAATGTAAAGTGAACAATTATATTGGTTATCCCCCCCCCCTTTTTTTTTTTACATTTCATTCAACACTCAAAATAACAAATTAAAAGGTTCTAAAATGGGGTTTTCGCAGCTATAGAAGAACCATTTCTGGTTCCATAAAGAGCCTTTCATTGAACAGTTCTTAAAATAACCATTTTCTTCTTAGTGTGATGAACATTTTAATAATCTAAAGAAACTTTTTTTCCACTATAAAGAACCTTTTGTGCAACAGAAAGTTTCCATGGATGTTTACGGTTCACATGGAACAATCAATGCTAATAAAGAACCTTTATTTTTAAGAATGAATAATATTCAAGGTATAGTTTTACCAGTTCATGCATTCCCGGGAATTGAACCTATGACCTTGCCGTTGCTAGCGCCATGTTGGTGATTTATGATTTAATGATTTAACTTACAGCAACGTGATTTGGTTGTGACGGGCCAGTCTTTGTAATAGCCTTCTATTGGTGTTCCATGTGTCTCATGTGTCCCGAGGAAGACGCTTCTCTCTTCTTCAGCATCTCTCCAGCGGTCTACAGCCTCCTGTTGGCTGGTGGAGCGCAGGATGGTGATGCTGGGGCTGAAGACTCTGGCTGCGTTCTCTGGCATCATGTTCATCTCCACCTCTATCTCTGAACAGGTGCTTTTCACTCCGTTTCTCAACTCAAAGTCAGAAATGCTCTCTTTCCCCATCTCCATTTCTCTCCATTCCTCACCTGTCTTCCTCTTCTCTCCCATCCCAAACTCCTCCCTTTCGCTCTCAGTCCGGCTCACTCCACCCCGGACCGAGATACAATCTGATCTCACGCTTACGCTCTCTCCATCCTGGACTGGCAGAATCTGTGGTCCGGGTTTATTCTCAGGCCACTGTAGGGTGCTGGGTTCCATATTTGCAGACTTGATCATTTCCTCTTCCTCTTCCTCCTCCTCATTGTTATTCACATTCTTTGTTAGCTTGTCCACATCTGCTACCCATTCAGGTATTTCGGGCACCGCTAGTCCAGGAGGGCCCGTGTCCATTGTCCCTGGCTCTGAATACAGAAATTCTGACAGTGAAATAAATGGAGAAGCTGGAAACAGCCTGTCTGAGTAATTTTGTAAGATATTTAAATTTTTTGAAAGGTCATCTTCTACAGGAACCAATATGTAATGAATTATTGGAAGTATAAATTATGAAATGTATTCATACTACAAAGAACAACAATAACTTAACCAATCAGCTAGTCGTTAAGTGTGTCCACGGTATACCTTAGCTCATGATGCTTTTCAGAAACGTGGCCCTGATAAATACTAGTTTAACCTGGACCTGTATGAATTTATTTCTTCTGCTTAACCCAAAAGAAGATATTTTGAAGAATATTGGTAACCAAACAGGTGATGGGGCCCCATTGGCATCCATAGTATGTTTTTTCCCCCCATACTATAGAAGTCAACGGGGGCCCCATCACCTGTTTGGTTACCAATATTCTTCAAAATATCTTATTTTGGGTTAAGCAGAAGAAATAAATTCAAACAGGTTTGGAATAGATTGACAGTGAGTAAATTATTTGGGTGAACAATCCCTTTAAGCTACTTCCCAGAATAAAATGCATTTTTGGCCTGTCTTAATTGTTTTGTCTCAAGATGCACAACAGTAAAGTTTTTTCTAAAACTATAGGCGATCAAAGTCGTAAAAGGAAGTGGAGTTACTTAATCTATGAAGACAGTGGAATATTTATTTAGCAGGAAATTAGGCCCTGCGACATTTTAGCCATAATAATTAGTGTCACTGCTTGTATTTAGCCCGACTAGTTCGCAGACGAAAAACAGAGAAGCGTTGCGAGGCCTCAAAACAACATGGACACATGATCGCATAAACAGAGCGAGTTCAGAAGAACCACATAATAACTCTAAACGACAACACTTATTCTCAGGCTGTTATTGTCTATACGACACATATGATCTTCATAGTGTCCAAAAAGCCTTATTTTAATAACGAGATGAAGAAGATTCCATAATCAGGCTAAAATGAGTTTAAATCGTACGGCATGTCACAACAGTCTAAACATTAAAAAGCGCTTGAGCGACAAGGCTTGTGGAGCATTTATCACGTGAAGCAAAACTTTCTAATGTGCTCACCCAAATTTCAGCGCAGGATATTTTGCTTTCAGGATTGTTTTTCCTCTATTGAAATGAAACTCCCGAAGAGGAAGTTCAGGTGTGTCCAGGTGAAGTTTGTTAAAGGGACAGACTCTTAAAGGGGACGTTTGTCAGTCAGGTTCTTAAAGTGTAATCGGTGTTGTTGCACTTTGAGCCTCTTTTCTTTACACATGCATAAACTCATAAATACATATATATATGTGTGTGTGTGTGTGTGTGTGTGTGTACACATTTATCAGCAGCTTCACTTAATTTTAGAGTTTATGTATGTGTACTGAAAAGAGGCTCATAGTGCAAAAACACCGATGACACTTTAAGAACCTGACTGACAAACGTCCCCTTTAAGAGCCTATCCCTTTATCAAACTTTAACAAAAATAGATATATTCCCACATACATTTCCTACTAAAACCAGTTTAAGGTTGCTTGTTTGTCTTTGCAAGTTTAAGCTGGTCTCCTGGCTGAAAAGTGCCCCCAAACCCCTCTAAAACTTTCAAAACGGACCAGCCTTAATCAGCTCTGTCAGGTTGGGAGGCTATAACAACCTTAAAGTGGTTTAAGCCAGTTTGTTTTCTTTTTTCAAAAATATATATTTAGTGTTTTTGTAAGACTACATTAATTCAAAAGAGTATTTCCTTTAAAGTCCCTGTAAAAGCAATTCAAAAATAATAATAATAATAATAAAATAATCTAAACGCATTATCAATGTTAGAAATGTATTGCTAAAACAAACATATTACAAAGACAGTTTTTCTGAAACTTTTGAAGATTTTTTGGGCGGGGCTAAAACGGGGTTCGATGACGCACTGAAACCCCTGAGCTCCTGGACACGCCCCTACTTGATGACGCACTGAGGCTGCCCCCTCCTATCAGTTTGCACTCAATCGCGAGTTACAGTCAGTATTATTTACTACAGCCTACAGTTTGCTAGCTAGCTATGCCTTCGTCACGGAAATGCGTATTACCTGGATGCAATCACTTACAAAACAGATCGGTGTCCTTATTTAAATTTCCGAACAACGATCATATCAACAAGAGGTGGATTAATTTTGTGAAGAGCCACCTTGATGGAGAGCTGAGGATCACCACCCACACCCGCCTCTGTAGTGATCATTTTACACAGGATAGTTTTATAAACTTTCGTCAGAGACAACTGGAATTCACTGATAATCCGCTGTTACTGTTAGTGAATAGGGCCGAGCCGACTATATCCCGTCGCGCCGACAACTGGTGCCATCATCGGCGGTGAGTGCCCGCGAGTCAACTTTCCCGCGAGTGGGCGTGGTTTCAGCGTAGCCAGCGGACACGCCCCCAGCGTTTGAGAGCAGAGACCACTGCTAATTTTTTCACTATTTTGATAGCTTATTTTACTTGGCTGCTTTTTTTTATCATTCAAATTTGGCTGGGTGGCTAATAACACATTTTTCTGTGGTGTGACAAACTCAGAACACACACTTAATTTTGACTTTACAGGGACTTTAAAGTCCATCTAGACTAGAGAATCAAATATGGAAGGTGATGGAGACTTTTAGGCTGATCATTTATTTAAAAATAAATTTAACAGGTCAGTCTTTAGGTAGGCTACTACTATCATAACATCACAGCTTTGTCGCAGTAGTCAGTGTGTTTGTTTTCCTCTACAAGCTAAAGAACATGTCACAACAATGCTATACAATCCCAAAGACATTGGTAATCTTTTGGCAAGTGTCGAGAACATACATTTAAATACAAATTATGATACTTGAAAAACAAATGAGGCTGAACAATATAGCACAAGATTGATTCAGTTCTGCACCGTTACAACGTTGCAATGAGAACATAATGTCAGTGAAAGCCATGACTGTAAATAGCACAACATGCTTGATGAAGTAGCACTCCTCTCGCTACATTACATGTCTCATTACCTTTCCCTCTACAATAGGCCTGATTCATTTTGCACCACAGTACACTGTTCTGAGCTCAAAGAGCCCCTGTGGGATGTGACGCTGTAAAATGGAGCCGTCACTGCTTTCCTGAGGTTGAGTGAAAGCACATCTGTACATGGTGGCATGAGAAGATGAAGACAGATGACTTTGAGATGTTTTCTTGCTGCACACTCCCTCCAGTGAAAGCTGCTGTCAGCATGTGTGTGCCAGCTGTTAGCATAATGCTAATGAAGGGGTTAAGGCTGTTTGCATGCTGTTCTGGAGGTTCATCTGATGTCTTTCTCAACAGGAGAAAATGTTTTTGGACCAAAAAGAGTCAGCGTGAAGGGATGAGTGTCCCCTGCCATCTGATCAGGCCTTTGCATTGGAACTAGAGTTTATGAATAATGGCTAGAAGAATTACATGAATCAGTCGATAATTGCAAAAACCCTTCTCATGCACCAGGGTTGTGCAAAATTCAGAACTGAAGAATGAAGAATGGCTCCCTTTCAATTCCTGACTGAGAATTTGATTTGATTTGGCAACACCCCACAAGAGTTTAATCAGAATTTGAATTGGAATAACAGTATTTACTGAATTGTAATTTTAGAAAAATTCAACAGAAATACATTCTGGAAAATGAAGTGTTCTTCCACCTCACCCACAAAAGTAACATTTTTAAATATGATGAAATGTACACTGCCCGGCCAAATAAAAAGATGCTGTTTGGATTTAAATAAGGCAAACGCTTAAGAGTCTATGATTGGATAATTATTGCAGTGATTATTATGTTTCTAGCATGTTATATGTTTGGCAACAGCTCTTCTAACCCTAATTAATGGAGTGTGTAGCTTTTCCTTTCTTAAACAACCATGTAGGAAGAGACATCATGGCCATATTCCAGGATTACAATGTAAAGATTCATCAGGCTCAAATTGCAGAGGTGGACAAAGTACACAACTTCCTTACTTGAGTGAAAGTACAGATACTACCGGTCAAATATTACTCCGTTACAAGTAAAAGTAAAGACCACTCTGAAGAAGTACTTATTTTTAAAAGTATCAAAAGTAAAAAGTAAATGTCAATGCATTGTTTTATTATTGTTGCATTGTTGTATGTAATACTTACAGTACCTTATACCTCTGAATCTATGCCTGCCTACCTACCCTCATATCAATATCAAATTTATTTCTAGAACACAGTTTCAGTAGTGGGATTGAATGTGAGATTGAATAAGTGCACTCTGTAACGTCCATAATGGTTTCGGACACCCAAATGGCTGTTCCCTCAAATAGTGCCCTATTTTAAGTTTTTTGGCTTTTAGTATGAATATGTTAGCCTTACTGTTATCTATAAGCTAGTGTGCTCCCAAACAATGACAAAATTTGCATTTTGAAGACCAAACCCAACAATGAAAATGAAAATCAGGTTGATGTCAGAATCCAACATCAGACTGACGTTAATCTTCAACGTTGGACAGACGTTGTATTGTGGTTGGAAATTAAAGTCGGGTTGACATCAGAACCCGACTGATGTTGGTTTCTGACGTCATTTTCAACCCGACGTCGGGTTCTGCCGTCAACCCGACTTTCATTTCCAACCAAAATCCAACGTCTGTCCGACCAAAATCATCCCCTGACTAACGTTACTACTTTCTACTCAAGGACCTTGACAGAAATGTAGTGGAGTAAAAAGTACGATATTTGTCTTTCAAATGTAGTTAAGTTAAAGTAAAAAGTTTCCAGAAAAAATAATACTCAAGTAAAGTACAGACACTCAAAAAGTGTACTTAAGTACAGTACTCAAGTAAATGTACTTTGTTACTGTCCACCTCTGTCAAATTGTGAAAGAATGGTTGGGATGGAGCATGAAGAATCATTTTTCACACATCTGAGACCAGACTCCAGACTTTAAATTCACTGAAAGTCAGCAAATGTGCATTGTCAATACAAGACCTTGACCAAAAACTGATGCACCTCTTGATGACTTTTGGTCAAGATCTTGCATTGACAATGCAAGGGTCGAGCACTTTGAAAAAGTCCAAACGGCGACTTTTTTTGGCCAGGCAGTGTATAAACTAAAAACAAATTTCTATAGGTGACATTTAAAATCTATCAATACGTAAGGTCTATAAACCTTAGAATTTCAAGGTTTTTAAAACTTTTCAGCAGCTGAATTGGATTTTAAAAGTATGAATAAACATCCCTGTCATACACACGTTTCATTTTCATTTTAATGTTGTTTTATGTATTAAGACACTCACTAGGTGAGATGTAAACATATCTTTTTTTTTTATTTGGAAACAAATATAAAAGCACATTAAAATGCAAAAGCCACTTGTAAACTACATGGCACATTTTCAGTTTCAATAAAGTCACCAGCATCTCTCTGCATTTTAAAGGCTCAAATATATTGTACACGCCACTCAGCTAAGACACAATGTGCATCGTGAGAACAGCAGGTCGGTGTCATGGAGAAATAACACCGCTGCAATACTGACTCGAAAGCAATAGCTAAGTTGCACCTAAATGGCAATATTGACCTCCTCTGCACGCAAGACACATATCGCACCTGTTTATTTCAGCTTCGTTTCTATTGAACATGTAAGTCAAGCAAATCACAGGTGAACCAGACTTTGAGAAGGAAAAATAACACTGCGCTGATAGCCCGGGCAGAACGGCAAACAAACGTTTGATAGAACAGTCCATTTCAACATCAGCAAATACTGAAGAACAACAGATAGGAAATCCGACTCCTCCTATTAAGAACACTGTAGAGAGAGGCGGGGAAAGGACCTGGCAAATCAAACATTCAATTTGCCCACAGAGGTTGGTAGGTCAGTACATTGATTGACATTTAGCTGAATAACAGCAGAGCCAGTTTCTCTGGCTGTTCTGTAAACACACGGATTTATAAGGCGCAAAGCTCAAAAGTCCCAAACCGAAGAGCTCAGAGAATGTAATCATCCTGGAACCAATGCACTGTGCTTTTATGATAAGTGTGGAATGAGTCATTGAGAAATGGATTAACCTACTTTTTCATTTTCCAATTTCGGAATTGTTAATTTGTCTTTCTTTGACAAAAAGAAAATAATTAACCGTATTGTTTGTCTGTAATAAAGCTATTCGCCTGGTTTCCAACATAAAAGATTCATCGCTAAGACTTTTCAGCCATGCTGAACGTGACATCAGTGGTGGAAGCTATGAGTTGAAAAAACCCTGTCAGAACGCATGAGACATGAAAGTGGGTTTAAGTGCAGTTTTCAAATGGAAAATCCAGACCCACAAGTACACAAAACCACCATCACGGAACAACAACACTTGAGGGATACAGTCGGCTCTGAGGTGGAGGAGGTGTGGTGGTGGTTGTGTGTGTCGGCGTGTGTGTGTGTGTGTGTGAGTGTGTGCGTGTGAGGTAATCATCGCATGTCTCCTAGCCCGAAATCTGGCTAGCAGCTCAGGCAATGCGGTAGTCAAACGTGTCTTTTTCCATATAGTCTGTCCATGTGGAACTCGGCATGCTACTGTACGGATCCAGAAGGATTCGGAAGCAGCGCACGATCAGCAGCCCAAGAAAGATGAAGAGGAGGAGGACAAAGACGAAGGCAGCCTTCTGTTCCAGCGTGAGGAAAGGGATGGGCTGGGTGGCCCCAGACGCAGACAGCGTGCTGCTGTGGAGATGCTCGGCCATCCTCTCCAGTTCCTCGGCACGGGTCAGGGGCACGCGGCCATTTTCGCCACATTCGTGATCAACAGGTTCCTGTTTAGAGCCATTCTGGAAACACACAAGATGATTAGGAAAAATCGCTCCGTTAACAACAAGAAAACCCATTTTTAAACATGTCAACAATATTGCGTTAGTTTTTACATTCGCTCAGTTTAAAGACCTAACAACATTTTTTGAGAAATCACGACAACAATTTCACAGCCAGCGCAGGCCTCCCGTTTAAAAGCATATACAACCACTATGTTATATAAGATTACTATGTGCATGTTTTAAAAGCATTAAATCCTCCCGCTCACATAACTAATGCACATCAGTGAAACGATTCAGCCTTGAGTGAATTAGCTCTCTCATCTTAAGGTGATCGAATCTGTTTCTGACTGTGTTTTTGTCATGCCCCGATTCATTCTCGGTTTCTGTGGTAGTCGCTGACCCTTTAATGGTTCACTTCTTTGATGCTCACGATCAGCCCTGGCACTCCCTGTAAAGCCTGGCTCAATTTCCCCAAACGTGAAGGTTTCTCTTGAACAGTCGCACGCATCATATGGCAATGTGTTGTTCAAAATCCAACCGCATGAGCATTGGGTACTTGTGGTTTGGATTCCAGAAACAAAGTGCCCGACACTAACACGTCTCCATTTACGATTTTATTTATCAGATTTCCATGTAAACATCCAATCGATCCCTCCTTAAAATGGGCTAAATTGCATTCTCACCGCTCTGACAGTTGAACCGGTGACGTCTGTACACACACACACAGGGCTGTGGATGTAATGGAAGCCTTAGTTTCTCACCTGTTGTTACTGAAGAGGATTCATCAGTGGGAGGGTGATGGAGACCCGAAATAAGCAGGGAGAGAGACGTCTTCCATCACGTCTGTCCGCCCAGAGACAGAAGGTTGTCACAACTTTTTCAACCAAGCTCGTCGATTTGTTCAGCAATCAAAATAAAATCCGTGGCTCTCCGCTTCCATTCCTCTCCTCTGTGGTCCAACTCCCTCTTTCCCTCGCCAAGATGAGCATGTAGTGGTGTCACATCACCCATAGCAACCAGTTGCCATAGCAATCCCTCCAAGTGTGTTCAGTAAAGCTGAGCTGGTGAGAGACAAGTGTGATCCAGCCAAAGCGCAGTGTAAATGTGTGTTTCTGAGAAGGCGGAGGATTTAATACAGACCGACTGATGTGTGATAACAACAGCGGCTAAAAATAGTGGCCACTTTTAACTTTGCAGGATTAACAAATTTTAATACGGTCTTTACTACAAGCTGCTTGCGAATGTCAGCCAATCAGCTTAAATGGGGAATGTCGTGCTTTCAGACATGCTGCTGTCATTTGATATGTCTGTGTGTATATACACAGTCTCCATATCTTCAGCACTGTCTGTAGAAGCACAGTCTGTACGAGTTCTATTAACTGGATATGTTAAAACATTACTGATAGATCAGTTGACTGACTGATTTATTTATTATGTGATTGATGGCCGTGGAGAAATAACTGTGAAGTGTGGATAATATCCAGCCCTGAATGGTGCAGGGAGGCTTCTCCATCATAGTGAATCAGGATTTTAAAAACACACAATGTTTTGGATGCATGTGAGATGGACAAATAATCTTAAATAATAGGCAGTGTTTGTGAAGGAATATAGTGTGTAAACCACTAGAGGAGGATAGGGTAGGACTAGTATTGGTGTTGTTATTATGAAGATAATAATATAATAATTCATATGCATTTCTTTGACTATGACTCTGCCAAATATATAAGTATGCATTATTTACAATCTGTAAAGGCATCAGAGGACCATAATGTGAATGCTATCAATGAAAATGATACAGATGATTCTGATGATGAACATCATAATACACACACAGTTTGATCACTGTGACAATTATGGGGGGAGGGGGATCAATATGTGATTTGTAATTTGGCAATATTAGTTAATCATATTGGAAAGTCTATTTATTATGAATAACTATAGTTAACTGTAATAGATCTATGCACAAAATGCATTCAATGACGACATTTTTAAATTTAAATTAAATATTTTCTCACTTAGACACAAACACCACCAAAACTTTATGTACTATACAGGCCAATTTGTTTACACTCTCTTTTCAAAACTGTTAAACTTAAAGGGGTCTTAAAGTTATTATGATTCTTTATGGTCTAAATGAAAAGTTTGTAATACACTTTAATTAAAAATTCTCATTAGTATTGTAAGAAAACATTCATTTTACCTGGTCAAAAACAGCTCTGTTTTCAGCACGCCGTTTAAGTGCATGTGTCTTTAAATGATAATGAGCTTTGCCCAGCCCGCCCCTCTGTTCTGTGCGTACACAGTTTGTAATAACACAATAACCATAACGCGTTGTTCATTATAAACTTGGGATTATGAATTATATTGAAAACGTTGTACATAGAAAACATGCCGTAATGTACCCTGAGTGTAAACCTTAGCCGCATTCATCGTGAAGCGTGCAAGCGATTTGCAAAGATTAATATAAAGGTTAATAAAACGTTACACTCACTTCTTCTTCTGGAGGTGCAGCAGGAACACGAATAGTTGGTACCGATCCTTTTTTCAGGAGCAGCTTCTTAGCAAAACCAGCTTTATACTGACCCTCGTTTGTAAAGCAGTCTGGTGTGTGAAATGATTCGCGCAAACATGAAAGCATTGACGTTGATCGTGGGGAATATTCCCTTCGAAAACAAAACTCAGCCACTGCGTCTTCAGCGGTTCGGATTTAGGAACATCAAAATGACTGCTGTGTTCCTTATTACACCCAAGAACAGAACACCACAATCGCTTAGACGTCATTCTGCTCCAGCGTATCAACAATGGCGGACTATGATGACAGCTCGCTCAGGGCGGGTCTGTGTTGAAACGCTGCTGTCAATTAACAATCGTGACGTCACACGGTCCGACGGCTCGATTTGAGACAGGGGAAAACATACAAGGAGATTAAAAAAAGACCACTGGATGGATTTTTATCATTATATGATGGTTGTGTACAGGCACTGCCAACACACATTTCAGTACAATCAACTTGTAGAAGTGCATGTACCATTATATGACCCCTTTAAGTTCAAAACCTAGCACAACACAAAAATGAATAAGAGAAAAAGAAAAAAAAAAGAGAGAGACATTTGCAACATTTCTACAGTAATACTATATTGAAATTTATTCTGAATCTAAAAAATGAAATACTATCAAACCAATTAGATGTAACTGAACACCTACACAAGTGTCAGTGTAGTCTTTCAATTTCATCACCAACCATTCAAAAGGGGAAACACTTAGGAATAATTTTGTACTGTTGTAAACATGGACCATGTTACATACTGCAGTGAATAAAGCAGTAGTGAGTGTCATTCTTGATTTGTAAAGATTTATATATTTATTTTTTTACAAAGAAAACATTGTATAATGCAGCCTGTTGTTAGTGTTTTTTTAGGTTGTTGTTTTATGAGTGACAGTGTATTTGTTGGGTGAAAACCTTAGCTAGTGTTATGAGTTGATTTGAGACATGTATGAAGTGTTTTGTTAGTTTTAGAATTGCTTACACACAATTTCTAAAATAATGGTTAATTTTTTCAAAATTCTACAGACAAAATCACTAAACACGCTCACAACATGCAAAACGTCACACATCTCTTGCAAAAGCAAACACTAACTATTTTAACTCGAAAAATTGTTTTTGTGTCACACAAACATCAAATGATTAGCCATAAACACACCAAAATACACACGGATATGAAAAATGTAAAACATTACTATATCGTGTTTTTTGTATGAGAAATGCAGTCGAGTGTACAGGAGTTTGTCATAGTGCTCACACATAGGCCTACAAATACACCATAGCCCACATACACTGTACGCATGCACAATTGATGAACTTTACAATTCTTGAACTGAACTGAATCAACACTGAACTGACTTGAGGTGTATAATGACAATATTGGCTTGCTAAAGCTGCTTTACAGCAGAATTTGAATATGTTACTATTGCGAAGCTGCTTTGAAACAGTCTGTACGTTAGGCCTATAAAGCGCTATAGTAATAAAGGTGACTTGACATGACATGCATTTTCAGTATTTGCAAAATAAACAGAAATGCAAGATTGAAAAATGTATTTTTTGTGATTAAATTAGGACTATTTACACTAAACAGAAATCCAAGAGGGTAAAAATCATTTATTTATTTCTGAAAACATTGAGTTTTGATTTCTAAGTGATCGATTTATGCTAATCAGGTGTAGGTAATCGGGAAATGATCGTGGCATTTACAGTAGTGTTTTCAAAATGAAACACAAGAACTGTTCGTTTTTAAGGATGTGTCTAATGTAGATAACAATGTTTAGCGCTTTGCAGAAAGTTTGTTTTACAATTGCAAACTGAGTGTAGAGCAGAATGTGCTTGCAGTTTTGCAGATTTGGTGTCGAGATTAGACTGTAGGCTAGGCCTACATGGTTTCACCGGGCCTCCAGTAGGCTACCACTTTTAGTTTATAAGCAATTTAAAAAACTGTAGTGCATTATGAATGAGAAATTAACAGCTAAGCCAAGTTGAAAGTTGGTTAACGTTAGGAGAACTGTATGAAGAATAAAAAAAAAAATGACCTGAGTTGAGAATATTGAGAAATTTGTCCTGGCGACTGTAATAACACAAATGAACTTTGTGTAGCCCAATAATAAACTGTAATAGCCTACCTGAGATTCGCGTCTTCAAATCATATCTTATTTTACATGTTTAGACATAAACTTCAGTCAGAGAATTTCCAGTCAAAGAATGGCCATCTCAAAGCTCGCCTCGGTCTATTCTCGTCTAAATATGTTGAAATAGCGCCACCTACCAGATGTCCGTTGTAGTCCACTGCACCTGAACTCGGAACATCTGGTTTCCTCCTAAGGACACAGAGAACATCTAAACAATATATAGCCTATATGTTTGGCTGTGAACGTCAACGTAGTATTGATGTACGTAAATTAATTTGAACCATCTTCTACCTTAATGTTTATGAATCAATCTGTAAGATTCATTCAAGCTGGTAACATATGGTATAGAAACTGGTATTAAACTCACCAGAGGTCTGATACAACCAGATTAATGTGTCATATCCAAAAATAAGAAGCTTTATAATGAAGTTTGGAGAACATTACATGACTTTACCATTTCTGACCGCTGGGTGGCAGCAGGGAACCGCCTTTGGGTTCTTTTCTCCTCATTGTTTTATAAAAAAAAAAAAGTAGATCTGTAGATGGCGCCCTCTATCTCTGGATTACTTTTGTGCCTGACAAAATGAAAACAACTACATGAAAACAAACCTTTAAAACAGACTCAGATTTTATGTGAAGCATATAGTTTATATCACAAAAACAATGCAATATATTGTAGTAGGCTGTATTTATTTAATTAACCAAGGTTGCTCTTAACTAGGTTTTTGACTTTATGGTAACAACAAACACAAAATAACCATTCAGTTAAGGGTGAGAAAGGGGTCTACTACTACTACTAAGACTAAGACTTAAACAAGTAAGCACTAATCAACATCCTCTCATCCACCCAGTTAAAAACAAAATAAAACCAGTAAGCTTTCAATCTTTGCTCTCTCTCTCTCAAGCTCCTTTGTTTTAAATTATGAACACAGCGAGACGCTACTGCTGTACATCCTCAGCAGAAATATTGCAGTAATGAAACATTTGACTGATTCATTCCCATTTATACTAATATGAATGCAAATGGCGGAAAAGCGTGGGTAGCTCACAGATATTTGATCATATATTCCAAAGATTAATGATCTTATCGATCGTTATTATTCAGCTGAGAGTGCTGAATTAATGAGGTGTGAGGCATTCAATGTGGAATGCTAAAATGAAAACAGAAGAGAGGAACATTTAACACCATAATGTGTTGCATTTAATGACCTATATTTATCGTTTTTATTGCTGTAATGCACACAATATTTTTGTGGTTGCTTGTTCTTGTTCTCCATATCTCTTTGTCTTTTTAGCCACAACCACAGCCAAACGTCCATGTGTGACACGCCTGCAGTGACCTTTGACGGATTTCCTCTCAAAAGGGTGATGAAAGACAAAATAATTGCTTCTTTTCCAAATGTTTTAAGCTCAAATCTCTCTGATGCTTGATACTCGTGTGCATTGCAATCAACTGTCCTAAACACATCCCCCTCACCATCAAAGCGTTGGATAAATGATGTGTTTATAGAGGAGAACTCAAATGCTGAACAAAAGTGTGCAAGCCACTTTGAAATATTTTAGCTTCATTTCATCAGAGTAAAATCTTTTGAAAGAGGAAAGCGAGAAAGAAAGTGGCAGTCGGAGAAACGTGGAAATCATCTCCATGCTCTTGCACTGACTGCAATGACCCTCAGGCCATTTTTTCTGGCCTCCGTTTTGAGACAAGTGATTTAATTTAAAAAAAAAAAAAGAGAGAGGAAAGAAACGATACTTGTGGAAGATTGTGGTTCTGAGTCATTAACTGTGGGGAGGTGCACTGGTTAAGGCGACTAATTGAATGTCAGCATGAGCCATTGAGAAAGAGCTCAGGTGCAGTGTCAGCAAAACCAGATAGGCGGGTGAGGGCAAATACAGAGGGTTTAATCTTATTACAGGACTAGTTTGGCCAAAAATAATTTACTCACCCTCATGACATTCCTAACTTTATTTCTTACGTGTTACACAAAAGAATGTGCTTTGAAGAAGGAACTCTTTTTACGCATGCAATAAAAGTCAATGGGGTCCAAGTGCAGGTTTGTAAAAACATGAAGGTGAGTTAATGATGACAGAATGTTAATTTTTGGGGGGTGAACTATCCCTTTAAGTGTCTCAGTTCTTCTACATGTGTGCATGTTTGTGGCTGCCAGTTCACCAAACTCTCTTTATGTTGGATCAAGCGCAGCTTCAACTGCAAGAACAATGTTTACAAGAGGTGTGAACTATTGCTCCCTCACACACCACATTATCTCACTCTGTCTGGACCTTCTTCCTCATTCACTGGAAATCCAGCCTGCATTGTCCACAGATACGGAAAGGGAGTCTCAGAGCAGTATCTTCTCTGCTTTATGTCTTCCCTGCGTTATGTTTTTTGGCGCTCTTCCACCATTACACACGCACAGCAGGAAGAGAACTCTTCTCCAGATGCTCCCCATCTCTCACTGAAAGTCGCAATTCATATTCAAGAATACACAACCAGATTGTTCCATTTTTAGCCTGTTAGAATTTCAAACTAATTGGGCGCAAAAGCAAAAGCACCCTAGAAAGTCTCCTGCTGCTTCTGGAATACTTCAGTCTGTGGAGTCCAGGCACCTGGTTGTTTTTCAAAGCCTCCTCAACAGGGCCCGCCTCTGGGACCCCCGCACTGCAGACCACCTCTAAAAGCCTGTGATAGGAACATTCAATCTGTCTGCTCTCGTTTCATCAGATCACTCTTTTTTTATTTCCATCCCCCTCCTCCAGTCTGAGCTTTAATGGGAACGAGGAGAGAGGCAAACAGTGATTACAGGTATCAGGGGTTTAACGCCGGATCTGGGGTATGAGATAGGACCCTGCGAGAACCAACAACAACTTGGCACAGAGGCCATTAATCACTGATTGTTTGGAATCTGAACTAATACTGTTCTTTTTTCAATTCAATTTATCTTTCTAAGCACTTTTTAAATACATCTCAATCAATACATAGGGAAGAGTGGTGCTCAAGATGTGCTCAAATCATCTCAAACTGGTTTCTTGAACATGCCAATGAGATCACTATACTCGAATGGCGCAAGTGGCGCAAATTACCCAACTCTCCCAAATAATTAAAATTCTGTATTATTAAACTCAGAAAATCACCGGCATCTTGTGACAGAACAGATGTCCCGTGACAGCTGGTGATGTACGTGTGTCCTGCAGAAGTTATTTAGATGGTCTGGTGCTTTGACGGATGCCAGTCTATGGCAAGCTAGGAGTGTGTGTGTTAGATGGGATGGTGGTCGTGTTTTGTAGGTTAATTAGGAGTGGGTAGAGAGATGAAGAATGTGTATATACGCGTGTGTGGGCTGAGTTTATGTGGCTAATTAGGCTGGGAATCATTCAAGCTTCTGAGGGACAGATGTAGGGTGTATATGGTGAGCAGGTTGGGGCAAGTAGGCAGGGAAAGCTGCCAATTTAGTGTGAGATGGTCAGGGAGAATATATTTATATGTGTCAGTGTGACAGGCAGTGGCAGGTGTGTTACTGTGTCTCTTTGTAAAAGTGCTGAGTAAAAGCACCAGGGCACCAGAGAAAACTGGTTGAAACCAGTCCGGACTGTAATGGGGGGTGTGCCATGGATGTCTGGCATACTGAACATGCCGGACATAGCGCATAAATCTCCACTGACCTAACACTTACTGTACTGCTCGGGACTTCCCCATTCAGCACACGTGTAGGATCACAATATTAGTTAGAACATCTCATAGACATGATGGTTTTTATATGGGGGATGGTATTTGCTGAATCCTAACCCTTAAAATAATTAAGCTGATATTTATTTTCATGTTGTGGTTCATAACTGATGACTAATATTACAATTGCTATTTTGAAATATAAACAAATTAAAAACGCTAAAATCACTTGTGAATTCAGGCATCAAAACAATGGACAGTATGAAAAATGCAGTATACATTTTATATGGTATTTAAAGGGTTAGTTTTATTATCATATAAACATTGATCAGCAAACATAAACAGAAGCTCAACCAAACGTGCTTTTCACACGAGAACAAACCTCTTGTGGAAGTCACAAGAATGAGCCTCACTGGTTTACCAAAACGGAAAGCTCTCAGATTTCATCAAAAAGATCTTCATTTGTGTTTCGAAGATGAGTAATTAAAGACATCATTTTTATTTTTGGGTGAACTAACCCTTTAAATGATTTGTGTTTTTAAGGTTATTTTTCTGAACTGCATTTCCCATTACTCATTGCCTGGACTCATCGTGTGCTGATTGCTTCCACCTGTGTATTATCTTGTTTATGTTCTCCTATAAGCCCCATGAGTTCAGTCATTCTTTGCAAAGTCTTGCTGCATGTAAATGTTACACTGCATTTTGGGAAACTATCTCTGGTTTCCTAGCCTGTCTCCTTGAATTACCCTGTCTGCCTGTGCCTTGGACCCTTTATTATTATCTGGATTGATTACCTTGTGGTTTTGACCTTATGCATGTTATATGGATTACGATTATGGATTACATTCAATAAAGCTTGTGTTCGGATCTCCTAGTCACGTCTCTGAGCAGGACATGGAACAGTGATATAGCCAGATTTAAAACTGTGATATTTACAGTTCATCCATACCTTTTCAGAAATGTTCCTGCAATTGTTGGTTCTGTCAAATAGATTTACAGTTAGGAGCTTTAAAAACTTTAATATCAACAACACATTTTCCTCTGCTGTTAAATGAGCAGGCAATGGATCGCTCTATTGGCTTATGATTGTTAATAGAAATGTTCAAGGATCAGTAAAGAATTCAGGAAAATGCTCTACTTGGCTACATTATGTGCAACTCTTCTAGTCATTCAATCCTGGAATCCTTTAGTTCTGGTTGAGAACCAACTGGCTTTCAGAGACAGACTCAGAATCCCTGAGCATGACTGCGGGTTATGTTATAGAGTTTCCTCAGCCATGTTTGTTATGTAAGTCTATGGACAGAGGACACATTGGGACAATATTACCATGACAACAGGAAGAGAATATGCTGTAGTGCTCCATCTTTTGGGGGCATCAGTCATGAGGTTATTTACTCTGTCACATGCATATGTAATTTATGTTCATCAGGAATGAACCTGAAGAGGTGACGACTCTTTTGACTCGAATTATTAAAATATAAATGAGGCAAACAGCCAGCAGTGAACACCATATTGTAACTGCAAATCTGAAGAGCCATTTACACATCAAGGACACAGTCCACTGGCTGTCTGTCTCCTAGTACACTTATGGAGCCATGTGGTTCTTTTTAGTTTATGGTTTGTATAAATGTATCCAAATGCTGTGTGGTTTGTGGTGCTGTAGCATGTAAAAGTCTCTCTGAGAGGGAAGCCAGACCGAGAATCTGCTAAAACATTCAGGAATGATACAGATGCTTACAACGTTGCATTAAAGATAAGTTTGAACACAGACTGTGTATTTTACATTTGAGCAGTGCAATTCAACAAATTATAATTGTAAATAGTTAGGATAGCAAAATAAATAGGATGATTTGATATTTATAACAACACGAGCGCGATAAGGCTTTTATACAATAGTTCAACAAATAAGATGGTAGTATTGAGTAACCAATTTTGCCAATATCTTTGCTCCGCAGACGGAAAAGTTCAAACAAAACAAAGTCAAAGCAGAACCGTGGTGCGTCTCCAAGCAACACACCGTAGTCATTCCTGAACGAATCAATGTTTTGAATTATTAGGTTGATTCAATAACTCACTCATAACTCTTGCTCCTGACTAAAATCAGTGTTGTTGAATAGGGGTGTAAAGGCCCTTGCACACTGAGTCCGAAATTATCGCATGCGTTTTTTCGCTTTCGTGATTCGGTGGCTCTGAATTGTCAAAACACGGATGTGAAAAACGCAGAAAATCGAACCTGATTCGATTTTTTTTTGACGGACGAAAGTTTCGGAGGCAGTGTACAAGCGTGATTGACATAACGTGAGGTATTTATTTTTTAACGTGCGAAAATTTCGGACGCAAATTTCGGACTCAGCGTGCAAGGGCCTTAACGGTTTAAATTGCTCACGGTTTGGTTTGTATCACGGTTTTAGGATCATGGTTTCTGTATGGTTTGGTATGTGCTGCTATGTTAAGAAAAAGGACTACTGTCAAATAAAAATCAAGAAAATAAGAACAAATAATCAAATACACACGGTGAAGTTCTTTTTCGATCTTCACTTAGGGGTAAAACGAAGTTCGAAATACGTTAGCAGCGATATACTGTTAGCGAACATCCGACGCCGCCCACACTCCTGAGAACGATGTTTAGATGAATATGTAAATATGAGCTGCGCGCTTTCCTCTCACTCGCAGACGTTTGACCTCAATGGACTGAACAGGATAAATAAACTGGAAAAGATTTCCATGTTAAAGAAGGCGGAGCCTCCGCGCACAGCCACCTATTATGTCATCGCCACGGACCAGTGGTTGTACGAAGGTGTTTACCAGCCGTAGCAAACTTTTCCAGAAAGTTTGCTTAGGCAAGCTGTTTCATACTCCCAAAACAAACTCCAAACAAACTTAGTTTCGGCCTGATTTTGTTCGAAATGACATCAAATCGTTCTTCGATTTCGCTTGAAGTAGCCTATATCAGGTCCTTTAGTAGTTTTCAGGTACAGAAATTGAATAAAGAAATCAAATGTAAAGTTACAAAAGTTATTCAGTCAAGAGCAGTGAGTGATTTCTTTGCCATTTGTTGCCAACATTAAAAACAAGGACATCATCAGGAAAATTAAGCTTCTGTCACTTTAAGATAATGTATGGATCCAGTACACTGATACTGTACACACACACGACTGTTTACGTTCATTTAAGACATATCCGACTATGTTTAGTATACTCGCCAAGACGGGCATGTGGACTTTTGTGGGAATTTTTCCGTTTAGGCACAAGAAAACTTAAAAGCAAACACAATTTAGTATTCATGTCTGAGACTAGCACGTCAGGAACTGTGATGTCAGCAACAGATTTACATACTAACAGTTGATTGGACAGCTACACTCACATTAGAGGAACTGTATCTGTTTTACGTGTTCATTTTTCCCCCCAAGGACCGTTACACCCCTATGGTTAACGAATCAGTTGATTAAATGAATCAATGACTCACTCATATTGAATATGACTTGTTACTTTACTGAACGAATCAAAGGTTTTGAACGAATTGGTTGAGTGATTCAATGCTGCTGTAGTTGCTGTATAACATATGAATTGATTACCACTTATATAGAATATAACTGAGGATGAACATTATTGTTTCTATTAAACTCAGTCTGAGGAAACACAAATATGCCTGTTTAATAACATCTGACATCATGTGGAAGACCAAACAATATATTTCCTGACTAAAATAGCAAGTTCAATTTCATAGAGTACATGCTGGAGCTATTTTTAACATTTTTCATTTACAAAAACACTATGTATCAACAAATGATACAACTCATATTCTCAGCAGAAAACAAAAACAATAAATCGGAGGAATTTTAATATCAGAACCATCCATCTCTTTGTAATAAAAGTAATGCAAATGAAGGAGTGTAGCACTGTATATTTATGCCAAACACGGCAGCAAAATCATAACCATAACTATCAGCTAAATCTTTCAAGATGATCTCACAGATACAAGAAACAGCCCCAAAAGTAAAAGAAAGCATACAGAGAAAGAGAAAGGAAGATAACAACTCTTTATAAAAGAGACATGAAGGATTCTGAGCACAACAGGAATTTACTAATTTACTTTTTCCCCTTGAATTTAGATACCAACCAGGGTCAAAAATGAAGCAAATGTTTTTTTTAAATTCCTGTTTTTATTTTTTATATTCAATATCTGATTTTTATATTCTACTTATTTGTTTTGTTCTAGGCACATATCACATAAAATATATGTTGATGTTGAGTTAATTTTATCCCAGCAAACACAGTATGTCAACGTGACGTCAGCAAGACGTTGGACTCCCAACTAATCCAACGTCAGTCAGACGTCATATTTTGGTTGAAAATGAAAGTCAGGTTGACGTCTAAACCCAACGTTTGTTTGGTGTCAAGCTCCAACGTCAGACAGATGTTGAATTTTGGTTGGAATAAGCACCGCAAAAAAAATGTGACATGCATTGCAGCACATTAAATCTGTGAAGATCTCAGCAGAGGAGGATTAAACAACTCCACAAACAGCATTACCAGCTTCACTTATTACTAACAAGATTTACTTTATTTAATTTCCGGTTTAATGAAATCAATAGTTGTATTTTAAAGTCACCATGATGGTGGTTAGCGTTTGCTTTAGTTGGACTCTTGACCCTTGACTTTTTAGTATACAATTTTCTCTGGCTGCTATAATTGTGTGTTTATAAAGCACATTTAATGTGGCAAAAAAGCCTAGAGAAAATAAGATCAGGTGATGCTGTCTGTTTATTGATGATGATATCATCATCTTGTTATTGCCTGAATCCCTGATCTTATTCAGTGTCTAATGTTTTGATTATATAGGACTTGTGTTTTTAATGTTGTTTTATATTAGAAGTCATTTAATTTTACAGCATGAGAGCAATGTTGTTTGTCAAATAATATAAAGGATTTTAAAAACATTTAGTGCATTCAACTTTTTCCTCAACATTATTACTTAGCCACCAAGAATCAGTGTACGACTCTCAACAATGGTGACAATCAATGAAATGCTTCATGCTGCAGTGCATGCTGGGTACCACCAATCAAAACTCACCCATATCTCCAGCATGCATTGTGGCAATAATAAATTATGCAGCTGGATTTTTTGTAGCTTGTTTTATGCTCAGAGTTGATCTAATTATCTGGATATTTTGTTTGATTGTCACCATTGTTGAGATTCATATGCTGTTTCTTGATGTCTGTGTGCTTATTGTATGTCAATATTAAACCGCATAAAGACTATTTAAATAGGAATCATGCATGTTCTGCGTGTCTCTGTGAATGAATGGCACAGACGCGCTGTTTCATTTACCACACACACACTGACGCCCGTTTCACACATACTCCGTTTGCAGTGCGTATGCGGTGCGTATTTTTTCCGTACCCATGTTAACAGGTTCAAGCTTTCACACTGCACGCGGTTGCAGTCCGTCGATCCGTTCCAGTTGCGGTGCGTATACAGCAGTGCAGCGATCGTTTCCGCACCGAGTCTATTTTTGCTGTGCTGCACACGCTGAATTAAAGTGACAGCGCATGTTTCATGGTCAAAATGAACACAGAATGACCTAAAAATGTAGTAATTTCACCATAAATGCGATTAATTAAATAAAATGTAGTAATCTCACCATAAATGTATTTAATTAAATACTATTTTCACTTTAAGACCGGGGTAAAGCAAGGGAAACTACAATTTACCTCAACAAGGTAAACAACATAGGCCTATTATTCATTGCATTACTTCTACTTAATAGAAGTAGAAGTAATGCAATGAATAATAGGCCTATGTTGTTTAAATTGTGTTTAAACGTGCATACGTCTCGTCTATTAAAGAGTGTATATGTGTACAAAGAGAATCGCAATGCTGAGACGTTAAGACCGCAGGGTAAATCAAGGGAAAATACATATTTCAACAAGGCAACATAATGAACAACACTCGTCTCATTCGTGGAGGTGGAAAAACAAGTTCTTTGTGACATGCAAGATTTATTGTATAAAGATTTAAATTATGCAAAAGAAAAAGTATGAGTCTGCTGTTTTTGTCAATTTTATAGTTGTAATTGAAAAATGTAGGCTATGCGATTTTAATATAATTACATGGTTAAATTTTTTACCACTTGCTTGAGCAACTTAATATATAATTATATAGAAGTATAATGCATTGAATAATACGTTGTTTAAATTGTATGTGAATACGTCTATTAAAGAGTGTATATGTGTACAAAGAGAATCGCAATGCTGACAAAAAAAACTTTTTTTAAATAAAAAGTTGCTTATAACTTCTGGATTTGAAATACAAATAGAGTATGTATTTTGTACAGCCGCGGATCAGTTACGCACTGCAAACGCAGCATATGTGAAAGCACTATTGCGCGTGCTGCTCCTGCACCGCATACGCACTGCACACGGAGTATGTGTGAAACGGGCGGCATGCATGACGCTCGCGATGTTTTCAGCCTATATAGAGCTGGTAAGTCCCGCTCCTTCCGCTAACCCCACTGGACCTCTAGGTTGAAAAATCGTCAATGCAAGTGAATGTGAGAAAATAATTATTTTCTGGTCCCGTTTGAATTGTGCCATGAATGTGAACATATGTTGTCTATGAATTTTTAATATAATCTTTCGTGTGAAGAATGCTACAATTTAGCGGGTAGAAGTTTGATATGGTTAGACTTTGTGTGAGAGCACTTTGTGGACTACAACTCTTCGCTGCTTTCGATTACATCAGACGGGAATCTGAAGAAAGAACAGCCCATTTGGTTTGAATGGCGACATTTGGGTACAAAACACACAGGCATCTCGATCTGTCTCCATAGATTATCGCAGCATTAGCACCGTGATTTGACAAGTGGAGGGAAAATGTGTTATGGGGTGACGTCACATAGGCGACATGTAGTCTTTCTCGTTATGTCTTTTCCACAACTGCTAGCCAAAGAATTATACAATATACTGTCAAACTCGTAACATGAAAAATTATATAAAAAATTCACAGACAACATATGTTTACATTCATGGCACAATTCAAACGGGACCAGAAAATAATTATTTTCTCACATTCACTTGCATTGACGATTTTTCAACCTAGAGGTCCACTTGGGGTTTTATATGGAAGCTTATTTCCGCCACAAAATAAAAAAAATTAAATGATAATTGTGACTTTTTATCTCACAATTGCGAGTTTACATCTCGCAATTCTGACTTTATTTCTCAGAATTGCGAGATACAAAGTCAGAATTGCGTGAAATAAAGTCAGAATTGCGTGTTATAAAGTCAGAATTGCGTGAAATAAAGTCAGAATTGCGTGTTATAAAGTCAGAATTGCGAGATATAAAGTCGCAATTGTGTGTTATAAAGTCAGAATTCTGACTTTTTTTCTCGCAATTGCGACTTTATATCACGCAATTCTGACTTTATAACACGCAATTGCGAGTTTATATCTCGCAATTCTGATATATTTTCTCAGAATTGTGAGATATAAACTCACAATTGTGAGATATAAAGTCCAATTCTAAGGGGATTTTTTTTTTTTTTTTTACCTCTGAATAGTTTATCTCACAATTCTGACTTTATAACACGCAATTGCGACTTTATATCATGCAATTCTGACTTTATATCTCCCAATTGCATATTATAAAGTCAGAATTGCGTTATATAAAGTCGCAATTGCGAGAAAAAAAGTCAGAATTCTGACTTTATAAGACGCAATTACGACTTTATTTCATGCAATTCTGACTTTATATCTCGCAATTCTGACTTTATAACACGCAACTGCAACTTTATTTCACGCAATTCTGACTTTATATCTTGCAATTCTGACTTTATAACACGCAATTGCGACTTTATTTCACGCAATTCTGACTTTATATCTCAAAATTCGGAGAAATAAAGTCAGAATTGCGAGATGTAAACTCGCAATTGTGAGATAAAAAGTCGCAATTATCTCTTAAAATGTTTTATTCTGTGGCGGAAACAAGCTTCCATAGTTTTACGGATGGGCGGGACTTACCAGCTCTATGAGGACATTAAAGGAGAACTCCGGTCAATTTTAACATTGAGCTCATTTTTTTGTACGTTTGAAGTGCTGTCAGTACAGAGAACAACGACAAAAATCGGTGTTGCCTACACTTGTTATCCTCGTTTTAAAATTTGCACCCTGTTGACTTCAATGGGGCAAGTTTTAAACCTGCTTTTAGCCTCTTAACATCCTTGATGTGTCATTACAAGTGCACAGGTCATGTGAGTGATTCCTTGAATTGTCGAGTTCACGCGCATAGGTTTAGTACCTATGATCACGCGCGTGAACTCGACAATCGACTACTGTGGACTTCAGGTATGTGCTCTGGCTGAATAAACATCATTTTTTATATATTTCTTTCACATCTACTGCAGTCAGATTCACCCGCGTTCACTCAGAAGGAATCACTCACATGACCTGTGCACTTGTAATGACACATCAAGGATGTTAAGAGGCTAAAAGCAGGTTTAAAACTTGCCCCATTGAAGTCAACAGGGTGCAAATTTTAAAACGAGGATAACACGGTGTAGGCAACACCGATTTTTGTCGTTGTTCTCTGTACTGACAGCACTCCAAATGTACAAAAAAATGAGCTCAATGTTAAAATTGACCGGAGTTCTCCTTTAATGCACTTCATCAACACAGCCGCTCTGAGAGTCACTTCAGCAGCACTTTAGCTTCATTTGAGAAAAACTATCCTCATATCATAAAACACAGAGAGAATGGTCTACACGGCAACCCATCAAAATAAAAGTTTGGTTTAACCTTTGAAGAAAGTTTTGCTTAAATCATTACATTTTAAATAATTGGTTATAACAATTTAATTAAACCATTAAAATGGAATTAAGAAAAAAAAGAAAGAAAAAAATAAACTTTTGGGAGATGGGAGAGCGAAGTAGTCAAGTGATAATTAACCAGGGGGGTAATCGAGCTCTCGAATTCCGTACCACCGGGGGACGCCATTGGCTAACAAGCCATCACCTGCTGTTAGCATTCCATTGACTCCCATTCATTTTGGCATCACTTTGACAGCGAATAACTTGACATCTGAGGTGTTTAAAGACTCCATTTGTCCATTGTTTATTTCTAAAGAAACACGACAGTGTATAAAAGGCTCCATTACCTTGTATCTTACGTTATGGCCCCGTAGAAGCAGTTTTTGTAAAAATAGGCTAACGATTGCGTCATAACCACGCGACTCTATGGAAATTACCGTATGGACAGGAAGAGAAGCTCGCAGTCAATCGGGGGGACGTGGAGGCATAAAGTCCGATAAAGTCAAGGGAGAAGCCCATAGAGAGTCATAAAGTTGCTCCTGCTCCTAGCTCATGGACAGCTAATACTCACGCTCTCCGTCTCTGCAAGATTCGGAAGAGAATGATTCAGATTTCTCTTGGCACAGCTACTAGAAGACTTACAACTGTCAGACAGGCTGCTCACGTCACATCCATGTCGTCAAGCTCAGTTTGAGTCTGCGTAGTACGCTCAGCCATCAGGAAGTGAGTGCTTCTAATTTGCTTCACTTTTCTCCGTTGAAACCTATGGGGTGGGGTCGCTGTGTCCAGTTTATATACTGTCTATGTAATTAACAGGCAGCCATGATGAACGCAATAACTGGAAGACGCAGTAGACCGGAAGTAGCCAATTTTTCGCGGCTACTTCCGACGTTCTATTGTGATGCGATAAAGGTCTATTAATTTATGTATTTGACAAAAATATGACACATTAGCCATATGGAGCAGATTTGAAAAATAGCCCCCGTAACAATAAAATACACCTGCATGCACTTAATTTCTGACACTGATACTAACTAATCAATATCAGAAAAGCCTCCACACTTCATAAAGGGGCAAAATAATGTTCTCATCAACAGCTAAATAGTGCCCCATATTACACAATGAACCTATGAGAACAAACACACATACAGAGACAGTCAGCAGAGTTGATTGTCGCAATGTCAGCAGTGTCTATTGTCATACACGATTCTGTATACATCCTTTCAGCTGTGTTATTGTGAAATAGACAAAAAAAAAAAAAAAAAAAAAAAGACCATGCGCTGACAAACAAACTCAAGCATCCAAATATATCACTACAAACCACCACAGCATTTTCACAAAAACCTTTCTGGGTCGAGTGACCAGCAGATGCAGATGCAGAGCAGGTTAAGGGTCATCGCTAAAATTCACGGGGGCCTGACATTTTTTTGGGTGGTCCCCTTCTCCTTCGGATCCATTGAGCAGACTACATAGCGGTTCTCCTCATGTAAAGATGAAATTCTATATATTGAACAACAAAATGTATGTGATTTTATCTACAGAAACATTTGGCAGCTCCTGACAGAGGAAATCTATTCATTCCATCTCCCAGAATACATTTCTCTAATGCTCTCTCACTCTCAGAGTGCTGACAACCAGCCAGAGAAACAGAGCCAGTGAAAGCAAGAGAGGGCTAAATAAAATGATGGAGGAAGAACCAGGAGACGAGAAAGTGTATTCTGGTGTGAATTTGATGATTCCCATGGAGGTGATATCAGGTAGTAGCGCTCTTGATGACACCTGATGAGTACTGAACTAAGAACTGTGGGTAATAACTGAGACTGTTCAGCTCCACCTGTCAGACAACCTGCAGTTAGTGTGCCCGCTGAATCCAGAGCCACTTACCTGAGTCTTTATGGATAGAAAGAGGGGAAGTGAACACCACATAGAGTAGTATGATAGAAAACCATAACTTATTGCAGAATTGACCAACACAACATAAATCCATGGATAAATAAAGTCTGGTGTGAGATGCTGAGTGTTTTTGGGAACTCCGCTGCCAAGTTATTGTGGGAAACCGAACAGGTTCTGCCTTGATTTCATTGGCTGGATGGGCATGACCAGTTGCTTTTGGACTTGAAGCAGCTTAGTCAAAATAGCAATTCTGGTAAGCTTTGATCAGTCTTTTTCAGAGACAGAAATGATATAAAGCAAAGATGTGTATCATTGTACTGGATCCAGGCATTTAGCCTTAAAGTGACAGTAGACTAAGAATTAATAAAATAAAATAATACATTTTTGTTCATTTTAAAAATACAGAAACAAAACTTAAAGGTGCTGTATATAACTTTTTCACTTTACTAAAGCATAAAAATACCATAATATGTCTGCAGATATTTATGAAACATGCTGAGTTCAACACTTCTACAGCCAGTCATTTTACTTTGAAATGTGCGTTCCGTGTTGGAATGTCTGTTTTTGTTTTGATCTGTGTGATCTCGCCCACTGCTAGTTCACTCAATAGTATTTCGACACCGCGGGATGCCAGTTGGCAGGAAACACAGCGTATTGCAGCCAGCAAACAAACTGGGTCAGAGATTGCAGATTCTTCCCAACCTAAAAAGACTCGGTATCCATCTAAAAATCTTTATAAACGAGAGCATATTAAAACGCGGATAAATCTACTCATACACTTACTCATTTAAGTCTCCTCTGCTTTTTTTGTCAATTGCACTTGTTCCTGTTGGGTGTTCTCAAACTGGCAACCCGCATGAGCGTCGAGTCTGAGGAGGAGGAGGAAGGGGAAACAACGATCTCTGATATTTTGAATTTGGACTGCAGTACCTATTTCACCCATTAGCTTTACAGTAGTAACAAATACATAATCGTCACCTTCCTAAAATAATTGCCTAAGTAATTTTTTGACAATTTTTTTTTTTTTGCATAAGTCATCTTCTCATGATGCTGGCCACCTCTGGTAAAATCGCCCACATCCTCAGTTGAACAGATCATGCAATTCTACCCCTGTAGTATAATGGCCTATGTCAAGAGTGTGACTTAGGCTGTTTTATTTTGCCTATGTCAAAAGACAATGAGACTTAGGCAATTTTACAAGCTTTTCAAGATGGCAGTTGCATCAAGAAGAGCGAAAATCTACTCGGCCTCTGTGTTTTCTGAGAAACCTGAAAAAATTATTTAGGCAATTATTTTAGGAAGGTGACGATGTGTTTTATTATGATATGATTAATATCACATTTTGAAATATGATGGTTTCATTATGGTGATTATCTCTAAGGTGGACAGACTGGACACCCAACTAAATCTATGATATTTACCATCTGAATCTAACCATGTCATGTCAAAAAATGGAAAAGTTAGCCAGCTATTTATCATCATGTTAATTATTGTGCCTTTAGACCCAACAGTAGGGGCGGGGGGCGCCTTTTACATATTCTAGTTCCATTACTGAAAAACTGTTTCTTTAATTACCTTGAACAAAACTGAAAAACATTTACAAGACCTTTGTTTTCGGTGGAAGGCAGTTTTCAATTGTCGAGTTCACGCGCGTGATCATAGGTACTAAACCTATGCGCGTGAACTCGACAATCGATTACTATGGCCTTCCACCGAAAACAGGATGTAAACAAAGGTATGAGCGCTGGCTGAATTAACTTCATTTTTATTAATATCTCTAACATCTACTGCAGTCAGATCCACTCGTGTTCACTCGGAAGGAATCACTCACATTTTCTGTGCACTTGTAATGACACTTAAAGGATGTTAAGAGGCTAAAAAGCAGGCTTACTACTTGCCCCATTGAAGTCAATAGGGTGCAAATTTTAAAAATAGAATAACTCGGTGTAGGCAACACCGATTTTTGTCGTTGTTCTCTGTATTGACAGCACTCCAAATGTACAAAAAAATGAGCTCAATGTTAAAATTGACCGGAGTTCTCCTTTAATTGATGCATCACAATGTAATTAAACCCATTCGATTTATATTAGACTAAAATCTCATATTTAATCGACTAAAACTAAACAAAATCCAGATCACTAAATATATGACTAAAACTAAATTTCATTTTAGTCAAAAGACTATGACTAAAACTAATCTGCTATCAAAACTGGAGTGGAGCTTGTATGTATTCATGGAAGATAGTGCTGAGGAAGTAAAAACATTTATTTAAAAGTGAGGCACACCGACAAACACAAGCAGTGAAAGCTTTTCTCGTTTACCAGTGGAGGATTTTCACATGTGAAACCTATGCATGCATAACTTTGGTGTATATTCATGTATAGAAGCAGAGCCAGTGTATCTTTAACTATTTTCCACCAAAACTTGGCTAGAGAGAGCCATAGACCCCACTTTTAATATATATTCACCTTCAATTCAAGAGCCCAGTGGAACTAATTGGCCATTAAGTCATGTTTGGCCCTTGAGCTGTACGGCAAACATCATCCATTGCATCGTTGTAGTGCAGCTGTGGTTGGCAAACAAAACCAGAATCAGCAGTGTTTTACATCATGAGACTCCCGGCTCTCCTTGACTACACCCAAACATGTTTTTTATTTATTTAATTTTATTCCTTTTTTTTTGCTGCTGCAAAAAAAATGTAAATTAAAAAACTGATTTTGAAGAAAAATTTAACAAGCCATCTGAAAAGTGCCACATGGAGTGTGTGCATGTCGAATAAAAAGAAAAAAGCTTGTTAACTGTGTACAAATATAAAATCACACAATCAGTAAAACAATATGCATGTTATGATCTCTCATTTATTTCTGTTATAAGGAAAATACAACAGTATTCCATAAAAGCAGAGGTGGAGAATCCATGGGGCTTTGCCCAGTAATAATCATAACAGAGCACTGAATCCTGGGAAACTCCAGGACTGTATTTACACTGTGCAATAACAGAAACCTCAATGGTTGAAGCAGATAAAACAGACACACGCAGTTCCCTTTCCATCATAATATCTATAGAAATTCAAAGAAACTACTCCAGTCTCTTTCCACTCGTTTCGGTTTTCCATCGAGTACGATGCAGAGATTCAATCCTCAGTCCATTTTCCACCTGGGATGCATATGATGCGGTAGCCATCTATTAAAATGTGACATTGCATTTGGTTTTGTGAGGGGCAACAGAGCACATAGTTACAGGCAGCCAATTTGAAAAGTTCATTCAAGTGTACATGATAAAAACTGTATTTCAGACCAGCACCAAGAATTTATGCAAAAGCAGACACATCACAGAATAAGATGATGAAGATGACTTTGAGCAGAGGAACTGTTCTGAGTTACTCTGCCAGCCTGAAGTACTGGGAAAAAGCAAAGGGAGGTATGTGTTTGAACTACAGCCAACTGATATGGTCTCCTCATGAAGCTCACACACACACACACACACACACACACGCACACACACGCACACACACGCACACGCGTCTCTCCTCCAAACAGAGTGCAAAGCCTAAGAAGTCTTACTCTCGCCATTAAACATAAGATCTGAAAATATGCTGCAGTGTAAAAGTTCATGTATCTTACTTCATACATCTCAGAACGAACCCATCAGATCTGTGAGGCCAGGGGTTTCTTAAACCATAGTGTTGAGTTAAACAAGAAGAAAAGAAAGAAAACAAAAAAGAGAGATAGACACATAGACAGACAGATAGATCGATGGAACAATGGAACGACAGAACAATAGAACAATTGATAAGTAGATGAAAGATCGATAGATAGATAGAAACCTCTTTGGAGGGAGAACTATGTAGATGCTGATCCAAATGCAAAAGCCTCACACAGCTTGGGGATATCAAAAGTACCTAGAAATATATATCTACAATAGTTATGACACATACAGACAACCAAGCTTAAAAAAAATACAAATATTAAAAATAAAAAGATAAATGACGGCCTCTCTGCCCTTTTCTTATGTCCCCTCTCCCACTCTGCCGCCACCCCCCCCCAATAACACATCATATTAAATAAGGCACAAATTTACACAATTAAAATTTGGCTAGTTATTGTTCATCTATTTACACAAAACAGTTTTAGTGTTAATATTGATACATTGTTTGTTTTAACATAATACAGGAATAACTCAGGACAATAGTAAAAAATCATTTTGTTCTGCACTCTTACGCGGTGTCCTTACGAGGTGCAACCAGTTTCAGTGTCAAACTGCTTCATTGCGTGACACATTCAGAACCAATCAGCAAGTATTTGATGTTTAAAACACTGGAGCAGAAGTATAGACCAATCAGATTTCACTGTGGGTGGGGCTATATATAATAGAAAACAGAAAGTGGTCAGGATTGGACTCAAGATTTACATAGTAGAGATAGCTTTAATCACTTTATCCCACCTGGTTAGGACACAGTGTTCAATGAACTGTAGAAGATAAAAAAAAATTTGATTCACTTTTACCGATTAACCGTTTTTACCAGAGGAGACGGAGGGTAAATACTGGAACATATCTGCAGCGTATTGACAAAGAATACATTCCTCTTAGGTATATACATACATCTCCTTCATAACACTAAGGCCGATTCATCTCACTGGGGGCAGAGTATTTTGATGTAACTGTTTCTCTAACTACATTTAATCATCTTAATTTTAACTTTATTGAGTTTGAGATGTCTAGTTGCATTACACAGGAGTGGACAGGATGGGGTGGATATTATTGCTTATGGTTTTTAAAGAGATCTCTTCAGGTTGTGTGGGAATTTTACAGCACATCTGCTTTCAAAATAAGGCAAAGGAACTTGTTGAGGGGGCTAAACCATTTCGGTAATCTAGATACATACTCTGGGTATGTATTTGTACATACACGCACACACATACATATATATTTTTATATATATATATATTTATATATATATACATATACACACATACACGCACACACACATGCATATATACACATTTCTAATTGGGATCAGTACAGCTCATCAACTCTACATCAACAGAATAGTTAAGCCAAAGCAAGAAATATCAGAATATCAAACAAGATGTGTACACTTGTTCGGATAAAAGTTCAGGTCCGGAGTTTAGGATGAGTGACACCTGTCTAGACAGTCCAAAGTAACACCGTAAAGCCACACACTTATCACTGTGGCAGCCTAAATCTAGGTGGACTCTTGTAACTCCTCCCCTCGTAATGGCCAATAGCTGAGCAATACCAATATGGTACAAATATATTTATGAAACAGAGAAAAACAGGTCATAGTTCAAATGTAAAGTCAATAACACTGGCAGCCAATCTTTTTCCCATGAAGGCAAGTTTTTTGTCCAGTCTTTAAATTTTTCTTGACCACAATCAGTTCTGAGAGGTCGAGTAGCCTTTTACGAAAAACCACAGGCTTTTCTTCTCCATTGTTCAGTAGTTGAACTTCCCTGCCTGGTTGACAGGCGAGCTAGCAGGGATGAACAGTGGTTTGGGTGGGACGTCAGGCTTGAGCGAAGCTGTCCGACGGACAATAGCTCCACGGTGGACTTCCTGCTGATCGCTGTAGCTATGCTGGCGAGTTAGGTATCCGTTAGGGATGAGCGGGTGCCGTACATCGCAACCTGAACTGCTGCCATTAGAGTTCATTCGGGACAGCAGGAGGGGCTGATGGGAGCTGCGCTGGTTGAAGCTGTGCTGCCGAGGCACCACTCCCCCGCTGGGCATCTTGGGGGTTGTTATCAAAGAGTGGCGTTGTGACGGGTGACGGGACACTCTCTCCAGGGTGGACTGATGATGGGGAGGAATCTCCGGAGGAACGTCCATGCGGCGAGTGAGACTGTCCCGAGGAAGCGTGGAGGAACTGTAGTATGGCGCAGTCTCCGTTTCTGGGATATGTGGCTGTACGCGATTTGCGAACGCCATCTGACCGGCATGAGCTGACATGGAAGAGGTGAGTACAGTGGAACTCTTGCCCGTGGCCACGTTGATTTCGTGAATGTGTTTCAGAAGCTCGTCAAGTGAGGTAACGTCCACAATCTTGTGTGGGTAGCAGTGATACGGCTGGCTTACCACACGCTCTGCGTTGTGGACTTTGCGTTCCTCCATGTGTGCCGAGCCACCTAGTACCTGTCCGTTGGTCAGTCCTTGGGAGAAGGGGAAAATCTGATGCTGCATACCAGGGGTTGGCCGAGATGCTCCCATGTTATGGGACTTGGGTTCTTTAGCATTATTGCAGTTTTGATTCTTCTCCCATTGGTTCTTGAAGGCCTTCATACTCTTGATTGGGAGCTCTGGTGTCGAATCAGGGGTGGGCAGGCCAGAGAGCTCAGCAGAGTGGTGATGATGTGGGTGAATGAGCTCCGTCATGGCAGCATGGTGGGCGTTCCTGCGATGCGCCTGCTCTTTTCCATTAGCAAAGAAAGAGTTGTAGAGTTTGGGTGAGGATACCTCCAGCTTCTCATCCTTGCTTTGGCTCTCTAGCAGGCCGTTTAGCTTGGCTAGGCTGCGCAGGGATAGGGCATGTGGGATCGGTGCTTCTGGATCTTTCGACAGCCTCTTGGTCTTGTTAACGTTGTGGTTGCAGTAACAGGAAACAAGGAATCCGGAGAGGAAAGCTCCCAGGACAAACGCCACCAGGACACACGCAATGAGCAGAGTGTAGTGAACGCTGTGGTTGGACTTATCTACCTCAGGGGGCCGGCGCACTCCTGCAGAGAGGGGAAGAGAGCGAGATGAGTGCACTGTAAAGACACAGCGAGGTGCCAGTTGGGTTAGCTTTTAACAGTGTACGAGAGTGTAGAGTTCTTAGTAGACTTCTATTCATGTTAGAAACTGCTGACAAACAAAGCAGAGCGCTGGCTGAGCGGACCGTTCTAAATCAATCTGCAAATGCGCATTGGTTCAACATCAAATAATGCCAGAGCCTCAAGAACAATTGCTAATGGTCTTGGAGGGAGCTAAGTGGTTCTCTCATTAGCCACAGTCTCGAGAGCAACAGCGTTATGTGCTCGACTCACAGCTGATTGTGCTGTTTTACACTGAGCTGCATATGGCGTTAAGGTGGTACAAAAATGACATGGAGATGTTTTCAGTGACTACAAATTAAAATGAATGCACAGACCACCTTACGGTCTTAATGAGCTGAGGGTAGAGGTGATTTTGCTAACATGTGCATGCTCAGATAATTAGTAACTCCCACTGCCATCTGCAGTCAGCCTTTCCATGTTTTTCTCCTTTTTCTTCCTTATTTATAAGAGCCAGTAAATGGAAAAATCTGCTGTTAGACATATTTTACATAGAGAGATATTTTACACTGAGCTGTAAGCTACATTAGTAAAAAAGTGTCTGCTAGGAAACAAAATGGTATGTCTTAATTCATTTTAATACAACATCAAAGATATCACTTAAAGAGCACAAATTCCATTAAAGTGTTAGCTATCGAAACTGAAAGTTTGGGCAGGACATATACACAGCCATGAAAGTGAAGAGAGGTGAAAGCAAGATAGATAGATGAAATAAATAAACTGAACTAAATTGGATACTGTCTGAATAGGTACTACATTTGAATTTGAACTTACTTCGCACCTGTAAACAACTATGCTATATATAGTATGAATAAAATTCGTACATACTACATCCGCCATGGTGTTACTGTCACATGACCTGCCAGGATCAGTCGCGTCGCTTCACTGCCATTTATAAATCCTCTCCCGTGGCCTCATGTGATAGTTAAGTGTCCAGTGAATGCGCACTTCAGAATCTCGCCGTAAGTACTAAGTCATCCAGGGACTTTTCACCTACCGTTTTTCGAATACTATGCATTCAGACATACTACTGTGTTAGCATACTGTTTTTCACATACTATATAGTAGGGAAGTATTCAATTTCGGACACAGTGTATAATTTGCTAAAGATTTGCTAATTGTGAATTGCTAATCAAAGATAACATACAGGAATTAAAAGCCACAAAAGTCTTATTCTGAGTCTTAAAAAGATATTCATAAGTGTGGGAACACTTTGCAACATGGCAAGCAAATTGAATACACCTTTATCTTATCAAATGAAAAGGTCTTAAGGGAAACATTTGTTGCAGACTGCTGAGAGACAAAACTAAAGATAGCTTAAAAAATGTGTAGCAATAGCAGCTTAAGACTTTTGGCAAGGCCAACGAAGTCTCACTGATGCTCACGTCAGCGAACAGTAATGGCAAACACAACACAGTGTCAGAACAGAGTGGGTGGATCACCGTTAGCAAGCTATCGAGTTAGGGAGAGAGCGGGAGAGAGCTAGCTGCTGCAAGCAAAAATACAACTATGAATGCATAATAACTCTATGTGAGGAAAAACAAGGATAATCTTCCTCTAGGCATCAATACAAACACATTAGCCGAGCAGCAGCTGTGCTTTGCTAGCTATAGGAGTAGGAAAGCTTTCGGCCAACTCAATTCTTTACTGTAATTTTTTTCACCCTAACTGTTTATAGATGCAAACCAGAATGAGTTCTAAAAGAGTAGAGCAGTGCACACACATCTCCACATCTCACAGTTATTGACAGATCTTAATATTTTTTTTAATAAGATGGAGTTTCTAAGGTCGATTTCACATTTGGCTCGTTTGGAGCATTTGCTTCGGAACCTGGTGCGTTTTGGTTCGTTTAGGTATAAATGAACACAGCAATACAATTAAATATATGAAATTTATCAATCCCAGCGTGAATCAAGGCTATATAAGTGTTTGCGTGTCACGACAGCTTCAGATAAAGGCACAAAAAGTTGCCAATCCATCTTGATGGATGACACAGAGGAACATAAACAGGAGAACTTTGACCAATAAGGGGAAAGGTGATTTGCATAAACACTTTTTGGTATGCTTTGAAATTTTGCCTTGTGAAAGCCAACCGAACCAAGAAGAAAATTGTAACAAATTAAGTCCCTGTTTCAGAACAAAGAAAATGATCTACAGGTGTGAAAACATTTAATGTTTGCATACAACCCAGAAAAAAAAAAAAACTACTAATATACCTGAGTTTGCTTCATTCTCTTGTAATAACAGCTATAACTTCCTAATAAACTGGAAGATGTTATGTATAATAGAAGGGACCTTTATCTTTCTCTGACTCATTCTTCTGCTCTCTGCTGGTCTATAAACGGAGGTCTTTGGCCCCTGGGAAGCACTGAAGGCCGGCATATGCTATGTGATGATGGGTGACTCACATGCACACAACTTTTAGTGTCACAACAGGTTTGTAGTCCTTTTTCATAACTGAATGGCTTTTCATACAATATACTGGTATACACACAATGATAAATACTTCCAAAGGCAATATATATAGCCTTTGGAAGTATATCTGTATACATATAAATATCAAAATAAAATACCAGGCTGCATACATGATAACACATTATAGCACTGCAGTTTATTTCAGCTAACAATGGAATAGTAGAGTTTTCACTGACACAAAAACTGAAAATAAATGAACAAATACATTGATAAAGTGCGACTTTATATATATCTAATTGACTTTGTAATTGGGTCAGTTATTTTGAGGGGTATGCAAACAAGATGATCATCAGTGTGTAAAAAACCAAACCGATATATGAGAGTTTTTGGCTTCTGGCTTATCCACCATCTCCCTTTTAAAGTCGGCAGAACAGAGGCTAAATATAGCATAAATATGTGAAGAACAGGGACAGGCATAATACGGACAGACCTTACTTTGGCAAAAGACAATCAGCCAGACAATAAAACAAACAAACAGAGGAATAGAAGATGGAGAGAAACTATTGTAGGAAAAAAATGGCAGAACTGAGAAAGGCTAGGAGAGAAGGAGAAAAGAGAGAAGTAAAAAAGATATATACACAAATAAATTGTATACAGTAAATAATGAAACCAAGGAGAAAAATATCATGGTAGAACTGAAAGTATGGGAGTGGGTGAGCGTAAAAGAGAGGTAAGGAGAAGAGAAGAGAAGAGAAGAGAAGAGAGGGAAGGTGCTTTCACTGTCTCCCGGCTGTATGAGGGACTGTGTAGGCCTCTGTCAAAAACTCCTCATTGACTCAAAGAAAGAACGAACAAGCATAAAGATGAGAGAAAAGGAAAGAGGGAACTGAGGAAGATTACTACTGCGAGAAAAGAGGAGGACAGGTTTGTTGAGAAAGGATAGGAGAGGAAAAAATGAATGGGAGTAGGAGAGTGGGTGAGAAGAAAAGAGATTGATAAAGTGAAGTGGTGAAGAGAAATGAGTGACAGCTTTTCAGTGGTGAAAACTTGAAGTCTTTCAATCTTCCTTTTGGCTGTGTGAGGGATTGTGTAGGCCTCTGTCAAAACCCCAGTAACTCCTCCTCAAAGAGTTGGAGAGTGGGAGAAAGAAGTGCTGGAGACATCTATGAAAACTGAAGGGCAAAAAAGTGTGTTTAATTGAAAGCAGACTTTTGAGCAATCTCTCAAAGCTCTGCTATAATATAAGTGTGTATATACAAGGGGCTGCCAAAGTTAACATGTTCATTTAAGATGAAAGAAATACTGTAAAGATTTGATATCACTATTTATAGAATGACACTAAAACTGCTTCTGTTTTGAGCTCATTCTAAAGATTAGTTGAAATCGTTGGAACCTTTGCTAGAGCAGCTGCATAAGTCTCCATGTTCAACAAATATAATCTCAGCCAGGTGCTTGTTTATCTGTGCAATATGGAGAAACTTGCCGCATAAAGACCTTTTTAACACTAGAATTGCCATGCCATTTTGACCGTTTTGAATTTTATATCTGCAATAACTTTGTTGAAAAAATAAATACAATCCTGCTGGTACCTGACTTTTCCTAAAAGTGTCTGTATTTTCATTTAAAATGTTTTTCATATAAATGACACATAAGGCAAAAAAACAAATAAACATATTTACCTATTTCGGCCATAGACGGTCATATTGACCGCACTGAATTTCGCGGTATTATTATAGGCTATACAAATATACACAACAATAAAATGTGGTAAAAAATACACTAAACATATTCAACAACAAATAATTTAAATGTAATGATATTCAGAACAGAACAAGAATGAAAAAAATAAACTATAAACAAGCCAAAATGAAATACTTTATAAGCGAAAGTGAAAGTAAGCGGCGTTGGGCTCACGTAACTCTCTAATTAGAATCAAAATGTTTCAACATCTGCGATGTATTTGGATGGTAAACTATTCTTTATTATAGGCTTTGTACTTCACTCACGTTCCAATATCGACTGAAAAAAAATCATTCTCTTCACATGCGCAAAATGGTACGAATTGTACTAGGCTACTGACAAACAGAGCAGTGGAATTTTTATATGTTAGGTTGACTATTTTATTATTATATTTTATTATGGCTATAATGAACAGGCTGCAATGTCAAGATTGCAATGCTGGAATATGGGGTGTGTGTGTGTGTGTGTGTCGGCGGGCGCGATCGAACAGTGGAAACATGAAAACATAGGCTACTCTGTCATTTTGTTCAGGACATCTACGGATATTATTTATTTATAAATGTATAATTAAACTTGTTTAAATGTACAGTTTGGTGTTGTTTTGGTTTTAAAAGACATCCTAATACAATAAATGCATTAATCTCTCAATTGGGTATTTATCATTAAAGATATAGAGTTTTGAATCTAGCGGTCAAAATGACAGTTCTAGTAGTTATGGAACTCCGGCACTTCTAGTGTTAATGACAAATTTATAGTGGTCGACCAATATTGTTTTTTTGATATTGGTCATACATACATGCATACATATACATATAAACAGAAAAATGTATCGGTGCCTACGTTTAAAAAATGCCAAATATCGGCCTTGGTGATATAACGGTCAACCATTACAAATTTATATATAAATGACATTTAGATGGGACTTCTATAAAGTCTTTAAGATGGCAGAATTAAATTTTTGGTGAAACTCTACAAGTATGAAAAATCACCTATGAGTATAAAACCATTAAATGAACTGCTGTGGGTTTATTGGATTTTCTTTTCTTAAAGGTATAGTTTAACCTGTATGATTTTTTTCACCTTCTGTGGAACACGAAGACGACATTATGATGAATGTTTTATCTATTTTTGTCCATACAAAGTCATACAGGTTTGGAGTAAACCGTGAAATAATTTTCATCTTTGGGTGAATATCCCCTTAAAAGAGGCCTATAATTCTTTCACACACAAACACTTGTCGTCTTGGTCTCTTTTTCTTTTGCGCTCTGTGTGTGGCTGATTGCCTGTGAAAGGCTCGGGAATGGAACTTTTTATGCACCATAAATTTGATATCACTGAATAGATCAGGCTCATTTGGCGATAGTGGGACACTAGGAGTCAAAGAGATTCAAGGGTTATTGTAGTTCAGTTTATGCACTGTATCTTAGAACAAAGGCGAGAAGAAAACCGCCTCATCCTTGGGGACTATATCTAGGTTTTAAGCTTCTCTGTTTTTGCTTTGTTTTGTGTCTGCTTTCACTAAAAGGAGGGGGTTGAATCTCTTGTGTTAGAAGACTACACTCATACAAATAAAGGTTCTTTATTGGCATCTATGAAACATTTCCAATGGACAAAATTTGGTTCTTTATAGTAAAAAAAGGTTCTTTGGATTATTAAAATGTATTTAACACTAAGACTAAAAGGTTCTTTGGGGAACCAAAATGGTTTTTCTATGACATCACTTTAAAAACCCACTTTTGAAACCTTTATATTTGTAGTGTAGATGTTAAGTATATTTGCCATCACTCACTGTGTATTGCTCAAGCAACTGGTAATGCTTTTGTTGAATCAAGATATTCTTTAGTAGTAGTACTAATGTGCAGCTCAGGGGATTAAACATTTAAAATTTTAAAAAGCTTAATTGAATTTGTATATCATCAAGTGGCTGTAAAATGAACAGAAATGAATGTCTGTGGGGTCTCAGGTGAGAGGCAATAGCAATTTAACCCCTGTTGCACTGTCCGTAGAACTTTTCAGACCACTTTATAGATGGCCACGAGGAGTTGAAATCAAGCCTTTTTGTATCTAATTCAACCCAAGCAAATACCAGGAAATGAGAGCAAATTAATTCAGTCAAAGGGACATCTTCTGATCTCCACACAGAAGCGCAAAATCTGCTGGAAAATTAAACACGGATGAGTATTACTTCATCTCATGATGGAATATAATTGACAATATGAGCAGGTACACAGAGAACAGCAAACAAAAGTAAATAATTGAGCGCGTCTGAACCCGTGAAAGCAGGAAATGAGAAAATGGGAAAAAAATTCTGCCTAAATGGATTTGCATTTTCAGCTCAGCGCTCTTGTTCCCTAAATGCAGTATTTTGCAGAAGCTTTAATGAAGTCATTTGGTATGTGATTTGACAGGAATTGACATGGAAATAGTATTTAACATGTTTAGTTTCCTTCTTAAAATATATTAACCTCATTTATCAATACAATTAAAAATCTGTTAAGTCTTTTTCACATAACTCGCATCAGTGCTTGATCTCAACATAAGAGCATGCGCTGCTTTCACCTCCAAGTGAAAATTATGTGAATGTAGTCATGGAGGGGTTTAAGAAAAAAAAAATGATATGGTTTATTATATATGGTTTATTATAAATAAACTGTTTTATTATTAATAAAACATATACAGCATTGATATTTGATCTTAGAAAAAAAGCATTTTATTATTAGAAAAAATTTATAAATAAAAAAGGCATTTTATATCATATTCATTTGATATATTTTAAATAAATACATTATATTATAAAATATATTTTAAATAATATAAAACAAATCTAAAATATGGCTTTTGAGGTTGCTGTTTAACAAATTTCTATGACAATACTGTCTATGTAATGATACCCCATGCAAATTGTCTTGTAATCATTGGCTCTGCTTTAAAAGGTCAGCGGCGAACAAGTTTGAGCATTGCATTGGAAGACAGTGTTGGGGATAATGCTGTAGACTTTAATGCATTAGATAAGGTTGATGCGAATCATGTGAAAAGACCTTTAGAATTCACAGGAGTCAACACATTTGACAAAATATCACATTTAAAAACATCATGCATAATTCAATGCATCATGCATTCAAAGCTAAAAAAGCAGGTTTCTGATTAGAGAGCGACTCCTCTTAAGCAATCCAAAGACGCACTTTCAAACGTATATGACGTTAGACTCATGCAACGGTTTCAAACATACTTGTTGACACACCACACAAGCAGATAGGGAAATAAATGCGAAAACTCAAGGGAAGCCAGTGGCTGGTCCAGCTGAAGATCTTACAACCTTAGAGAAGCAAACAACAAGCATGCGGGAAGCAATCGAACTCTAAACAGTCTCACTCTGAAGCCTGAGTTGCATGTCATATCTAGTTCAAGCATCTCTAATCCTTAGAAGAAAATTATTAACTATTTGAGACAAAAAGGGCAACAGATTTCTAGAAGAACTAAAATGGCAGAAGGGAATAATCTTAACGTCAGAGCTCAGGCTTTACGAGACTCTAAACTAAACCCAGAGGGGTAAAATAAGGAAAGCTTTAGAACATAAGGTGAAGCATTAGTTTGAAAAAAACTAAAATAAAAAAACAGGCAGGTTAACAGAACACTACATCTCTCCAGTCAGAAGGGCCGGAGGATGAGAGGAAGGGGGCAGGGAAAAGGAGAGGGGGGCAGAGGGTTTTAGGAAGCGCGTTATATGGATCCGAGCACCGTATGAGCCCACAGTTCTTTAGAAAATAACTAGTGTGTGCGCACTACTTAATAGCCTGTGTGTCGAGTCTGCATGTGCTCGGTTTGATATAAAGAGAATTTTAGGGGAAAACTGGATTTATTTTTGTGACCTTTGGTGATGGACATTATTACCTGGCACTGGCTACATGGGCGGCAGGCTGACTGTGACATTTACAAGTGAAACGCTTTAATGAGAAGGACGTCACTTTGCTCTTTTCGGGAGCAGAGCTTCTATAAAGTCGATTAAAGCCGTTACCACACCTGCCTTTACTGAGTGGATTTTTTAATATATTTTTTTTATTGGAGTCTTGTTTGGGTGTGTGATTGGATTGAAAATCAGCAGATTTTGCACTCAGTCTTTTTCCATTATCTTTCCACTTCCTCGATGTGAACGCCTAAATGTCTTCCACCCAATTTCAACGTTTCCATCCCTCGCTGACTCCCTAAACCTCAGTCTCTCTCCCTCTGTTTCTCTTCCTGCTGCGGTATTAATAGCCTCTCTGCAGGACCGAATGCGCCTTCAGCCCGGAGTTCAGCCGGGTTCATTGTCAGTTCATCTTCGACTGTGTTTTAATGAGTTTCAGAATCCGCCCACCCTCTCATGGCAGTCCGTCCTCTAACACTCACGCAAATTATCTAGGAGCCAGAGTTCCTGCCATCATAGCACTTATTCGAGTGTGTGAATGACCTGTGAGAAGGTGTGTTTAAAATAACATTAACGAGGACTCGGCAGCAGCCACCTCAGAACAAATAGAGATTTAGTTTCGGCAGACATCATTATCGCTTCCTTTTATATATATATAGCGGGAGAGAGCGATTCAACCACGCATGCTTAAGTCAACACTACCTAAGTCCGTAGGAATGGAATGGATAGCTTGACTCTGACCCTGCTTGCTAAAATAAACCGCAATGATGCCGACTGAATAAAGGCAAAGATCGAATCATTAGCAAATGAATCATTCAGCATTTTAACTAAGAGCTCGAATAACCGTCAATAATTAATTCCTTTCAATAATGCCAGGGAAGGAACCGCTAGAGCCAAATTTGCACAGTGAATGAACACTGGTAAACTGAAGCACTTTTCTAGAGGAATTAATTAAGTCACCCAAATACATCCTATTAATGAGATTAATCTGTATATACATGACATAAATGTAATAACACAGCTTGCATCTGCACAAAATGAAACAAACTAAGATAAGTCACATTGTGAATATGCTCTTTCTGCATATAATGCAAAAACATTTAAATGAATATACAGAATGTTTAAATAAATAAAACAATTTCCATCAAACTAATATTTTTGTAGATTAAAATGAGGTGCCACTGAATATGAAATTACAAAATTTAAAGGATAAGTTCCCACTCTACACCTCTCCCCTCTGGTCTGGAATGCCAAATACAGACAAGAAACTCTTGCTTAGACTGGAAGTAACGGTTGTATGCTTTTAAATGAATCAGCTTGACTAAATACCACATTGAGGCAGGGTGTGAAAAACCATCAGCCCTCTGAGGTTCTGTGTGTATTCTATGTGTGACAAATTAACTCTCATCAACAGGTAATACAGAAGTAGAGGGTTGAGTTGAGAGGTGAAGAGAGGGAGATATAAGGTGAGTTGTGACTAAAGCACCGCACCTCTCCTGTCTGCGGGTCGTTTGATTGCACAAGCGTGCGACTGCTCTTGACCGAACGGCTGAATAGATTGCACGCTGAAAATTTCTATCAGGCGGAGTCTGCCCGCGGGTCTGTAGTAGCTGTTTATTTATCGACTGCTGGTGCTTCTCATTACAGGCTGAGTGGATGATCATAACGGCAGGCGCAGGATTTATGATCATTTTGCTGCATTCTCACAAACTTCAGCCAGGGACACATGAGTGGAATCCAGGCAAAGTATCTTTGGAGATGTAGGGGAGACTTAAATGTATTAAAACAACAAAGACGACTGCAGACAATTCGTTCCTTTTGTTTGTCTGGATGGAACAACAGGGAAGGTTGAATGCAATGAGCACGGACTAGCAGATTGTTTGACTCAAAGGTTTCTTTTTAGGAAAGAGAATTTGTTTGTATCTCCAAGTCAGTGTGATTCTTTTAGTTTTGTTTCTTTGCAAGTATATTTTATGTTGTGCGCAGCTGTGGGGTCATGCAGTGGAATCCAATACAGCGCTAGAAAAGTTGAAACTTGGGATAAAGGGAAGCTAGAAGACAGACAATGGGCCAAGGGCCTCTCCCCACCCCCTTACCCTCCATCTCCACACTGCCTGGCTCCAAGTCAGGAGAACCCTGCCCTCCCTGCCTCCCCTCCTCGGGGTGGGTACCTGTCTCAGAGACACCAATGACTTTAGGCAGAGCTGGCCCCTGATTGGTTGTGCTGGCGCTTGTGGGTGAGGTCTTCCCTGTGGTTGTATTGGAAGGGGGTAACAAAGTTACTTATCAGAAGTATCCATAATATGCATTTTAAATCAGGAAAACATCCATTTAAATATATTAGTTCAGCATATTTCCATTTTGTATAATATCAATTAAGGGATTGTTTACCCAAAAATCAGTCATCAGTTACTCACCCTGTCATTATTCACAACCTGTACAATTTTGTTTAATGAAAAATGTCTTAGTGTTTTTTTGTCCATGCAATGAAAGTCAATGGGGTCCAATGTGGTTGTTTTGGACCCCAATGACTTTCATTGTTATGGACAACAACAACTGAAACAATCTTCAAAATATGAAGCGTTCAGATGCAAAAGCCTCTAAGTGCCATCTGAAATTTTCTTCTAGAATGATCATTTTTATCAAGCTCGTATATTTAAGTTCAATAATTTCACTTAAATGGCAATGCAAATTACCCATTAATTGTCATTTAAGTAAAATTACTTAACTTAAATATACAAGCTTTATAAAAATGATCATTCTAGAAGAAAATTTCAGATGGCACTTAGAGGCTTTTGCATCTGAACTCTTCATATGTTCTTTCGTGTTCTACAGAAGAATTAACATCGTCCAGGATTGAAACAACATGAGAGCAATGACAGAATAACGACATATTTCATTTTATGGTTTAGTTTAAAGAAATATCTGAAGTTCTGAACTGTTTTTGTCCATATCATGAAACTAAAACAATTTAATGAAACTAAAAGTAAAGTTTACGTTAATTGAAAAGGCCGAAATAAATGTTATAAGAAAAAAAAAACTTAATGAAAATTAGAAATGCTGCCTTGACAACTATCTGAAGTAAAATTACTATAAATGAAATAAAAAATAAATTAAAGATAAAAAGAAATATAAAAAAAAAAAAATAATAAAAATGACAAAAGCATAATACAAAATTACTAAAACAAAAAAAAGGCAATTCAAAATATTACTAAAAACTATAATGGTATATACATAGAACTACATTAACACGGAAAACAACATTGAACACTGACTTCCACTGAGTGGACAAAAAAAGTAAAACCAAAATATTATTTTGCCACTGTACAAATTTGTAACGACGTGAGGCTGAGTAAATGATGATCAAATTTTCATTTTTGCATGAACCATCCCTTTAAATAGCTTAGTAAAAGATTTCAGAAGTTATAAAGTTTATGTGAAGGGTGCTATAGAAATCACAGTACAAATCACGTAAAATATGAAAAAAACAAAACACATCTTGTAGCAAAATCAATATTACATTTTCTTTGCTTTGTTGTGATACCACATGAATTTCAAACTCCAGAGCTGGCAGAATCGAAACTTGGAGGCATTTGATCCAAACTGAGCTAATCTCACAGAAGCCTCTTTTTGAACAGTTTCCCTTCCCTTTCTCCTCCTCCATCCATCCCCCACAATTCCACTGATCCTAAACACACTTGCGGACCACATACTTTGTGGATATCCTCATAAGTCTGATTCGGAGATTTAGCTCTCCTCATTTAAGTACCGGTGACCTTGTGGAGTTCTCTTTCTGAAAGACTCACTGTCATTGTGCTCAGGCTGCTGTGAGGAGCTCCATCACCGGACTAATGCTTAATGTTGCGGCACACAATACTCATCAGCAGCAGCCGGTTGACCGTGGCCAAACGCGGAGCCCATCCTCCGCCTGCCCACCTCTAAATAAAGCCTGTCATCTTGCCATCTGTGCCACACAGTGGCCGCTCATCAGGGGAGCTCGGGGCTGGCACACGGGATGCTTTTATTATCATTCCGTTTCCATTCTATTTAAAGGGTGCCGGAAGAAAAGAGCTGTCGGAAAACAGTGGTGCATTGTTGGAATTTTCGTCCACCTTTCACAATGGGATGGCTTTATCACGCAGTGGGAAGACTGCGAGAGTTCTGAGGATGTAATGACTCCTCTTGAATGCAGGTAGAGCTCTAATTACCATGCCAAGGTGCTGTGGGAGGCTTTGTCTCAGCGTGAGGTGAGAAGCTGCACTGCCATGTCATTTCCAGTGGCTGGAAGAGGAGCTCTGCTGGCTGAATGAAGCAGTGGGGATGCTTATTGAATGTGTGCACCCACTGTGTGCTCTTTCACACCACAGACAGAGAGGAGCACAGGGACACGCTATCCAGCATCCCACAAATCCATAACATGCCATGATGCCAACCTCCATCTCTCTTTCTCTTTTCCATGATCTTTCTCTCCCCTTGCTTTCTACCTTACTTATTTCCCCTTTGATCTAATCTCACGTCCTTAACTTATCCCTTCTTTAAACTTTCTCTGTCCTTTCTTCCTTATCTTAATTTCTCCATTCCTTTAAAAGTTCTTTCCATTCTTTTTCTTAATCTTTCATACTTCCATTCTTGCACTTCATTCCTTCTCATCTTATTCCTAATCTCCTTCCGTCCCTTTTCCCCCTTCATTTCTTCTCTTAATCTCACCTTCCTTCATTCCTTCATTCATTTATCCTATCTTCCTTAATCTATTTGGTTTCACTTTCTATTGATGGTCCCTTTAACACATTCTGTTGACTATAATTAATGTTGCACTTACATGTCTACTAACTCTCATTAGAGTGTTAGTAGAGTATTAGTAGACTGGTAGGGTTAGGGTTAGAATAAGTTGACATGTAGTTGCAAAGTTACTTATAGTCAGTGGAATGTTTGTTGGGGGGCAAACAATTAATTCAATTAAAGTGTCAATTTAGTTGCATTACTTAATAATGCAGTACTTAATAACATTACTTATAGTCAACAGAATGTTCAAAAAGGACCATCAAAATTAAGTCCTTCCTTCCTTACCCAATATTCTACTAATATCGAATCAAGGTCCCTAGGATCCCCTAGGATCCCTATCACCTCTCTTCTATGGGGGGTAGATTATTTAATGCTGTCAAACCATAACTGGAACTCTCCCCCGGTTACTATGTTGCATTAATAATATTTCTGAATTGAAATTGAAACTCAAAACCCATTCGTTTTCTGAATGTTATCATTCTTAAGTAGTGTTATGTATTTTTTTTGTGCTTGAATCTATGTTGCTGTGTGCTACTTTGTCTATGTATTCCCCCTTTTACTGTCTTTGTATTATCCTTGCTCTAATCTACTGTTTTCTGCTTGTAGTTTTGTCTGTTATTATTGTCTACCCTATTGCTGTTATCTTTTTCTTATTGTATCTACATTGTAAAGCATCCTTCAGATATGGAGGGTGCTATATAAATAAAACTTATAATTATTATTATTATTATTGACAAACAGAAACAAAATTTAGATAGTCACCAGGGAGTTATTCATCTCTCTCTACTGGACTACTTGCACTGAGCTTCGTGACACACTTCTGTTTTGAAATAGTACAACAAATTTACTTCTGGTTATTTATATTTTCAATGTGCTGCAGTCACCTAGTTGACTAAATGCCATCTAAAATGATTGTTCGCAAGAACATTCAAAAATCTGGACATTTTTCAGAAACAGGAGAAGAGACATTCTGATGACTACTGTGTAAAGAAATTTTCCAAACTCAACGGAACATGAAGTTTTAATCCAACCCAAGGTGACCTGATAAAGCAGCGGCTGTTAAAGGGATACTCCACTTTTTTCGGAAATATGCTCATTTTACAACTCCCCCAGAGTTAAACAGATGAGTTTTACCGTTTTAGAATCCATTCAGCCGAACTCCGGGTCTGACGGTACCACTTTTAGCATAGCTTAGCATAGATCATTGATTCAGACGAGTCCAGTAGCATTTCTTTCAAAATGACCAAAGAGTTTCAATATTTTTCCTATTTAAAACTTGACTCTTCTGTAGTTAAACCGTGTACTAAGATCAACGGAAAATGAAAAGTTGCGATTTTCTAGGCTGATATGGCTAGGAACTACTCTCATTCCGGCGTAATAATCAAGGAACTGTGCGGCCGTACCATGGGTGCAGCAGGCGTAGTGATATGACGCAGCGCCTGAAAATAGGTCTAATAGGTTAGACAAACTTAGTCCCGGTCACGTTGGAAGAAGTTACCGAGCTGGGGACTATTTTTAGGCGCTGCGTCATATCATTACGCCTGCTGCACCCATGGTACGGCCGCACAGTTCCTTGATTATTACGCCGGAATGAGAGTAGTTCCTAGCCATATCAGCCTAGAAAATCGCAACTTTTCATTTTCCGTTGATCTTAGTACACGGTTTAACTACAGAAGAGTCAAGTTTTAAATAGGAAAAATATTGAAACTCTTTGGTCATTTTGAAAGAAATGCTACTGGACTCGTCTGAATCAATGATCTATGCTAAGCTATGCTAAAAGTGGTACCGTCAGACCCGGAGTTCGGCTGAATGGATTCTAAAACGGTAAAACTCATCTGTTTAACTCTGGGGGAGTTGTAAAATGAGCATATTTCCGAAAAAAGTGGAGTATCCCTTTAAACATACGTGATTATTTCACCAAAGGGTGTCAGTGCTCATCTAAACTGTAACATTTCAGCAGGTTCAAGAGAATTCATGTTAGCCAAGAGAACATAATTCATTGTTTGAATCAATTTACAGCCATGGGTTCTCATGTTTAGGTGTGCTGAACGCTGTTACCGGAAACTCCTGAGTTGTAATACAAGTTGTAAAACAAGTAGAGCGCGGAAGTAGTTGTGCAAGTAGTCCACTGGCTGATAGACAGACTGATACTACTATAATCTGCTCTTATTTATAAGCTGGAGATTAGAACTGAACAAATCAGGTGACTTGGAAATGTTATTTACTGAAACTCATCTATAATAATAACCTCATGTGACTAATCCAGATGGTAATACAAGGATTTTGAGAAATATACTGGATATTTCTTCATGATCCACAGAGGATGGGGAGCTGTGATATGTGTGTGTGAGGGGCGCAGAGCGTATTGTATGTGGTACAATAGCTGAATGCTCTGACCCGGATCACACTGCATCCTCTGGCACGCTTTAGAATCAAAATCAGACAACACCACCCAGGGATGTTAACACACTTTCACACACACACAGGCAAGCTGTCAGCTAGTATTAGCTCATGACTGTCTGAAATATAATACTGCACATTTCTATTTCTCTCTTCAACACCACACACAAACGTGCATGCATGCACGCACACACACACTTTCCCTCTCTTCCAAAGCACACACATATGCTCTCTTTCTCTCTCTCAAATCTTTCATACACATACACTGTCTATCACAACATAGAAACTCTGTTTCTCTCTCTCTCACACAGACATCCCGTCCGTCACACATCCACTCAGTGAGAAAATTAATTTGTCAGATCGTGATTTTCAGTGGTTCCTCCAAAACTCTTGCTCAGAGCTCTGTGATATGGCCCAGAGCGCTGCAGGACATTTCTGTCTGCCGTCCAGATCTGCAGCCTGCAGCCTCACTGCGGGTCATTTGTCTAACGGACTCTATTGATCTGGGAAACTAACGCCTCTCTGGGAGCTGTTGTAAGAGCTACTCAGAGGTCAGAACAGGACAGATTGAAGATTTATGCATGTGTGCGTGAAAGGCAAACTGTCGGATAAAAGACATGATGTAATATTCACACCAAGATAGCAGTGACACAATGTAGAAAAAAATAATAGCAATCTGTGAGCCTATTGTTGAACGCAAGGCCCAATTTTACTGAATATAATGGCTGGCCATAAAAATTTCTGATTTAAAATGGTCAATGGATATGAACATGACTGTGAATATGGCTGGGCAATGGGTAATCATTTGCTAAATCAATTTAAATGTCTGAATTGAGATCGAGTTAGGGCACTGACCGTACGCAGAGTCCACCGCAGGGTTCTGTTTGCGAGTTGTGGCCAAGACATCTACAGAAAGGATAAAAGAAGAATGAGATCAAGTTGGCCTACAGTCAGCCTAATGAATTATAATAATTGGCAGAAGAATTGTTTTTTTTGTGTGATTTTTTCTATTAATAAATCAAATTATTTATTGAACAGTGTTGTCTTATAGTACCATATTTGCATCCATCTCCATTTTGATGCATAAATACAATAAGCCATTCAAGGCCAGACACTACAGTACTCTTACTACAGTTAAAGTTTTTGCAATTACAGCACAAGAATGTAATTTTTTTTTGCAATTGCAGCACAAGTAGTTACACGATACATTCATCTAATATATACATTTCATGCCCAGGTTTTCATTATTGTAATGCAAACACAACAACAACCCTGTTTGTACATAATTATATTATATTATATTATATTATATTATATTATATTATTTTATTTAAATGTTTGGTGTCTGTAAGTTTTTATAATATATATATATATATATATATATATATATATATATATATATATATATATATATATTTATATATTTTTTAAATTCTTTTTAGAACAGTTTTAGAAAAAGCTTATAAGAAAATAATTTATTTGAAATATAAATATTTTGTAACATTATAAATGTCTTTAGATCACTTTTGAAATTATATTATATTATTAATTAAAATCAAGTAAATTATACTATATTTCAGCATTTAAATATTTTTTTGAGAATGGGGAAAGATGCTTAGTTGTCATAAAAATAATTTAAAATAATTTAAAAAATCTTGCACAGTTGCAAGATGAGACTTCTTATTGTCTCTTTCCTTTTTGAAATGTGATACATGACCTAGACATGTTCCATAAGATTCTCTCAGAAGGGTTCTAGAGTTCTGTGAGTCTTCAGAACAATAATGGCGTTGTAGCAGGAATGTGTAGGGATGTAATAATAGTGTGAATGAGTTATGATCTCTGGGAGCAAGTCAGTTCGGACTATCTGAAACTCACCATGACAGCTGTCTGGGTACTGAGGATATCCACTCTCCACATACTGTTCAAATCCAGACCTGTGACAGAGACAGAGAGGAAGAACGACAGAGCAGAGAGAGAAGAAGAGAGTGAGAAAGAGGACAAGGGAGTGACAATCATTCTTTTGTGAGCCTCTCCCTGAATGATCCTTCTAATTAGTTGTGCTGTCAGCAGTCTGTTGATGCCTCTCCAAGCAACTGTAAAGGGAAATAACGTTACAATATGAGTGAGGATCGAGTGTCTGCCATGCAAGTACACTTCCTCTATTCCATGACTGACAGCCATGTTTTCATGAGACAAGAAACAAATGCAAATGTATTAGTATGTAGTATGTACACAAGAATTCTAAATTAAGGGGAGACACCCCAGGTGAATAGGAAAAAAAAAATTAACTAATAGATATCAGCATGAAACTTCCCCAGTTGATTACTGACATTAAGACAAATATCTCTTGTATTACAAGTTTTTAGAATATTTATGTTTAAATATGCAAATTAGGTATTATCTCATTAAAAATGCGCTCATTTACATATATTTCCAGAAGAGAAATCTGAACATTGGATAAAGCCACATTCAAAATTCTTGTTTCATTTTGTTGACACATTAGAGTCAAAGGTTTTTACAGAGGGGATTTTGGATATCTCTTTTTATCACTCCATTAATCAGAAAAGACTGTCAACAGCCAAAAAAATCCAGTTTCGCCCCGTTTTTAGGTATAAAATGTTGTATAAATCAGAATCTGAACGATATATGAACAAACCCCTCAGTAAAAACCTTAAGAATATAGATAGGAACACAGCGGGAAAGTTTGGTTTATGTAAGTGCTGCTTAAGTGGAGATTTCTGGCTCAGAGTATGAGAAAAAACCCATTTTGAGAAAACGGCCTTTAAAGATTTGTATTGTAAAAATTCACACTTTTTTAGTGGAAACAACTATTTACAGACAAAATATCTTATCAAATAATTAGCAATCAACAATACAAACCACCTAAAACACATCAAAACCTATATAACATAGCATTTATGGCCTTCAACTGAACAGAACCCCAGTGAAAAACAGTCAAAAACGCACTCTGGAAATGTCAGAGCACGTCACGTGATGCATCTGAACGAATCACGTTGTCAGAAATTGACATCAGCCAATGATATTTCGCTTTTAGAGTTAAATGCCCCATTGTACTTTCACGATTGGTTGCTGATAAAAAGGAAATGACCATATTTGGATCCAACAGCATTGTACAGGAGAGAGAGCTTTCCAACGGTATATGTGATTACAGTGTGCAGACAGCGATCGCGGAGCAGCGGGATGATTTAGAACGCCAACTTTTGTTGAATTTAGGAGAAATCTACAGACGCAAATAGACAAAGTGTAGTAAAATAAAGACCTAAATGTGTATTTCTGACTTTTTTTCACCACAAGTCTGAAAGAAGACGTTATTGAAGACAAATAGTCCAAAATCTCAAAATTGACCAGTGAAAAAAAAAAACTCTGTTTTTGCCTGCCGTGTATCCCCTTAATGAGACTAAATTCGGCAATTTTATAGGAACTGCAACATATTACTCAGTAAATCGCACTGTAAGTCTGAAAGTTGCAGATAAAGTGACATGCACAATTCAAAAGATTTATCATAAGTTTTGACCCCTACAGAACCCCATTTACATTAAATATTTCTGACATTAAGCCATTAAAATAAAATTACAGAGGGACATCATCACAACATGACCATGTTTTTGTGACAGACGTAATTTTAATGAGAAATGGAGACTGACTCATCTTCAACATGATGCTGCAAAAATAACAATGAAGTGAACAGTTTTCCACAAATGTCTAAGTAATAATAGTGCAATAATCCTATTGTTTGTAATGCCAAAATACATTTTAATAAAAAAAAATAAGGCTTCAATGCTGGTAAAAAAAGCAAAATGTATTTAGAACATTTTCACATGTCATTTCAAATCATTACGCAAATATCAAGCCCCAATGTTATTAACAAACGCTGAATGAATTTAAAGTGTTTACATGTCAAATTAGCAGACCAAGCTATGGGAAGTTTTATATATCCAAGCACACGAGTGCCAAAAAAATAAGAGCGCCTTCAGCTTTGACTATTTTAGACGTACTGTAAGAACCTTTGTGTGAAAGAAATGAGTGTTTGGGTAAAACAGCATATTAAGTCAAATTTGAATAGAATATGTTTACAGCATATTCTGTTGCTGACTCATACAGCCTAACAGCGTAACCAGGGTGACACGTTGCTCTGAGCAACTGCAATGTTCCACTGCTCCTGGCATCACAGAGCCGAGCGTGTCATTGCCGAGGCGAGCACCTGAGTGACATCTCGCACACAGACGCATAACGTGTCCTGACGCTTTTTGCTTCCTCTAAGTGTTACCATGGAGATGTGATCAGATCGGTGGGGCCGTGGTCTAATGAAGTATGCGATTCTGTATCCAAAAGTCCAAAATCAGGATTCTTTTCAGGATCAGAGCACTTTTGGCGTGTGGCATTTCAGCGCAAGAATGGGCATCTTATTCATTATGCACCTTGCAATCAAGTTCTGCACTGACCTAATTATTAGTGCATAATTATAATCATTAATTTCAGGGCAAAGATGCCTTGATTTGAATTTAAATTAGATTTACTACAGGTTCACGAAAAGCGCTATTTGCCTGGTGCAATTAATTTTGCGCTATTGTGGAAACAAGACAGGCCCAAGGGAGTATTGGGGGTCTGCAGAAAAAAATATCTTATTTTTACTTTAGTACTGTAAAATTATAAAATAAGTGCAAATTATTAAATCTATACATTTGACCACTGAATTTAATCATCATATTTGGGGGTCATTGTCATCAAAATGTTTAACACAGACAGCTCATGCAAATAACTTACTTCACTCAAATATTTTGTCTCACTTGATTTAATTTGAGTATATTTGATCTATCTGAGTGGAATCTACCTAACCTTGGAGCAGAGGGTACAATGATGACTGTTTAATGGGGTGGTATAATGCCCCTTTTTTTACAAGATGTAAAATAAGTCTCTGATGTCCCCTGAGTGTGTATGTGAAGTTTTAGCTCAAAATACCCCACAGATAAGTTTTTATAGCATGTTAAAATTGTCCCTTTTTGAGGGTGAGCAAAAACGTGCCCTTTTGTGTGTGTCCCTTTGAATGCAAATGAGCTGCTGCTACCGGCACAGAGGGCGGAGCTCCAACAGCTTGTGTGTTAGCAGCCTGCAGACACACACTAAAATGACTGTTCTTCCTTTTATGTTCAAACCGAAGTCGGACAATAATGGAGAGACTCAGGAAGTGACAACATGTAGAATGCAACAGGACGTTTCTGAATGGTTAGTTGATGAATTTATGTAGCTAATGTGGAGTTAACTATCTTCAAGTCATTGATTAGGCCTAGCGCATTCTTTCATTATAATAATCTATAAATTGGTAATGTGGGAACTGTTGTAAGTTGCCTACAGAGTGACATGCTATTGCATTTGTGTTGCGTACTGTATTGCAATAAATATGAAAAGACGGACGTGACAGCTTGAGCAGACTCACAAATGTACTGTACTACAACAACTCTTCCTCTTGTCAACATGGACTGCGTGTTCCCGGGGGAGGGGTTTATGCAAATGTTAGGGTTTGTGATGTCACTAACCCGGGAGGAAGCTTGTGTAGTCCCTACCAGCCATTTGTTGTAGTCCTTAAAAAGAGATCTCCCTTTGCTTTGAATTTTAATTGTTGTAACTTTGCAGATGTTGTTTATGCTCAAACAGCAACATTACACACTAACTAAAGTTAGAAAAGTGAAATCATAATCAACCATCCCTTTAAATGGATCATGAAAATGGTCAATAAAAATCAGTTTTTACAGTATCACATACTGTATAAGAGGGTTTTGTACCATTAAGAACATCCTGCAAGTTACATAGTTTAAAGCCCGGGACACACCAAGCTGACGTTAAAGAACTGACTGTGTTGTTGCCGCTCGTCGGCTGCGTCTCGGCCAAAAAGCTGCGCTTGAACACACCAAAAGGACTAAAGTCAAAAAAGGTGTTTCTGGGGTAACGTGCAATAAACCAATCAGAGTCTCATCTCCCATTACTTTTAAAAGCCAGTTGTCGCTATTTACATGGCGGAATTTGCAAGTGGAAAGACTGAACGCTTCTCCAGAGAGGAAACGGATCTGCTCGTGTGCGAGGTAAAAGTGCACAAGCAGACCATCTACGGGACAAGCCGGATTCCACCATATCTTTATGCACACAATAATAATATTTTACATGGTAATCCTTTTATTTTTAATATTTGGGTCGTTTGTGTACTGCTGCGCGTCCCTGTGTGTGTAATAAGCAGAGTGTACGCGCGTTGTGCACACGCCTATAGGCTCATATTACTAATCCACCCTTTAAATAACAAAAAAATAAATACTGCACCATTGACTTTAGACCAGGTTTTTGTTGGTCAATGGCGCAGTCTATTTCAGTTGCCTCAGAATAGCAATGCATTGAAAGTGGGCATTGATACTGTTTTCTATGAAATGATGTTATCCAACCATAACAGTGGCCGTTTACTGACAATTCTTAAAGGAGCCGTCCCTTAAATAAAACGTATAATTTCAGGCAGAGGGTCAGGTTGTTGGAAATAATAATTTTTCTGCATATATATTTGCTTTTTCTGTGCAAAAAACTTTTTTAACATTATAAGTGAACCCCAAAGAACATAAAAAAGCAATGTCATGACCCCTTAAAAATGCTTCGAAGAAAAAACACACTAGCATACAAACAACTTATCATCTAATGCTGGCACCCCATTTCAGCCCCTGCCGGTCTCCTGCCTCGCCCTGCCCTGCATATTCAATCTATCTGTGAATCAGCCCTCTCTACCTGACATGATTTAAAGTCCTTATTTCCATTAACCTGAGAGGGGAGAGAGTGACAGAACGAGAGGGAAGGAAAGGGAAAGAGAGGGAGCGGGGATGACTTCATCTCATATTGAAGGATAAATGGAAGGACAAGATAAAAAAAATATCTCCTGCATAAAGTGGTAAATTGGGATCTTGCAGGTGCATAATATCTGAACATCAATATGCCTCAGAGATGCATGCTTTTCATTATTCCTGAATTGGCCAACACACTTGCACACATACATTAGCACAAACACGCTCTCTCATCATATGGAGATTAAATTGCCCCTGGGAGAGAGCGAATAGGGAAAAGGAGAACACAAAGAGAAAATATCCCACAAGATAATAAAGTCATATTTTCTTCATATTCTTCTACACCCCAAAAAAACAAGCCGCAGATCTATTTTAAAAACGAGAAAGCCAAAGTATTACCATCGTACATCTATTGCCCTCTTTTCTTACATTTCACCCTCTCAGTCTAGCAGAATTTCATTAGATTACATCTGATTAGCATTTAAATGCATAGTTCGCTCTGGAGCTACATTTTCTCTTGTCTTATTTCTTGTTCTCCTTCTCTCAAGTCTCACGTTGCCTGACTTAAACTCAGCATTAAGTTTTTTTGCAGCTTATTCAGGGCAAAAGCCCATTGGAAAGGGATCATGTGACTAACATGACCAGTTTATTTTAATGTGATGTGTGCAGTGTGCTCCTGAAAATGACTACATCCAGTTTGGACCTGTTGATTTCAGCCATATATTGCACTTTCATGTGCAATAAGTCTGATTGCCAAAAGTGGAGAATTTATGGACTTTATGGTAATAGTGGCAATCAGTACAGGTCAAGTTAATCAACATGGTGAAATCAGAAAATAAAGTGCAGCTAAATGTGTCTTCACTACAAATCAATTATTTGGGATGTGAAAACAAGACTCCTTGTGCTAATAATTGCTCTTTACCTACTAAACTGTGATGAACAATAGCACATTTACACTATCAATGAAAAGGTTGGGGTCAGTAAGATTTTTCTCTTATGCTCACCAAGGTGTGATTCATTTTTTGCTCAAAAATACAGTGAAAACAGTAATATTGTAAAAAATTATTACAATTTAAAATAACTGTTTTCCATTTTAAAATATTTTAAAATGTAATTTATTCCTGTGAATTTTCAGGATCATTACTCCAGTCTTCAGTGTCACATGATCCTTCAGAAAGCATTCTAATATGCTGATTTGGTGCTTAAGAAACATTTCTTATTATAATCAATGTTAAGAACAGTTTTGCTGCTTAATATGTTTCTTGAAACAGTGATATATATTTTTGATCAATAGACAGTTTAAAAGAACAGCATTTATTTGAAATGGAAATCTTTTGTAAAATTATAAATGTTCTTACTGTCACTTATTCTTGCTGAATAAAAGTATTCATTTCTTTCAAGAAAAAAATACACTGGTAAATGGTAATGGTAGTGTATTTTATTTCTATATTGTGTAATTCAACTCTACCATTTGGTTTGTAATTGATCTGATTTATTGTATTTTTAAGATATTACTGACACACTTTAAAACTCTGTTATTCCATCTACATCAGTTTTATATTTTCAGTGCTGCTGCTTTTGGTTTCTATAACAAAACCCAAAATTCTAGATTCTAGCCAAGATTCTAGAGCTCTTTATAATTCTAATGCGCTCTATGATTATGGAAGACTGTATGGCATCTGACAGCAGAAGATGTATGACTCTGACATAAGTTTGGCTATGGAAGCATATAATTGAATGCTGGAGTAAACCAAAGCTCTTCTGGGACACAGATAAGTACTCTCACAAGTTCTGTCCATTTTGTTGGCTGCGGTCTGGAAATCTGCTGTGTACGTAACAATGTTCATGAGTTCAAGATGAAATTATTCCTCATCTCTGTTTATAGAGATCAATACTCACATTAGGACACATTAAGAGCTAATAATCAAGTTTATGGTCAGAAAATATAATTAAACACTTAATTAAAATAACTGTGTGTGTGTGTGTGTGTGTGTGTGTGTGTGGAGATAAATGCACTAATCAGCAATAGTTAGTTAAGAATAAGATGTTGATCTCTAACATTTCCACTTCAGGGTTATAACTTATTTTTAATAAACCAAAATTGCAGCTGTATGTCAGTGGATGTGACTCAAGAGCGGGGAAACATTAAAGCGAGCTGGGAAGAATATTGCTGCTGTTGCTTTCCACAACTGATGACAACCGCAGCGACCACTCAGCAAAACATTAATAATAACAAATTCAATCCCTCGATCTGCACTCATTATAACACACACAACGAATGAACTTCTGCTTGACAATTGGAGAGGCAGTATTACTGTAGATACATCCCTGACAAGAACTGATATTTCATAAAATGGTGAGTATGTAAACATGACCTTTCAGCTAGAGATCTTTGCAACTGCTAAAAACATACGTGAATTAGTATTCCTGCTGCTCAAATGGTAGAGCATGGTGCTGGCAAACCAGAATCATTGGTTTGATTCTGCTAAAAAATTATACCTTGAATGCAATGTAAGTCACTTTTAATTAAAGTGCCTGGCAAAGGCATAACAATGTAAAATGTTAACATTATTAATGTCTGTAATATATTCATAGATAGATGCATGAATTCGTCAGAGAATACTTTTTGTGTGCAAAAAACAAACAAAAATAACGACTTTCATTTTCTTGAGTGAATTCACGTAGTGTAACAGCGCAACGCTTCTGGGTTGTACGTCAGAACGTAGGAAATGCCCACACAAAAGAAAATGAATAGTTGAATAAAGTAGCTATTTTGTTTGTTTTTGCGCACAAAAAGTATTCTTGTCGCTTGATAAACTTAAGGTTGAGCCTAGTGTTGCTTTCGTCAACGAAAATTATGACGAAATATTGTCGTCAACGAACCGTTATCACCTGACGAAAACGAGACGAGACTAGACGTAAATGCATGGTCATGTGACGATGACTAAAATACATGTATAATGCAATATCGTTGACGAATAAAAACGAGACTAAATGTGGTTTAAAAAATAAAAACTATGCTAAAATGTCTCTTCATTTTCGTTGACCAAAACGAGACGAGACGAAATGTTATAACGTCACGACGAATGAGAGAGTTGTGCGTGAACCCATAGCTTTGTCGGCTTTAAATTCTGGATTGCGATCTGGTCACCCGATTATCAGCGAATTTAACAATATATTACTCCATTAGTTATTCTATTAAAATGTCTCATTGATATATTTGACACATTCATAATCATTACATTTGCCGGTTCTTTGTGACAGCTGTATGTTATTAGCAGCGTCTCTGGTTACATGAACACGTCACCGCATCAGCGCCAGAACATGGAGATTTTATTTTAGAGAGTAATCGCACAACCTATTCGATATCCTATAATTAAATAAACTAATCGAATATCCAAAAATCGTGACTCATCCCTGCATGGAATCTCTTGTTTCTTTTCCCAAATCTTCACTCACGTCACGTCTGCCACGGTCACAGCCCACGGTTCCCATTTTCTAAATGTATTATAAACGTTTCTTGGTTCGCTTTTAATTAGGCCTATTATATTCGTATTCTTTACTGTGGTAAAGTAGAAAAACGCTGTAGGACAGATAGCCTACATTTGTACTTTCATGTCAAATTCTTTTTAACACAGTTTGTGCTTGTTATTAGATAGGGCGCGTCAAGTTTAGTTGTAAAGCGCGTTTTACACGCGCGGGTGATTTTTAGTTTCACTTTCTCTGGCAGCGCAATCTCAAACATAGCCTAAATATTTCGCCCTTGTGGAGGATAAAATTCGCTCTTCAAACCAATTTACATCAAGTAGAAAACACGAAGATATCATAAAGAGATCGATGGAGATCGATATCTTCGTGTCTTTGTGTGGAAATATAAAACGAGTTTTTTTTTTTTTTTTTTTTAAATAACCCCCCAACCACCGCCGGTAGTTGGTCCATTACCGCGGTGGTAAAAAAAAACCTGCCACGGTCACAGCCCTAAATATAGGCCTACTAAATAGCCTATAATAAGATAGCCTTGTTTGAAATTCTATATTGACTGGGTTAAATAGAATCGCATTACTAAAAAGAGACTAAAATACAATTTTCATTGACTAAAACTAGACTAAAATGTCATCAGTTTTCGTCGACTAAAACTAGACTAAAATGTCATCAGTTTTCGTTGACTAAAACTAGACTAAAATGTCATCAGTTTTCGTCGACTAAAACTTGACTAGACTAAAAAGAGTATGAATGTGACTAAAACTAATAAAAACTAAAATGACAGCCTGACACAAAGACTAGACTAAAACTAAAATTAAATCAGGCTGCCAAAAACAACACTAGTTGAGCCCAAGCGGCAACCTCCCCGTCTCTCTCTTGAAACCAACACGGAAGTGAGTTAAACTGCAATTCATTGACTGGCCGCTTGAGGCTGATCGCTTGAGTGAGTCAAATCTGTATCTCCCCCATGTTAAAATTACCCACTTTACAGCAGAAAAAAAACATGTCTACAGCCTGGATCTCTATGTGGCTTTGGTCTATACAGCTAATTTTGCCCTTCATAACAACTGTGAGGGGGGTGAATTTTTTTATAACTCATCCGTTTAGTTGATTAATATTTAAAGTTCTGCATAATTAAGGGTGTGGGGAACTTGAGTGACAGATGGATTCCCGCTGATGGCAATGCTAGCCGTTTGTCTGCTGTTACTAGCCGTCACTTCACCTCAGCAAATGTTAGCTGCTGAACTTGCCATCTCTGCAGTGTTTTGTGCTTTTTTTCGAGATTATTTCATACGATTTAACACACCCATTACTTCGCCCACGGCTTAGGATTCCGTCGTTGTCGTCGAGTATCGTTCGAGAGAACAACCAGCGCTGTATTTCAGTCGTTTTCCTCTGTGAACATGCACTAATGGATGTCTGACAGTTTCGTTGCTTTTTGGAGTTTTTAGATTTAAAAATGTCAATAAAGGCTCGTTCGTTCTGCTCTCACGGAACAGATAGATTATAATATGCTTATGTAACGTTAGGCTACCAGGTGAAATCCTGCTGGTGTCGGCGCTTTCTCCGTCCATGCAATAAATGCACATCCTTGAATGAGCGCGGATTTTCTAGCGCATTACTTGAACTTCATAGGCAATAACGTTATATCTATGGTTTAACCCATTTGAGAGGCGGCCAAAATCAGAATTTAAAATGGACTGAATAAGCTCTCTACGAACTTGACGAGCGATGCCGCGCTGACGGACCATAGACTAAAGAGTGACTGACATGTAACGTTATGCACAAAAATCACTGTCACACACACTCTCTCAGAGTAATATTAAGTTACTGCATTATACATTTTCAACTAGCAGAATAGTACAGAATCACGATACACAGTCTCACATGTAGCCATGTCTTTTAACTATTAAAATATTTCGAAGGGCAAAAATAGGAACTTTTAATTGGCTTTACATCATCAACTGTCACTTTAGCGCGAGGCCCTGTGCAGTCGCAGACTTGGTACTGTCAGTTGCATTTAACGTTATAGCATTACCTCCCCAGCCTGAACTAACGCGATCACGTCGAGCTAGGTGGTGATTTCAGATAGCCAGGCTCCTCAGCTCCACTCACAAACTAAGATATTAATCTTGGCCTCTGCCCATTTTCTGTAATCCAGGAGTGACGCAAGGCCAAGATGGCGACGGCCGGCTCCGCCCACTTTAGGCTTCAAAAATGCTCTACAGAAACCTACGGGTGACGTCACGGACACTACGTCCATATTTTTTTACAGTCTGGTTGAGCCACTGTAGTCACTTGGATTATTTTGACGAAGCCTTTATTAACTTTTCTGGGCCGGCAAGTTTCAATCCCATAGAAGCCTATGGAGGAGTGATCCAGCTCTCAGGTTTAATCAAAAATATCTTAATTTGTGTTCCGAAGATGAACGAAAGTCTTACGAGGATGGAACAAAATAAGGGTGAGTAATTACTGACAGAATTTTCATTTTTGGGTGAACTAACCCTTTAATGAAAGCTGTAAAAGTATTGTTCACTGTTTGACACCCAAATGCCTTAAATAATGTAATCAAATCAATACTTTATTGTAAATGTTAACCAGAATGCTAAATCAATTTACTGTAAAACTACTTTTAAATGTTATCTATGAAGTCATCCTGGTCATTGTACATAGACTGTCTAGAAAAAAATCTGCAACCGCACTTGGTTATAAATTTTGAAGACATTTTACGGCCATCTGATTTTTACCAGATGTTTTAAGTATGTTTAGAGTAACGTAAGCCCTAAGAGACCTTTAACAATGATGCACGCTATAGACACACAAAATTGTCGATTGCACAGACAGCTTGTGTACAGAATTCAGTAGCTGTGTAGGCTCTTTTATTCTAATGAACCGTAAAAGTGTTTACTGTGGCAAGACTAATAGAAGGGTCGCGTGATGTAGCTTTAACTCACTTGAATCCCGGCGCCACTGTGGCACAGTTCCCCGCACTCAGCCAGATGCAGTAGGGGTCTCGCGAGGACAGACAGCTCCTAAAAAACACACACACACACACACACACACACACACACACACACACACACACACACACATACAGAGTTAACTCGTACCACATGTCCTGGAAAGGTTGTGTTTTCCTCGCTCACTGTCTCCTGACTCCCTCCCATTTCCCTTTCCCCTCTCTCTCCAAGTGTATGTGACAAGCTGGAAGGGACAGCCAGACACGGCATCACCATAACAAAGCATTAATGCCTCTCGCTGGTCAGACAGTCAGTCAGACTCAGAAAAAAGAGAGAGAGAGAGGAAAAAAAGTGACTGACTGCTGTAGAGTCAGGTGTGTGTGTGTGTGTTTGTGTATTTGTGTTGCATGATTGACAGGTGTGTTGTGTTTGCCAGAGGCCAACTGAGATTCAGATACATGGCAAAGCTGGCGAGTTGCACCAAGAAGCAGTGAGAGAGACAGATGGAAAGAGAGATGGAAAGAGAGCGAAAGACAGGGAAGAAAGGACAAAAAGCATGTGTGAGGTGACTAGATGAGTCGGAGTGGAAGGGAGAGGTCACTCCCCAGAGGATTTTTTTCCTCTTCACAGGTTGTTAATTTCTCCATGCTATGCCTGTTGGTCACTGTTCTTTAACAAATTAACTATTGTTAAATGTTAGACGTGTTAAAATGGTAAAATACTTTCTCTTATTCCAGTTTAAATTGTAAAAAAATTAAAGCAAAAATGGAGTTGGTGGCTTTAGTCTGTCTATAAGGGTTAAAGACATCTATACGCTAATGACCTACTAAAAGTTGACAACAGTTTTACTGTGCACTTTGTTATACTTTATTTACATCGGCAAATCATGTATTTTACATTCATAGGAAATAGCTTACTTCTGCATTAAAAAAAAAAAAAAAAGTAGATAAATTATTTAATTGATATACATGTTGAAAATTCAGACTTTCTCTTTAGGTAGAACTGAGAAAAAATATTGATGACTTATCCTGCACTACACAGATTTTGGTCTAATCAAATGTTTTCTAGAATGACAATGTTCAACCCCTTAATACCACCTGCAACCAACTAGCAAGTAGCATTAGTTAGCTAACTAATGCCTATTGGCTTTTAAAAAATAAACTCACAAGCCCTTTGATACAGCGTGTCCCACCCAAACTTTCAGTTTCAACAGGAAATACGTCAGAATAAGGATTGCGATTTTCATTCAAAGGACATAAACAACTATAAGAAATCGAATTTATGCATTTTTGTGATATCCCATTACAAAAAAAAAATGCTGGATGGAAACTCCAAAATGCATAAAAAATTGCATTAAAATGTATGTGCTCAACTGAGTTGGATAAACAATTTTTATCCGATAAGAAATAAGTGCATAAATGACAATGGAAACGCATTTACTGAATAAATCACTCGATGCGCAACAGAAATACTGTGACTTTGCCTCAGAGGATGTGATTGGATCAGTTTCATTGTATAGCATGTCAAATATTGTTTTAGTTATTTTGAAAATGCCTGAGCCAAAGTCTGTCATCAAAATGATTTGGTGTATTGACCTCACAGAACTCTCACATGATTGTGTTCACAAACATCAGGCATCCGAACGCAAGATAACATGACAGCGTCTGAGGCACAAGTCATTTATGATGTAGAATAAAAGAGCCACAGTGGCTTCCCGATTGCAGCAACAGTTATTTGGCGAAAGTTTCCTAGGAAGTGACGATTTTTGTTCTCTTGAACACATGGAATGAAAACGGTGCTTTATTCGCAAATGTTTTAGGTGACAATCCAATTTTGTGCACAAGCTAAATTCACAAATTTTGGATGGAAACATAGCTATAAAAACATTGCGACCTGCCTGACATGGACTAACAGTGGCTCAACCAATGAATGGAGTGATTTTGGGGTGGAGTTATTTGCTTGACCAACCAGCGGAAGATGGTTCAGGGAAACCTGGTTGATACCAAACTGATTTTTTTGCAATTCTCTTTGACCAGGTTTTTAAACCTGTTTGAATTTAAACAAACACAGCTATTTTTGCAACCAGCACTCGGCGTGTGTGAAAACAATTCAGCTAGATAAAAACAGAGAGAGAGAAAAAAGAAAAAAAAGAGATGTTTTCTCACAAGTCCACAGAGAATCCCGTGTGAGTGTTTCTCCTGAGGCTGAGCAGGCATGAGCTAACATATTGGTAAAAAGTTAAGACACGGTTGGATCAGACATCAGGATTGTTTTTGGAAAGAAATTGGGAATGAAATTCCCTGATAGGATTTGGAGATCTTTTTAAAAGGGGAAACAGTCTATCAGCTTTGTTATACTACAGCTGTGTGGAAAAAAAGGAATTGTTTGCTGTGTCTTGGCCTTCAGCCAATCAGATGGCTCTAATTTACGTGAGAGTAGTCAAAGCATGTGGTGATGCTGGCTGGAGGACTGTAGTATGCGAAGGAGGAAACACGTCTACATCAACGAAGACCGGGATGCAAGCTAAAACCTTTTGCCCTCTAAAATGCATCTGTGTTTAAATTTCAATGCATTTATGAATACATGTCTTTGGAAACACACACTGCTTTCACTGCACTTACGGAGAACATTATCCATAATAGATCAAAAGAGAACTGGCATAGGACTTTTTAAGAAGATTCTTTAGAAGACGACTGTCTAGATTTTTCTCTGAGGACTGAGCTGCTGCACTGCATCGTCAATAGAGTTTGTAATGTTGGCTCCATCTTCAATAAATGTCTTAAAATACTCTACCATAATAACCCTTATGAATGTACTTGTTTAAAAGAGTACAAGTTACTTAAAGGTGTAGTACAAGATTGTATTAAGTGTTTTCACATGTAATACATTTTTAATTGAATGATTTGGGGTCTGGGTTCCATGTTCACTTTCACTCACTTTTTGCAGTTGCCGTAGTCAGAACAGCGACTGAGAGGAACACGGATCACGCAACTTGAGAATGCCACAAACAGGGCATGATGGTCCTTGTCCAACTCCAATCCCAGAATCCTACGGTCCTCGCCACGCACATTACATCTGAAGAGAGAAATGGTGGTTTGTGTTGGAATGTCATTTTAGTTATTAAAGAAGAGTACCATATATGTACAAACAACATTAATGCTAATAAAGGCTATATTTGAAATTGGATACTAGCATACTGTTCCTACAAGAATGAAATAGGGACATTTTCTAAATGCATGGAATACCTGGATTATCCAATACATAGGAGTCCATTAAGGAATGTAATAGGCAGGGTTGTTATAGTTAACTAAAACCATTAAAAAAGTTATCACTTGAAATGAAATAAATGTTAGTTTGTAATGCTAATGCTAAGCCAACATTTCTCATTTAGTTTAATTTGATGTACTAAATTGGAAAAATTATAGTCATATACATTTTTTTGTGCTTGAAATGTTCTCCTGGTCACAATATGCTTTCATTTTATGGAAAAGAACAGCTCAGTGATTCTTTAATACATCTTATTTTGTGTTCAAAAATAGAATGAAAGTGGTTTTAAAGGAGGTTAGGATAAACCTTTCTCTCTAATGGAAGGGAAAAGCAATCCCCAATAAAAGAAAAAAGAAGAAAAAAGAAAAACCCAATATATAAAGAAATCCAATATGTGTATCACACAGATGAGTCACTCCCATTGAGTTGATTGAAGAAGGTCATGCCATAAAGGCTGACTGTAATTCATCTTCCTCAGTATCTGTAATAATCTAAATAAATCCTTTGCATCATGTCAAGTGTCTTTCCCAAAGGCTAACCTAGACGCGAGGTGGGGTTTTCAGGGGAAAAATGAGCAATGCTGCCTGAAGATGTGGTCACATTTTGTTGTGGAACTTGTGAGTCTCAGCTGGAGTTGAGGCTTGTTGTCAGATACACAAGAGGAACACAAACATGGACGAGATCCCAGGAGTACAATTACAGCTCCACACGTACCATCCGCCCCATTTACTGGAGGAGAGATTCTCTCTTAATCAAACGCCTCTGTCGACATAGAGTTTGGGGTTATGTGTGTGCACGTTTATATTTGCCTGAGACCTGTCAATGAGTGTGAAGTGCATGAGAAGAGCGGAACAGTGAAAGAACCTTCTAGGTGAAGATGTTTGCTCAGAAAAGTGGCATTTTATTTTATCTGTTGAATGGTTTCTTTCACTGGGCATCCCTAAAATCCCTTTTAGGCAAGTCAGTCTACTTGGCAGCCATCTTGGTACAGCTCTTATCTACTGGAATAAAGAAATCTCTGAAACCGTTTAAATAAAATATTTCAAATGATCAATAAAATCTGACAACAAGATCTAACATTTTCAACTCAATTCACACTAAAAACTTACAATTGACTCACTAAACAAATTTTATTTTTTTCAGGCTTGTCCAGTTCATGTGTATTCTAATAAGCAAACTCTTAAAAATGCAGATCAGCATCAGAGCCATAACCTCGGGGGCAGTGATCTGACTGACATATGGTACAGCAGCAAGTTTCTCTGCATCCTTAGTTCAATAAGTATTCCCATTCATTTCTCCCATGGGAACTTTAAAAACATTGGAAAAAAAAAAAGATCTGGAAAATCAGGTACAACACTGTGAATTTAACAGCTTTAATGAGGGAAAGAGCTGAAAAAAAAAAGCTATATATATATATATAAAATGTTTTTTGCAAAATATGCATGTGGCTTGATGGCTTCAGCAAAAGCATACAGTTGATAAACAACCTCATAGGTCTGTCTTTAACGGTTTATTAGTAATCATCATTAGAAATCAATTTTCCCTATGGAGAAAATGAATGGGACTTTAACTTCTGGAACCATACTGTTGCACTCGAAGTCTATTGGTCCAAAACTCTACATAGTTGCATATTAAACAACAAATAGTATTTTTGCTTTCAGTGTGGGCTGACAAAATATTATCACATTGTAACAAAAGAGTATGTGTTTAAGTGTGTGTGCATTATAACTCACTTGTTGGGGTTGTAAACATCTATGTCCTCCAAAACCTGCGTGCTGTAGGTGGAGTTTGGGTGTGTGCTGGCGAGAATTTTCAGGACTCGTCCGTTCTCTGAACCCAGAAACAAAACGGTGTAGTTCTTATACGGGCCAGCTGCCGTGTCCACCGCGATCTGGGTCAACTTGAACCTACATCAGGAAACATTAGCTAATTAGTCAATAAAACAAAATCACAAACATGTCTTTAACAACACTAAATACTTATTTATTCTCCAGCTCTAATAACAGTTTCCTTGACATGCAGATGTTGAGAAAACAACGGGAGACGGAGGCAGAGTATTAAAATAATGAGTGTAATTTTTATTGGAGCATGCGTATTTGTGTGTGCATACCGGCTGGTGGTTCGTGTGAAGCAGGGTCGGTTGTTGACAGACGGTATGGCCTCGTCCATTAGTGGATAAGACTTAATGAATGTAAGAGTCTCATCAGGGAAATTTGTGGAGGACTTATAGCCAGCAGCAGGGCCATCACCAGCACAGGATCCCGGCCTAGAGAGACGGAGAGAGAGAGAAAGAAAACAATTGACTTCTACCTGCACAGACTTTCTCATGAAGGCTCATGGAAATTATCTATAAAAACAGCTCACAGACATACAATTAACAAGAGCCACTCCAACCATCTGCCACTGTTAAATAAAAGCTGTTTTTAGAGTCCATCAGGCCGAACAAGCTGCTCTCCGAGCTCCAGAGAACAGGTCCAGGCATATCACGCAGAGCAAGATGAAAAGGAAGTCTTTGGCACTTGTGTGTATGTGGTGTTTTAGGTTGGATTTGTTGTGTTAATATATTCTTTTGTGCAGTGCCTCACGCTACTCTAGGGATATCACATTTATTTGATCAAAAATGCAGTTAAAACAGCAATACTGCGAAATATTACAATTGGTTTCTATTTTAATATCTTTTAAAATGTAATTTTTCCTGTGATGGCAAAGCTGAATTTTCAGCATCATTACTCCAGACTTCAATTTCACAGAATCCTTCAAAAATCAAAGCTTTGCTACTGAACCACTACATTATATTAACAGCAACAAGTGGGTAACATTGTTTATTTTAAAGTAATTAAACTCACAGCTTCATTGTTAACAGAGAGCAGGGCCGTAGCTAGAGGATTCGGGGCCCCTTGAAAAAATATTGATATGGGCCCCCACCACCCTCCACCAATATCATATACTGTACAATAGATGAGCATGGAGGCCCACATATAACAGAAGATGGTGATGTTGTTGTAAAACCTTTATTTTAAAAGTTAAATGTTAATATAAAACTAACAAAAAGCAAGAAATTGTTAAATAATAATAAACCAATTTTAAAAAAGTAACAGCAAAATAATATTAGATAAAATCAGTCTGTCATAAGTCATAAATCAAAAAGTAAACATTTAGAAATTGCCAAGAATGCAGTCAAATTAAAAAAATAAAATCATTTATTGTCTTTTTTTTTTAATAAAGATAATATGGAACTGGTAATATATTATTAAATCAAACTAATAAATGTATTCATCCAAGTGCAGTGTGTTGTATTTGTGTTTTCTTGATGTAATAAAATACATCATCAGCCAGCAGGTCAGGTGTATAATGCAATGCGTCATGACTCGTGTCAATTTTTTAACTCTATTTACAATAGTGTAAAGGATTTTGACCACATAATCATTCGGTCGATTGTGGTGCGCACCGATAATGAAAAGTGACAGTACCCGGCAGGCTGTAGATGGTAGTTTTCTTATTCCCAGCGAAATAACAATACAACCTGTCTTTAAGAACGTCTTGATTGACTGGGATACAACAACTCTCCTGGCCTCCCTCTCCTTCTTTTCATAGCGTTTCTGGTACCTTGATTTATGTTTTCTTTTCCCCGACATTTTTCAGTCAGTCAGTCTCCTGCTCTTTCACCAAGTTCATCATTAACTTCAGGCAGCTGCCGCCTCAACTCTGATTGGTTCTGTTCACGAGCTGGGGTGGGACTTACAATTTTATCGGGTCCATCTGATGTTGTCACTGACTGAATAATTAATAATTACTTTAGATCGCACTAAACCATTTTTAGGGAGGTAAGAGAAGCAGATATTTGGAAAAATATTTCTTATTTTTCATTATTCATACAACACGGGCCTATATAGTATAACTGCTGGATTTTGTGGGGCCCCCTGGGCGCCACCTTTCACCCCACTAGCGACGGCCGTGACAGAGAGAGATGCTGATCAGATTCAGGTAATTCATACACGCATCTCTCATATCTCTCTCGATAATTAATTCAAATAAATGCTAATTCATCTAATATCTAATCATCTAATAATCTCTGCTGCTTATAATTGCGGCCTATGTTCTTTCATTATTGAATGTTTACATGCAGTATTTACCTAATGGAGCACTACTTTAAGAATACTCACATTTTTTAATGTAATATATTTAGAATCGATATAAAGGTATTTAAAATACTTATATTAGTATTGAAATTTTAAGAAAAAATAATGACCAACAGCATACTTTTTGCAGAGTTAAAAATGTTTTTGAGAAAGGTGAAATTGACTGATATTGGTGTCAAATGGATTGTTAGTATTGTGATAACCCTTCGTGACTCACCGGGGTTTGGGCACCACTTCATCAGGAACTGGCGTCCAGGCTGACTCGCTGTTTCGCTGCTCCTTAAACTTCCCATTAAACACTTTCTCTATGTCATCCATGTAGAATGCACATACAGCAGAACCGGTGATGCTGAGGAGAGAAAAACTCTGTTTGGTTCCACCCATTTTATCTAAACAAACTCTTAATGCAACAAACAAATCATTCACAAACAGACCAAATGGATTGGAGTTAAATACATTTAGGGAGTTGTTGAAGAGTGTGTGGAAATTCAAAATGTATTGTGGTGGGACTGTGGTACCTGTTGGCTTGAGTGGTAAAGACACCTAGCACCGCAGGCCTGTGGTTGATCTGCATGACGTTGGTTAATGACTGAAGAACGTCAAAGTAGAAGAACGAATCACCTGGAACTGAACAGTTCAATCGTGCTTTCAGGAAAGAAGTCCAGTACCGCTCTAGAACCCGCGGAGAACCACCATTATCATTCTTACACACGCGAGCGACTCGAGAGAACACCACCTGGTTTAAGTAAATGAGACATAAAGAATGTAAGGAAGTGTGTGACCTCTTTCAAACCTCTTCACTAGGATTGATTTAAAAAAAAAAAAAAAATTATATATATAGATGCACCGATTGCAATTTTCTTGGCCGATTCAGATTTATTTGTGTGACCTGTCGATACAGATTTTTGCCCATTCCGATTTTCTAAGAACTATAATTGACTATAAAAATCTACTTTTCTTCAATGCAGAGTTTTATTTTCATAAAAAATACGAAAAGTAAAAAGTCAGTAATAAAATGAGAACAAAAACAAATTGCAAACACCAGCACAAACAAATGCAACGGAAAAAAGAGAGCAATGAAATAAACATGGCTTAAAGTTTTTCAGGTGGGTAAACAGTCAGGTAAGAAATACTACAGAAATTAATGTAATCAAATGTAAAATAACACTGGATAGTCTTCATTGTAAAATTTAAATACAGATTAATGCTTACAATTAAAGTTATAAAACATATTCAGTCAAAAACAGAGAGTGATTTTCTCTGTCTTATATTCTTTTATTAACATGACAGACAGCAGCAGGAATATTAGGCTCCTGTCACTTTAAGAGTTTATGCATGGATCCAATATACTGTTACACAACAGGCGTCATCTTTCTCAACTATTTAATGTTCCAAAACTGACTGTGTTTAACACAGCCAAGACAGGCATTTTAACATAACTTTGTGTGTATTTGACCGTTCACTTCCCATCAGAGAGATGAGAGCAAGAACGCGCAGCTGACATTATTCCCTGTACCACTGGCAACAAAACAGACCGGTTCGGAGGCGGGTCGATCAGGTGGAAAATCGCCCGATTCCGGTCCCTGGCCGATGAATCGGTGCATCTCTAATATATACATAGATTGCTTATAACATGAATAAAACAGTCTGAAAATAATTTTATAAACTTGATTAATGACATATACTCTGACAATAATCTTAATATTTTATGCAACTTTGCTTCATGTAAATTGATTTTGTCTAAAGGACATTTAAATTTTTTCCTGGAAAACAAGACAAAAGAAATTATTTAGAAAATATGATTTTTGCAGTGTACTTGAAGTGTCTGACCTTGCCCAGGGTGGTGTACTCTACAGCGATCTCACTGAGAAAGAAGTAGACGTAGTTCCCATACTCAATGGCATGAAGGAAATGAGGCTCTACATAAACAAAGACACAATTAGAAAAAGAACAGAAATTATAGAGAAAATACCTATATAACAGGTGACCCACCTCTTAGCCATTTTGAGTCGTATTTTACGGTACGCAGAACAGGACTGCTTTCTCCTAAACTTCGGTAAATCACTGCATCACTTGCTAGAAAATCCGTCATTGTGGCTGAATAAAAGTCACCGCCTGGGAAGTGAGGTGAGAAATAAGTATTGATAAATCAAAACAACACAAAACCCCACAAAGCAGAGCTCAGTTCAGTTCAGTGTATATATGGCACAAAGAGAAAATGAGAGACATGTCTCATCTCCCCCATGTCCCTTTTAAATCTCTGTGCGTCTGTGATCACTGCTGTCTCTCTGAGACTTCCTGCACTTTGTAAAATGTCAGTGGAACACTAGTGAGATTATAGGAGATTTCGTGTCTTCCTCCCCAGACGGATGGTGCTCTGCCAGCTCACCGGCAAACAGGCCAACGTTAGACTGGCGGGATTCGAAAGGGCAACGGGCTTGACCGACCACCTCCTCTCCATCCTGCTCCAGAGATGACATCTGACCAGAGAGAGAGAGAGAGAGAGAGAGAGAGAGAGAGAGAGAGAGAGAGAGAGAGAGAGAGAGAGAGAGAGAGAGAGAGAGAGAGAGAGAGAGAGAGAGAGAGAGAGAGAGAGAGAGAGAGAGAGAGAGAGAGAGAGAGAAAGAAAAGACCTCTTACACACATTGAGCAAATGAAGAACACTTCAAACACAGCACAAAAATAGTTTGAAAAACATCCATTCAAATCATTGTTGTTTTGGACCATATTGGCTTATTGGACCATATTGGACCATATTGGCCAATGTATGGGCAAAAACTAACTTTTCGAAACATATTTTTTGTTATGCAGGTTTGGCATGACAAGAGGGGAAATAAATGATCCAACCCCATTAATATTGTTGTTTAATACTGTAAATTCTGATCATTTGAATCGAGAAAGATTAGTGCTGCATTGGTGAATCGTTTAGTGCATGTTTTGAAAGCTGTTTTTGCTGTCAAAGACTTTAGGGAGCTTGAATTCGGTGTTGTATAAATGTTTGTGGACCAGTGGGTGGTGTGTGTTCCATGGTTGTTTTGTTTTGTTCCTCTTTGGGAACTGTAGGTGTGAACAGTGTGCCAGCTTCTCTTGTTAGTCAGATGCAGAGCAGAAGCTTCCGACCTGTGGTGTTCACAGAAGAAAAAAACAGCGTGCTAATTGCCTGGTTTGGGTGATGCACACATACATGTGTACAAATCCACAAAGATATTCAACCTGCAGGGCTAGAGATGTCCTTACAAAGACGGCTGGATTACACACATGCACAAACACATTTAGCAATGCGGCTGAAAGGGTCCTGTGGGCATTCTGGTATTCAGGGTCACATTGTGTGTCATCCCCATCGGATTAACACCTACTGAACCTGCTGAAGCTCACCACTACTTACACTGTCATGTAGCTCATAGGGATAGAGAAGAATAGAGGGGAATTAAAGCAGGAGTTGCATTGGATTGGTTGTGTCAAAGGTTGACCATCTGTACACTTCTGTCCAGGGAAAGCGTGTCTGTTTGTTTTGGAACATTGGAAGAACTAGTAATTCAACCCGAACCTCCATTCGCAAGGACGACTTGAAACATGCACTAAAATGTTAACGATTCAGGAATGCATCACTAATCTTTCTCAAAAGATTTTGGATCGATTCAAACCGATTTCTCAGTGATACATTACTCATTTTGAGGTACATTATGAGATGTTGCATCTGTTATTCCTCACCATCAGCATTAACAAGTGACATTTGAGGGCTGGTCAAGTTGTTCGCGGGCAGACAACGCACAACATAGGCGAGCATTATGCAAATGTATCATCTCATCTAGTGACGTAGAACCGTAAAGCAGTAGGATACGAATAAAAAAACGACTCGTTTAGGCGGTTCAGAGTCTTTCTTTGGGAGACAATAACTTTATTTATCGTGCACTCTCGACTTTACAACTTTGCAGAACGTTTACAATCACAAACCGCTATATTACACACTGCATTAAAGGAAATATTTGAAAAACCATAATGGGGCAATTTAAAGGGGACCTATTATGACCTTTTTCAAAGTCTTGATTTTGTTTTTGGGGTCTACTAGAATAGGTTTTCATGCTTGAATGTTAAAAAAACACGTAATTTTTCACATATTTTACATTGTTGAAGCACCTCTCTTCCCAGTCTGTTAGTAACGCTCCGTTTAGATTCTGTCTCAATGAAACCCCTCCTTCCGAAAAGCACTCTGATTGGTCGGCTGGACCAATGTGTTGTGTTTGGTCAACCCGCTTCCAGCATGTTTGGTAAATGTCACACCCCTTACCATAACCGCGAATTTCAACACGATACTAATGCAACTCAACCAGGCCTCACCCCTAGTGGCTTCAATTCACCAAAAGACAAGGTATGGCAAACTCTGATGTCGTCATTCAATTTTACTACAGTCCCACATATTTTCATTAATTCCTGACAGCATCATACACACTGCTGCGACAGCCATCCTCAAATATCACAACAAAGCACATCTATTCACACCTTAAATAATCTATTTAAGAGCAGATCATGACTGTTCAAATATATTTTGCATGACATTAAAATAATGCAAAGATAGAATGACAGCAGAGAGAAAAACAACCAAAATCTGTTTGTGTGTGGCACATCCAAAGATGAATCACATTTAACTTTGTTCATAATGCAGCAAATTAGACAATTATTTACAGCTGTTATAAGAATGACCAAAGTCCCCTCTGAATCGGATTAGCCTATGTTGTACAGGTGTTGCTTGCTGTCTTTTTCATGACGTGGCATCTAGCGATACTTGTTTCCTTTTCATTTTATTTATTCAGTCGTTATCTATAGCAACTACATGTTCAGCTAACTTAAAATCTGGCATGAAATGGCAGGATAATAGCGTTGTTTCTGGTCTTGCGTTATGCTGTTTGAGGAAGGTTCACACAATCAGCCAGACAGCCACAATGGACCACTTGCACTGAACTTTGTGATGCACTTCTGTTTGGAAATAGTACATCTCACTTATTTCCGGTAATGTTTACTTTCAATGTACTGTGGTCAATGAGTTGAACAAACGCAAAATGAGTGTCTGCAATAAGATAAAAAAAATCTGGAAATTTTTATTGACAAGAGAAGGGATACTCTGATGTTTAGTGTGTGCAGAATTTTCCAAACTCATCGGAACATGAAGTTTTAATCCAAACCAAACCTGAGAAAGCTGCGGCTGTTACAAATGCGCCATTATTTCATCACAGAGTGTCAGTGCTCATCTAAACTAGTGACCGCAATGCTGAAGTGTATGAGAACAGATGAATAACATCAGTACGAACCACGAACATGCATTTATTTGGATTAAATATTTTAAACATTCTGTGCCATTTTTCAATGTCAATCTTTTTACTATAAACATGTTTATGCCCAAAATGCTTAATTAATATTCAAAGTAGTTGACTGTCATTCTCCTCTACGCTGTGTACCTACTGTTTAAGATTAATTAAATAGCCTATAGCCTATTTAACATAGTTAAAGGCACCTCGCGAGCATTCATTCATTCAACTATTTTAAAAGACTGGAATAAAGCACCAATGCACACAAGCAATCCTTTTTATTAGTCAAAATTTAAAAATCTAAACTCAACAGGTATAAAATATAAGAGAAAAACACTGTTAATGAGAAGACGAGCATATAGGACTGCTGCAGGTTAGTGGATAAATATATTTAGCCCATTTATTATTCAGAATGTACAGCTGGAAAGAAAATATGTTTATAAGAACATTTCAGCAGGCTCAAAATAATTAATACAGAGATCATTATTCATTGTTTTAATCAATTGGCATCCATGAAACGTAGTAATAATCTGCATTCTCCTGTATGTAGGTGCACTGAACGCGCCAACCGGAAACTCCCAATATGTACTAAGTAAAACGCGGAAGTAGTTGTGCAAGTAGTACATTGGTATGGCAGCAGCCATACCTTGCCATAAGCAATTGGCACCCTGCTCACCGCTTTTTTGTGCATGCCTTGGCCACAAATAATTTAAATGAGGAATATTGTGATGTACGTTCCCGGGAAAAAACTCAAGACTACAATCAAGGCGTTTCAGGGGGTTCAGAAACAGTGCTTACTGATATAGTGAATACCTCCTTATGAAGTGGACTTTTCAGTCCCTTTTCATGCTCAAACAACATTACACACTAAATGAAAATGTAATAATACCTCATAATAAGCATAATAAGACCTCTTTAATAATAATAATACAATTAATAGTGTTTTAAAACATTAAACGAGCAACAGATGACAGCAAAGGTAATCTGCATGTAACAATACGGGAAAGTGTAATACTGAGAGAATGGTAAATTGAACTTTTCCAAAAGTCTCAAAAGTATATATTATAACAATCATCTAACTATAACAATCTCTCCTTAACCTCTCCTTGCACAGTTTTCCAGAAAGTTCTCCACAGCTCGAGCTGTGAGTTGAGAGTGAAGGAATGCGTGAGGAGACAAGGCAGAGGAACTGAGCGACATGATTTGCAAGACATGACATATTGTCCCTCTCCAGGGCTCTAACAGAACATCCCTCTCCTCGGTGAGATGCAGAAAAATGAGACTGTGGAGCATGAGAAAATGGAGACAGACCGAGAGAGAAGCGGAGAGGAAGAGGAAAGAGAGGAATATGGAAGGAAGATGCCTTCAGGGCAAGGTGCATAAATCAAGATCTCCAAAGAGCCTCAAATGGAAAAGTTGAGAGCAGAGCCTCATCCATGAGTTTTGCTGACTCCCTGCTGGCCTCCTCCAGCATTTAGTCAGATTTACATGCTTCTCTGGCAAACAAAAACACACATGCACACACACCGCTCAGGAACAGATCTGCTAATGTTGATGGAAAACCATCAATCACAGGACAGGCCTGATTCCACATCACTAAACTAGTGATTTGTTGCAGTTTTTTGCAGGGACTGAATAAAATATTTTTTAAGTAGCAAAACACCAAGCATTTAATAAGAAAGTAAAAAGGATAATTTTGATGTCAAGTTGTCTTTTAAGCAGGGTGTCATGAAAAAAAGAAAACATGGAAAATCACAAAAAATAACTAGCAAATAAAACGGCATTTCCCATGAATTCAAAAGAACAAAAACATTGCCTTCAGGAAACATTGATGATTGCCTACTACGTAAACTAGAAATTAAAATGTTGTATTCACTATATGGCTCTTTTATTAAATGTAATACATTTCTGGTTTTCATGTCAGATGGTTTTGGCAGCAATAGCAGCCAATCATCTGAGTGTATTATTCAGTCACCTTACTTGAAGCAAAGTCACATGACATTTTTGACGCCCATCAGTAAATACATTTCTATTGTAGTTTATGTGCGCGTCTTCTTACCAAATAAATAATACTAGTCAAATAACTGAGCGAAATAATAGCAGCCAATCATCTATGCAAATTAGTCACGACATTTGACACATCTGGGAATTTATCCAGTAAATGTGTTTCTATCATAGTTTACGTGCACACCAAATAAAACATTTATCCACCACAATTTTTGATGTGCATTTTAATAATTTTATTTGCCTGATTTTATTTATTGATGCTTCCATCCAGCATTATTGGATTTCCCCCCCAAAAAAATCCCCCAAATAAGTGGATGGAAACCCAGTTACCATGACTAAAATGTGCTAACATTGCTCATTGCAACTGCAGAAATTGTTTCGTTTAGCCAACAGACAGTGTTGATGGGAGAACGCAGACCTCTCTCACAGAAAAAAAAAAAAAATCAGGTTGTAAACAGGTGTGACAGGATATGAATTAATTTCTGAGAAAGAGCAGGATATATACGTTTTTGAACAGGCCTAATACTCAAATTAATTTTAATGCTGACAAATTTAAGTAGATGTGTGTATGTAGACTGTCAATTTTGATTCTTTAAAGGGAAGCTTCAGAATACACATCTGTAGGAGGAAATAACTGTGTGTGTGTGTGTGTGTGTGTGTGTGTGTGTGTGACAGAAATAGACTCATCATACCTTGTAGTTGCGACAGGTGGGGTTGAACGCATTGGTTCCACATGCAAAGAGAGTTTCATCGTTACGTGGCACCAGCACTTTGATGTAGTTGTAACACTCATCCTGTGAAAGACAAGACACTGGCTTTTACTCACACTATATATATATATAACTCCTGAATTACACACACACACACACACACACACACACACACAGATTGACTCATCCTGAAGCTTACAGCGAGCATCATTACTGACTCCCTTTTTCCTCCACTTCCACACACAAATTACCATAATCCCTATGCTGAGCTCCAGGATCTGACTCACTCACTGCAACTCTGTCTTCAACCACCAATGATATTATAAAACCTGTGTGTGTTTACATATCTTCACGTATACAGCCACCTGTGGAGAGCCATTTAGTCTTATCTTCAGACCATTTACTGACCATCTGATGCATACTGATCACAAAACTGGCAAGTGTCTTCTCGATCTGGCAAACTCTAAACTGATTGACTGGCTTTACAAATTTGAGGGATAAGGGCACTTTTTTTTAGGGAAGTATTATATTAAAAATCTGGAGGAAAATTATTTTCATGTTGTGCACGATAATTGATAAATGGTCTATAGTAAAATTCTATAAAATTTTCTCCAAATAAATTGAAAATAAAACACTAAAATCGAATAAATCATTTAAAATGTTTCAAGTGAGTGAACTTAGGAATAATAACATTATAATGTACAGTATGAAAATTTTATATTTTAAGATTTGCTAAAAATACATTTAACAGTTTGGAATATAAGCGTTTTTAAAGATTAATTTTAGGTTAGGTTAGATTAGATTACAAATTAGTTAGATTAAAACTAAGATGATCTAGAAGTAAAAATAGAGAAAATTAGAATGCATGCCCCATTCAATATTTTAAATCATCCAATACAGATCCATTTTAAAAAATCTCTTAAAGTCCCTGTAAAGGCAATTCTACAAAAAAATTCTAAACACATTATAAGTGCTAGAAATGTATTGCTAAAACATGTTACAAAGACTGAGAACTGTGAAGTACTAAATTGTGGAGTTAGACCGTTTAACAGTTTTTCACCCTTGCTGTGAGCCGGATTTTTTGGGCGGGGCTGGGGCTAAAACGGGGGCCCGATGACGCACTGCGACCCCCTGAGCTTGATTGGGCCCCTACCTGATGACGCACGGAGTCACTAAGCCTATCGCTCAATCGCGAGTTACTATCAGACAGCCTACAGTTTGCTAGCTAACTATGCCCACGGCTCTGGCTACTATGCCTTCGTCATGTAAATGCGTATTCCCTGGATGCAATCACTTAGAAAACAGATCGGTGTCCTTATTTAAATTTCCGAAAAATGATCATATCAAGAAGAGGTGGATTTATCTTGTGAAGAGCTAACGTTACCTTGATGGAGAGCTGATGATCACCACCACACCCGCCTCTGTAGAGATCAGGATAGTTTACTTTCGTTGGAGACAACTGGAATTCACTGATAATCCGCTGTTACTGGTGAATGGCCGAACCGACTATCTCCCGCTGTCCGCTTCGGCCTTCATCCTCCCGTCGCGCCGACATGCACGAGCTGTGCGCGAGTCATATTTCCCGCGAGTGGGCGTGGTTTCAGCGCAGCCAGCGGACACGCCCCCAGCGTTTGAGAGCTGAGACTACTGCTCATTTTTTCGAGATTTTGATAGCTTATTTTATTTACTTGGCGGCTTTTTTAATCATTGAAATTGGGCTGGGTGGCTAATAACACATTTTTCGGTGGTATGACAAACTCAGAACACATACTTAATTTTGACTTTACAGGGACTTTAAGATAAAATGTAAAATTATTAAAAAAAAAAATAAATAAAAAAAAAACATTAGATACATCTTTTTAAATAAAACGATATATTGTCCATTAATACTGATATATTATCAGTATTGATAAACATCCAAAGTATTTTATGTAATTGTTTTTTGTATAGGTCTGTATATTTTGATTTGTTTTCAGTTATGTCATCAAAATAATACTTAATTTTGGATAGGCAGAAATTCTGACCAGAAAAAAATCTATACATATTTTTCCGATATTTACTGCAGAACCATTCAAAAAGACTGGGCTCTTTTTTTCTCTCTCACCAGTCTATTACTGTAGGATCTATTTCAGAAACATCCGCCTCAAATCAGCACAAAACTACAAAATGAAATGTGTATGTCAGTCAGATGTTCTCTTGCCGTCTATGTTCTTCCTGTTCTTTTTCAGAATAAGCTGCACTGTGGACCAGACCTGCCGTTTAGATGAAGGTCTGTCTATGCCCGACTAATAACCACTAAATGCAACAGTTGCTGACTTCTATCACACAATTACATGGAGAAAGAGAAGGAGAAATAAAAGAGTTGTGTACTCACGCTGTTTTTCCCCCTGACTGTGCATTTCTCCACATCCTTTGTCTTCCATGTCAGTTTCTGCCACACAAACAAACAAACAAACAATAACAGGCTCATTGCCATTCACAACAGCTGCAATTGGAAAATCTCATTTACTTCAATAAGCATCACACATAATAAACATAAAAAGGAGGAAAGAGAGAGAGACAAGCAGGACTTGAGCAATAAGAAGGAAAAGGGAGATCCCTCAGGGTGTTAACAATTTGAGTGTGTGTGTGTGTGTGTGTGTGTGTGTGTGTGTGTGTTTGCTCGTGTCATTAGGTGAGGCTGTATTTCAGAGATTTACTGGGCCGCCACATGTCTGCCCACCCATCAGGAACAGCATGCAATCAAAACACACACACACACACACACACACACACACACACACACACACACACACACACACACACACACACACACACAGACACAGACACACACACACACACACACACACACACACACACACACACACACACACACACACACACACACACACACACACACACACACACACACACACACACACACACACACACACACACACACACACACACACACACACACACACACACACACACACACACACACACACACACACACACACACCATGACAAGCTAAAAACAACACTCTCACTAACACAACTATTTGCTGCAGTGACATCTTACTCTCAACAGTTAAGATAATATTGTCAGCGAGACCCAAAGGACAAAAAAAGAAAAGAGAAAGAGTGAGCGATCTATCCATAAGCAGACTGCTTCATCAACATTATTACATTTGATATGACTGCTGTGAGTAATAACAACGTATGATGGAAAAACAGGATTTCCTTTGCCATTTAAAATATCAAAATAAGTCTAATTAAACAACATTCAGAACTCAGAACTCAAAACTGCCTCCTCAGCCTGTGTAACAGCAAAAAATGGGTCTTTCTAGGGAAAAACACAGCAACTTACCTTAAATATGGTACAAAAATAGATTCTTAAACACCTTAAGATGCATACTTTCAATAAAAATAGGATTTTGTTCTTTACTTAAAAAAAAAAACTAAGTGAAAGAAGATGCTTAACTGTGAGAAAAGTAGATCATGAACCTCAGGAGGTCATGCTAAATAGTATATGACTGATTTTATTTTCTATTCATTTTATATGAGGCCTGTGATTCACTATTATGAACATTTTGTAAATGGGACATCTAAATACAGTTTAAAACCAGATTTTGTATTTTCGGTTTAGAAATAAATATTAAATAAACAAACTGATGACAGAGTTGTGGGACATTTAAATATTTTGTTTTGGTAGCAATTAATTAGCACATTTTTACAATTAGTAATTTTATGATCCAAATTATGATTGTATCAAGAGCTATAACATGGGGCAGGCCAAAATAACAACTTAAAAAAATATTTATTTTTGGCGTTTTTGCCTTTTTTAAGATAGGATAGTAGAGTAGACAGGAAGTGAAGTGGGAGAATTACCAAAATGGGGGACAGACATCTGATGCGTTTAAGTTAGCTATTTATGCTAGCTGAAATTTGTTATATCATAAATTTAAAAAAAATCTTAAAAAAAAATCACGAAGCACAAAAAATAGCATATTTGTTGAAAGTGCCAACAGTCTTGTGCAACACATTTCAGTACAGGTTGTTTTGTGAACCAATATAGGCCTGTAAGGAGGTTTTTCAGTAAATGTGGTAACTCATTTCCCATGCAATGAGCTAAGCCAATCATAATAAAGGTCATTAGCACAAAGATCCCTACAGAATGTACAGTAGCATAAACAGCCTATTTAATTCCAAGTGTCACGCTGAAGGTGGAAAATGGTCGTGCAAAACTAAATTACGGCTGTTTTTTGTGTAAGAGACCTTGACTAACATTTCAAGTGGACCTCAGGGAAAAATAGACATAAGAGTGTAGAATATGCGTCCTTTAAAGCCACCATAAAGAGAATTGCTCATTTGAAAAATGGGATTTCTAAATGGTCCTTCCCCAAAGACGAATAAAAGTGAATATTCTATTTTACGCACTCACATCACTGATCTAAGAGAAAGAAAAACATTAGAGATGACAAACAAAAAGGTGAGAAAAAGGTGAGCTTACCTGTTGGGGGACGATACGCTCCGCTGAAGCGCTGAGGTTAATGGCAAAAACGTGATCTCTACAGAGAGAGAGAGAGATAAAGAAATGCCAATATTCTTATCAAGTGTTTAAGCAACTGAGATTCTTTTGGCCATTTCTTTCAATAAGTAACAATACAGTGCCAATAACACCTTGAGCTGAATTGAAGAGGGCAGAGGACAGCAAGAACGAGAGTGAGAGAGCATGAGTGGTGGAGAGACAGACAGGGATAAAATGGAAGGGGTGAAAGAGGTGTCAGAGAGCGAGTGAACATCCATCTGTCTGCAATCTAGGTCTGAATGAGACTGATTGGCCCAATCACACGACCCTTACCATTAGTGTGTGGGTCTTATCGCTGCAGGCGTCTGGAGAAACAGCACTAGTGTGTACGGATCCCGAGGTCTGGAATCTTTTGAAATGTGTGTGCAGCTGTGGTGTTGTGTGCAGTGTGAGCATGTGATTGAACTGACACGACATACCTTGCAGCAATGTAGACCATGTGGTTAATCCGCAGCATCCTCTGAAAATCCAGCCCCAGTCTGGCGGTGTCGTTATCTGACATGTTCCCCTGGAAACTGGGGTACAGGTAGGTGTCTTCAAGATAGGGAAGAGAGAAGACGGAGTTAAAATCAACTAGAAATGATCACGGTCTACCATCTTGGTGTCAGAGCAGCACATGAAGGATTATTCTTATTTTCACATCAACTTTTTCAAATTAAGTGTAACAATATTAACTCCTCTTGTATAGTCTTTAAATAAGTCTTTTCACAAAAATTTCGGAAGCAACAATAGAAATATTCACATTCCTCCCCACTACTCAAAAACATCCTTGAAAGAATAGAAATTTACATCAGAAGCTAAATTCATCAATAAATAATGTGTAATATATAAGATTCATTTATATCTATCAAGAGGTGCATCAATTTTTGGTCAAGATCTTGTATAGACAACCCAAAAGAGGTCTGCCAATTCATGCGTGAAAATTATTCTTCATGCTCCCTTGCCAACCATTCTTTCCCAGTTTTAGCCTGATGAATCTTGACATCGTCATCCTGGAATATGACCATGACGTCTCTTCCTACATGGTTGTTTAAGAAATGAAAAGCTACACACTCCATCAATTAGGGTTAGAAGAACTGTTGCCAAACATTTAACATGCTAGAAACATAATAAACATTGCAATAATGTCATAAGCATTTGCCTATTTAAATCCAAAGTGTCTTTACACTCAGAAATATAATTTGCTAATTAATCTCATTTACACAGATTGTTTTCTAGCACAATGTCAGAGATGAGTCAAGTCACTTTGACATGCTCTACTTTCAGAGGCCGAGTGGGTTACACAACATTTTCAGATCCGCAGAGACGTCCGCAATGACCTGCAGGGACCTTTAATTTGCAGGTCTGTTTGGAAACTGTGCACTGCACCAAAGTAGCAGACACAGAGTGGCAAACATGACCTTGGGGTGGAAAGAAAATCTGGACTTTTTAATGATTCCTGTTACTACAGTTACTCAGCGATTATAAACTGGTTATTGTTAAGAGTTTCTCCTGAGCTTGGCAGACCACAGGTGGCCGCAGCAGGAACCAAATCTCGCTCTGATGTTCAGGAGCTGCAGTAAACAAACATGCAAGGGTTAAATTGGAGCAGAAACTTCACTCTTTTCTCAAAGACACTGACTGGGTAAACACCATCATCTGATCTCGGCAGGATCATCCCTCAATAAAGATCACCCAGAGTGTCTGCAAGTCAACATAGAGCCAGAGCCAATGAACCAGTGATGTGAGAAAGAAACTGCAACTGAAAATCACTGCATGAGAATAAATATTCAAGAATTCTCAGCTTCATTCTTCAAAGCAATTTAAGATTATTCAACCAAACTGAAGTTCTAAATTTTAAAGGATAGGGTCTAAACTTAGACTTTCAAATGCTAAGCATATCATATGCTTGCAGGCTTTGTAAACGGTTACAAAGAAAAACTGAGCATCTTACACTAATCAACCGAGGATCACACACTACCAGACTTTCAAGTTGTTCTGAACACAACAAACACTCGCAGAAACATACGCCTCCTTGCTAGGAGATGCATGACAAATGAAAAGAATGTGTTCTAAAATCACCTCAAAATATCAAATACGTTTGATACAGTACATCATACATAAAATTTTTGGGGGAGAAATCTGTCAACTCTAACTGCCCAAACTCTGCAGACTGGCTCTGAGTTTCTGACTTTCAACAACTAGCATCTACAAATGCACCCAAATTTACAAACAACTCCACCCAACTACAAATTGGAGCAAATATCTGGGGAGAGTGTAGTGTATTCCAGCCTTATGGCAACATTCACACATCCAGTGAATGGGATTGAAGGTATTTACTAACAGGTCTAATATATATTTTCAATCTGCTAAAGCCGGGGACACATTTAACGACTGTAAGGCCGATTATGAATGTAATTTGATACTTATGACTGATCATGCCCAAACATGCCAAGTCAGAGACAGTTGCGTTCAGTCGATGTTCACAGTCAATGTTTAAAATCTGCTCCAGTCATTGGAAACAGACTGTAAGTGTCTTCAGTTCAGTCATAGGGCCCTATCTTACACCTGGCGCAATGCAGCGCCAAGCCCAGGTGAAAACGAGGTGTGTTCTGGCTAATTTTTTTGTTATTTAATGAGCGCGTTAGTAATGTGCACCTATAGGTGGGTCCACAACGCGCATACACTCTGCTTATTAAACACACAGGGACACACACACGACACAAACATGCCAAATATTTAAAATAAAAGAATTACAATGTAAAAGAAAAGGAGACGCATTCGGTCTTTCCACTATCAAATTCCGTCATGTAAATAGCGAATCTGCCATGGCGCGAGCGCCACTGGCATTTAAAGGGAATGGGAGATGAGACTCTGATTGGTTTAACGCATGTAAATCCCAAAACACACCCATTACTCATTATGAGAATAGGGACAACCCTTTTAGACCATGCGCCGACTATTTTTCCCGTATTTTTAAACTAGCAAAAGTGGATTCGGACACGACCTTAGTGAACTTGCGCCGTGCGCTTTAGACCATGCGCTTAGATCGTTAAAATAGGGCCTTTAGAATGTTTCAGCTAGTCGTTAAGTGTGTCCCCGGCTTAAGTCTCACATACTGTCTGGATGAACAAATAACCAAAGTTTCTATTCTTGCAATAGCAGTGAATAACACTAAGCTGGTCCTATCAACATTAGAGGCCCATATCGATAGATCAAAAATAAAAAAATAAATACAAATAATATTTCCAAGTTATGGCTGATATAGCTATCAAAGTGACGGTGACCATTGACTTACATTAAATGAATTACCAAAGACCACGGTTTCAAAAAAACAAAAAAAAACCCTTCTTTACTGTTCTTCACTAATCTTCCGTTACTGGCCTGGCTGTGGCTGTGAGTAAATTAACAGCAAATTTTCATTTTTGGGTGAACTATCCCTTTAAGTACATATCAAAGATGATCACACTGGATGACATGAGAAACAACTAGTCCAGTGTGGTTCTAATCATATAGCATGGATTTGATAAACCGTGATAAACAGTGTAATCAACGAAGATGCCATTTTCTGTTAAAGCTTGTTAAGATACAACTTCTTTTACCCGTAATGTGTGGGCTGCACCAAGACTGCAGGGCTATTGGGGAGAGAGACTATCAAAGGTATCATATGCACCAACTGCAATAACTAATTTTACAATTCGCTTCTGAGCAATGACAATTACATTCAACAATTAAATTTACTCCTGAAAATTAAGATGACAATTGCTATTAAATTACACATTAAATGTGTCATGTAAAAGAAACAAACTGAGCAACTAGTTAATGCAGTGAGGCCACTTGCTGACAGCTCCTCAGAGCTGCTGTGCTAGAAAATCACGAAAATTGAGGTACCTGTCTTGACTTATTTGCATATTTTGATATGGTCTCTCTGCACTATAGTTGCTCCCACCAGCCCTCTGCTCCACAAGAAACCCATATATTACAGTCCAAACATGTAGTTTCAAACAATCATCTTAACAAGAATAAACAAAACACTGGTTGTTAGAGTTGGTTGAATATTGTAGTTTTCATCCCCCTCAATTAATTTTGTGAACAGAACAGGAATTTCACTCAGAAGAGGAGTGACAACCGTATTTAGCTACAGTGCGAACGTAGTCGCACTCATCTAATGGGTTTAAAGGTTACAATGTGTAAAGGCTCTAGCACAAAGCAAAGTCTCAGGATGTAAAACCACACACACAGGTGGAAATGGTTGATAAATGGGTCTCATTACTTGTGTGATGTTCTTTTTGGAGAGCTCTATTAGCCCAGCTATCTGTACACCAATGGCCCAAAGGCTCAGTATATGTTTTTGAATCCAGCTCTCTCAAATGTGGTCCACTCATTTCAGGAGAACAAAAGACCCTGCAGAGCTCTTGCATCTGCTCAAAAATGCTTAAACATGATATTTTCTAGTTAAAAATTATATTTATATGAATTTAATATTCAATTCAAGTCTGAATGGAGCACAACCCTGCCACTAAGCCTACGCTTCCAACATATTCAATGTAAAAAATAATACGTTTTGGTTTTCTTTAAGAATTATGAAGAATATAGTGCTGGATGGTATAGACTGTATAAAAATGGATTGTCCGCAAAATAAACATAAAACAGTAAACACTTCTATCACACCTCATTTGCAATTGAGTCGGCCCCTCCACACCCTACTGTTTGCTACACAGCCAAGACTGAGGAGTTTTTATTTCCCAATTAGTAACAACTTCACAGCAGCTCCGAGTGAAGCCAGTATCTCAGACCCAATAGGTTTGGAAGCTGGGGAGTAGCATGGGGTGGAAAACCGGGATGGGGTAGATTAGGGCTGGGAACGGGAAGGTGGAGTGAGGATGGACTTGGCAGCCATGGCAGCTGATATATTTATTTGGCGTGTGAAATGCTTTGCATCTGCCAAGATCTGATTGCTTGGCAGGCGGTTTACTTTTAAACTCTGGGTACGGTTTAATGCGCCTATGGCTATATATCATGCAAGATAAAGCTTTTATAATTCCAAATGTCATGATTGAATTATAAAGATATGAAAAAAAAAAGAAAAAAAAAAGATTTGTACACTCTTTGTATGCCTGAAGTTAAAAACAGATCAGTGAAATAATATCACTGAATAGAACTGCAGTGCTAACTGGTGTTTCGTAGAATCATACTTACGTTCACTACCAACAGTGCTGATGGGCTCCAGGTCCTGAGGAAAGGGCGTTGCACCATGGCACAGATGCTTTAGGCAGGTGAGGGCGAGCATGAGGGTCAAGGCCAAGAGGGGCCGCGACCCCAAAATCACCAACCTCATTTCAGCTACAGCATAGAAGTCAGCCACACAGCATGACCCAGAGAAGATCGAACACCACCTGAAAAGACAAGAAAGAGGACGATGACGACAATTGCCGTTTTAAAAATGGTCACTGCAAAGATCGCTTTGTACGCTTCTACTGAACAACATGTACATGTGACTGAATGATTGTGAAAGTCATTGGCATGTCATCCCAAATCTATATGACTTCTATAGAACACAAAATGAGAAACTTTCATATTTGCGCTTTTACATCCATTTACAATGAATCCGAGGCTTTCAAGCATCAGAAAGTGGCATTAAATGGTTCATACAACTTCAGAAGACTAATGCAGCACATGATGAGTCATATGCACTGTACACTTTTAGGATACTGTTGTGGCTATTTTGCATCATTTTTTTTAAGCTTGAAAGCATTGCAATGCAGACTAACTGCCTGGAAAATATATAGCAACTAGCGTAATTTTCCTTTCTGGACAGATGGGTTGTCAACAGGGTGAGTAAATAAAGACTGAGCTTGATAGTGACAGCATAGCTCTTATTAAACATGCCCAATGTAATAATGGAGAAACAGAGCTCTGGAAAGAAAGAGAGATGGACTGAGTGTGCAAAAGCACAATAGGTTATATTATAAGGGCCCCAGCCTGGGGGACACCTGGCTCATTGACTCGAACTGTACAGTCTTTCACAGGTGACTTAACTCAATTAACCGCAAAGGCTGCTGGGATGTCGTCTCAGTCTGTCAGCTTTTACACAAGGCCAATAGGGACGGATCAAAAACTTATTTTCAGGACAATGGAAAAAGTAAAAATCTCCTGCCAAAGAGTTCTATTGAAAATAGGCTGAATTATTAATGATGTCTTTGAGTGTTTGTATTAGATTCATTATGGACTGAGATACTGACATTAATGAGTCTGGCATCAGGTTATTATACATGATACAATGGTCAAAACCACTCCTGTACAGTGCTTCTCAACTGGTTTTGCTTTAGGATGCAGATTTTACATTGGAAATCAACTGTGACCCATTACAAACGTAAACGTAACAAAAAAATTACTTAAAAGCAAATACTGAAATGTATTATATAATATAACCACAAATCCCAATGGTCTAAAAATATGCAAAATTATTAACATGACTGTCTAAAAAAGGAAAATTCTCAATTCTGATTTCTAAATCTCTCTTATATTTTGATTTTTTTTTCTTTAAAAATTATACTATTTTTCTGAACTTTTAAAGGCCTGAAACCCATCTATTTCTGCCTAAGTTGGCTGATACCAAGTGACATGAATATGCGCCAATATGCACAGCCTCTGACATCAACATTAAAAGATAAAACATTTTCTCCTCCTTTTAGAAGCAGATAAGTCTGTTTATTTTTCCATCATAATTATGCATGATTAAATGATTAGTTGCATTTTATTATTTGTTTTTCCCTCCTGACTGCGATCAGAAAAGACCTGTGACTCATTTCTGGTTTGCAACCCATCAGTTTAGAAACACTGCTTTGTGTCCTTTAAATTTTAATGATCAGTCCGTATTTTGGATCAGCAACTCAAACAAACATCTCACTTTAGCACTTATATGAAGCCTGATCAGTATTAATCACCTCATGTGCCCACACAAATACTGTACACCCTGTCAGGGCTATATAATGGGACATTATGTCTGATGGATTAGCTATACTTAGAGAACTGAGTACAGGGACAGGGCGGTAAGCTCCTAATGGAGCATATACACACACACACACACACTCTTCTAGAACTAATACAGCACAAAATGTGAGACATCATCTTCCCCAGACTGAAGCTGAAAGGATCATGGGGTCTTTTTCATATGGACACAAACAAACAAGACATCATGATAAGATAAGCACAAACTATACCATCCGGATGTCTTATGACTGCAAAACCAAAGCAAAAAGCTGTGTTGCTTTTCAAGGAATTGATGATGGGGAGATCATGTGAAAACTGACGAATACAAGAGCAGACGGAAAAGAAAAAGAAGAGGGAAAGAGTATATCTTTTTGCTTAACAAATTATGTCCAAATCCATCCCACCCCCCTAATTATGGATTAACTACTGCTGAAAAGAAAGTCAGAAAGTCTAAGATTGCATAGAAAAGTACCAGTACACCTCACCTAAACAAGCCGCATGATTTGATCTATCATTCATGCCGTAGCATGGTGTGAGAAATTACACACCAAAGTTTAATACCGCCGCGATGAAACGTGATGTCTAAGTATAACAAATTGAAAAACAAATTTAGGGAGTGGACTTGCTTATATCCATCAGTTGTTGATTAGAGGCAGATCTGAATACAAGCTTGCAGTGATTGTAAGAAAGGGGCGGGGTTTACGCAGACTAAATGATTGGAGAAGTCCGGCATATACATCACCAGAGAGTCTGTTGTTTTCGGAGATAAAGTTTTGACATTTTGATAAATGAAAGTTTACAGCATTAAAAAAAATGCATGAGTGAACTGTTAACAATAAGATCAATAACATGAAAAAAAGGATACATTCTATCGACTAAGATAAAAAAAAAAAAAAAAAAAATCAAAGATCCTCAAAGGAATTAGGTCAAATTAATCAAAGTCTCATTCTGATATTTTTTTTATATTAAGAAGTCCCTTTCACTCAAGGCGAAGAACTCTTTAGAGAACCAAAGTCTGAGACCTCAGTGGCGTTGTGCAGATAAGACAAGACAGCCCATTTCTCCAAGTTGCTCTCTCTGCTGCCATTAATATATGCTCCAAATGGCATCTCAATCAGCACTCAAGGCTGATGTGAACACTGATAGGGCTGGGAAACCAGTGAACGTGTCCCTCAATTAATTAAATGACCTAAATGGATTTGGACTTAATTACTTCCCCTCAGCTCACTCTCTCTGTCTCTGTAAAGCTCTGCAAATCACAGCCAGGCTAAAACAAATGCAGGTTCCAACAACGGTTTACAAGACTTGGCACAATGATTCTCAAAGTCGGTTGAGATGGTTTCAGCCAAGTTTCAAGGCAGAATCGCGAGTATCATTCACAGAGGAGCAATCACCCCATTATTGAAAACTTCTGCTATTTGGTTGACCGTATACTAAATGCTAATCAATAACATTGACATTCATGGAATGCCAACCTGACATTTGCTAAAGGATCTTCAGCCACAGAGAGCAGTAGTTGGGTAGATAATCTCTCAAAGGTATATTAATTCTCTTTGCAAACATACATAATGCACCCTAACCATAATCATCAACCAAAGACACTGTTCTATAGATTCTAGTTCAATATCAGAACAGATACTTGATGGTTTACAAAGTCAAGTTCCTCACTGAGCTACATTAAAATATCAGGATACTTTGGTAGGCTTTAAAATATTATTTAAAAAATCTATTAATTCCAAGGATTGGTACGTAGCACACAGTTGAGTATAAAGCCAAATCCGTTTAAATCAGATCATGTGATCGCAATATTTTACTGATTAATGGTGCAGCTCTATACCGACCCCAAATGTTTGAATGGTAGAGCAAACATAACCCTGTTCCACAGAAGAAAGTCAGTCATGCAATTTTCTGAAAATATGAGGGTTCATTATTTGACAAAATGTAAATTTTTCAGTGAACTATCCCTTTAAAATCACACAGCTCTCCTACATAAACCACATACCAAAATATATTTATTATTTTGTAAAAAAAAAAAAAAAAAAACGACCATACAAACCCATAGAGTCCACCAAGCAGTTTACCCCCCTTTTCTAGGCAGGTGGCACACACAAATGTGTGTGCGTGTTTGCAAACTATTCGCATCTCTCTTGCTCTTCTAATCAGTGTGCATTCATGTGGCGTTCGAAGAGACGCAAGGCACTGATGAGCAGACAGCTGTCGATATCTGATTAAAACCCTGCTTATCCTTTGCTTCCTCCATGGGGTCAGCGCTGGCTCTCTGTTGGCTCGATGTGGGAAGGGAGCCGGGCCCCATTGCGGGTCCTTGGTAAATGAGGCAGAGCTGTTGCGGTGGCGGGGAGGAAAAAGGCTGCACTGAAGTCTGAGGAGGAGAAATCTCTTGAGCCCAGGATTGATTATCCGACATTCATTTGGATTTACCAACAGCTCCTTGGCTTGCCATGGGATCCGCGCATCCCTCCCTCTCTTGAAGCACTTTAAAAACACTTGCCAAGGCCAGCACGGAAACCCTGATGTCAAGAGAAAGACGGGTTTTTATGGCGTGCGACCGAATCACTTTTAAAAGATCTATATTCATTTACAGGTTGACTCTGTTTAACAAGCCTGGCTTTTATCACTTGCTGGCTCACGATAAAAAAAAATTACGATTAAAATATCACACGGATGAATTTAAATTCCATCAGCGGTTTAATACCTGCTTAAGGAAACATCATGTCAGCCAAGAAGGGAGAGAGAAACATGATTTTTAATTCAAATAAGAGTTAGGCGCTTTTTAATGTGATTCACCCCCTTTTGTCCCAAGTGTCACATGAAAAGGACACACTTCGCTCGCTTCCTCTCAACTCCTCCTCCCATTCTCTTCCACTCTGGGACCCTTTCACACCCTCAGAAGCAGAAATTGAATGAGTCTCCTCTCTGTATACATGGTCCAACATAATAAAGTCTGGTGTCCCTGGGCTCCTCTGTCATTTCAAACACGATTAAGCACATTAGTGCTCTGGCTCTCCACGGCCCATTACCCAGCAACCCCGCTGTCAGGGACCCACAAGTAGCTGTGAACAGGGGCAGAGGCCAGACTCTCCCTCACTTATAGAGTTTCTAGGATCCAACTGTGTCGGAGATTCTACAACTTCATTCTGAGTTGATAAGATTCAAACACCCTGTGTGATTTCAATGAGCCGATTGGAACCCCTGGGTAGCCTTTTCCACCAATATAAGAACGGTATAAACCTGAGCGTTTCCACTAAAGAAAAACAGATCTGGGTTGGAAAGCTGTATTCGAGATTCATTTAGTAAGAATGCACAATACAGTATATCTGTATCATATTGGTAATCAGCTCCTTTCCTTTTTAAATAACTGTTAAATAGAGTTGTTTACAAATCTCAAAATAAACATTTATTTTAATACAGAACATTTTACTGTTACAATATATATTTTTTTTATTTATACATTTATTTATGTTGTGATGCTTAAATGTATTCATTTTTATTTTATATATATATATATATATATATATATATATATATAAACCCTTTCAATTTGGATGTTTGAATTCCTTTGAATGTTAAAATAGCCTAAAAAGTGTCTCAAATTTAGGAATAAGTCTCGTAAAAAAAGATTATGATTTGCTTTCTGCAGCCCATTTGTTTGTGGGCAGGTTAAATATGTAGTAACTAAGTTACATTGCCGTTGAGGAGGTTGTCAAGTCAGTGGAAATGTGGCATCCAGGCACCTGGCACAGCATCATTTCAGTGGAAAAGGGGTGTGGATGGGCTCTTGAAGGCCATGTCAGTAGATAAACACAGCTGATTAGTCTACATTATTGCACTTGCACTTATACCCTACTAAATTATACCCTTCAACCCTGCAATGATGAGAAACCTTCACTGAATGCCTGTTTGTCACACAGATATTGAGGCTAATTGCAGCTGAATTGCACATACAGCATATCCAGGTCTCTGGGCAGGAGAATAGGAGCAGAATCCATGCTTGATTGAAACCGAAAGTCCATCCTAATGTTCCTCACAAGAACTGGAACAAATATACTCACATTTACATTTACTGACACATTTATTCAACTTGCATTGTATTTGAGGTATAACTGCTTCACACACTCCCTGATGTGAATCACATCCATGACCATGGCCTTGAGTTACAAGAATGAAAAGCACTTTTTACAAAAAAGTTTTTGTAAAATGATAGAGAGAGAAAGCGAATCACATATAAAAAGACACAAACCCAGACAATGGTTCGTCTTTAGTCTTGAAAATGTTTGTGTCAGGAACTGATCAACAGCTCTCGAGAAAAACAAAAACAAATAAATTAACAAAACGACTCATGGGTTTTGGTTTAAGAAGGGAAAAACAAGCAGGAAACCATATCACGGTGTGTGTGTCTGACTTTCGACCAACAAAGACGACATTGTAGGTTTGAGACCGCAGCCGTTGGCCTGTTTATGCCAAAACAACCAATCATTATCACTGACCTGTCCCATGACATCGTCACATGATCCAAGGGTCACCTAGCAGGCAGACATGCACATAAACAGATTACAAACCTCTACCCAGTTTTGTTTTTGAATCGAAATCAATTAGGTCAGTATTCAGGTAGGAATAGCTCGAGCAGGCTTTAAAAAGCCAGATATTCCTGGCACACATTCTGCCTGTGTTTTAAACACTGATCCAAATGGCTTCCTCCATGCTATCAGTCATTTCACTCGCCATCTCAAAGGAGACACACACACACACACACACACACATATGCGGACGCACACACAGGAGCCTAATTAGATTTCCAGTGAGTGACCACCCTGCTGTTGCTGGGCTAAATTAGAATTGGACTTAAGGAGTGTTGGGCAATTATTGAGGGTCTGCCCCTACAGAACAGATGACGGAGAAAGAAAGAGAGAGAGAAAGAGAGAAATGCGCATCTGACAGTACAGAGGCCATTTTCATCTTTCATAAAATAGACACACTCGCCCTCATCCCAAGCCACATATTTAAATTGTAATCTACTCAGAACAAAATCAGTGTATGATGGGATAAGAGCGGGAACTTTGGTAACCGTAGTAACCCAGAAAGATATTAATATGCAGACATAATATGCAGACAAAGTCTTCTCAAGAGCACAGAGAGATAGAGAGAATGACAAACAGCTGACAGACAGGAAACACTTTGACCCTCAATTGGGATTAGATAAAAAAATGGAATGGAATGGAAGCCTCACTAGTCTTTTCTCTCTCTGAGTGCCTGCCAAGGTTACTGTAGTCATGTGAAACTATTATGGAGACAAAAGCTGAAAAATCTGTGAAAAAATAAAAAGGTTGGCAATAAAACTGATCTGAAATGATAAAAAAATGCAACAAAATATGAACAAAAAATGTATACTGATAGAGAGAGAAATTTCTTTTTGTTGTTTTTTTTTAAATTAATGTTTGTGATATGATTTAATTAATATCCTAAGCCTGAAATATACATATATTTTTTTTATAAAATAAACTTTAGTTGATATAAAAAAAAATATTTCGGATATTCTCTGCTTTGAACTTTGTACTAATTGTTCTCTGGTGCAGGCCATCTGACACAAGATCTGAGTGGATCCAGGACATATTGCTGAATCGTAAATGTCCCAGAGATGCCAGATGCTAGAAGTAGCAGTAATGGCACATTTTATAGCTCATTTCATTGACAGCAAGTACTGCAGTATGGCAAGCCGTTTTAACAGTTAATCCTTAAAACCTACTAGTATCTATTTTCATGCTACTAGTACTTATTTTTTAGATACTAGTTACTAAAAAATAAGTACTAGTAGCATGAAAATAGATACTAGTAGGTTTTAAGGATTGAATGTTAAAACGGCCTGCCATATGACGTGTTGTTGAAAACATGACAAATAAATCTTAAACTTAAGTGTTATGTAGTACATGTGTATCAGTATGAAAACAATACTGGATCTACATAAAAACCAACAATAGTAATTAAAACAAAAATTGCGCCAAAAAGAAATACAACCGCACCCCCTAAAAACAGTAACGCTTTATTTTACAGTGTCCCTGTTACACATCGTACATGTACTTACTATAGTAATAAATGGTAAATGTTAATTAATAAACAGTATATGATGCATAATTACAAGCAACGAACCCTAAACCAAACCATAACCAGTAACAGTAGTAAGTACATGTTAATTAAAGGTGTTAATTAAACATTTAAATGTTTTATATGCTGTTTGGAAGTTAGACAGGCTGACACAACAACAAACGTGTAGCCAACCAGCATTAGGGGGCGTATGACGGTGGAGGACAGAGAACGAGCAAGAGGGAGATTTGAACTGAAGAAAGACTGCAGAAATAGAGATGAGACAATACAAAAGAGAAAAGCTCAGAAGAAATCACTGGAAAATAGAGGCAAGAGCTTTAGGACCTGTGTTACTATTAGAAACGCTGTCCAGCGCTGGAGAGAGCTAAGTGGGAAGGCCTGAAAACAGACGCAGATGCTGCTTTGATTCGGGTCCGCACGTGAGTAACACTGGGTTTGAGTGTCATTGTGTGTCTGGAGCTGCTGTGCTGTTGGCAACTAACAACCAACTCTTGTTTGTAATTACTATCATGTACTGTGCGTTAATATTTTGTGCTTCCTTGTCATTCGTTCTTCATCTGCGCTTTATTTTTCGTGAAGCATTATTCTGTCGCGCTTCTGCTATGATAAACAAGCATCCTCTCTTGGATTGCGCGCGTAACGGAGGCCAGTTAGTGAGAGTCGCGCTGACGACTGCTAGTAAATGTGGTATTTAGCGTCATTGTTAGTGCACTCGACTCGCTTGCAGGGGGATCGGGGTTCGAGATCGACTCGGAGCAGGGCTGTTAGGATTGGAGTGTGAGTTTTGGAGGCGGAGCAATGAAGAAGGGGTGTGTTTGTTTGGGTTGATTTCAAACATCGACATTGCCCAACATCATTCAAAAACGACGTACCCCACACTGTAACAAGCACACATTAAAAATAGTGCAACTAAAAAACCAACAACATGTAATTAAAAGGAATAAAACTTACAAATTACAAATATTTGTATATTATTATATTGGTATTCAAATGTAAATCTACAAACATGAAACTACTTATGCACCATTAAAACTACACTGAAATAAAAAAACAAAACAAAAAACAAACAAGAATAAAATGCTGTCTGTTGCTCACTGGAATGGCAGCGTGAATAACTGTTAAAAGAATCAGAGGCATCTGGTGTCACGTGGATGTCTAGTCTGTCAGCGAGAGGTCACGACCTTCTCCCTATCAATGCCAGTCAGCCAATCCCTAAGGAAGAATGGGATCCGCTGCGGCCACAAGGGTTCTGCCTTCCTGACAAGGTCAGTCCATGCGAGGAACAACCCTGGCGGGGCACGCTGCTGCCTCTGCTGGGAATGATGGTGGAAAGAAGCCCCATCAGTCTTCATTCAGGCACCAATGACAATTCCTGCTCATCCCATTCCCCGCTGAAATTCCAAGAGGACTGGCTGTCAGCAAACGTCAATGTGTGTCTCGATTAGCATGAAAGTTGGCACGTGATTTGTCACATCTTGCCGCGTACCGCTCAGTGATGCATATGACACACATCGCAGCGATTACTCTCCAATGGACATGTTGTGGCAACACATCCTGATAAGCATCAAACAAACTTGCAGCCGAACTGACGTTTTTCTCTCTTGAAACGACATCCCCAGCCAGATGTCCAGCACACATCAGAGAGGGATCCGTGCCAGCCGGCAGACAGCGGCCGAGCGGATCGATACGAGAACCGCCGAGACTGTCCTCCGCTGTCGCCAAGCCAGGCAGACAGCAGTGGCATTAGCGGAGCGCCACCGATCCGTCCCCTGCTTGGCTCGCGTCTGTTTTCATCAGCCCTCGGACTCGCTGCAGCACACATTTATTTTGCAAATCAGTCATTTAGACAGAGAAGAAAAATCAATTCGTGTTTTCTTTCCCGAAGATGACCTGACGGCAACCTTCAAACAAAAGCCCAAAATTATGCAGTTTTACCTTCAAATTGTCTCGCTTTCTTCTTTGACTTTTAAAGTTATGAATGTAAAATATGCTCTTTTCTTGATCCCTCTCCTCTCTCCCCCGCTCTCATTAATATTTAAGGTTGTTATTTAGAGGCATTACCTGTCTGTATTGACAGAAATTGGAGCCGGCGTCCCCGGCGGGTATTATAATTGGAGGGTGAAGTGTATGCGCTGGTGGTGGAGGAGGGAGCAAAACACGTTTTTACCCTCAAAAATTTTATGTGCAGGTCTATTTTTAATATCAATTCTGTTTCTTCAGGATAAGAAAAAATTAACAGCCCAGGGACCACCTGCTAAAGTCATCACGCATACACACGTAGATTCCCAGAGGAACGAATGAAGTGGATGGTTGTGTGCAGGGGCAAGTGAAGATTTTGGGAGGAGGAACTGGAAGAGTCTTTATCAAAGAAATGCAGTGTAGGCTCCGTCAAAAGCTGCCCGACACTCTCCCTCTCTCTCTCATTCTCTCTCTAACCAAGCACAGCATGAAACCATTCCAATTAGTGAGAGATCCAGAGAGAGAGAACAAAAGATCAGCTCTGATCTCAAAAGAAGACATCAGGACACCAACAAGGCATACATGACAGTCACGCAACATACTTGATTTCCAATAAACACAGTGATATATGTGATGCTGAGCAGTTTGCTTTGTTATAATCTGGTCCAGTATCAAATTATGACTTGAGTTCTAATGTAAAGTAATGATAACAGAATAAGATGCACTGATGACAGCAAGCTCACTCCTCTGTCATTAGTGATGTTTGGTAATACAAGTGTTTATGCTACAGACATGATCTAGAACTCATGTGGCTTGCTGAAGAAAGGTGTGATATTTTTCTAAGCAATATGAAATAAGATTTTACATCAGGCAAACAAGAAAACAGTTTTGACCAGATTGTCATAAAGCCATTGAGGATGGGTCATTTTGACTTGGCCAACCACTTACGAACTACCTACCTACTACCAACAATCTAATAACCAATCTGAACATCTTATCAACCACATAACAATGCTCTGGCAATTACCCATAGTACTGTATAGACCTTTGTCAGTTTAGACGCCATATTGAATGTTAAAGGAATAGTTCACTTCAAAATGAAAATTCTGTCATCATTTACTCACCCTCAAGTTGTTTCAAACATGTATGAATTTATTTCTTCTGCTGAACACAAAATAAGATATTTTGAAGAATGTCAGTAACCAAACAGTTGATGTACCTCATTGACTTCCATAGCATTTTTTTTTCCCTATGGAAGTCAATGGGGTACATCAACTGTTTGTTTACCGACATTCTTCAAAATATCTTCATATTTTTCATTCATACAGGTTTGAAACAACTTGAGGGTGAGTAAATGATGACATAATTTTCATTTTGAAGTGAACTATTCCTTTAACGCAGATGAAATTGAGGGCTGTGAGGGTTAGACTTAGTCTTTACAATGGCCTGATAAAGGTCCTAGATTAAGTAATTTTCACAACTTCATTTAATTTCTTTTTCTCCAAAAGCTGAATAATCGGATTATTGTTAAACAAAAGTACAATCTATTGAACACACTGTGTTCTATTCCTCACAGCCTCGTTTTCAATCTCATAGCACTGAGATTTGCATGGAATTTTAACCATCTGTTTCACACATTTAAAAAATAAAAAATAAAAAAATAAAAAAGAGAAAGAAAGAATGAAAGTGCGTTCGAAAACAAAAAGTGTACACGAAAGTGGATATGAAAGAAAGAAAATGCAAATGTAAGAAAGAACATAACATAACATAACTTTTCTTCTTTTGAAACTACTTTCTTAGGTGGAGGTAAACAATATATAGGAACTAACTGGTCAAATTTTGTATTGCATTGTGTTGTAAAAAAACAATATCACACTCACAATCTTGCCGGTGACCTACGGCTGAATCACGGCCTCAGTTTATTACATTTAGTACGGTCTTGGTTGAGAGATATTACTTAAATGTGTAATATTCCCATGTGTCTCTGTATGGATAGTTCATAGTCTACGCCAGCAGGATGCACAAAGAATGTGTGTATGAGGGGGAAAGAAAGAGAGAGACAGAAAGACCCCCGGGTGCTCAGCCAAGACATGCCGAGCTCAGCGCCTCTGTGCCTGGTGAAGAGGATTTGGGAGGTTGAGTTTCTTTACAGGGCACTGATGCTCATCCACACACACATAGACACACACGCACACACACAGTTGTGATCAAACTCCATGCTGTGCAGGACTGACATGACACACACACACACACACACACACACACACTGCAGAAGACTCGTGTCATTTCAGGATGGTTAGATTCCTGTGACAGGTCTGTACCCAGTTGCTATGTTTCAGTGCTGAGCAACCCAGCTCACCTGGGCTCCCACACAAATAGCTCTGGGTGCCATCATCTTCACTATTCTAATATGTTATTTACACTTTACAACAAAAGCTATTTTGTTGTTTCAGGAAAAGGTTAGGGAATGGGAAATAAAAGAAGAGCGAGAGAGTGAGAGACAAAATCAGTGTTCCATTCTCTTCTTTAGAAGATTAAACTCCATCAAACTGTCCTCTGCTCAGGAAACAGACACAACACACACAAAGCCCTTAATTTACAGTCTCTCAGAAAGCGCTGAGTTAAGGATGTTGTGGTTCACTCAGACACTGACAATCCGTCACAAAGACGGGCGATAAACCGCATCTCTTTTAAGTTGAGTTTGATAACCAGCCATCTATCAAGGATGTATTAGTTTAACTTTCTCCATAGTTTGGTTCATATTGCAGTTGTAGGCTCATGGTTTTGTCACTGTATTTTCAAATATTTGTTCTTTATTGAATAACAAATATTTTGAAATGTACGGTCAGTAAGATTTTATGTTTTTGAAGGAAGTCTCTTTTATGCTCAATGCTCACCACCTAAAAAATACAATAAACAGTCATATTGTGTAACAGTGATATTCACATTCACTGTGAACGCAAGTAGTACTTGATGCCTGGTTCGGACACAGAGTTACACATGTTCTGTCGAGAACGTTGCGGTTCATGCTCAAACATGTGCTGTTGTGTATGTGTGTAAGTGAGAATATCTTCTCTTCGAAATATATGTTCTCTACCTCATGCTGCGTTCACTAATCCAAGCCTGTGCACTTTGAACTGAGACCAATCTGCCATTTTCTCAATTCCAGTTCTAGCCCAAAGAGTATATTACAAGAGCAGCATCTCAAAGGCTTAGAGACCTCTCAAAGGCTTAGACCACACAGCTGTGTAAGGGACCCCTGCAGAACCGGTCATCAGGCCATATGGTCACAAGGTCAATTTCCCCTTAATAAACATCCAGTCAGCAACTCAAAATCTAAAACACACCATCTGAAAGCTCCAGTATCAGCTATATGACAAACAACCAGCTACTTTTAACACTTTTCCAACGACTTTCCACGACCTTCCAGTCGTTTATGATAACTGGGTTTTTCTAGAAAAACAAGAGGTTTTGCAAGAGGTTGCAGGGCAGATTAACAGTACATTTGAAAGTCAGGCATCATATATTAGAATTAATCTAATAAATCAGTTAAGTACCTTAATAGATCATTTGTTAATCAGGCTGATACCAATATAGAAATCAGACTTGAAAAAAAGGCATTTTCAAGCCTTTTCCTTTTGCCAATTTATCAGTTCTGTGATCTGAATATGTGAGTATAGATCAAATGTAAACCTAATTTCAACTCAAATCTTAATGGCTTAAGATTGTTTCTGTCTGATCTCTCTCATGACAAGATGCCAGCTGGTGTCCCTGCCTTTAATCTGATTAATTGGAAACTATCTGTGGTGGCCCCTGGTCAAGAGTGTGTGTGAGGCCTATTGATGTGCTACCATGGCATTCCTATCACATGCTGAATGATGACAGATTCTTATAGTCTTCCAATGGGATAATCCCACATGTAATCCTAATCTCAATCTCCAACCATTAATCTCAATCCCAGACCTGATTAAAAGATCAAACGTGGCTCAGAAACACTCTAATCAAGGCTTCCTCACCATGGCATCCCATATCAATTTACATTGTATAATAATATTTTGCATCTCTTCTACAATCAGTTAATTATCTAGACTCATAATACACTCTAGCAGAGCTACAGAGCAGGGCTGTAGTACTCGAGTTCGGTCTTGGACTCGAGTCCGGACTCGAGACCGTTTTTCTATGGTCTCGGACTTGTCTCAGACTCGCTGGTATTCGGACTTGGACTTGTCTCGGTCTCGGCCACTGGTCTTGCCAAATATGGCTTTTGGTTTTTTTATTATGTTCCCAGTAATAATGTATTATTGTAGAATGCTTCCCGCAGACTTCCGCAGAAACCTCCGTAGATGATCTGCGCATGTTATTTATTTTCTACTATTTACTGCAATACCGGCGCATAGCTGAAATAACAGATCCATCTATACACTGCCGATCATAATATCAAATTGCTATATGGACTAGTGACTGTGAATATTAAAGACTGCTATCAAAGTCTGATTGTTCAGCGAGTCTCTGCAAATGAGTGCAGGTTCATGTACTACACATACTCAAGTACACATTCATCTTCAGCATTTCATCGTCAGATACGCTCAGAAACCCGTCAAAATAAAAGTTCGGTTTAATGTGAAGACATTATCACAGATATATTTTACTGGAGTGAAGCTATTGTCATTTAGTTGCTCAAATGCTCAGCACTAGTACCTAGCAGTGGTAATAGTAGTAGGTTGGTGTTTGTATATCAGTTCTAACACTGCTATTATGAGGTATCACCATATGTCATCATTCTGTTTTCTTTAGATTAGAAGATTATATGATATCAAGGGGAATATCTATACTTAAAAATCCTGGGTGTTGTGACACTGGTTTCGCTTTTAGATCAACAAATAATAACCCAAAATGATTGTCTTGATAATGTCATGCATAAGACTTTTTTTTCCCTGTCCTGTCCTGGACTCGGTCTTGACTCGGACTCAAACCTTTTTGGACTCGGTCTTGTCTTGGACTCGAACCTCTTTGGACTTGGTCTTGACTTGGACTCGACTAGTCCTGGTCTTGGACTTGTCTTGGACTCGACAAAGGTGGTCTTGACTACAGCCCTACTACAGAGTGAAAGAACCTTCAACCAGATCGACCTTTCACAAAAAAACTAAACTACTAGTTACTCACCCTCACCATTATTTTTGCATCACTGAAGGATGAATATACACAAGCGCGAATGAGATTCTAAAAAATGATTTAGTAAAAAAAACACAAAAAAAACCATTGATAGATTCTGATCTGTTTCTCATGCATGAGTCATGCACTAGTTTATAGTGCTCTTTTCTCTTTTTTGACAACTTGACAAGAAAGTAAATGATGACAGAATTAAATGTTTTTGGGTGAACTGTTCCTTTAAGCATTGAGGTTTGATGTTCTACTAAAGGTTCCTCAGCTACAAACAGATGAACAGTACATGTTAATGTGTGTGTGTCTGAATGGAACAGAGTGTGTGTGTGTTTAATGCCCTTGCTTTGGTGTCAGTAAGCATGTGTGTGTGATAAATGCACTTCGCTTGTCAGATTTGAGATTCTCATTAGTCTGAGCAAGAGGCCATTACTCCTCTGCTTCACTGATGTATGTGTATGTGTGTGTGTGTGTGTGTGTGCGCGTGCGTGCATGTTTTCAGTCTTCTGAAACCAGGAGGCAAAATCTGTACTCTGATTTTAGTTGTAAATTTCAAAATGTAAACTGATTTGGAAAACCATTTACCTAACACTTGTCAAAAAGTACCCAATACCATAAGTAGGTTTTTTTTTTTTTTTTTAACAGTATGTTCACATATTTATTATAACCAAGTCGCATAGAAATGTATGCATTTTACAATAACTACAATAAATTAGTAACAAGTGGATTTGAATTGAATTGGCCACACTCCAAAGGAAGCTGAATTGCAATGACAACAAGAGGAATTTACTGGATAGCAAATCAAAGAAATTTAACAGGTAATGACATTCTGGGAAATGAATCGTTCTTCTGTCCGGGTCCATGTCTCTGTCTGTCTGTAAAGACTGTAATATTTTTTAATAGTTATTAATGGTTTTTTAGTAAAACATTTTCTAAAAAGTTTTTTTTGGGGGGTGAAAATACATTTGGGTTATGAGTTTATGGAACTATATGAATTTATTTTTTATTTCCAATTCAATTCCTGAATGTAATAGATTTAAAATGAACTGAAATTTAAACATTAATATAACAAATTTTGTAGACAAAAGTTTTCAAAAATGTTGATGGTTTATAGTCCAGAACGACAGACAGAATGGCAGTACAATAGATAGAACGTTAAAGAACGATAGAACAATAGATAGAATGGCACATAGAATGAACAAACGAAAGAAGAAACGATAGAACGAACAATAGAACAAATGATTGATCGATAGAATGAACGAACGAACAAAAGATTGATAAAACAATAGATAGAATGACAGAGAGAATGATAGATAGAACGCCAGATCGATAGAACGACAGATAGAACGATAGATTGACAGATAGATAGAGATGATCATATTTAACAAATTCAATTTTGTGGACCGGAGTGGAAGAACAGTTAATTAACTAGAATACATTACCCTTTTTTAATTCCTCTGCCTGTTATACCATTTCAACATTTTGTGGGGTGTGGAGAATTCAATTCAAATGAATTCTCATAAATTGAAAGGAAGCCAGTTCTTCAAATCTTTTGCACAAACATGTTGAGCTAGACAGGGAGAGAGAGAAAAAGACAGGGCACAATCTACTTGAGTGCAGAATCCCTCTGTATAGAGTCAACCAAATTGAATCAATACATAAAGGCAGCGAGGCAGTGTCTGGTCACGACTGGGGTTTTAGTAGTGGCACCAGAAGTCATCTACACACACGCTGTACAGACACACTCAGACTGGTCATCTAAACACAGCAATTTTAAGACATCTCGATTTATAATGGCTTAGACTGCCACCGTATCGCTGTAACATGAAACTTACCGCAGACACACAGAAACTCAGCACGTACATTAGTCTGACGCAGATACAAGCCCGTATCCCACAACCACCAACATCATTTACGGCCCTCAGATACGGCTCTCCCCAGAGGGAGCTCGGATCTATTGGCTCTCACGCTACACGCAACACAGAGCTTATTTCCAATGAGAACAGAGGCCGGAATATGCTTTGAAATCGCAGCGATTGCGACACAAGCCTGGAATTGGAATATTACGAAACACAAAGAAGAAAGGGGAGCACGGGGACACCAAAGAATATGAGCAACAAATCGATGAGAGGGGGAAAAAAAATAGAGAGAATAAGAAATAGAGAATGGACTAGTGGGGTGTTGTGGTTAGAAATGGAGGCTATTTAGGGCTCGGCTGATATTTCTCAATCCTCCTCTATTGAGTCAAGAGCAGACTGTTATGAGACACCGAGACGTTTCCCAGACTCTCAGGTGTGATGGATGGATATTTCAGCCAGTAAATATTGTACATGCTGGAGGTTATATATTTTCCAGCAAGGACAATTCAAGCAGGTCTCGCTGAGTCCCATGGATGTCGTCCTCAGTGTCCAGAGCTAATTATATAGTAAGGAGAAGGGGATCGGAGCACAGTCAGACCTTGAGAAACACTCAGATCTCCAGAGTGTCAGTCCTATCAACAGATCAAAAGCCCGAGTCTACCACAACACACCCTCGGGCGACGAGGGACCAGTGGATGAAAACCAAACAGGCCGGTTGAGACCGCTATGAGGGCAGTGTATGTTATGTATTCTTCTGTGGCACACTGTAAAGCCAATTATATTTTCTCATTAAAATGTCAGATCTGCAACAGTGTTACTTTAGGGTTTTCTCAACGCTACTGAGTGAAGTGCAGGGACCACAAAGAAGTATTTTCAAGACTTTCAAACTTTCTCCATTTTTAATGTTCCTTGCGGTTTTCTCTCAGTGATAATTAGGGCCAAAACAAGTCGTTGTGATTATCGATAAATATTATATATTTAGACATTTGAAATTTACTAGATATATAATATGTAGTAAATATTTTATATTTAAGGAAGGGAAAATGCTGCCTACTTTAAGAGTGAGAGTATACTTTGGTGCAATAAAGAATTTAAATAAAAATGTGGAATATTACACAGACATTAAAAAAAAATATTTCGAGAATAAAGTTACAATGTTTTAAGAATAATTTCATAGTAGGATTTTCAGAATGTAGTTTAAGTCCTGGGAGAGAAAAAAAGTCATAAGATTATGACATTAGCGTAAAATATAAGTAAAAAAATAAATTAATAAATAATTTATAATCTCATAATGTTACAACTTAAAAATTGTATGACTTCCTTTTTGTAGGCCTAAGATTACTCTCTATACACTACAACTTTATTCTTTCAATTCTAGATTATTAAATATAAATATAAATAAAAAAATAAAAACCAATAACTAAAAAACACAAAACATCTTCATATAATTCAGTGAAGGCCTATTAAATGGTATTTCCAGAAGATGGTTTTATCTTCTTGACATGCCTAATAAAAACTCTCCTCTCAAGACTAAAAAGAAACTTAAGGCAAAATCTGAAAAATCTATGAAAACTCTTAAATTAGCTGCCGAATATTTGATTAATCGTTAGATTTTCATTAGATCATAAGATTTTAATTAGATGCTTAGTTGAATCTCTTCATAGTACACCAAATTACAAAGTTCAAATAAAATGCTGTGCATGAGGAATCCAGGGGTCTGGTTATGCCCTAAATAAAATCATCTATAAAAGTCATCTCTTGCCAATTATTTTGGACCCAGGGCCAAGTCTAAAAGTAGAACGCTATGTTTAATTCTGCTTATGTGTGGGAACAGTTCAGGTCAATAAGATATCCAACCCACAACAGAGGACTGATTGACATTCTTTAAGAAAAAAAAAAAGAAAAAAAACTCTTCTTTTGGTGTGAAATGTGAATAATGCAAATGCACCGGGCCACATTTTATCTGCGGTCCAGGTCGAGGGAGTCGAGCGTTATTAAAGCAGCATTGTGACTGAAGTAGAATGTCAATGGAAGCTTCACACGTTACCTGCTGCAAGACTTAACATTACATTAAACAGCGTGCGTCCACGCTTCGACTCACTCACGCTCAGACATCGGCTCCATGAATATTATAATGTGACCCGTGGGGCATAAACGCAGTTTGAGTAGCAGAGGAGTGAAGGGCCTGGCTGCCAGTTTCGATGTCCGGTCCAGACGCAATGGACACCGCTTCATGGATGCTTTTATTTGGATTTCTGAATCATGCTGACAGGGAAAGCACTGACTAAAGCATGTCAGCGAGGGCCAGGGGCCTGACAGTGAGTGTGCAGATGAATGTGATTGCGATTGCTCTCACGTGTTGTGCGATTGAAAAAAAGGCCGACAGAAGAGAGATAAGGGGAGGGCAAGAGGTAAGAGTGATTCACTGTGTCTCTATCGTACAATTATCAGATGAGAGGGTGTGAATGTCTCGCACTCAGACCAGAACCCTTTGCGCATAAAAAGCACTTCTCCATGTCTCCACGCACATTAATCACAAGCTACTGTTGCTCTTCTGAGCCCCTTTGTTAACACTTTACACCGTGTTAACAAAGGGGCTTCAAAATCATTCTGTTTTAAGCAGACTAACACGATGGTAGATGTGAAAAACATTTAAACGATAAATGATTGATTAGTTGCATGACGTTAGATGAATAATGCATCCCTCTGTAGTGGTTTATAAACCTTATGTAATACATCTCACTAACTGAACACGAAGCATTTCAGCTTTCTTATGTGCACTCCTACCCCTGCTCGCCACAGCTCAATTTGCAGTATCACGGCTGCCATCTAACCCTCTGCAGGCATCTGAAATGGCATCTCGCTTCGCTTCCACAGCATTCGGCGAAGACCGGGAGGAGTTGAGAATCATCGCATCCCTGGGAGGAGAGGAGGAGGGGAGGGACATCCAGCTAAATGCATTTATCTGCTGTTGGCAGCTTTTCAAGCCCACAGCTGAGGCGAGATCAGACAAGAGCGAGTGTTAGCGATCCCTTTGTGGGCCGATATGCGGGTCATTCCTGTTATGCAGCACACTGTCATGATCCCATCAGATACAGTACCGTTCAAAAGTTTAGGGACAATATGATTTGTTTTAATGTTCTTGAAAGAAATGCTCATCGAAGCTGCATTTATTGAACGAATAAGCATTTATTGGATCAAATGTTATAGTAATATTGTGAAACATTGCAATTAAAAACATGTGTAAATGACATATGTAAAATGTTTCATTTATTCCTGTGAGGGCAAAGCTGAATTTTCAGCATCATTACTCCAGTCTTCAGTGTCACATGGTTCTTCAGAAATCATCCTAATATGCTGATTTGGTGCTTATTATTTCTTTTTTTTTTTTTTTTGTGGGAACCATTCAGCATTGCCATCACAGGAATAAATTAAATTTTGAAATATGTTAAAATACAAAAGAGTTATTCAAAATTTCATTATTTCACAATATTATTTTTTTTCTGTATTTTAATAGAAAAAAATGCAGCCTTTGTGAGGAGCATAAGAAAGAGAAGGGAAAATAAAAACATATCGACCCCAAACTTTTGACCGGTTGTGTTTGTTGCGTGTACATGAGAGACAGGATGCATGTTATGAAGCTTTTATGCCATGGAGACGAAGTCGAGGAGGAAGCCAGACAAATCAAGTAGTGAAGTGTTGAAAAATAAGAGGGAACTTGACAGATCAAAGAAGAAAGATCAACCAATCAGAAACGTTCTCCAGGTCTTCAGACATCCTTCTACCTGAAAAGAGTAAGAGCCTAGAAGGTTCTGTCTGGGCTGGAGAGTAAGACAGTCCTATCGAATGCACTTCAGACAGTATAACTCTAGGATGTGGTGCTCTTCTCACAGAGAGGAATTCTTTGTCCTTCATGGTGAGATTTAGAACCAGAGGAGACACTAACGACTCACTGAGGTCTGTGGATGTTTGAAATAAAGTAATGAAAGAATCCTGCATTCAGGATCTCTTGACAAACATCTGAGCGGAGTTAATGCACATTTGGTTTTCGGCTACATTCACGACACACTACACGGCTTGTCTCTGTCTCTTTGGTGGTTGTGAATGCCCCAAAGGAGGCATGTGAGAGACATCCAGGACTGACAGACCTGATCCTGGATCAGCAGTGGGGGAATCTCGACGGATGAGTCGCATCAGAAGATCAATACACCACTTAATGCTGCACTGTTGCTGAATAACAATGGGCCGTGAGAAAGCTTTTTACTCACCATCTCCCAGCTGACCAGCTACAGCACGTACTTACTTTAGCAGACTGTTATGGGTGCTAGATGTCTGGAATGATGTTTTGGTAAGGTTGCAAAGAGCTTTCGATGATATCTCAGGTATTAAGAAGGTTTTTGCAAACATGCTGCAAGGTCTGTTGAAAAACAAATCTTATTAAATTGAAACATGCTCAATATTAGTTAGCTAGGAAAGTCTATATTCATCAACAGGATTCAGGTGAGTCAGGAGGTTGCTCTAGAGGGCTACTCCAAAACCATCACAGGGGTATAGATCAGGGGCTTGTAACCTCAGGCACACATATCAGAATTTACACACTGAAGGGGAAACTCTGACATAAATGAAGTGAGAATAATATTATGTGATTGTAATTTCATTTAGTTTTCTGTGTTGAAGTCATGAGCCAAAATGAACACCAACTGACGAATGGGAGTAAAACTGGCTTTGGATTTACAGGTACTTTGGGAACAGAGAATTTAAGAATGAGTTTCATACTTAGTTACGTTTTTACATGCACAATTCAAATCAAAAGACATATAAATCATCTGCTAAAGAAAACATGTCATGACTCGCACATTTAAAGGGACACTCCACCTATTTGCATTAAGCTTTGCATTGTTAGAAACCCGGGCATACTATTGAATGGTCGTGCAACACTCTCTCATTTTCCCCTGAGACGGGAGAAATCCGTTATTTACCTCTTACACTTCCTCCTACAATGACGCAAAAATCGTCATTTTGCGTCATTGTAGGAGGAAGTGTAAGAGGGGGGGATTTCTGTTGAGACTACAGACACTCATTCCTCATCTTTCCCAGGGGGCGGGACCCGCTCACGCTACAGACCTATTACAGATCAGTGGGTGGGACTTTACTCTCTGAAACTGAAAGCAATATCCTCCATCTTGTTTGAAGCTAAGCTAACAGGCGCTGTGGAGACAGATGTAAAGTTATGACAAAAGCGGAGGAGAGTGCTCAATATGATATAGAAGAAGAGGATTTCGGAAGTCTGATGCTTGAATCAGGTGTTTGTGGCTACCTTTACAATCCGCATTATAGCGAAGAGCCGCCGAGGCAGAAGACCTGCCTGCCGCGGACGAGGAGCCCGGACTGACTCGAGTTAGGGCGGACTGGTGGCGCCGGTGATCTCACTATGCAACTACGAACACAGAGATAGAGACCGTCTGCGGCAAATAATTTCAACGATGACAATTTCTCCTGGACGAAATCTCTGAATCAGACGAGGACACAGATGTTTGTGTTGTGAACTATCCTAGTTTCGCACCGCATATGTTCTGACTGAACATCCAGGTACCATGCAATAATTCACCTTTTCGAAAGAAATACAAACGAGGAGTAATGCACTGAGTTTGCCAACTAACTAGACATTTTGTGTGAAATGAATTTCAAGCTCTGGTGGTAGCTAGCCTTGTAGACGGAAGAGTGATTTCTCTTATAGGCAGATATGCGCTTTCTGGATTAGTGGGAGTGGCTTGCGGAGCTGTGCAATGTGGTGCATTGTGGGAGTTGTTGTCTTTCACACAAATGCGTCCTGAAGTTATTTTTTGTCTTTCCTCGGTCACGAAGGCACCAAATTCAAAATTTATTTTACATTTCGGCTACATATATGACCCACTTTAAATAAAAAACAATGTTCAAATGGGTGGAATGCCCCTTTAACAGCTTTTACCAGAAAAATGCAGTTTATCTGATGCTTCTGTTCTATACGTATTTCCAGTAGAACTCCATATTGGCAACACATATGTAGATTATTGCTCACATTAATAATATAAGGTAGCCTAACTAAAAATTCTTAAGTGATTTATCCAAATTAAACATGTCAAAAAGTTTGTTGATCCCAGATACACTAGAGAATTGACCATTTAATTTGTCATGAATGAAAATCAGCCTGTGTTGGGAAGAAAGTTCAATACGGTTGTTGTCATATTGCATAATGGATGTTGATCATTCACTCAATGAGACATTGAAATCTCTTTTTGTTCAATTGGCTGAACGATCAACATTATGGCATATTGAACATACTATACTTCAGTCCCTAGCAGCCTCCGTTTCAAAGACATCAAATTAAACATGGCATTTACTTAAACTAAAGTCTATAGCTGCATCAAATTCGCCATCTCTTGAGATCTTTTAGCTCAGTTAATAACTTCGCTCTCAGTCACTGTGGATTTGCACAATATGGTCTATATTGAGTCTATAAAATGTGTCAAAGTGACTGGTTATAATCCAGCGGTTGCCCATCACTTGTTGTCGTGACAAGACAGGAAGAGTAGCAGCAATGCGGATTACAGAGGTACAGTGTGTGTGTGTGTGTGTGTGTGTGTGTGTGTGTGTGTGTGTGAGAGAGTTGTTTGGGTATCTATTAGGATTACAGAAGCAAGACGTGTGTGACTCTAGAGGATATAATTTTGTCAGAGTCAGAGTTCTGCTATGGGGTCACCCCTCCTTGGAGCCATCTGCTTCCTCCTGCCTGTTAGTCTCAGGGCAGTGAAGCTCAGAACTCAAACAGGCCCCGGGGGACAAACACACACACATAAATACACCGAAAATAACTAGACGCTGGTGGTTAGGAACCAGGAAGTGATTCCTGAGTGCCAATCTGCTGGCAAAATGTGAATTTAACCCCAAGCTTTTACTGTGCAGCCAAGTGGTTCCCTGTTGGAACCAATCTGATGATTAGGTTTGTGTAGCCGACCTGGAGTTTGCATGAATCCTACTTCATGTAAGGCATTTTAAATGCACGCTTAAAGGGATAGTTCACCTAAGAAATTAAATTCTGTCATCATTTACTCATCCTCATGTAGTTTAAAGCTTGTATGACTTGCTTTCTTCTGTGCAACACAAAAGAAAATATTCTGAAGAAAGTCAATACTGTTTTGGACCCCATAGACTTTCATTGTGTGGACAAAAAATGTCTTCAAAATATCTTCTTGTGTTCTGTAGAAGAAAGCAATTCATACAGGTTTGGGTGATTAAATAATGACAGAACATTCATTTTTGGGTGAACTATCTCTTTAAGTAAATGCTGAATCTCAAACTATTTCAGTTATGCATTATCATTCCAAGCCAAATCATTATAACAGGGTTTTTCAGTCATATAGAACAAGAGAGAATATGTGGAATATGCTATTGTAGACTTTAAACAGCACACATACAGTCCAATCATTGTATTCAAGCCTAAAGTGCCGTTCCAGATGACTGCTCTGAAATTTCCTATTCACTGGGTGAGATTTTGCTATTCATTGTAGCCCCGCTGTGGTGGGCAACAATGAGGCAGAATGAGTCAGAGTATTAGATGGTCGCAGAGTCAAAGTCACAAGGCCGCCAAAGAGTCAGAGAATCGGCTATCTGCTGATCACAGCAATAAAAGACTGAGAAGCCACACTTCTCACATTGCAGAAAATCCCACTTACTGTATGTTTGAATATGTGGTGCCAGAGATGAAGAGAAGAGAAAAGGGATTAAAAAAAAACATGCACAAGCATTTGACTAAACTAAACTACCCAGAACCCGTTTCGTTTGGCGTGCACCCAGAGTGCAAAAAAGCTTTCTCACCTGACCTTTCACAAAGTTGGTATGAGCCTTTCCAGTGGCACGTTTCCAGACCTGCAGGGCTCAGCTCTATACCAGATCTTCCACAATACAGAGAGAACCTCTGGGATAAACTGTATGATGCAATTTGACTGAATACCACTCCAAGTGATTCTCTGTGGCCATCAATGACCTTTGGATGAAAATGCGGACTCCAGGACAAAAGGGAAGGATAGAGAGAAATCTAGAATGGGAGTGCTTACACTGTTGTTTCTGCTCAGAGGGCAGCAGCAGGGAAGAGAAAGAGGGAAAGAGTGAATGAATAATGGTGCTGCTCAAATAATGTGAGGGCATGTCAGTTTTAGTCTGTACTGTCAGTGTTTGACCAGAAAAACAAAGGTTGTTTCATTTTATGCCAAAAATCCAACATAGAAGGGTGGATGGTATTACCAAAATCTTATATTAAACAAGTTTTACATCACGGCAATAGTCTCATGTTTTAGCTATTTGTGCTAGAAATTTAACCCCAAACTGAATTCATAAAATAACCATATAGCCCGCTGTGAGATACAAAGTTGCAATTGCTAGAAATATTTTGCAATTGTGAGATTATTATTATGAGAAATAAGTATAATAAAATTAAGTCAAATTGTGAGATATAAGTCACAATTATGAAATAAAATCATATTATAGACATATTATAGTGATACAGTAACAAATAAGGAGAAATAGAGCCAATATTGTAAGACAAAAAGTCATTGCGATAAAGTCATAATTGTGAAATAAAGTCATAATGTTGAATATACTGTAAAGTCAAAGTTACAAAAAAAATTTGTGAGATTGTCATATTGTAAAATGAATAAATGCTATTTTGAGATATAAAATCACAATTTTGAGAAATTACAAAACCTTTTTGTACTTTTTTACTCAGAGGTGGAAACAGGCATCCAAATCATCCAGTAATGTCTATTTGATAATCTAGTGACATCAATATTTTAAAAACGAAAAGGACTTCATTTGAGGATGTTGCAAGCATCACCTTTTATAACAGAGTATTAAAAATGTCCCATTTATACTGTGGTAAACGGCATAGTAGAGTCTCTACCAGCTGCTACCGATACACTGTATATAAAACAATGGGCTAATGTAGTAAACTGGATCCATGCAGATCTGAATCTCAGATACCCGTCAATCACGTTTCCTTAACAGCAGACGCAATCCAGCTAGCATGGGTTACATCAGATCTGACAGGTCGATTCACATTTGTTAGTTCTGCTGATCTCGAACTGATGCTGCGTCTCTGTAAACTGCTGTGTCTACAATTGATTTAGTCTGCCATAACGAAGAGAGGAAATACGAACTGGCGTGTCCATGATGAAAGGCAGGAAACCTGAATCACTGTAAAAAGAGAGAGACGAATTCAAAACTCACTGTTATCCTTTCAGCAGAAGAGCAGTGGTGGAAACGCTTTAGCTCTCACTGGTGTCCACAAGGGTAGATGGCGACACCCACAAAGAAGAAAGATATTTTCTGTTTAGATCCTGTGAGAGAGACAGAGGAAAAAAAAGAAGCAGACATAAATATATTTGGATCTGGCTGTGTTGGAGATTTGTAGACTAATAACCGATGGTTTGTAGGTGACTCATGTTGGCAGGAAATGTGAACCGGCCAGTGACCCGTGACAGAGGAAGATTCAGAACTCACCACTGCTCAAGAAAAAAAATCCCTCTTATGCTCGTGCTTTAAAAACAATCTCTCATAAACACACACACGGCATAACTCTAAACAGGACCAGATGTTTCTGCTTGGGAGCTGAACTCCCATCTGTACACGGAAAAAAGAAAAGCAACAGCAACTTTCCATTCATTAACCCGCTTCTGTCAAAAAAAATGGCAGGAAAATCATGGTGGCAATTTGTGTTTAATACACAAGACGTACTGCAACTCTATGCATTTCTATATGCATCTATCTATCCATCCATTAACCACATGCGGTTCCTTCAATAGGGGAACATTAAACTTTAATAGAGGGTTCTTTTACAGCGGTGCAGCACTAAAATAGAAAATAGTGCAATTCGTGAGATTGCGAATCACAGATTCAATTAACTGGCTGTGGAATTCCATATTACTGGATCTTTTAAAACCCCCGGTGAGGTTGGGGGGCGACTGGCTGGATTTCCCGGAACACATTCGTGCAAGGCTATCACATTCTGACCGCAGTTAGCCCTGTGAACCGCTAGTGAGTTATCGCATGTGGCTCAGGCATTTAGCCCTCTCACCCTTCTCTTTCCATCACTCATCCCCCCCCCCCAAAGTCCCAGCCGGGGGGTTGAGGGGTGAGGGAGGGGGGAGCAGTCATTGCTCACAAGCCTGAAACTTGTGTCTGAACTCAACCATTTATATTACGCTACAGAGGACAGGGTGAACAAAACAAACCATGGCAAAATACACACAGATCTCTTGTCCAGAAAATATAAACATCGATATCAAGCTTTCTGTGCCCAAAAATGAAAATTCTGTCATTAATTACGAACCCTCATGTCATTCCAAACCTGTAAGACCTTCGTTCATCTACGGAACACAAATGTATATTTGATATTTTTTATGAAATCCGAAAGGTTTCTGAACCAGCCACAGGCAGCAACGTCATTGCAATTTTCAAGGCCCAGAAAGGTAGTAAAGACATCGTTAAAATAGTCTACATGTGACTACAGTGGTTCAACCTTAATGTTATGAAGCGACGAGAATACTTTTTGTGAGCAAAACCCCCCAAAAATAACGACTTTATTCAACAATCTCTTCTCTGCCACCATCATTCTCATACATTGTTGAAGTAGTGTAAACAGTGCAGCGCTTCCTGGTTCTACGTCAAAAATAACGTCTGGGGCCGATGGCGGTCTAGAACAAATATTGCCTGACATGTAATCATACCCAATGCCAAGGCTAAAAGTGAACCTCTATGGATACAGTGATACACACTGCATACATCATACATAGTAGCTACATAAATACTAAACTAAACGAAGATAATAGTACTAAACGAAGAACATAGTACTAAACGAAGAGGCGTTTAGCATCATAGCTAGTACTGTATGTTTTAAAACGGCTAGAGCATTGTATTGACCAATCAGTGGTGTGAATTATAAGTGATGGGGAAGTTACAAGTCATTCATAATTACTACGGATATTTTTCAGCTTCTGTCAAAGCTGAACTGGATTTATACACACATGCACACACTTACTGTATCCTGTGTTTACACCTCACACTGTGGACGGTACAACCGTAGTTCATTCTTGTTTGGCCTGGTGGATGTCATTGGCTCTGTGAATAAGCCAATCCATCAAACACAGTTCATTTGAAATGAAGCTAATGTAACTCTCCAAGCATGAAGTTACACTGCAATAAAATCAATACGGACTGTGGTTGGAGTGTTTCAGTTTTGAAATATGAACTCAAGGATAAAAAAAGACAATAATGTAGAAACTCTATAATGCCAGTACATCCCCTTTTGGCTAAATTACGCTTTTTATCTCAGTATTTGTGTGTGCGCTGTGATTTACTGGCAGTCTTACTGGTTCCAGCATTCCCTCTCATGGACTAACTCTGGGTCAGTGATCTAATGGTCACGACAGTATCTGAGCCGTACTGCATCTTGAAAGAATCCAATTCTATCAGTTCCATCCAAAGTATATTACTGTACGTATTTCTCAAGAGCTCTCTCTTTATTGTGACATATTTTCACCTGTTACAGCTTATGCAAAGGGTAGTCTTAAAGGGACAGTTCACTCAAAAATGATATTTCTATCATAATTTACTCCCCCTCATGTCGTTCTAAATCTATATGACATTCTGAGTAAATAATGAGATTTAAAAAAAAAAAAATGGGTAAACTGGTACCTTTAAATCACCTCAGGATCAGACTACTAATCCAGTAAATTGTGTGTTTGTAATAAATAAATCTCAGCTGAGTGTCAGCTGTTTATGTTCTACAATGTGATTAGTGTCCTGAAAGTGGGCTGGTCTACACACACAGAGTTGCTGTTGTTGTTGCACACAGAGACACAGCTGACCAGAATTAGGTTTAAGATTAGATGAAGGTTTGGGATCATATTCTATTTAGGCAACATGAGATTTAGATGCACATTGTAGGGTTAAAATTAGGTTATGATTACTTACTACTGGAGATCTGTATTCATTAGGTTTATGATTATTGGTTAGATTTAGGGTTGAGGACATTGAGGATAATATATAGGGTAAGATTAGATTATAGTTAGATTATAACTAGGGTGTTATATATATATATATATATATATATATATATATATATAAACATTGCATCTCCACTATAAACTCATCAAACTCAACATTTGGGATTAGAGCCTTGAGCCGAAAACCATTGATTTTAATAAATCAAGGCTGGCTAAACATATGTAACCTCTAACTTGTGACATTTCGAAACACTTATTAAATTTCTTTCTCTTAAAGGAACAATTCACACATGTTTGTGTTACAAACAGACTGAAATAACGTTTTTTTTTTTTAACCGATAATCTTTCCAAGCATCGAAATGAACTACAAAAGTCATATGTACTAGTGCTGGGCGGTATACCGGTTCATACCGAATACCGGTGTTTATTTTTGTTATGATATGAATTTTTTAAATACCGCAATACCGATGTATGTCGCTTTAATAATGATCGGAACGCGGCGCGGCAGGCCACTGTTTGAGAGGGTCCTTTTTCTGTTGCACTGTAGTGATGCACGTGTAAGCGTGACTTTGAAGATGGATAGGTTAAACTATAATTGATAGTTTCCCATACATTGGTTCACAATATCAACACAGCCTTTTGGAAAATCTATTTGTGGTTGGCATTGACATCGTTGAATAAACATGAGCACTGCACGTTTCAAAATCAAAACGCGGCGTGGGTGTTTTTATATTAATGTATCTGAAGTGAACTGACGGTCTTTAGAAAAGTTTCTTTGTTATTACAATTGAATCTTTCTTTATCTTTTCTGATAAAGCAGCGTTTATGAGCGTTGCTGCTTTGTGTACAGCCGTTACCGGGGAAACCGCTATTTCTGCCGCTCCTAAAGCGCCTCCTGCTGACACCTCTTTATAAACAGCCTTGCAAACCTGTAATAATACTAGTGTGGATTTTTTTTCTACAATATTCACTCATGACAGTAAAATAGGGCATTCTAAAGGCGGGCGTACATGGTGCGATTTTTGCTGTTTTTATGAGCTCGCAGATGATTTTTTTCACTCGGGAGAAATCGAGTGGAATCGGTGATGCTCGCATGGTCGCGGCTCGCAGCGTGTGAGAGGAATTACGAGCCGAGCATGTTATGAGCACCTCCCCGACCTCCCGATAATTTTTAAACATGTTTAAAAAATTCGGGGAGTTGGCCCGATTTTCACCAGCTGTCCCCTATTGCCAAATCATACACAACCACGTCGATGGGGCTATACCCAGCAACCATACAGTGTACGCATACACTGTCTCTCTCTCGCACACACACACACACACAACCTGCTTTCTCTTTACTGCTACACAAAACCATTTTTACCACAGTGCATGTGTCCGACTTACATATATTTTTTCACTCTTTACTTAACCCAGCCCATCTCTTTTTTTTTTCATTTTGTCCCTCTGTTTGGTGATGAATTGTCCCTGGTCTCCAGGAATGGATCTGTTAATAATTCAGACCAGGCTCTGGCATTGACCATTAGAGCCGGGAGGCAGAACTTTCAGCTGATAGATCACTAATCAGATTAATCGCTGTCTTTCAGTGGGGAAATGAAACGAAGTGAGGGTCCACGCCGTGCATCATAATATACTGGACCTTCTAGAACACTTCGCCAGCAAACACTTTCAATTACGACAAGCAAAACCACCTACAGCTTTAGAGAACATTGCCCTTGATTGAGTATTCACGCAGCGATCCTAACATTAGCCGAACACGGTGAAAATATTATCCTACTAGATGTGGTTGCACAAAATGCGCATGAGTAATTAGTACAACGATGGATGTGACTAATGCCTGTTCCAGACAAAAACATAAATACAGTACATCACTGCAGTTCAGATAAATTAGTCGGAACTCCATACAACTAATGATCATCCGTACATTCAACTCATGTCCAACAGCTGTAATTTGATTAACTGGAGTGTTTTTAGGCTCAAGTATGTATGTATTTTTTCCAGCTGAGCTCAGGAACGTGGGTCGTTTATATCAAGGCCATAGCATCTCATTTCACCTGAGCTTAACACTGATTTGCCTGCAAAATTATGTTATTGTTTCCAGGGATCACGTACAGATGTTGCCAGCAGTAGCCGCTAATGACAAAGTCATGTGTTTGGTGGGGTGATATGTGTGTCCGACTGAGCTGATGCCAGGTGAATTACACAAATTAGAGTTCACCATGGAGTGGAAATACTGATTAGTCACAGTCTGCTGTGAGTCTCCAACACATGCACTGATAATAGATTATACAAACATCTAGCAAGGCTTAAAGGCATAGTTCAACCAAAAAAGTGCAAATTCTGTCATTATTTACTCACCCTCTTGTCATATCCAAACACGACAACAAAAATAAACAGCATAAAAATTTGTCCATATGTCTCATGTGTATTCCAAGTCTTCTGAAAGCATAAAAGTAGTATATTTTGATTCATATTTACTTTAATATACAGTAATACTGTTCAGGCACAATAAAGTTCATCCAACTCTACAACTTTGCTCCCATTCTGTCCTCTTTTTCACTCTCTGTCTATCTCTTTGTCTATTTCTCTCTCAGAGCGTCGTGTTCTCTCTCTTGACTTACTGTGATGTTTTTGTTCTTTTTTCTGCAAAGAAAAGTCTGATCTGGTCTGGCTGACGGCAACATTCACTGACTATTATTCATATATAATTTATCACAGAGAAACAGAAATGGGGTGAGAGAGTGAAAGTTTGTCCCCTACCTCTAAGAGATTTAAATGTTGTATTTTCACACACACGCAAACACGAAAAAATTGAGCTGCATCAGGCCGTTGATCCTAAAAGACGATGAACTCAACACCACAAGATTGAGTAAAGAACAAAAACAAAACAAAATGTACAACACAAATATACCCAGGACCCAATCCAAACATCACAGCAGGGGTAAAAACCTTGTAGTTCAAGCTTAAAAACACATAAAGTGTCACAAATCACAAGACGTCACTTCAAATTGTTTGTTCAGCTAATAAAACCCGACATTTGGAATGTTCCTTTTGTGGCCACATTAGCCCCGCCGTACCTGTTGTATTGTTAACCAAGCGTTAACTGTTACCCCATGCTCCGTCGACCCTAGCGTTATTAAACATGAACTCTCGCCCCAGTCTCAGTCAGAGGATTTCTGTCTCTCATTATCCACTCAGTCCTTATCAGAATATAAATAAAGAAACTGAGCTCTAAAAATGGAGTTTAAAGATACTGAGAAGCCTCTGTTCTTGAAATCAAAGGATAGCTTTCTAACAAATCGTGACAGGAAAACAAATGAAAGCTAAAAGAAAGAAACATCAGATATGATGGAGTGATGAAATAGAATCTGATTTTACCTATTATATAGTAACAGTTTTTTTTTTAATGGTTTTGTAAAAACAGTGATATCGTGAAATATTATAAAATAACTGTTTTCTATTTTAATATATTTTGAAATGTAATTTATTCCTGTGATGGTAAAGCAGATTTTCAGCATCATTACTCCAGTCTTCAGTGTCACATGATTCTTCAGAAATCATTCTAATATGCTGATCTGGTGCTCAAGAAACATTTCCTATTTTATTATGTCGAAAACAAAATTTTGTGGAAACCATGATACAATTTAAAAAAAAAAAAGTTGTTGTTGAGGTTTCAGGTGAATAGAAAGTTCAAAAGAATGACATTTATTTGAAATATAAATCTTTTGTAACATTACAAATGATGTCTTTAGAGTAAGTTTTTGACCATTTCAACGTGACCTTGCTAGGAAAAAAAAATGCATTAATTAAAGATCAAAAATCTTACAGATCCTAAACTTAACCCTAAAAAGGTAGTATAGTTGTGCATAGTTATAATAAAACAGTAAGGCTAATCAACTTTTTAAGAGGAAGTAGAAAGGAGATGCTTCCCCTTTTTTGCATTGCTGGTGTCAAAAGGCTGTGTGTTAAATCAAGCTCTATGGTATACTGATGAAAATTCACATGTCAGTTGATAGAAGCTATAGTCAAATTAGGCAGGTGCCAACATGGATAGACTGTCGTAAGATCTACTATTTTGGTTCGGTGTTGGTTTTCCGCTTGATATCTAATATTTGCATCTAGCAGCAAAACCATTGAGAACCGATGTTGCTGATGTTGTGAACAGATCCCTTGTGCATGTGTGGGTGAGAAAGAGAGAGAGAGAGAGAGAACGAGAGAGGGATGAAGGGGTATAGAGCTCATACAGGGTCAGTTCTTCCTTCTCCTGATACCGTGGGAACGGATAGATGGGTTAAAGACACAAACGGATCACTGTATCTCTCCCTTTGCTCTGTTCCAAACCTAGCTGCCTAAAGAGAGCGCATTTTAAAGCATCATAGACATGCTCCTGAAGCAGTTCTGAAAGCTAGGCATCTTAAATATGCCTCCTAAGAGCCCTTATTTTAGCTAAATAATAAAGCAGCATCTCAAGTATCAGAAGCGGTTATCCAGAATGCGTTATGATGAGCCTAATCAAAAAATTAAGTTGAGATGGCGAACGAGGCGAGAGAAATGTTGACCCAAAAGTATAATACATTTAGCATACAAATTAAGTTCAGTGACTGATTAAAAACACAGTAATTTGTTCTTATTTATGTGTGTTTAGGATTATTAGAGTTAGCTTAGCAACATGCTAATGTCAAACTCCATTTGAATCAATTGCATGTTTTTCCTTGTTTTTAAAACCTTTCCTTGTTTCTCTCTCTCTCTCTCTCTCTCTCTCCTCATCTTTTCATCTTTTCATCTTTTTCTTGCACTCTCTTGCTCACAGTGACCCTGACATGTCCTTTTCTCAAAGTCCACAGGAGTCCTGCTGTTTCTCTCCAGTCAGGTGACAAGTGGCCTTTTAGCTGTGACTCGGACCACCTATTTTACCCTATGTTTCCTCAGCTACTGGATGTCTAATAGTGTATACTTACTTTAAAGTTAAAATATCACGGAAAATATCACTTTTGAAACACAACTATAAAGATATATTATAGCATTCATAATATAAACCCCACCAAAAAAAAATAAAAAAATAATAATTCTAGCAGATACTTATAAACAGATAACTGATTATGGTCTGATATGTTTTACACTATTTTGTATAATTAAAATATAAAAAAAAAAACACTAAAACCAACTGTTTTAAATGCTAAAAAATGTATTTAGGCATCACACATTACAATGTACAGTATGAAAATGTCTATGGTGTATGGCCTGCCAACATGACAACTAAATCGAACTATGACATGTCATAACCACTATTCAAGAGGGGCTGGGATAATGTGTCCATTTAAAGTTTCCCTGACATTTAAATTAATATAATCATTTAGAAATTTGCTAAAGATTACACTTAACAGTGTTATTAATTATTAATGTTTGTAAAAATTGAGTTTAAGATGATGCAAAGTTGATCTAAATATAAAAATGTAAAAAACAAAACAAAAAAACAAAAAAACAACATCTATATAATAAACGGAGCAATTCCAAGAGGGTCCTCACACCATCGGTGCTCTGGCCCTAAATATCGTTCAATAACTGATATGTCCCATTTTATGAATCACTAGTAATTTCACATGCAAAGAGATCAGCCAATCATAAGACTGATAATTTGCATAACACTAAATTCCAAAAACAGTATCGAAAACAACTTATTTACCTAAAAGTATCAAAGTCAAAGATAAGGTGGAATATTATTATTAAAACTGATCACGAATCAGAAATAAAATAGATTTAGATTTCAGGGAATGAAAATAAACACTACTAGAGTGAACATCATGCCCTTTAAACTCTCATTTCGTGTTTTCAAGAAAAAGCAATGAACATTAACATTGACCCAACATCACATCACTGTTCCCTAATGTTCCCCCCATTTGTTCCTAGAAGCTGAGTCTGCACCATGTTCAATAAAGCACCAACAAGCATTATATAGCAATCCGCTAAGTAGTTGGTAGTTCAAAGGCAGTGGCCACAAAATGTAACAATTTCTGTCTGAAATAAAAGGCACCGTCAGAGCAGCACTGGGATAGTGGCCAGCGCTACAGCCAGGCGTGAGAGCCATATAATGGCATCTCAGGACATTAATCACCCTGAAAGCCACAAGCAGCATAAAAATTGACAATCTGGCAACCCACTGCATGTCTTTATTAAATACCACATCACTCAGGGCCTGCAAACACCCCTGTCCTGGCAATGAGGGCTGAGGTGAACAGAAACCAAGAAACGGAAAGAGAACAATATAGGAGGCAAGGTGAAAAAGAAAGAAGGGGTGAATGATGGAAAAAGAGATGGAGAGATGATGAAGGTTTAAACTAGACTATGTTTTATGGACAGAGCAGGGGGTGATGTATGCGCCTGCCAGCATGACAACTAAATTGAACTATGACATGTCATCACCACTATTCAAGAGAGGCTGGGAAAAATGTGCCTATTTAAAGTTTGCTTGACATTTAAAGTAAAAAAAAAAATTATAGTGACGTCACCAAGTACGGTACAATATTTTAAAGGAAATGCTAGTGATGTCACACGGTCGGTAAGGAAGAGAGTGTTTCTACTGCGAAGAGCAGCAGGGAATGAAAAACACAACAACACGCCACAGAGGAAACAGAGGCAGAAGGCTTTTGCTCATTCAGGTGAAGCTTTTCTGTCAGCAAGAAAAACTGCCTGCCCAAGTCATTAATTCAAGCAACCGGTAATTTCCTTCTGGACAACAACACTTCTTTTGGAGGAAAGTACAAAAATGGGGAAAGAAAAAAAACGGTTCACGTACAGTAGCTGGAAGTGAACATCTATTACTCAAAACCAGTATCCACGTGGCGTATTCTTTAGACCCCTAAATGGTTCGGTGCAGGTTTGAAAGTGGACAAATTATGGAAAACAGTAAAGTAGACTCTAATGTTCACAATACAAAAATGACCTCCTCAATCCACACAGACCACTTATGGAAACCAGAGCCCCCGACTGTAACTAAAATGGTCGCAAATGCAACCAAGAAGTGGCAATAATAAAATTGAGGGAAAAGACGTCAAAGCTTTTTGTGTCAGATTTCATTTGTCATGTCAATCATAGTGCTGATTGCAAACCCGAACCTCAGTATAGTGTTGGTAGCACATCCTGATAGATAGCATTACTGTATAATGCTATTACATATAGCGTAACTTTTTTGACTGGTGACTGCTGACCAATGAAACCAGCTGAGGGGCGGGGTTTGCGGTAAACTAATTCTATATAAAAATATATATAATAGTATAGTATACTGCACACACAGCCTGACTGACAAAAGCTGATCTAGACTGTACACATCTGGCTTTGATCAGTGAGGATGTTACAGCAGTTGCATTGCATTCATAGAGGGACGAATAGAGAAACTGAAATATTTACATTTTAAATTTTGATTTTCATTCATCTTCAAAATGAAAAATTAAAGCCCAATGGATTTGTTGTGAAACCAGACGCCTTTATATGTTTTTGCATGTATTAGCCTCTAAAAAAAAAAAAAAAAAACAGGAGTCTTTCTGCTGAGAGAGAATCTAAAATCATAAAACCTTATCTTAGTGTGTGAGAAACATGTTTAAGCCATTCCACACAAAGAGCAATGGTTCCTTTCCCATCTTATCTGTGCCATCTACAACCACCACACAGGTAATCCAGGATTAGGAGTCCATCGTTGGACACCTTTCAACAAGGAATGGGACGTCAGCACTCCCCATCCTGCTACCTGGCTCTGGTTCCCATTAGGGCTGCACAATATATAAAAAAATTATCGTTATCGTGATAATAGTATATGCGATATCCGTATCGCAGAGAGGTGCGATAAATAGCATTTCTTTTATGTGCCAAGCATTTGTGTAATGCACGCATGCAAAGGTTGTTTATCCAAATTCGACCAATCAAATGGGGCCTTACTATCTTTATACCCGCCTCCCCAGTAGGTGCTATTATGCTATTGGCTAGATCGGGCCCAAAGGGGAACCTAGTGGCACAGAGCAGAGAGTGGAAAATAAAAACTAATGGCGGGAGTAGAGACAAGCGAGGAAAATGGAAACAGCAAAGAACCTGTGCCTAAAAAGAACTGTACGTCTGAAATATGGCAATATTTGGCTTCAATAGAGAAGACGTGTCATAAATACTGTGTAAAGGGCCGTTCACATATCGCGTCTAAAAACGCATGGAAATGACCCATGACCTGCGTGCGGAATTCTGAAAAGTTGAGATGTTCTCATCTCGTCGCAGCATAGGCGGGCCTGGAAAAATGTGCTTCCATTTTGAGCATGCTTTCCGCGCCGCGCCTGCATTTGAAATAACGAATTTGCACGCACAAAAAACGCGATATGTGAACATAAGTGACTGTGTCACTAAGTCGTGCCGAAAAATGTTGGCCACATCGAGAGGAAACTAATCTCCACAGTCATCTGGGACGCAACCTCAGAGAGCTAAATGAAGACTTCAAAAAGTGTAAGGCCAAATCTTCCAAAACTGCTAACGAAATGCCAAGTAACAATAACAGAGTCTCACAGACAACCATTAATCAAAGCGTTGCATGTGTAACGTTAACTCCTGATGAAAAAACTGAAATATTGTTCTGAAGATCAGAAGAATATCTATTAGCCTACCTGTTTATTTTAGTATGATCATTATATAAATAAATGATTAAAAAAAACTTAATAAAAATTGCATTTTCCTAGTGAAATGTTATATCGCAAGAAAAATCGTTATCGCAATACTCAACAACAATATCGCATATCACATATTTTCCCAGTAACGTGCAGCCCTAGTTCCCATGTCAATGAACTTTGAAAGAGTTAGTCTTGAACACAACTTCTGAACATCCACACTTCAAACGATTACATATTGTTGGACTGACTCTTGCAACATGACACAAAAATGTCAAGTGGTAATGTTCTACAATTCACCCAACGTATATATATATATATATAAAAAAGCAGTGGGAGCTCTCTTTATAAGACTCCAGGATGCAGGAGAACACTGCGAGCTTGACTGCAAAATATGAATGATCTGACTACAAACTTTATTGCTTTTGTGGGAAATCAGGTTAATCTTCAATGGATTTGGAAGAATACAAAAGAACAACCCTTTTCAGTCTCTTTCACTCTCTAAACATCTGAACTAAAGGCTTTAGATTCAGAATCCTCTATTTTGCTCAGGGTCTTGAGGCTTTTCTGCTTTTCTGCTATCAGTAAAAGCAGAAAAGTACAGTATACAGTGGCACCAAAAAAACTTGTCTGAACATTTAAAATCACACCAATGTATTTCTTTACACTATATATAAAATGATTGACTCTTTTGGCATTGTCTTTTCATTAGAGCAGTTCCCAGAACTGTGTATTTTCTGTATTACCGGTAATGTCATGCCATTTTCAAGACCAAAAAAGAAAGAAGAAAAAAAAAGTAATATGAGAGTATGAATATCTTTTTGAATAATATATGTACATGTAGCAAAATCAACTTAATCAATCATTTTACATGCTGTGAATTGTGAATTTTGGCATCACAAGACTACATTAACGTCTGTTAAGTTTACATACATTTCCTTTAACCCTAAAACGTAAATACAGGTAAATCAAAATATGGGTAAAACACAAAATTTCCTTCATATTAACAGTACACTTTTAAACACAGTTTTTAAAAATTAACTTTTAGTGAGCGTTAGATGACGGTAAAGATCTAAATGTAAAAACATGGAAATTAGCTGCTTGAGATCAAATTTATTGTTAACTTTGATATACACATTTCTGGTCCAGTTGCCAATAAGGCTCTTGGTGATGGGTGAGGATACATAAAACAAAAAAAAGTTTTGAAAACACTGAACTAAATACAATTCATACATTAAGCATGGCTTACGTGTCCATTTTTATGGGCCACTGTTCTAGGACAAAAAGATCCTGCTGTACTGGGTCTAGAATAGATGTGGGTTAAATTAGCTGCTTTGCTCTGCAGAATGTGTTGCTTATTGACCAGAGAGCTCTGAGGGATTTCACCGTCCTGCTGCTGGATTTTAGATTAGCGCAGGTACTTTTCACCCTCTTTGACGACAGCTGAGTAGATTTACTGTGAAAATCTTTCACTGAAAACAGCTGCTTATAGAAAAAAAAAAGGTTCATAAAGGATATTCCAGGATTAGCTATCTCTCCAGCCGCACACAGGCCTCAGAAAAATTACCTTTCACCCAGAAAACAAATACTTCGCATACAAGGACCCGACCGCTTCTCAAATTCTTTTTTAAATCAAATCAACTTTAAATTGAACACTTGGCAGCAAAGAAACATTGTCGAAAAATGGGTCAAAGAGCTGTATGAACGTGGATTGTTGGAAAGAAAAAGCAGAATGTGGTCAGCTTCTCACAGCTTTGCCGTTTTCTTCGATTGCAAAACACGTGTGGTGGTTGTCATCCAATAAACTCTGAAATAAGAAAAGCAATGAGCAAATGCCACCAAAAATCCACTAAAAGCGATCAATACAGAGAGAAAAAGAGAGAAGAAGAGTGAGAGATTCGGCTCCTTTCGTGCAACGCTAATGCGTTTCAATTTTCCCTCAAAAGAAAAGATCATTTCGGATCATTGTCTTGGTCTATATGGGCCGTAATCTCTTCATTAGCTCAGTTATGATAAGCCTCTTCAAAAACAACTGCTACTCAGAGAAACCGGAATCTTAAATGGTCCGATTACATCCAAAGCGTCGCAGTAGGGCATGTGAGGGGCTCTTTTATAAGGTGGGCTGTGTAAACATGAACTAAATGGCACACATTGGAGGCTAGGTCTGAGCGAGTGATGCCTGAAACGAGAGTTTTGCTTCTTTCCATCTGTAGCATCTGAAGAATCTGAAGAAAAACACATCTTCGTGCCAACAGATTTGTACACACAAACGCCTATGAATGCAGCACGATGGAGCTAAATTAGCATGCGTAAACACAAGACGCAGTCAACCTTGTTTAATCTTATAAATCCAGTCCTGGAACAGAACGTCCTGAACATTCAGTAAATTGAGAGATTTAATATTTTGAATATATATATATATAAACTATATGTTGAGAAACTGATCGTTGCCTGTTTTTGAGGCTTTAAGGAGAGTTAGCTGGGCTTGCTATGTGTATGGACTAATAGGGACAGGCACAACAACTTCATTTTCTGTTTATATGATATAATGGTTAGTGTCAGACTAACAAGAACTTTCTCAATCTGGCAAGATCTAATCTGGTTCTAACCAGTTTGCCAAACCCTTAATTTATGTAAAAATAGAACAAACTGTTAGTGATTACTTTAAATACAAGTCAAACAATCTAGTCCAGTCCAGTCTTTTTTTTTAAATGCATAAAGTATGTTTTGTGGTTCTAAATCTGATTATGACTATATGTAAATGAAGCTTACGACTGAAAACTAGCTGAAATAAAACAAGTTTAAGTTTTTATTTTATTTTAAGTAATATAATTTTTATGGTTTTAGGTTTAGTCAACATTAATAACCCTGGTTAGCAGTCAAATTCTGGTTATGCAACACTTTGTAATGCTAAACAATTCACACATTTTTTAAATATACACATTTGAAAATATAATCAAAGTTTCATGACATTCCTAACCAATTGAAAATACATAAAAATGCAATAATGTTTGTTAATGAGTCATAAATGAAAGTGATTATAAAGTGTAAGTTCCGAATAGTTCCTCTATTATTCACCACTAGTCAAGCACACATCTTCTGAATCACCAAGCCTGCTAAACAATTGTTTATCTAATGTAAATAACACTGCCATCAAGTGAACGTGGTTAGAGACCCACCCACCAACATTTACCTCGGTTTCACCTCCACCAACACAATTTCTTCTGTCCAGATGGGTGACCATCTTTTATCATTTCCAATTTTTTCCATCTGCAGTCCGAGCAATGACCCCACGGCATCTGCAATCTGGTTTAAGGACACATCAAAAGTGTAATTCACTGAGTCTGAAGGTTTCATAAGCTGGAAGAAGACCAGCCATGTCCCAAGCCTCCCGTTCGGCAGTGGATACGCTTCAGCAGCTCTCTTACCTGAGCTGACAGCGATGCTTGGTCAGTGCTATCTGACAGAAACATTCTCTGCTGATTCAAGCAGTGATTACTGAGTTAAAGGCTGACAGTTGTGGAACGCCCTGACGGATGGACAGGTTGGGAGAGCTTTTCACCGTTTGCTAAACATGGCAGTCTGAGTCATCAGACACTGTAGCAGCGAGGAAACAACAGAGGGAACGCCGGGCTTCATTAATGCAATTATGTTCAAGGCCGTGGGGATACTTGTGTATGAATCATTATTGTCGCAGGATTGTGTGTGTGTATGTTTCATTAATGCTGAAAAGCTGTGAGCGAGTTTCCGCTGAATAGTTGTTTACGTTCCATACAGGCCGGTGTGCTGGGACCAAGAGGTAATTAGGTAACCATAGTAACCGGGGCTTAAGGGGTCGAATCGTGCACGTTGTGCTGTGTGGACAGTTTTAGAGCAGGTGGACAGTCTGCCATGATAGTGTAGGTTGGCTCGCTGGGAGTGTGTTATTGGCTAACTGCAAGAGTGTGTGGTGACAGTGGTTGCTCTGTTCCGCCGATGCACGGTGGGAAGCCAGGAGCTCGTCAACAACAGCTTATCAGCCAAAACAGCTGGAGCCCTCGGCGCCTCCCACAGAGAGGACACGCGCAACTGTACATGAGCATCTCCCACCTGAAGCTGGATAGTCATTTACTCAGGCTACAGACAGAGCAAGAGAAAGACAAACATAACTTACACGCAAGTAAACACACACCCCTTAAGTCTCAAAATCAACCCAAACCTGTTTTGAAACCATAGTTTGTCCAACTTCGCCACACCTAGTCTCACACACATAATGTACTGCAGAATAACTGGAATATGAGGGTTAGTGGTGCTTGTAAAGACAGGCTTCAATATTGCCAATGGTTATTCCTTAGGGTTACAGGTTTTTCAACTTCTGCACGACACCTTATATTAAGTTGTTTGTTTGAGGAGAGCTATGTTATCACTTTAACTTATGATTTTTGCAGGTAGTAAACAAGAAAAAGTTCAAATTTAAACAAAATGTAAAAACTGTATGCAAATACATTTGTTACTATCCCATGTATGGATGCACCAATATTAAACTTCAAGCAAATAAGTCAATAATTAATTTCATGTTACAGAAAACCGATAAATGGACGATATTTAAACACTACACTGTTTTCCTGAATGAAAAATAAATGAATAAATGAAGAGTTCAGATGCAAAAGCCTCTAAGTGCCATCTGAAATTTTCTTCTAGAATGATCATTTTTATAAAGCTTGTATATTTAAGTTAAGTAATTTCACTTAAATGACAATTAATAGGTAATTTGCGTCGCCATTTAAGAGAAATTACTGAACTTAAATATACGAGCTTGATAAAAATGATCATTCTAGAAGAAAATTTCAGATGGCACTTAGAGGCTTTTGCATCTGAACTCTTCAAATATATAATCGTAAGCGTCACAATATTAGGCATCACAACATATAATATAATGTACAGTGTGAAAAATGGATATCCACTTTGAGATTTGCTTAAGATAACATTTAATAGTATTAAATCATTAGTGCTTCAGTCAGACAACATGCAAAATCTGGTTAAAATGACTGCTTTAAAATGCAACTGAGAAAGAGCGTTACTAGATTTTGCACTTCACAGACTATGTGGAAAAGAGGTGTGACAGATGAAGCACCGCTGTTAAAAGAATATGAAGGAGATAAACAAACCCATCAGGTGAATATTACAGAACCCCCTGTAGCCTAAACACAGACCCCAAGACAGCTTAACCCATATTGAGTGTGAGAGAAAGAGTGTGTGTTTGTGCGCTTCTCTGCCTGCCATTGTAATGAAATTAGAGCGAGAAGTCCATGTCTGATTTATGGCTGTGTCAGGTCTGAAAGCACCTCTTTTACATAAAGGAGAGGCACTTCCAAAGCACGATTTATCATTCCCATCTCTCATTTCACCATCCATCCTTATTCACGCCAAGGCTCATCTCCAGCCTTCCTTGGAAAACTCTCTCTCTATTTTCGCTCATTGCAGTGAGGGGGTGAGCAAGAGGTGTTTAACCTTGCTGTTATTTACTGGCCCGCATAGACTGGCTTGGAGGAGGGACGGGACAGATCGTATCCAGAGGGGCTTAACTGTGGATGCACATCACGCTGGGGCTCACGCATTGTATGCAGCGGCAACAAAACAGAGGATTATGGGTTGCATATAAGGTTATAATGAATAGGTTCTGCCCTGGGCGGATTGGCCTTTGTCGTGTGGATGGAAAGGATCTGTGTGCGTGTCTAACAGAGGGAAGTTGTATGAAAGATGTTTGAAGACTAAAGTTGGAACATTGTGTACAGCTGTAAGGCATCTTTTGTTGCTGAAAAGCTGCAGGGACGTTGAGCAGAAAATAGGCTAAAGACGTCAACACAGACACATCAGGTGTGGTTTCTGTGCCATCAAAGACTAGCGTGGAGCATTTTGTAACAAGTTTTCAGAACAACACACTTAAACTTTTATTCCCACCGACTCCAAAATCACACCATTAAGATGATGTTGAACAGGTCAAAACATACAGTAAAAACACCTTAGATTGCTTCACTGAATGAAATACTTTTATGAGTGGTTTCTGTGAATCAAAAACATAAAAGTGCAACCAGTGTAGTTTAATTACAAAACCACTGAGTGAGCGAGTTCATTTTAGTGAATCAAAAGCACAGAGTATACGAGTGCAGGTAAATTCCCAAACAAATATCTCGCTGTAAAAACCTATTCTTTTTGGTGAATCAAAAGCATTCCGCACACTCAGTGTAGAGCAGTTCAATTACAGAAGGAATGACTCTTCTTAGCTGGTTCTTTTTAGTGAATCAAAAACATACACTGCAACCAATGCAGTTCGTTTCCCAAACAAATTACTCAATCACAGAACAAATTACTCTTATGAGCCAAATCTTTAGTGAATCAAAGTCACTAAAAAGCTGCGTAAACAAGAATTTGTGAGAATTGTTTTAATTTAGCATATTGTCAAAATAATCCAATTTTTCAAATGGAATAGCATTTTTTCCCATTACCAACTAGTCTGATAACATAACTATAAAAATCCACCAGCTAGACTAGCATGATTGCAGCAATAACCAACACAAACAAAGCCAGCATGAAAATTCTTACTGGTCTAAGCATAGCATAAAAAAAGCATTTCACCTATAATACACACGGGTACAACAACAGACAGCAAATGAACCCTCAGAGATGTTTGCAAACACATTTTATGCTGACCTGTTACAATAACCTTGATGAGTGATTGAATGTGAGTCATAAGGTGAGCTAACAATCTTGACAGATCTGAATATCTAAATTCATCATTTAGACAGTCACACTCCAGAAAACAAGCACACACACACAAACGCTAGTGCCACAGCTTTAGCATGTGTTATGAGCTTTCTCAAGAAAAACAAGCGCATGCAACATGTCAAAGCGTGTTTCTATGGCAGCTTGGAGAAAGTACTGCAGGGTTCTCAGACAAAAACAGCTCACAGAGAGCTTGTTTTACCAGTTATCTTTATCTGAATCACAGTAAACAAATAGCTGCACATGGTCAGGCATGCTAATGGCTCAATGCTTGACTAAATGGCTGCGGCGGGTTATTTCTAGAAGAAGCTCTGACTCGGATGCCGTCTACCTTATTCGAAGCTCTTTATAGAGCCATGAGGTTTGGTTTAAGGTATAATTCCACGATTAACCAACAAACCCTCACCCTCCGTTTAACAAGATGCTAAACTGCTAATGGTTGGTCAAAATTTAAAGCAATTAGGACAAGTCTAGGTCTGGGAAACTGGCCCACAGAGCAAGTTTCAAGAGTGTTGGTAAAGGTGAAGGAGTTTAGAGGAGGAGAGAGGGAAGGAGGGAAATGGAAAACGAGGGCGTCTATGTAATCGAATGTGCTAATTAACCTTAGCGCTTCCCAGGGAGAACAGGTGGAGGAAGAGAGGAATGGATGGATGCATCTAATGAATACTCCTACTCGTCCGGTGATGCTTCCTGCAAGGGCCCCCCTGAGGAGGTCTGTCGAGCTGGGCTGATGAGGACGATCGGCGGGGACACATCCATGGAGATGCAGAGACAGAAGGACTGATGTGGAATCAGGACGATCAATGAGTCCGGTCTGAAAGCAGTTGCTAAGAAAAGCAACTGGTGCAGATGTGCTTGTCTGAGAAGAGGAATTTGTGGCACAAAGAACGAAATTAACGTCTTTTATCTTTGGAACAATGAATACACGACAGAGAGAAAAGGAAGGAGAGTCTTTGTTCCACCGCCAAACAGGTCACCATGTAACAGCACCCGCTCAGAGTGAAGGACACTTCAAGGAACGGAGGTCTATTAGCGTGTGTGGGGCTCAAATCAAACTCCGAGGTGAGGGGTCCTAATCATGTGTCCCTGTCCCCGCTGTCATGTCCCCTACTGTCCCTCTGAGAACTGTCCTAGTTTCTGATAGTTATCTGTCACAGTGTCAAAGCTCCACTTTTTCTGCAACCAAAATTTTCCTTCGCTATTGTTCAGCTGAAAAAAAATAAATAAATTAAATACCCACCTGTTTGTAAAAAGAGAGTTTACCAAGAAATAAAAAAAATTGTCATTTACTCACATTGTTCCAAGACTTTATTTTTCCAAAACAACTTTAGACCCCACAGACTTTCATTGTAGAGATAAAAAAAAAAAAGAAATAAAAAAATAGATCTTCTTTTGTGCACAGAATAAAGTTATCTTTATCACATAAAAAATGTGCCTATACAATGAAATCAATCAGTGGAGTCCAATGTTGTTTTCTCTGAATAAAATTAGGGTAAGTAGGACCGTTTTCATTTTTTTGGTGAACTATTTCTTTAAAAGGAGAAGCCGTTTCACTCAGATATTCCAAGTCACGATAGGGAAGAAACGACAAATCGCAACAATGTCAATGTCACTGTCTAACGGCGACTTTAAATAATCAAATCACAAGTGATTCTACTCATTAGCTTCCAGATTAGCAGCAGTTGATCATTTTCCAGCATGTGTGTCACACAAAGGTCCATTAACCCTGAGCACCTCACAGCACTGCAGATAGAACAACACAGCTGCTCAACTGCCCTGAGAAAATAGAAGCGAACAAGAGAAAAACTGCACACTTAACAGACCCATTTCACACAATCTGGTCTTTAAAAACAAAACAAACACTTTAGCTCAGCACGGCATGGCATGGCAATGACAAGACTATGGGCAAGATTACCACGGAACGCGCAAACTGGAAAGACGTATAACTTGAATACACTGTAAAACACTTTGGGTTAAAGTATCTGACAAACACATAAATGTAAATGGAACACAGCATTTACTCTATCATTAAAGTGAAATTCTACTGATTAATGTTCAATGCCTATCAGTCTAGCCTTAGGCAAAACACACAGACATATATATTCATTCGTTCTTTAAAAAAATAAAAAATTCAAGAATGTATACCTATATGAAACTCTTACCCTATTTAATGTTAAAGCTTTAGTTTCATTGAATTCAATAAAGCAGTAAAGTGCACTGATTGATGCAGCACTATTTCATTTAAAATATCCATTGTAATGTCATCAAATTGTCTACAGATGGAAAGAAGCAGCTAAGTTCTTTTTTGCCACTTCTCTTCTCAACTGGTCCTGCTCAAAGCAGACGGTTACCTCCAGTGAGACCCCCCTCTCTGTTTCAAGTCTGTCTCTCCTTCTGTTTCTTTCTCGGTTACCTGCAGCCTCTCTCTGGGTTCATCACCACTCTGTCTCCATGGCAACGGCTGCCAGGGCTGAACGGGCAGTTTAATGCTAGTCCAAACACAAGCGGGTACATGTGAGGGTAAGGCCGGACACATGCAGAGCACAAAGACACTAAAGAGCTCTCCATAACAGATACACCCCCGTCTCCTCGCACCCTTTTTCTCTCTGCTTCCTCTCTGAACACTGCCAAAAGCGCAGAGATGGAGAGAGAACGAGCGAGAATGAAAGAGAGAGGGAGTCAAAGACAGAGCTGTCTCTGTGAGACTGAATGGGGTTGTAGGAGAGACTTCATGCTGCATATACCGCAGAATCAGAATGTTAATGCGGGCAGACAGTGAAGAGAGAACATCCTCTCTGTCTAAATGTCATCTCCTGTAACAAGGTAACATGGGTAACATGCACTGTGGATTCGGCCAGGTGATGGATACAGCCTTTTATTTATTTCTCTCTTCCCCCCTGCTCGCTTTCATGCAATTATTCCTTCTTGCCCTCTTCAATCTCTCCATCCACCTCTCCGTCTCTGCCAGCCCCCTCCCTTTCTTTCTCTCTCTCTCTCTTCCTCTACCAGTCCGCTCCCCTCCGTGTGATCTATGGCTTCATTTCCAGCAGGTCTTTCTGCCAGAATAAGATTACAATCTGTGCAATTGAGCAGAAACTCGATGGATTTGATCCAAAAAGAAAAAAAAAGAAAAAAAAAGAAAGAAAGGAGCGGACAAGAAAATATCTGCCTTTTTCCACAAAATCTGAAAATCAACACAAACCGAGAAGTTTAGAGGTTAAGATATATTTATAAATATACATATACAGTATACATATGCACAAAATTACAATTTAAAACAAGTTTTCTATTTTAATACATTTTAAAATGTAATTTATAACTGTGACAGCGAACCTGAATTTTCAGCATTATTACTCCAGTCTTCAGTGTCACATGATCCTTCAGAAATCATTCTAATATTCAGATTTGGTACTGAAGAAATATTTCTTATTATTTTCACTGTTGAAAACCATGCAGGATTTTTTGATGACTAGAAATTAAATGCATCCTTGCGGAATAACATTTATTTATTAAAACAACAACAACTGGGAAAACACATTTTTTAAACCATGTATACAGGGCCTAAAACTAACTTTTTGCCACACCTGCCAATGGCCGGTAACAAAAGAAAAAATTCCAGCCAAGCCATTAATGTTTTGTTTTTTTAACCAGCCATGAAACTGTAAAACTGATACCCCAGTGGAAATTCACAATTCTCGATTCCTAAAACTACTAAAACTACTAATTGGCAAGGCTTAAACTTTCGTGACGATGCAGCACCTGACCCGGGCATCATTCACGTTTGTTCACGTTCATGTTCTCACAAAATTGCAATGTTAGAATTCATAAAAATTTTACTGGCCAACTGATGATTGACACCGTTTCATATTCTCACCAACAACGTTTTACTCACATTTTGTGCTTGGCGAGTAAATTTTAGGCTCTGATTGTACATATTTTCACCTGTGTTTAAATCAACCATAAATATAAAATAAATGTATAATTTATTAAAATCCTTTCTTTTTATATACATATATTTACACACACACACACACATATATACACACACACACATACATACATATAACATTTTTGTTTTATTCTATAAACTACTGACAACATTTCTCCCAAATACAAATATTGTCATTTAGAGCATTTATTTGCAGAAAACGACAACTGGTCAAAAAACTGTAACAAAAAAGATGCAGTGTTGTCAGACCTCGAATAATGGAAAGAAAATAAGTTCATATACATTTTTAAACAACACAATACTCATTTTTTTTATTTAGGAAGAGCTGAAGAGCTCAGAAATCAATATTTGGTGGAATACCCCTGATTTTCAATCACAGCTTTCATGCGTCTTGGCAGGCTTTCCACCAGTCTTTCACATTGATGTTTGGTGACTTTATGCCAATCCTGGTGCAAAAAACGTGGCTTGATTCATGCGTCCTTCACAAAGACAAATCTGCCAGATTGCAGCCTTGCTGAAGCACCCCCAGATCATCACCGATCCTCCACCAAATTTCACAGTGGGTGCGAGACTAGTGGGTTGTAGGCCTCTCCAGGTCTCCGTCTAACCATTAGACGACCAGGTGTTGAACAAAGCTGAAAATTGATGATCTGGGGGTGCTTCAGCAAGACTGCAATCGGGTAGATTTGTCTTTGTGAAGGACGCATGAATCAAGCCACGTACAAGGTTGTCCTGGAAGAACACTTGCTTCCTTCTGCTCTGACAATGTTCCCCAACTCTGAGGATTGTTTTTTTCCAGCAGGACAACGCTCCATGCCACACAGCCAGGTCAATCAAGGTGTGGATGGAGGACCATCAAATCAACCCAGCCCAATCAACCCAAAACCTGAACCCCATTGAAAACCTCTGGAACGTGATCAAGAGGAAGATGGATGGTCACAAGCCATCAAACAAAGCCGAGCTGCTTGAATTTTTTGGAAGTCAAGTCACCCAACATCAATGTGAAAGACTGGTGGAGAGCATGCCAAGACGCATGAAAGCTGTGATTGAAAATCAGGGTTATCCCACCAAATATTGATTTCTGAACTCTTCCTAAGTTAAAACATTAGTATTGTGTTGTTTAGAAATTAATATGAACTTGTTTTCTTTCCATTATTCGAGGTCTGACAACACTGCATCTTTTTTTGTTATTTTGACCAGTTGTCGTTTTCAGCAAATAAATGCTCTAAATGACAATATTTTTATTTGGAATTTGGGAGAAATGTTGTCAGTAGTTTACAGAATAAAACAAAAATGTTAATTTTACCCAAACACATATCTATAAATAGTAAAACCATAGAAACAGATCATTTTGCAGTGGTCTCTTATTTTTTTCCAGAGATATATATATACATATAGATCCTTGACTTTTTTTTTACATTCCTCTTGGTTTCTAATGTACACCATAAATGAATCAATCATTTGTTAGGTCACGCAAACACATCTACTGTAGATAAAAGTGTCTGCTAAACCTCTAAATGACAACATACATGAACTGTGGTATAATAAACAACAAAGCAAAACGCATTTTCACCACATTACATACTGACATACCAGCCCTAAAGAGATTTATTTAGACGACATGGGACGATGACAATGTAAAAGACAGGTACGTAGACGAAAACTCGTAAAAAAAACAAAACCAATCCATATATGCAGACAGGCAGGCGGAATATGGAAAGAGGCGACATTGGTATACGAAGCAGGCGTACAAGCGGGAGAGTGGGGGCCGTACGAGCACTCTGGCCTTTCAAATGGCTCGTTATCGTTCTTTGCAAAAGGGCAGAGACACAGATAAATGCAATATCATTAACGCAGAACACACACATAACACGCGCTACCTTTAGTGGTTACCACGGATACAGCTGTTCTGTCGGTATCTTGGCCCTTTTGCAAAAGCTCAAATTCACACAAACGATGGATATTTTCTAATCATTTGAAAACAGGCTGTGCTTAAAAGGTTTTAAATTAAAAGGAGACAATGTCAATATATTAGATTTTTGCCCGCAAAGCCTTTAAACCACTTAAAGCCCACCAAAATGTGCATTCTGTCTGTGTGAAGTTACCCGTCTTAACAGCCACACAGGAGAGAAACAGGTAAAGAAGTCTGCTTGTCCTCACAGATGTGCTAGGCTACAAGAAGAACCGCAGGACCTTAATGCAAGCTAACAGCCAGCAGATAGGTGGAAGTACAGAATGACTGTAGGCCTCTGTCACACCAATTATATCCCGACAGACATTTCTCACCTCCCTCAAGCAAAGGCCTGCAGTTGTGCACAACACAGCCCTGAGAAAAGACATTCAGTCTACACAAAAAGTTCAGAGAAAGAGAAACTTGCACCTAAGTGTGTGTGTATGTGTACGCCAGTGTTAAGAAAGCTACTTTTGAAACTGTAGCTTACCAAACTAATTTAAAATGTTTAAACAATAATTTAGCTATTTTTAAAGTTACTCAGAGTACATTAAGGAGCAATATCGTAGGAAGATCATAAAACTAATCCATATGAATTGAGAGATTTAATCCAAGTTTTCTGAAGAGACACGATTGCTTTATATGATGAACAGATTTAAATGTCACACATCAGATATGGTAAACAGAAGCTCAAACATGCTTGACATGCAAGAACCAATGAGGTTTGTTCTCACGTGTCAAGCAAGAATGGTTGATCTTCTGTTTATGTTCACTGATCAATGTTTATATGTGAATAAAAGCCTAAATTCAATCTGTTCATCACATAAAGCAACCCAGTCCCTTCAAACTATTTTGGACTAAACCGTTCGATTCATATGGATTAGTTTTACGATTTCTTTATAAACATTTTGAAGCCTCAAAGTGGTAGTTGCATAGTTGTCTATGGAGGGACAGAAATCTCTCAGATTTCATTCAAATATATTCATTTGTGTCCCGAAGATCTTGAAAGGTGAAACGAAAGTCTTACGGGTTTGGAACGACGAGTTTGTAGTGTTGACTTAACCCAGCACAAGTCACACTTTTCACTACTGCACAAAACATCTACTTTGCTGCTTATTTTGGACAGAAATCATCCATTTAGCCAGAAAGAGACTGTCTGAATGACATGTAGAGACCATCCACAGTTCATTATGTTTGGAATGGATATGCTGTTAAGGTACAGGTAAATCTGAAATCCATGACAGCACTATAATAGACCGGCATGCAAAAACTCATTCAGATAATGACAAGTCTGTAAACGGATGTACAGAAAACACAGTAAAAAGTCCAGAGACAAGATTTTTTGTCCATCCAAAGTAATAAACACAGTCTATTCACAGACACAACAGTGAAATATCCAATTCTGCAAGTCGATATCTAGCTTACTTGCCATTAAGTGCCTCAGATAAATATAATTTAGGCAATCTTCTATATGCTTGTTAGTTTTGTGGGCATAACGTGCACCAGACAGTCAGTGTTGCATGCATACGATTGTGAAAGAGAAAAGGTATATGACATTACAAGCTGATGATCATCTTTAGACATAAAGACACAGGTATGCAGAACAAAACAAAAATCTGAAGACACACTGAGATTAAACTTCAGTTACACAGCAACAAATCTCACAAACTATGACACAGAACTCTGATTATCTGAGATTATGTGGTCTGCAACGAGAATCTTCAGACATCTGCCAGCAACGGGGAATGTCTGCAATCTCTTACATTCATACGCAGTTCAGTTAAAAAGAAGAGTGATAACCAAAGTGATTCCATGAAATTTTCAAGACTCAATGAATTTTAAAAGTGCCTGAATTTTGATAGAAATTGCAATCTTTCATATTTTACTTACAAAAGAATCATATATAAAAACAACTATATAAACATATTTATGTATGCACTTTAATATTTGCTACTATTTGGTAAGTTTTGTTTATTAAATATTCATTAAAAAAAAAAAATTCTCTTCACAAAAACAAATATGCAACAGGCTGAAAATTATACAGCTATGATGAAATTTATATTAATGAACCGTTTCAGTGGAACATGATATAAAACATTACTCATCCATTTCTATGAGCTGTTGTACGAACAGGACAAAAGCAGAGTCACAACTGTTCGTAGATACATAAACACTGACTGTGTGAATGAGCCACTGAGCACCACACAAACCAATGACAAATTATAATTTCACATCTGCATCTTCTCTGGAGAGCGTACAGATGACTACTTATTCCAACTGGGACCCAGAAATTTCATTACGTGAGGAGCTACAGTGTTCTTTGGAAAATCTTCAGACATCTGTTGAAACATCCCACGGACCTTCGCGTGTGTGCTTTTAGCACATCTTCATATTATCGGCCTTTTTCAGAGTAAAAGCGTGGTGATGAAAAGGACAAAAATGAAACACCTCCACAAAACATCTTCACAGCTGTTTGAGCGATTCTGTGAAGTACGCAGTTGATGGGAGATAATTAGTATTTACTGTGAATAAGTGAGGATGCCATTAGCAAGTCTCTGTCTATGAGACCTTGTCAGTGAATGCCTCGAGCGCCTGCGTAATAGGCGATATGGCACAGCGATGGTGGAGAGAACGGAGAGTGACTTGCTTTTCTCTCAGATGACAAGACTGATTTAAATATCAAAACAGAATGTAAAATGGTAATTAAAACCCAATTACTCCATACGCGGTTGAAAAGTCAATTAGAGACTTCAGAGGCTCGGAGAAGACAGATGCCAAGGTGAGGAGCGAGGGGAGATGGTGCCGGGCCCTCCAGCAAACCTGACAGGTAAGAACACACCTGGGAAAACTACAAAACGAACTAAACATCATCTGCAGTGTAAGAGCCGGCAAGAAAAGACTTCACTCACGGTCCTGCCGCTTTGTTGAGCGGCCGCATCTGGGATGGGGAGAAAAAGAGGCCGTCAACTCCATCATGGCCCATCCATAAATGATGAGCAATTTGCATTATGAGACATTCAATTAAGACTAAAGAGAGAAAAAAAAGGAGGAGCGGAGAGACAGAGGGAGTCTGTAACAGAGTGAGAGAGAATTACAAAGCTCGAAATTTAAGTGGGCTCCATCCAGCATTCCAGTGATGTCCCTTCTCATTGATCCTTCATTAGTTATTTATGTGGTGTTAATGAGGGCTGAATATGAGGGGAGAGTGTGTGGGTGGTGGTGCCAGGCCAGAGTTTTTGATCACTTGTATTTAGTTCCAGAAGAGACGGCTGGTGTAAAACAGCCGCTAGAACAGCACTTGCTTGGGTTTGGACTAGCTTAACTAATATGAAGCAAAAGCAGGTTTCGCAACACATGCGGAAAGATCCAGCCTGTTAAAAACACAGTGAGATAAGAGAAAATTCAGTCTTGCGTCCACTTGGACTACCCAAGGGCTGTAACAGTACTTAACCTTGCATGTTAAATATTCAAAGGCTCGTATGAATATTCATTGTTTTCAAACATGATTGGCAACTGACATTCATCTAAAACAATCTGGTTATTCCTAACATTCATGATGTGTATGATTAGTACATAACTACATACATAATAGTATGAAGATGAAAAAATGCAAGTCACATCAGCAAAGTTTCTGCAAAATTTTGCAGGCAAAAAAGTCAATAGTGTCTATAGTGTAGTGATGTATGAAGCACAACTTGCACAGAAGTCATTTTCAAACCAAACAGCAGTCTATTGGTCAAGGGTGCGAATTCAAATGACCAACTGAACCCGATGTGAAATCTACGTCCGGAAATCTTTCACAAAATTCCTATTGAAATTACTAGATTTACCCTGTGAAATATTGCAGAACAATGGTCAATGTGACAGCCCCTTTAAATTGTTAATGATTGGTTTTTGATTTGTTACAGTCATTGCTATAATTTTTTGTCTCTCATCCATTTTTACGGCATCAAGGTCTACTTGGGTTAACACGTTTTAATATAAAAAATAATAAATGTGATATACATGTATAAATGTGATATACATTTGACTTTTTATTGTAAATTTCAATGGAGAGAGGAAGAAATCAGGATATGAGAACATGTCATCCTCAAAGAGTCGCCATGAGTGCACTCTGGCTCAATCTATTGGCTAACCCTTGTGCCAGGACTTAGATTAAAAGCAATTGTTTTAAGAGCTTTTGGAGGTGACAAGGGCCAGTTGAAGGGCCATATTTACACTAGGCCTTGGTAGTTCCATGTCTGGCCCTAGCCACTAAAAACATTCATTCCAAAAATAGCCCTAGCGTGCATGTCCCGTCATCACTGTGATTTTTCAGAAAACCCTAGGGACAAAAAGAAAACACCCAATCACACGCTAGCTTTTGTTTACCCTCTGCATTTTTCCCAAGATCTAAGGCGCTCTAGGGTTGTGGGAACACACGCGCTGCTATCTCTAAGTAGCCCAAACAGCTGACAGTTTACAGACGTCTGAAGCACAATGACATTAGCTGGCTTTTACACAGCAAAGTGAGGAAAGCTGTGAGAGACAGCACAGCAGATTCAGACGTTTACACCTTCTAAATATCCTCCTCACCCCCTCTGAGAGAGAGCTTGACACTTTTTTGGTTTTTGATCATTGAATCTCAGTCAGAAGGCATTTGAGGATATTAAAAGCTAGTCACCGATCCCACTGAATCACTAAAACCACATTTGGAGGAGGTTTGGTCAAAGATGGATTCTGACCAGAGTCAACAAATATGTAAATGCTAAAGCATTTTTGCTGAAAAGTCAACATTAGTTGACTAGTTGAATAACTAGGTTAAGTCCATATAGTTTTCAGTTATGATCTATTTTTATCTGTTGTCAAAGCATTGTGTTGTAAGTTCTTGCCTTTTTTCTTTTTATTCTGCTCCCATAACGTGAAAAAGAAATGCTTCGATCTGGTCACCTGATTTATTGAAGAACATCCAATTAATTATTCCACTGGACTACACCAGGAATCTCTGTTTTCTCTCCCCAAATCCTCAGTCACGTCTCACGGGAATAATTTTCCCCTCTTTTCTTCACTTTTGATTCCTATTAGCATCCTTTACTGTGGCAATGTTTCTAAAGTAGGAGAACTTCGGAAAGATGGAAAGCTTTCTGAATTATCTGTCAGTATTTTGCTTTCCATTTTGCTCGGGTAACAGTGATCGTATCTCTACCCGACCACACTGGAGACACATTGGAATGCAAGATAGAGAATATTTAGATACTATCCGATATGAAACGCATATTAATGCCAGGTAGAGTGAGGATGGAAAGCGATGAAGACTTATCGAACCTGGCATTCTGATTGGCTTCAATGTCAACAGAAGACACTCTCTCACTATCTTTCCTCTGTACACACAGAACAAATGCAACACAACCATGACCTCCTCTAGCATTTTCCAGCTCCTCTGAGAGTGTGTGTGTGTTTGAGGAGAATAAAATGCTACAGGTCAAACTGCTGTCTAGCAAAATCATAAACTCAGCGGCCAAGTCCCCTAGAGCACTGCCTTTAAAACACCATAAACCCTGTCATTAAAACACCATTGAAATAGTGCCATGCAAAGTTCATCGTATAACAGTGTTTCAAAGTCTTGTTTTGCACAGCACACAAAACCTGTGCTTATTTTGGCACCAATTATAGATGCAAGTATTAAAACTCTGCTCAATACTGATAAGCCGATAATTATTTGCTATTTATTGATTTTTTAATTACATTTCTATTGTATTTAGCCTAAAAAAAGAATTTTAACAAAAAAAAAGTAACAATACATTTTTTTTACTATTTTAAACGCTAGACATGCATTTAGGAATGACAACATTACAATGTGCAATATGAAAAATGTATTTTGAGTTTTACTAAATATTACATTTAACAGTGTTATTTAGTTATTAGTGTTATTAGAGTGTAGTTATTATACTGTTTAAAAAAAAAACTGTAATGTTAGCTGATAAAAAGCTGATATGGCCGTCATAAAAAAAAACCAAAAAAAACAGAAATGATTATATTTTCTGTAAAACACTGCATAAACAGTGTTTGCATAAAAGCATAATGTGGGCCTAACATTGCAGTGATGCTGTGAAATGGACCTAATGCTACGCTGTCAATCTGTGATGGCAAGTCAGTCTCACCCCGTCGTTCACTCCCATTTCTCTCTCTGATGGACGTGTGAACATCATTCGCTCACCGCTAAATGGAAGTTATTGATTACCGTGTTCTGTCTGTCTGCCGGCTGCTCCACAGAGTCAAGGGCAGATCGACAGTAGACACAGGGCTGCACACGTGGCCTTGCAGGAAACACAATGTGCTCAATGCCCAAAGCAGGAGCCTCAGGGCAGGTGAGATCACCGCTGCTCGCTCTTTCACACAGGCTCGAGTATTGTGCAATTGCCGCCGCAGGCAATTTTTCCCCCCATTACCGTACAGCAAAAATGCTTTACATCAACAACTCTGTAGCATCTCGGGTCCGCACTGTACATCTACTCAAACAGATATGACGCCAAAAGCAGACTACTTAGTGGCTATGAAACGCTGACCAAAACCTTTTGCTTAAGGCTTTTGATTCAAAAGCCTTAAGCAAAAGGTTTTGGTCAAAGTTTGTGGTACCAAAATACCTAGGTTATTTCTGCCACCTGCATGTTATTCAACTCCTTTGCGAAAGTCTCTGGCCCTTTCACACCTACCTTGTTTGGTCCGGATTTTTGGACTTTTCAGTTTGATCCGAATCAAAATTACAGGTGTGAAACCTCCCCTGGACCACGGTCCGGACCAAACAGACGAAATTTGGTCAGACGAAAAGGAAACTGAACAAAGGTTTGGTTCGTTTCTAGTGTGAAAGCATTTTCTGTATGATTCGGACTTTCAGACCATTTACAGGAAGTTCCGGTGGTTCTCACAGGATTGCTTGCAGTCTTCTCCTCTTTTCCTGCTGGCGACAATAAAATGTTCGCACAACGAGGACGTTCATTTGCCGAATTTGAACTAGCCTCGAGTATAGTTGGTGCTGCAGGTAGTAATGCCGTAATAATAACAGTATAGTGACAGCGATATGGGTCTGTTCATTCATTCTTGTCAAAGTTTTTTTTTTTTTTTTTTTATTCTTATCAAAGTTACCCGCTGTATTGAAAACACGCTGACGTCAGACGCATGTCTGTTTACAAACCAATCAATGTCAAGATGCAGCCAACATAGATGATGATAGATGATGACGACAGGACGCAAGTATGTCATGTAAAGTTATTTAGTGCGCTCGCATAATTGCAATGTGAAACCAAACCGAAACTAACCGAATGTATAAAATGTATAAAAACATGACCTTTGGTTCGGACCATTTATTTGATCGAAAATACAGAAAAACTGTAATATTGTGAAATATTATTACAATTTAAAATAATATTATAAATGTCTTTACTGTCACTTTTTTTTATCAATTGAATGCGTCCTGGCTGAATAAATGTATTAACGTTTTGCACAACAACAAAAAACAACAACTCTTATTTGTCCACAAATGTAAATTGTTTACCTTTTTGTTAATTGTGGACGCTCTTATACTATATGTAATTAACAAAAAATGGCTTGCCAAGTGAAAAGCCAATTTAGATCTATGGGACTTCGAGAAATGTCAAATAAGTCTTTTCTTGTGCTTTTTTAGTTACAATGACTTTTAAAGAGACTTTCACAAACACAACTTTATTTACCGAAAGCTTACAGAGGAGCATTCAGGTTTCTCAGACTCACTTAATATGTCTCTCCATCTAAACTCTAAATAAACTCACAAAGGAGCTGATGTTCTCTACTCCTGGCATTGAGTGCCAAACTCCACATTAAAACCTCTCGCACCACTGTCTATGGCAATTAGAGTGCCATGAAACCGGTGCTCAACACTCCAGAGAGAGAGGGGAAAAAAAAACCACCAGTCTCCATGGTAACACAGATGGTGGTCCACAGTTTTAAGCATTTCAATTTGAGACACTTTTGTCAAAAGCATCAAGCTTCAGAAGGCACCTCTGGACTTGAAAGAGACGGAGAGAGAGAAAAGTCTCTCTTGAGCCTCGAATGTCTGTCCTAAGGCCGTCATTACAACGGCTGTGAGCTGGTATAACTCTAAACAGGAAATAAATGCTCTGAGATTGTGGGTAACAGAGGCCGTAGGCTTCACTGACTATAAACGCAGGTTTCGGAAAAGAGATCATTTTATATTTGTGGGTGGAAAACGGTTCGAAAAGCAACCATGCCAAAGCAGAAACTACGAATCAGATCTGAATCAAACAGGAGGTATAAATCATGAATGAAAGAACGAAGTAACCTGCTGACCATCTGGCCTTAGCCATTAAGGATCTGAATGAGCATACAACTTAAGATGTTGCCCCAAAGGCACATGTAGGCGATCCGAAAAGGAACCCTTTAGCAAAATGTTAAACCCTCCAAATAAAGAGACTTTCTTCATGTGCTTCATGTTCATCTATTAAGCCTATTATTCCTCAATCTTTCTATTCATCTCGATCTGTATCAGTCCAGCCCATTCACCTTTGCTCTTTGGATTGGCCTTCGAAGACATCTACATCCAACAACAGAAACACAAAGATAAACCTATACCATAACACTAAGATGAAAGAAAAGATATCCCACAACATCCCAAACAGAGGATGAGCTCACATACACCCACACACAGTCGATATTATTGAATATGCAGTGGTCTTTGTGGTGGGAGATTTAGTGACATTACCTACCAGTGACAGGCCTCATTGTGAGGTCATTCATCACATTCGCATGTGCGACCGGGTCGTCAGGCACGCGACCCATGATTGCAAAAAGACACTCAATCACACTCTGGTGTAGCGATCACACACACACACACAAAAAAAAAAAATCAATACACCTGTGTACATTTGTGTACGTGTGTCGACTATCGAAGCCATTGTGCCGCTTCACCATGTCCTTGAGGAACCAGATTTGCAGATGATTACAAATGGACAAGAAGTACATAAGCTCTCGCACACAAGCTGCAGTTTCTGAAATACATTTCGGTCAAGGTCTTGGTCCCAAGTAGTTGATTTCCTGCAAACTTCTTAGCATTAGTCGCTTGGAATATGAGGAAGAGGAAGAGAAAGGCTGCTTTGTTCTCCATCATACCAAAAAGCAATTAGTACAGTAATCCTGTCCCAGCAGGCCTTGGGGGAGGGCTGTATGTAAATGACCTGAAACAGGAGAGTGAGATGAAGTAAATTAGCTCCAGGCTGAGGGTAATAAATAAATATCCATGCTGATTAAAAACTCACTAACACGTCTCTCCAATGCAGGTCAGCTATGTTCAGTGGGCAGAGGGAAAAAAAATGAATGTCTAATTTCCCTTTCTCAAGGTGACCTTTCATGTCCAATAAAAAGATATATAACAATTTCTTCAGGCTTTAGACACCACACATACGCATTCATTAAGCCTTCAAATGTGCTGACAATGAAGAGCGCAGCTTGAAATGAAGAGTCATAAATAATGTTATTCCTAATAAAAATTCTCTTCTGCTATGACTTTCCGGATTAAACCACTGATCTCCTGGATGTGTCCTCCTACCCTACCAGTACTGGGGAAGATGCTTTGAAGAGTAGCTTAAGCTAATAAGTAGTTAAAAAACAGTCAAGCTACTCTTCAAAAAAGTAGTTAGCTATACTACAAGCTACTACCAAAATATCAAATGCCATTAAAAATCATTTGAAAAGTTTTATTTACACAAGCCCAAAGAATACTGCCCTACAAAGGCAAAAGACATTAACTCGCTAGAGTGTGGAACTGAGAAAAATGACTTTAAAGATTTTTAGTTGTCCCGCCAAATTAATTATATGTAGGACACTGGAATTCTGGCAATTAGATGTTTTAGCAATGAAAATTATCTACATAAAGTCTTTAGCTCAAACTTGTCTGTTGACCACTATTTTAAAGTTACTGTACTCTGCCTTTGTATTGTCAGCAAAAAGTAAGACGTCATGCCAAGGCAAAAGGCAGTAACTTCCACATTATCAATATTTGGTTGCTGATCACCATTAACAAAATCATTATAGTAACACCTGTATAAAATCTAGTGATCATGGCATTTATTTTGTATGATTTCCAATTACTTATAACCATCTACTTATTGCTATCCTGTGCTTTGGTTGCATTCTGATGGCATTATTAACACATTAGACATGACAAAATACCTCCATAGCGGTAAAGAGTATCTTCAATTGGTACAGAGTGGCATAAGACTAGCTAAGCACGCGTTGATCATGATCATGATAAAACCGATCCTTGCACACATTAGAATTGGGTGAGGCGGGGCTTTAGTTCTTTGTTGTAGCCTATTCATCTGCAATGGCATGTGTAACATTTTTCTGTCAACTCTGCATATATCCTTCGCGATCGATATCGCATGTTTGTCGATGGAGCGGGTTCAGACCATGAATGACCTGCAAGGTGAATGTTGAGACAGAACAGCAAATATGCAAGGTGAATATTGAGACACAAACTATGCAAAAGCGGCATCCCTTCCGGCACACTCAGTTTCCGAATTCACTCACTCCTTCAAGTGGACTATATCAGTGGAGTATATTAGTGGAGTAGTGAATGAGGGTATAGGGGTCAATTTTGAACACAGCCTGTCTCTATTTTTCTACTTCTATCCTTCCGAGCAGCGAATGTCCTGTAACTGACACGACTCAGTGCTGTCCTCTCATGTCTAGTAGAATGTAAAAAAGCAATTGTACTGCGCATGTGTCAAACTCGTCCATCTGCGCTCATCCACGGTTGAGTATACTTTAAAACCCATGAGGACACGACTTCACGTGAGACGGAGTATAACCCAGGCCATCAATGCCCCCAATAAAACTAGACAACAGTGTCATTTACGCATATATTTGAGTAAAACACAGTGGTCAAGCAGCAGCATTTGCCTAAAAATTATTAATTTGTAAGATTATTTAACAAATATGATGCTATTAATTTGTATCACTACAAAAAGAACGCAAACATTCTGCAGAGAGGCTTGCAAAGGGACTCAAAGGAATCAGTTAATCTTTTTAATAAACTGGTGCATTTAAATTAACCATAACATAAATAAATTATAATTCCCAACGCTTTATATAAGAGTGGATGTTTTGGTAACTATGTGATTATATTTGGATGCATAAGATCCCACCCTCCCTTCAGAGCATCTCCAAAGCCACGTCTTCTTAAAAACACATGAACGCGCACAGATAAAAGCGTCACGAGAGACGGCGTTAAATTACCTCATGACTCAAAGCACATAACATTACAATAATAATGAACAAAAAACAACTCAAAGAGCACTGACCTTTACCACCTGACTGCTGCAGATTCATTTCGGCGTTGATAGTGTTGCCACTGAAACACATAAATTCGAGTCACGGGTTTCCATCTCTTCCAAACTATGGCATGAACGCAGCATAAGCTTTTTGTTTTGGTTCAGGAGGAACTGTAAAAGGTGGCTGCTGTTTCGGTGCTCGGTGACTGAGGTCTGTCTCTAACACTGGATAGCATGAAACGTGCTGATGACGTGTGATGTCTGCGCGAGCAGGGTGCACGGAGGTATGGAAATACATACGTTGACAGGTAGGTAGGACTTTGTACAATTGCATTCGGATCGAATTCAATGATTAGACTAACATTTTATGGTCCTACACACCTTCCACAGACAATATTTATATACACATATAAATACACTTAACTTAGTGATTGCTAACAGGATGTGAAGAGACTTTCAATCAACATGACAAAAAAAATTATTCTGGAACAAATCACCTACCCTGCCTTATAGTATAAAAAGTGGCCAACAGCAGCATTTAACTAAATATTAATCCATTTTGTAAGATTATTGTAATTAATATTATATTGTTTTGTATATGGCAACAAAGGGTAGACTTAAAATGCAGCACATTTTATGATTGAAATGAATCAGTGAATATAACTAAACTAAAAATAACATGATAAACTATCCGAGTGAACTGATTCACTAAAACAAATCAGACTTCATCATGTTTGGGCATAAAGCAGAATAAGTGTTTGTGTACTCTGATGTGCACACACAAAAGATGTAGCATTTTATTGCATTGCTCTGCCAGAACTTTTAGTTCTTTACTCCCCAACACCGGCTCATACAAGGGCAAAACAAAATTTTCTTTGGAGGGAGAATTCAGACATGATATATTGTTGATGTGGGAACCAAAGTGAGCTTGTGAAATGCACTTCACTTACTTAATCAGTGGCCTTGCCCTGCGCTGTCAATATGGCTGATCACACCGGTTTTTCCACATTACGTTAACAACTTCATGAGCTCTGCTGAGCACAGTATTAATCTCTGGTGAAACCCCGCTTTACACCCTGATCGATACACGCAGTCTGTCCTGCCTGCGGCGCGAAGACTGTGGGAACCACTTTTTTTGGAATCCGGTCAAAACTTTTACCACGCATTTCACACACACGGGATCGATATGAACACTGGCTATTTTTAAGATGTAGCACCCTTAAAGAGAAACAATGTGGCCAAAGTGAGAACAAATGGAACAGAACAAAAGCATAGAAAACTTATCAGAGGCAGCCAGCTTGGCAGAACAAATGTACATTGAAACACAACAGGTAGAAATCACAGAAAAACAGCAGTCGTGTTGCAAAGCTTAACCGAGGAGTCATTCTACCTCAACATAAAACACGTCTGTATGTAGGCGTCTGTAATGTAACATGCTATTTTGCAACCAGACCTGCAATTAGAGAACGGAAGCTTAACCAGTTTTGCCACTTTTTTTGTAATAAAAAAAATTCTCACTCTCTCGAAAAGGTACGGAACTAATCCAGCTCGCTGGGAGGCCACTTAAGCTAATTGGCAGGCTTTGTGGGCATGGGTTGGTACTCAAAATAGCTGAGACCACCTTCCTTCACATCTTATATAAATGGCTCCTTCACCACAATCATCGCCTTATTCCAATCAGGCCTTTAAAGGAGCCAGGCCTCCCCCACAAAGATGGCGAAGTGCACTGTTAAATTAGAGTAATGAGACAAATGACTTGAGAGCAAATGAAGGAGAAAGTGATTGAAGAAGGAATTAGAAGTGAAGGAAAAGATCTGAATGAGTCACATTTAAGCATCCATTGTGTCTTGATCCACTCGCTAGTTCAGTAATGCACTTGCCAGGGAGTTCGGTTGTTTAATTCACTGAAATGTCCGTGCCCCAGAATCAGATCAGCATTGCTGATATTTATTCCTTTTTAAGTCATTCAAGTCGTTTCTTTTTGTGCCCTTTCATTCCTAAATTGAATGACAGGAAAACAATTATGAACTTTTAAATATTATACAGGAATTTGTGTTTTAGATTAAGTTTGAAAAAATGTTGCAGATAAAGTCATGGCTGATAATCACTAAAGCGTTCATACTAAAATGATATTATTTATTATGTCTAAATTAAAAATGAAAAGTAAAATTAATGCTTACAATGCTTGCATAAATGTATAATTTAAAGTACATTTACGAACAATACCGATAAGATGCAAATTATTTTCATGAGCTGGGCTTATATTAAAACAAGCTAAAACAAGAATAAAAGAATATAAGAATAAAACTAAACTAACATTAATCAGTTAAAAAGTCCAAGTGAATTTCGGAATCACATCATTATTATGTACAGTATAAAATGTTTTTATTTTTAGGTTTGCAGATGATTACTTTAAATTAGGTTTTAAATTATTAGTATTAAAGATAGCTAAGTGAGCATTAGATGACGCTAAAAGTAATCTTAAATGTAAAAATAAGAGACATGAGCATGCACAATTACATATTCAATATTGATTGTTATTGATAACTCTTAAACTTGTATTGCTGGTTTTGTAAGCTATTTTTTTTTTATAATGGCAGTGTACATTTTTACAGCTATAATGAAAGATACAGCAATGTTGAAAAATACCTGCTACAATTAACGCACAAACCTTGAAATTGTGACACAGTCTGCTTGCTAGTAATCGAGTAATCAGTGTCTCAATCTTTAGAGAATCAAGGACCTTGCTAGTGCTTGAATTTGTTCACAATATCCTGATTTACGTCATAGGAAATTAGAGAGCAGAATGAGACCCAAGCAGAGTATTCAGCTGGATTTAAGAGTCCACTGCGTAAATGAGGGCGACAGTGAAGTTAATGAGCACAAGAGTTGTTTACTTCAACAAACTTTTAAAAAGTACGGCAAGTTAAATTCCCAAGGTGTCCTCTCTGTCTGAGGTAAATCACAGTAGGGCGGTTCACATCTCCTAAGCGAGCCAAAGCCTTGTCATCACAGTCGCCGTTAAGCTAATTGCCTTTGTAGAATCTCATTGGTGAAGAGATGTCTTCTCTTTCTGTCTTTGTAGAGGCAGACAGATCTGGCATCTAAAGGGCTGATGCACAATTCTTCAATGTTTTCAGCCAGGGTCACATCTCATTGGCATAACTGAGCCTGTAAAACAGAACATACTGCAAGACCATGAGGTAAGACGCCAAACTAAGCCAAGGACAAACAATTTGAGTTCAATAAGACACAGGGAGAGAATGAGATATTGTGCCATATTAATGAAGTTTCTAGCAATGTGAAACATTATACGAGAGATATTTCTAGATCTGTTTTGCTTTGTAGTCTTTTCTGTCTATGATTAGGGAAGACAAGGTGGAATCTGAACCCAGATCTGCTGCTATTTTTCTATGAACACAGTGCCTGCCTCCCTCTCTCCCTCTGAGACATCTTGAAGCAAGCCTTTCCTTCATTTACATTTCGTGCAAGACAACAAATGTCATCCTCAAGGATCTCTGCATAAAACAAGCTGTATTAACCTCATTCGTTTCATTTTCATGAATTTGCCACTCCTTTGTGTTTGTGAATCCTCACAGCACCCGTTGTGGTGTCCCTGCCTCCCTGAGAACAACACGAGTTCATCACAGTGCATCCTCGGGTCCAATTCGAACTTTCTTTTTGGCCAGGTAATAAAGGTGAACAAGTTCTGGGTTACACAAGTCTTACAAGCTTGAAGAAATAAGATGTTCAATTATATTTCCTCGGGCAGAACAGGAAGGTTAAGCAACTCCATTATAAATGTCTTTTATTGTTACTTTTGTTCAATTTAATGCATCTTTCTGAATAAAAGAAAAATATATAATGAATAATATTAATAATATCAGATCAGTAACAATAGAAGTCATTTATAATGTTACAAAAGTTATATTTAAACAAAAATGGTCATGTTACACAAAACATTAAGCAGCATGAGACCACGTGACACTGAAAACTAGAGTAATGGCTGCTGATTCAGCGTTGCCATCACAGGAATAAATTACATTTTAAAATATATTAAAATTGAAATTTGTTATTTCAAATTGTAATATTTCACAATACTATTGTTTTTACTGTATTTTTGGTCAAATAAATGCAGTCTTGGTGAGTATAAGAGCATTTCAAAACCATTTTAAAATCTTACTGGCCCAACTTTTGAACGGTAGAGTATTATAATAACTTACTATAATAATCTGATCAAATTAAATAATTGTTTATTATTACTATTATTATTGAATAATAATAACAAAAATATTGTTATAGCTAAAAAAAATTATAGCTCTACATAAATTTTGTTTATATATTTCAAACAAGAAATAAGAAACAAAAATTGTCAGTGAGATAAGAAAAATACACTTAATTCAATACATTCTCTTAAAACATGTCTGCTTTAACTGAGTATTTTTCTAACTAGCTTTAGCCTACAGTTGGTTCACCCTCCGCTTATAATAAAAATAAAATACTTCTGACTATTACAGAGACATTAAATGTCTTTTATGACACATACAGCTGCATAAAGAAATAGAATTGCTCTGTTATTCACAGTTCTGCCTTCTGGAAAGCTGACAGACATAAAGAGAGAGAGGGAACAGTCATAATTCGAAGATGGCTGGTGATCTGGTGGTGGTGGTGGCAGAGGGGGTTAATCCCGGTCCATCTGCCTAACAACATCTCTCCCTCTCTCAGCGCAGGCCTTAGATCCACCTGCACTGAACCAGGGGCTCTCAGCTAAAGATTTGGGCTGACCTGCATGAAGGCTCCCTGCAGACTTTGCCTCCCTGTCTTCCAAATCGCCAATGCCTGACTTTGAAGTTTCCAGAAGGAGAGACACCGAGGGGTCTGCAATCTCACCAGCATGGCTGTTCTCAGGATTAAAGGGCACAGATGAGCCAGGAGGTGCTTCCTGGCTCCGAATGTGCAAGCTTTTTCCCCTCCCCAACGCCAGCGCTGATGGATTAACAGACAAACTAAAGGCAGCAGAAAACACACACAATGCACAAACAAACTGTAATGCGGCGCCGGGTCCTAAGAAATCAATTTGTGAATAATAACAGAAGGAGGGGGGACGCTGGTTTTGACCCTTCTTTTCTCCTCCTTCTCCTGCCACTCTGCTTGTTCTTTTAACACCTTATTTAGTTCTGCACCCATAATCACTTAGCTTCTTATAAAGCTAATAAAGCAATATTTTGTATGCAGTATTTATTTTACTGCCGTTTTATTATTGACATACATTGCTGTGAAAAAGTATTTGCCCCCCTGAGCAACTGCCAATTTGGAGAACAAAACAATATTGCACAAAGGGAAGCCAAGAGAAAATTTAATTGGGTGAAATTGGCTAACACAGACTCCCATCACCCCTGAGAAAAAGTAAATGCCACCCTTAAATCTAATATCTGGCTAGACAACATTCAACGGCAATCACCTTTAATTTGATCTGAGTCTTTGTTTCTTTGCAGTCCTTCAGATGTCAACATGACTCTGTGTTTTGGATTATTGCATCATACAATTACATTTCAGCTCACGGTCAGATGCTCGGACAATCTCTTAAAGAATTATCTAGTGTATGGGACAATACAAGCCACTTTTCAATGATAAGTCACCGAGGCCACCACAGGCAGCAAAACGCTGTAGGCATCATGATCACATTATTACAATATACACTGCTGTATTTGCTTGACAACTGATACAGGTAGACAACCACCTTACAAAAAGTTACATTTTGACTCATTTGTCAATAGAATAAACCAAGGTTTGGGATCATCACATGCTTTATAACAAACATGATACAAGCTTTGATGTTCTTAATGAACAGAAGCTTTTGCCTTACTACTATTCCATTCCCTTTCTTATTGCGGAATGATGGAATGTGACCTTCACTGATGCGAGAGAAGCCTGTAGTTCTTTGAAAGTTTGTCTGTGATCATTTATAGCTTTCCAGATGAGGTGCCACTGTGCCCTTTTAGAAATATTGACCGCTTTTGGGAATACTCACCACTAATGCCTGGTTCAGATTACACGATTTTTTTGTCTGTTACGATAGTCACTGTGTCAGATTACACGATTTTGACTAGGGGTCGACTGATTATCGGCGCCGATATTAAGCATTTTTATGGTTATCGCTATCGGCCATTTTCAAAACCAATTTGCCGATAAAATAATTTAATTTTGAAATGCGTTATTTTTGGCTCTGACGCAGCAACCTCTGTCGGAACTCACCACTCTGTAGACTAGACCAATGTCCCTGCCCATCTGATTTGTTGGGAGTCACGAGTCCGGCCAATCAAAGCGGAAAGCTGAAGGCACTGAAAGTTTTGCACTCTCACACCGAAAGCACTTGCTGACTGGAGCTGCTTCACTGATCACGCATCAGTTGTCTCTCAAAGTTAAGGCAGAAGCAGACTTTGCTGAAGTTGCAATAAATCACTACACTGAAGTTGCAAAACACCTCAATATAATAGGGCCCTGTGATTTCCGCGATGCAAAAAACACTGACGGAATCGCGCAGTCCAGTCAAAAAAACGGAATTTACAGTATAAAGCGGAAAGTCACAGAATTTGTCAACTTTTTGATGAATTAAAAAGCAGGTCAGTACATATCAAATCGAATTTCAAACCACAAAAAGACTATTTAAATTAAATTAATCCTGCGTGTCTCTAAATGAATGGCGAAGACGCGTGATTTAATTTACCACACACGACGCTTGAGGTGTTTTCAGCCTCAGCCGCATCATTATATGAGGACATGATTGCATAAACATCATCTCCATAGTCGCTTTGAGTCACTTCATGAGCTTTTTAACGCTTCAACTGAGAAAAGCTATCGCCATATCATAAACACACAGAAATACAAAATATCTCCACGGCAACCCGTCAAAATAAAAGTTCGGTTTTTCATAGGGCGCTAAAATTTAATTTTTGTTAAACTGTAAATAAATTTAATAAGTTTGATGATTTCAATTAATTAGAAATGCTTTTTGATTACTAAAATGTAATTTAACCATTAAAATAGAGTCTTTAAGTTTTACAAAATGTTTACAGAATGCTGCTGGGTGCTCCCTGCACTGTTTTAAGTCGCGACGTAGGTTGTCGCCAACTATGACACACTATACGAGATGAAACTATCAAATCTTGCGTCCCGACGCCCGTTGTCGTTTACGAATCCTCACGACACCCTACGTCAAACGGATCGTGCCAAAATCAGGCTAAATTCGTGTAATCTGACCCAGGCATAAGAGTCTCTGACTCACTCAAACTAAAAAATTTAGGTTTTGAAGACTATGGGGGCAATTACTTTTTCACAGAGACAATATTTGTATATTTTTGACTTTTCACATAATGACAATTGTGTTTCCCAGGTTTCCTATGCCTAAATTTTCATTGTGATTACTTTTTTCACGCCAAATGTACTTGAATGTGCATACAAAGACCATGATAATACATATTTACAATCAACAAAACAAGTGCACCTGATTCTAGCAAGGTTTTTACAACTACCTAAGCCAAATACTTATTGGTGGAGAGGATGGGTGGAGGGGGCAGGACTGATGGGCAGTTTGCCTGAGTTCAGTGCACAGCTGCACGGCCTGCGGGCAGACAGATAGAGCCCCACTACAGCAGGTGTTGACATTAATGAGAGTGATAAACCATGAGAGAGAATTTATAAATCAGTAAAAAGCTATGGTGGACCAAACCCTCTGCTGGCATCTGCCCATTCTGCTGACCTGTGGTTAAATAAACCTATTATGAGGGGAAGAGTATTTGTTGACAAAAATGACGTGGAGCCAGATTCGCCATTTGAGGTTATTTCAATTGTCAGGTAGGCTTGAGGTTGAGATGAATTGTTGTTTTTGAGGCTGCTGGAAAGCCATCAAACATTCTCAAACTTGATTCAAAAAATGAAGACAATAAGCTCACTTCTGTCTTTTGTGTCACCAAGTGTTTGATCAGCTATCTTCTGAGATTGGAGAGTAAACTGTACTTTGATGAATATGAATGAAGATTAAAAAGTGGAGGAGCAGAATATGGCCTCTGTGTCTGTACGGAGATCCAAAAACGTCTATCAGCATCACTTTTTATGTTAGCGAATAAATGAATGGTGCTATGAATTTCTGAAGAAAACTGTGAGAATAGGAACCATTAGCACGGCACATATCTGTGACCACCACTGCACAAATGTTTAAATGGAAAAATGAGTAAACCGCTAGACATTGCACTTGGTAAAAGTGTACTAAAAGCCATTAAGCTATTAGGAAACAGACGCTCTCCTGAAGGATACACTGCAATGACCTTAGTGAGAAAATAAAGTGGTATAATTAAATAAATCAGATTAGCTATATGATGGCTAAAACAAGATTAGAATTGCATAATTACTGACGATTATTTCTTTTGACACTGTAATTATGATTATTAATACTGATTTGATTTGTAGTTAATAATTATTTTGTGCAGCCTCAAAATAATTTACCATAGTTTCTTCCAAAATACTACCCTGGAAATCCAGAGTTCTCTCGAGAGCACAAATTGAATTTGCTCAGCGAGTTACTCTGGCGTCGAGTAATGATACTCATTAAATATGCCCTTATAGCCGAGCTGCACCAATCACATCGGGTTATCTGATATAGGCGGGCCAGAGGCGAGCTAAACAGATGATGACAGCGCTGTGACGTCGAAGTCATTAGTAAACATTGCAAGATGGCTATGGATGAACACCATTTGTTTGAAACGGCTTTGGCCGCTACAATGAACGAGTTAGACTTGGCTTTTTATCTAAAAGAGGAACAGAAGACGCCGCTCGAATCGTTCCTTTGCAAGAAGGGTGTTTTTGCTGTTTTGCCGACCGGATACGGCAAGAGTCTAAATCTACCAGTTAGCTCTGCTGGTAGCTAAGCGTATGGGGCTTGTTGTGATTGGTCGTAGTGTTATCCAATTGCGTGCAGTGAGATTTTCAAATGCATGCTTGGTGCTGCCCCTCGAGCTGGCCAATTTTCATTGGTCGATGCCAGATCATTAATCTTTCAGATTTAGGTCTGAATTTCCAGGCAACCAAAATACTATAGTGAACCCAGTTACTAGAGATGCAAGATACATTGACAACATTGGTTATAGGGTTATCAGGTGATATTGGAAATATAAATGCTGATATTGGATATATATTAATCATATAGATTTCCTTTGCTGTCATCTAACACTCACTTAAAGTTAATCTTTAAAGGCACTAATGAAATAACACCCTTAAATGTAATGTTTAGAAAATCTCAAAATAAATTTCTAGTCCTAGTCCAGTTTTTTCCATACTGTACATTATAATGTTGTGATGCTTGAATTCACTTGTAGTATTTAAAATGATTGATTTTAGTTTAAATAAATTAAATCTAAAGAAAAAAAGTATAGAATTTTAATAATCAAACATTTATCAGTTAAAAACAATAATTAGTGGCTTATTGGAACTGGAAAATTAAATAAAAAAAATGATATTGGCATATCACTATAACAACTGCACGTCATATTCTTCATGTAAGATACAATCAAAACAAGGTGAGAATTAAGAAAAAAAAAAAAAAAAAAAAAATATTTGGTGTAAACAATTATATTTTACACAGTTAATCGCAGCACCCATAATAGTAATCGTGATTATTTGGGATTTACCGTGTAGCACTAACTGAAATTGTCACACACTTTTAGAGAGAAAGGGAACAAATTATCCAGAAGCTGGCATGCGTGCTTATAATCCTTTGCGTCACTGACTTAAGCCGGGAACACACTTAACGACTAGCTGAAACATTTTAAGACTGAACTGAACACACTTACAGACTGTTTCCAATGACTGGAGCAGATTTTAAACACCAACTGTGCGCAACTGTCTCTGACTCAGCACGTTTGGGCATGATCAGTCGTAAATATCAAATTACATTCATAATCGGCCTTACAGTCGTAAAAGTGTGTCCCCGGCTTTACTTAAGATCCCCTCCATAGAGTCTGCATCAGCTGACCACAATTATAATTCTGCCCCCCCTTTCTATCAGTGCACAATGCTGAATGTGATTAGTCACATCTCATGCCGTATCTCTACTGTCATGGTCATGGATTGGACAGTCTGGAGGACTTGAACTCGTCTTTGTTCAAATACACATCGGGTGATAAACTACACTGGGAATAGTGATAGCAGTTAAACGATGGAGCACATAATAGCTCCATATGGCTCATCTAAATAAAACAACCATAAGCTGTCAGAGCAGAGCAGCGGCTCCATGGAGCGGCAGAAAGGTGGAAGCGCCAGAGGACGCCTATGATGTTTAGCCTTCCACGGGGCCCAAGGTCAAACGCAACCCTGCATCTGGCCAGCCATCTGCTCCCCGCAGCCGGCCGACAGAGCCTGTCACCACCAGCTCTGCTCTCCAGCCTTGTGGGATGCGTCTTGATCTCTAAGGGATATCTGGGTAGACAGGGGGCATGAGTAAAAGGGCCTTGCACAGGTGCTCTGTGATGCATGTGTGTTTCCAGCTGATTTTTTCCCCACTCTTCATGTCAAGTCTCCCGTCTCATCTGTTTTGTCTTCTCTTAAGTGATCTCTCTCCGATTTTGTCATCCGCTTGTTTCTCTTTTTCAATGCGTTTGAAAAGCTCCCCGTTACCCTTTCCAACTGTGATACTTTTCTATCGTTTGTCGCCTGCTCGCCGTGAGACTTGATTTAAACAGATTGTCTGACAGATTGTCAGATGTTTCCTTTAAATTATATTTGTATGCTTCTAAAAATCAACAGACGCTGATGGCCTCGGGTGAATAGTCCAGCCAAAATAATGAAGTTGGATGATATTTCAATTTTCTGTCAAATCAAATCATTGTCCTTCAGAAGGGCTAAACTCTACTTCAAGCAAAATTTCAACAAAAGAGCAGGACGCGAGGAGAAAACAAAATAAATTGTTTAAGTGACTTTCACCAATTCAATAAACTTATTCCCACAGGTTCTTACCTCAAAAGATGAGTCAATCAGACAGCAGGACTGCAGTCGTTTGAGGATAAAGGTCTGGATCACTTAAGAAAGCTGAGACATTCTTCAACCGACCTAAGAACAAAGACAACAATAAGTGATCAGTGATAAACACCAGTTTTGATTGGACCGTCATTTTACTAGGGCTTAAAAGTTTGGGGTCTGTAAGATGTTTTTTTTGTTTGTTTTTTTACGATTAATTCTGAAATATTCTTAAAAATTAAAATAACCTTTTTTAATTTCAGTATATTTTAAAATGCAATTTATTCCTGTGATGGCAAAGCTGAATTTTCAGCAGCTCTTAGGCTATTCCATTCTTCAGTTTCACAGGATCCTTCAGAAATCTGACTTGCTGATTTCTTATTATTATTAATGTTGAAAACAGTTGTGCTGCATAATATTTTTGTGGATACCATCACACCATAGTTTCTGCTACATCTGAAGTACGTGTCCCTATCTAATATCTCCACAGACACACAAATTAGGCCTTTTCATTCATAAAATGTCTGTTTGTGTGATCACCACCAGTTAATGAAGCTATAGACTATCATCCCAGGACTGTGACACTAAGACACAGATCCAAAACTAACAGAACGAGCGCTTAGAGAAAACAATGTCTTTGCTGAGAAGATGATGAACGCGCTTTTCACTTAACATTTATAATGGGCAGATTTCTAACCAAATCTCTACAAATCCCTCATCGGAAGCTGCCCAAATCTCAGGGCATCTCAGAGCGCAATCTGCTCGTCCAATCTGCTGTGTGAGAATGAGACACTAGCTCAAGCCAGCTCCTTACTGACAGCACCCGTGTCTCAACAAATCTCCTGTCTCAGCTGCATCTCCTTATTCTCTTGGTCAGTCTGTCTGCCTCTCTTTAGCTCTCTCTATGTACCTTATTCTCTGTCTCTCACCCCATTTTACATAAAGACAGACTGCAGACACAGAGGAAATGCAATACTGCAACATCTTGTATCACCAGAGAGTAATATGAATTACAAAAAAGAAAAATGGATCTAATAACAGCCATGTTTAATATTGCAAAATGATTCTCAACTTGCAAATCCCCTCCAGGGCAATGTGAATTAGTTATGCTCATGTAGAGCGGTCTCTTAATTCAGCAAATTCTGCAGCACTACCTGCATTTGTTAAACGGCTTTCAAATGGCTGAAGTAATAATGAACAGAATGAGAGTGTGAAAGTGGCTATTATACAAATATTACATACAAGCATTTTTATCATTTGTTTTTCAATTTAAATATACAGTCTGAAGAGTGAAGACAATCACCTGGTCAGTGCTGGACACAAATCTTCTCTGCATGTACTCAAGGTAAAAGACTGGATTTGGGTGAAATCCAAAGATCAGTGTGGAAAATGCAAGTTTTTTTTTTTTTAAGGGACAGTTCTCTCACACACACACACACACACACACACACAAAATGCAAATTCTGCCATTATTTTCTCCCTCTCAAGTTGTTCCAAACCCATATGTTGTTTACTTTTTCAGTGGAACATAAAAAAAGGAGATATTTTTGGTGCATCTTCACACAGTGACCATGTCTGTTAAAGTCACAGTTAAACAGATATAGTGACAGATCTTTTCTTTTGTATTGTGACACATCAGAGCGTATGCGTCACATACGAGAAGTCTGTTATCTTTACCGGAAGTTCCAGTTATGACATTTTGATTAAACATTAAGAGGTATAATGAAATAAAAAAATATAAAACATTTAAATTGAAACATTTGCACAGATAAATTGTTCACAATAAGATATAGAATTTACATTTTTATGCCAACTTTAAGCAAAAAAAAAAAAAAAGGTTTAAAATTAGTCAATACAACGTGTGCTATTTTCCAAGTCATATTGTGAGGAAAAGAGCAACAGACCAACACTGTTCCTCAACAAAGGACATTATTCACAAACTATCTTCATCTCCAGTTAGCAAAATAACTCAATCCACTGTCTGCAACCCAATCATTGAGTTGGATTCAAGAAACGGATCAATCTAATTCGTTCATGACTTGTTCTTTTGTGCCAGTGCTTTCCACTGAGCCTGATGATCCTTTCCACAAATCGAACAAAACAATTTGTTCACGAATACGATACAACTGATTCCACTCTCTAGTTCAACTCACTGACTCATTCAAGATTATTAGTAAATAAAGTACATTTTGTTCCATCTTTGTATGACTTTTTTTTTTTTTAAAGCATCATAAATCCAAGCGCAATGGACTTTACACCTTCAGAGCCAACACCTCAAAGTACACCATGTCTGGATCAATGCAAAAAAACAAAAAAATCAGTACAGTTCGACTTGCCTACTGCTGAGGAATAGGAAACCTGATCTTAGATCAGCATTTCAACAAAAATGTTTCTCCAAGCACAGTCCTTGTAAACCCACAGTCTGCAGCGTACAGAATACGAGTGGCGCTCCGCCAACATTCCTCAAAGGCTTTTAAAGCACAAACCCTGATAAGAACCCTGGCCAGCTGGTCAACCTTCGCTCCTTACAGTTCACTGCGAGGCTGTCGGGGAGGAAAGGGCTAACAGCTAAACCATCCATCCTGTATTTTTTCCAAAATCTTCATCTAAAAACCTCATGCTTAAAAGTCAGAGTGTACATGATGCTGATACGTTTTACATGACTTCAGCCAGGAGCATACTGAACAGAACCAGAGAAAAACAACTTAAGTGCATCAATAACAGTATATTTAGAGGTTACGTGATGCTTTTTAGGAGTTCAGCCAGAGACTTACTGGAGTTGTGTGCCACTGCAGACTTCAGTATACATTAGGAGTTCCATTTAAAAAAAAAAACAGCACTATTACATTATCCAAATGTCTTTCACATTATTTAAACGCTTGCAATTTAGCAGATGCTTTTTCTACAAAGAGCCTCACTGTTCAAAAACTAAAAGGACAGGACAGCCAGTTCTCGGGCAATAATCTGGAGTTATGCGTATTGATAGAAAAATAGGAAAACAGATTTGAGATCTTCCTCTGGTCACCGCATGGTCCGGAATTTCCGAATTACCAAATATCACTACCATAGGAATATCAGACTCTTTATGGATTGTTTCACTCTTTTTTGCTGCTAGTTTTCACAAGCAAAAGCTGCTTTGAAACTTTTATCTATCTGCTTTTAAAAGTGGGCATGTGGTCATTCAGAAAGAATCTCACCCAAGTCTAAATTTATATCCGAAGGAGAAAAAAAGTGGGAAAAAAGAAAATGCTGGAAACGTTTATGACAAAACAAATCTGAGTGAGCCATAGGCAGCATTCCAACATCTATGTGCGTAGATTAACTGTAGAGAGTGATTTTATTACTCCAGCTTGGCTTGGTCTTCCTTTTTTCTTTTTCTTTTTTCAACTCTGTACTCAAGTACTGCTGCTTATTTAAATCACACTCCAATACAGCACATCTTAGCTATAGCTTTCAATGAAAACGCTAATTTTTGGCTTCTCCTTAGAATCTATTTAAAGACACAAACCAAATCCATCCAAACCGCAAGGAAATGTGCACAAGCTGAGTTTCGTCCAAGCTGAGAGAAGTTCCTGAAAGGAACGTCTGATTCGCTGAGCCGCTGAAGTTTGATTTAGTCAGAGAGCCTGAGGCGGGAGGTCTCATCATCCCAGATCAATCTCTGGAGAGAGGAGATCACCGGGGTGTCGTACTAATGATAAATAACGCATGGATATCATCTCACCAAAACACACAGATCAGGATATAAAAAAAAAAAAAACACACACACACACACAACTAAGATTAATGTAATGCTGAGACTAAATAATGCTTAAGTCTCTTGTCTTTAATGATGTACTGATTCTGTCCAATATGATTAGATACAATATTGTGTAATTAATTAAAAATAAAACACTAAAAACTAAAATCAATCATTTTTAAAGGGTTAGTTCACCCAAAAATGAAAATTCTGTTATTATTTACTCATCCTCATGTCGTTCCAGATTTTCATTCATCTTCGGAACACAAATGCAGATTTTAAATGTAATCAGAGAGATTTCTGTTCCTCCATTGACAGTCTATGCAACTACCATTTTGATGCTTCAAAACTTTCATAAAGAAATCGGAAAACTAATCCATATGAATTGTAGTCAATTTTCTGGAGACACAATCACTTTATATGATGAACAGTAGAAATTTAGGCTTTTACATCAAAGACTTGCAAAATGTCATCAAAATTAGTTATCTCCATCCCATCCACTAATGTTTCCAACCACTTTAAAAACCTTTACCACTTGCCAGGAACAACTTGGCAGTAGTTGTTTCCGTTCCCCAAAAAAAGCAGAGATGTAGGTCAGGATTCTATTTCAGCCCAGTTGAGGATGTCAGGCCACCATTTCCCCCTCTCTCTCCATCTTTTTTCCCCCTCTCAGAGTGCAAACGATTTGACCCTGGTCATCTTCCACCTTCAACTTCCCTCTAGAAAAAACAAATCAATGGCTTTGGTATTCAGAACACATTGCTCCTGCTTAACCTTTGACCTTTCGACCCAGTCAGGCTGCGTCAGGACTCATGAAGAATATGTAGACTTTGTCTAAAAGAGGTCAAAAAAAAAAGAAAGAAAAAAAAAAAGAAGTATCTTCACTTAAACCACTGCAGGGTGGTCTTGGTGCAGCCTGGGAGGAAAACCATAGCACCTTAATTTTCACTGGAAAAAATAATAATCACACTGAAATGAATCATTCCAGGAGATCAAACTTTTAGATTAACATATTCCTTCAGCTGCTAACCTGAAATCACACTATACACGCAGTGTCGCTATCTTTCTCTCGCTCTTCTTTTTTATATGAGAGCCACCAGGAGACTATTACGACAGAATAATAGCTGTGGAAACGATTTTGCTAAAGAAACATAATATTATTAAAGTGAAGTACAATCTGCCATTGTCCCTTTCCCATCTGCTGGTGGTGTGTGATATGAGAGATTTATAGAGCAGTTCAGCATGTTAGTTTAACTGATGGTGCATTCTGTGTGATAATAACCTGCCGATCGTCACAGAGGAATGAGATTAGCTCTTCCCGTCTATCTACACGCTATTATCATGCTAATTGAGAAATAACCAAAAAAATAATCATCTAAATCTGAACTGAAAGCAGCGTTGCTGTACCGCCAAGCGCTATGGTTAACGGTGGCTGAATGGTTTGCTCAGCGAGCTTTTGAGGGACACATTCAATGGTCACGTACTGTATGCTACAGCCACCAGTTAATTAACAGGGCATAAAAGGTAAAGGATCCTTCTGAAAGGTCTTGCCCATGTCGTAACCTCAACGCAGATATATATATTTTTTTCAGATTCTTATAAATTATGCTGCCATTTAGGGCTGCACAATTAATTAAAATAAAATAATAAAAAGGAGCTCCAGATACAGTATTCTAAGCAGTCTCAGAGCTGAATGCTCCCCAATTTGCTTATAATGTGCCTTTTAATGTGAGTTAATGTGCATTAATGTGCTTATAATGTGAATTCTGACATTTACAAATGTCCTTTATTTAAGTCATTATACAAATAAATAACACCACCGAGTCACAGAAAAGAAAGAGATGTCAGCAATGTAACAGAAGAAATTATGACAATACATTACAATTAAAATTCCAATATTCAGTAATAATAATAATAATATTCATGTGCATATCATTTGTTTCCATTGACAAACTGTTCACTTATTCATATCTAATATGTTGATTGAGTAAAGGTGTTTTAAAAACAAATAAATAATAAATATATAAAATACATATATGATATTGCTGATATTAATTTAATATTAATGCTGATACTATTATTTTCTTTAATACTTTTTTTTTCTTACTCTAGCCAAGCAAAATACGAGATGTGAATGTTTATTATATCACAATTCAAATCGCAATTGCATTATTTCCCAAAAAATATAATAAGTATTTGTTTACCAAATCATGCAGCCATATAGATTATCCGTGGTGGGGGGACAAAGAGGCTGCAAAAAAGGGCTTCACGTAGCAAAAACGACCTCAAAAGCCAACTAAACAGGCTTGTAAGCCCATTTTCACCCTATATTTAAGCTCATATATTCCATTTGACACACCCTAGGGAAGAAGTCCAGTTACTGTTAGTATATGATGATGAGATACACTGGAGATATTTTTAGGGGATCCGTCTGGAGGGAGAGGTGGATGGGATGGGGGCAGACTTCATTATTTCATGGAGTTTTGAACGCCCCCAAGTAATATCCACTGTGATCACTATATATGCTGACACAAGGGAATAAAGAGTGAGTGAGAGAGATAGAGAGAGAGAGAGAGAGAGAGAGAGAGAGAGAGAGAGAGAGAGAGAGAGAGAGAGAGAGAGAGAGAGAGAGAGAGAGAGAGAGAGAGAGAGAGAGAATATCTGGGTATATGCCTGTAGTGAGAGATGCATTAGGGGTAATATCAGTCTCTGTGGTTGAAATGTGTTTATGGTGAGTTGTTTTTCATACATCAGAGATTGCTCCGCAGGGATGAGCTGCAGGCCAACACACAGATAATGTGAGAAAGCAATAAAGCGAGATCAAATGAAGCAGCCTGGAAGCACTACACCAGAAATGTGTGTGTGCGTGTCTGTGGGAGAGAGATATTTGCTGGTACCTGTTATATCACAAATAGCTTGAAAGGATAAAAGACCAAAAAAGACTGTGATGTACATGCATTTCCCTTCCCACATGCACAGTTGAGTCATCATATGGTTAACGGTGGGACATACTTGTGGAATCTGAGGCGGTTGTGGGGTGGGGGAGGAGTCAGTGAGCGCTCTGGCTGAGGGCCAGGGGGGTTATTTTATACCCCTTCCCCAAGTCTCAATTCTGGCCCCCATGTCCACAGCCAGACCTAAAAATAACCCCAGTCTCTAAAAGAGCGTTTCCAGAAACATTGTGCGAGAGGGGCGTCTGTTTCTAATCTGAAACTCAACAGGGTCCAAACCAAACCCAGGTTATCTGCACACGCTCACAGAAATTGCCTCAGACGTACAAAGATACTGAGCTTTAAACCTAAGATCGGCCTCTTTCTCAGAACTGCACGAGAATGCCTTCGTCGTATCTACAAAGGTCATACTAACTTTCTATTTATAGGGGGCTTGGAAATTGGAGGGATTCGCAAACCGCACTAGTGGTGTACACTACAGAGTTCACACTATAACACACCTGAGGATGAATCACACACACACACACACACACACACACACACACACACACACACACACACACACACACACACACACACACACACACACACACACACACACACACACACAAACAGACTGTGTTATATTTGCAGGGCTATTAGCAGGTAGGACTGGTTTACGTTTTTTATTATGCGTCAAGAGTTAAGATTATAGATTAAATTAGCAGTTCACGCAAAAATTAAACTGAAAAATTGTGTCATCATTTGCTTAATATCTTGTAGTTTCAATGTCTTCATGACTTTTTTCTACAGAAGACATAAGAAGAATGATTAATGACAATAAATGTCAATGGGGTTCAAAACAACCACACTGGACCCAATTGACATTCACTGAAGAAAAAAAATGTTTGGACATTTAACAATACCTTCTTTTGTGTTCCACAGAATAAAGAACATTCATGGTTAGAAACGACATGAGGGAAATTAAATGATACATTTGAATTTCTGGATGATGTTTATGATAGAAGGACGTGGACAGATGTTTAAGGTTGACTATCCGCATTAATGTGGAACTCAACTGATATGCAGGCACATGTGTGTGTGTATATTGGCTAGTGTACAAAGATTTCAAAAAGGCTCATACAATCAGATTTTAGAATAGATTTATTGTTTAAGTGTTACATAATGTGAAGCCGTTTTTGCATTGATGACAGACTTGATTTGTATAAATAATCTTATCTTTTCGTTTACATCCATCAAGGTCCAAATAAATCAAATGAAATGAGATCCTTTTTATTTCCAAAGAATTTCAACAGATTATCCAAAAATAGGCATTGCAGCATGTTTGTTCAACATTAACCACTCTTCACTGAATTTCCAGTAAAAACAACTATATCTACTGTCACACTTAAAATTCAATTTAGATATGCATGTAATTCTCGTTGTATTAGATATTTATGAAACCGTGTTGGCATCATGGTTTTCTCAGAACTCGCATAATTTTTCTGTGCAAATTTACAATTACCAATTGGTCCCAAGCTGACTTTTAGAGGCTATATGCTTCACTAACATTTGGCAACCAAAAAGTGTCTCTGTATTATAATTCCAACCTAATTTATTTGGACAGTTTTAAATTCTTCTAAATAAATGTGACTAGGTTTATAATTTATCATGTGCCCAAAAACTTTATATATATGTATATGTATGTATGTATGTATGTATGTATGTATGTATGTATGTATGTATGTATGTATGTATGTATGTATGTATGACTCAGTTGCACGATACAAGGTTTTAGTCTGCGTGCCCCAATGCACACACAAAATAAATTAAACTTCTGCTGTGTTTTGGGGTTGATGAATGCTAGTCCAGGTTGAGTGACGGGTGGTGTTGCGGTACCTTGAGATTCCACGGCCTCTGTGAGAAGAAGAATCTCCTTATCTTCAGGCTGTAATTTCCTGCTCCGTTTCACTCTTTAGAGCCATAAAAATTTTCATTTTAAAAACATGCAGTGAGGCAGTCAAGTCATTTATCCAGCACTAACTCTGATGAGCGCATTTCAGATGCTCTTTATAGCCGCCTATAAAAGTTACAGCAAAACAAAACACAAACAAACCTGAAACACTCAGACTTTTAAAGGTCACCATCATGCGAGTAATATAAAACACATATATAAAAGGGTTTTTTTCCTCCCTCAGAGAATGTCAATAATGCTAAACGCTAAATGCTAAAAGTTTTGCTTTCTCTGAGTCTCGCTTGTTTGTGTATCACCATTTGTGAGTTTACTTGCTCCCATTTTGGGAGCTTTGTGAACTTTTTAAAAAACAATCGGCAGTTCCAGCATTAAAGCAAACACAGAATTAATAACCAACGTTTAGTGAGGCTGACTAGTTTATCTCCGAGATGTAGCAATATTAAAATTCTAGCTGATACCAAGAAGCTGATATGCTAATTACACCAATACATTTACACTATTTGTTCTAAATAGTTTAAATGTAAAAAAAAAAGCATTCAGGCATCACAACACAGTATTAAAAATAGATATCCCATTCTGAGATTTGCTAAAAGTGTTTTTAAATTGTAGTGTTTTTAAAGATTAAATAAGAAAGCAATCTAAAAAAAAATCATATAGTAATAATATAGTATAGTATAGTATATGAAATAAATTTAGTAAATTAACATGCACAATTAAATATCCAATATCAAACGATACAATAAACTAACCCCCAGTTTCACAGACAAGGCTTAAGCTAGTCCCAGACTAAAATTATGTTTGAGCTGTATTAACTGAAAACCACTTGCACTGACATATCTTAAAATATGTCAGAGCCATTGTTTTGTCTTAAGATGCACACCTACTTACATGCCCTAAATGAACTAAGGCCTAATCCTGGCTTAATTTAAGCCCTGTCTGTGAAACCAGGCCAAAATGTCTTAATAGCGGTCGTATTTTATTTATTTGTACAAACTAAACCCTCATGGAAAAGTCTTCAAATTCATCCCACAATTTTAAAAGTGCCTCTCGAGACCCCTGCTCCCCTTCTGTTGTGCGCAATACAATAAAACTAGTCTTATGTAAACACCCCCTAAGAAACCCATCCAATCTTCCATCAGGTGAACCCGAAAGCAGGTTAATTATCCAGGGCTTCCAGTTCAGTCAACCCACCGACTAGTTGATTTAAAAAATGTGAAGTATTGCAAATCCCTGGAAGGAAGCTCTTTAAATCAGATTCCATCGTCTAAATTCATTAGAGGGTGATGAAAGCAACATAAATGGCTTCATAATATCCTATATCAGATTATCCATGTATGAACAATGCTTAATCTTCCACCACAAGTGGGAAGACCGGTTAACGTTACGTCCTTCCCGAGGCATTCTGGGAAATAAACATATTATAAAGGAGCCCAGAGAGTTCAAAACCAGATTAGAAAGTTGAAGGCTCACAACAATTCCAGCACAAGCAGGTAATCAATGCAGCAGGAAGAGTTGTTCCATTATAAAGTGATTAAGAGATCATTTAAAGCACAATCTGGAGCAACCCCAAGCCCACCACCCTGGAGTGAGACAATCAATAACCTGTATGTATGGAGAACAGTAATTAAAACCGAGAGCTGCAGTTCGCAATGCAGGTTGGGGTGGGAGAAGGAGGGGTGGTGCTGGCTTTGGATGGCGGTTTGAGGAGGAAAGCTGTTCTGGAAACACTTGCCCGTGGAAGTGAGCTCAGCTTTGAATTTTAGCATTCCAATGTGACGAGTACAAAAAGGTGTCTGTGTGGAGTCTGGAGGCTGAGGATATGGTTGAATATTCAAATGAGGTAAAACGGAGTAATCATGACTCCATAATCAGGTGGAAAACGAAATTCGCTAGAAAAAAGAAATAATAAAAACAATGACACACACCAGCGATTTCACATGGTTATCACTCAGTCTCCATTTAGCTCGCATTACTCAGCTAGTCTTCCATTCTTAAAGATGACAGTTTGTGTAGGCAGCAACTTTTTTCCTCATGAATCACAATGCGTGCGTGACTGTGATCCACATGGTGTTTTTATGGAACTGACAGAAAAAAATGTATGATATTTACAAGGTCAAATGTCTCACCTACTTAAAGAAAGGTTTATAACTGCTTTTAATTGCAACGTGCAATACATAATGTATAAGTATCCGTCATAAATGTCGATTTTTTTTATTGTGCGTGCTCGTTTTCACAACATTTTATATTTCAATTACCTTTGACATCATCTATATGACTAATTTAATAACACTACTGAATGTAATATTGAGCAAATCTCATAATGATCCATTCTTTATGGTGTATATTATAATATTTTGATGGCTAAAACTACCATTAAAAAAAAAAAAAAAAAAAATATCGACCATAACATAAAATTGTATTATTGGTGCATTCATACTATTAATAAATTATTAAATACAAATGAAAATATAAGATAAAAATATTATTCAGGTAATCCTTGTAATCACAGTCTAAGCGACAACAGCTTTTTCATGTCTATTTTGGCAAAATAGCCATCTAAGGAACAAAAAACCCTTGCTTTGGACCTCAACAGACATCTGTTGGTGATGAGGATTTTCAAATCTATTTTGTCTTAACTTGCAGCACCTACACGTAACTCATTACACACATGGAAGTGAATGAAACATCATTTGTAATTAACAAAGCTGTTGTACTCAGCAAGCGAACGGCCTTTCGGTTTTCTGCGTGTAATCTCTCTTAATTTGCAAACATATCTCTGTCTTTGTGTAGTGTCTGGACACACTCCATCTCAGCGTGCTTTGCAGGAGTGGCCAGTTCTCTGTCTCTCTCCATCTGTGGCTGCTGTGGTTCTGCGCGTGATGTTTGACAAGAGGTTAAAGTTTCCGAAAAATGGCTCACAAATCTGCTGGAAGCCAGGCAGTGTGTCCAAAGGCAGAAGGGAGCTGAGGGCTGAGGCCTGTAACTGCTCTCAGTTTTACATCACTCTTTTTTTTTTTTTTTTTTTACTGGGTTCAATGCTTACTCACCCAGGATTCGCAGCCCAGTGCTAGTTCTGCTACAAGTGAAAGCACATGCTTCAACTAAAACCTCCAGAGGTAGGCCATTTTTCCCCCAGTTATAAAGCTAAGAATAGTTTTAAATGAAAAAAAAACATTTTCAGACAAGAATCAATCACTTTATGCCACAATACAAACATAATTTCCTCTTCCCAAATTAAACTGAACTGATTATGTGCAGGAAAAAATCAGAGGCCTAAAATGCAGAAAACCTTTCAGATTTGTAAAACTGTAGGTCAGAAGAAAATTTCATATAGAAATCCTAGTCAGCGGAAGATTGTGCGAACATACATCCCCACCCCAACCATATGAAGCTTACAGCACCTAATTTTACTATGCATATTCTGAGCTGCATATAACCTCCATATGCCCATCCATGTGATACTACTGGCTTTAGCCTTACAAGACACAAACTATAAATGACATTTGTGCTGTCACATTACATTGCTAAAATTACTCAGTATTCTTGTATTGTTTAGAATAGAAGTAGAATTAAAAAATATTGTAAGAACCACTGATCTATATAAATGACTGGATTGCTCATGACATCATAAAAAGTGAAGCCACCACACTACCATATTGGTATTTGTTCCCTCACATTCTATTGAATTAATAGAAAGTCATCTGATAATATCAATTTCTGATGATATTTTTTGTATATTCAAATTTCTATTTCTGCTAATAATCCCAGATATATGTCCATGCTTAAAGTCCTCCTGTGGTGAAAATCTAGCTTTTAATGTTGTTTATATGTCTATGTGGTGTTTTTAATATGCTTTAAGACAAACCATGTGCAAATTCATAAGTTAACACCATTGCTGAGTATTTTCTCTTTAAAATGGCAGTGTACAAAGCAGGCTCAAAAACGCGGTTTGAAATCGCTGGTGTTTCTGTCGTCACAAACTACCTTGTAACCAATCACGTCAACGTGTGATCGACAACGAGTGGGTCTCTGAGCTGGTGTGAGTGAGTGGAGGTGGGGCTAATTTGCATATACATACATATATACATTAGGGCTGGGCGATAAAACGATAACGATAATTATCGCGATATAATTTTTCTCGATAAAACGATATCAAGAGTTCGATAAATATTCGATAATGTTTATGCGCCAAAAGCAGAATGAAACTCATTTGAACCGCGCGCCACACGGACCATTTATCCGCTCGGCTCAAAGTCCAAACGGCAGCGCAGCGCGAGCTCACTAGAGCAGATGCATTTACTCTGATCGGTCTTGGTCACGAGATCCAGTGAGAAGCGCTTGAATTCAGCGAAGAACACAATGTCTCTGTGATTTAAACCAGTTTAAAGGCAGATGAAACAGCGCTGACAAACAGGAGAAACTTCTGTGCGCAAAAGGCTTTTCCGTCTACAAATTCCCATCATTTACCATGGATTTACTGTAACGTTAGCCTAGTAATATTAACTGCACCATGAAATGTGGGATATACATATTGAATTGTATTATATTATTAATGTAGACGATGTATTAAAGGACTGATGGAATGTAATTTTTACAGTATTTAATAATGTATTTAGGCTACTGTTTTTCATACAAATACCATTGAAACCATAAAGTTACATTTTGCCATGATAGTGAGGTGCTACAGGCTATGCCTGGTTTTATATGTGGTTATCATGATCTAAATGCATGATACTGGATGACCAATGGTTAAGTTTAATAAAACTCAAACAGTCAGAATATTACATTTTACCAACTAAAAATTAGCATATGCAGAAACTAAGAAATTAATTGTCCAATAAAGATATTTATTTTGTTAAGGAAAAATGACAAATGTTTGAATGTTCTACCTCAGATTTGTGAAATGTTCACCTGTTTGGCAAGTGTTTGTCATGATACGTTCTGACAATAAAGAGTAGTTTAAAACCACAATTAACGCTCTGGTTTCTACAACTTTCACTTAGGAGCAAAAATCTGCCTTTAAACTTGAAAGAAATAAAGATTTGACTTTTATCGTGATAATTATCGATATCGACAGATATAAAAAAATTATCGTCATTTTTTTTTTGGCCATATCGCCCAGCCCTAATATACATACATACATACACATATACACTGTAAAAAAATTCTAACCTCCCCAACTCAAAGTTTTCTAGTGACTGGTCACATCTAAATTTTTCAATTGGCCCAAGTGAAATTCTGTACATTTACAGAATTTCACTTGGGCCAATTGAAAAATTTAGATGTGACCAGTCACTAGAAAATTTTGAGTTAGGGAGGTTGTGAATTTCTAATGGCGAAACTATGTCATCATCCCGAAATGGTTTTTGGAGGTCTAGCCTACTAGTTTTACCCATTTAGCAATGCAACATGTAAATCACATTGGCAGTTTTGCACGAATTAGTGCCTCTTATTCATTTTTTTATTGCAGTATGAGAAAGCTTAAAAGATTTTTTATAAGTAAAGTTAAATTGTTGACAGTTACTACATCTACAATTGCCAAAAGGTACTTTATTTTTATTTTATTTGTAAAGTGAGGCAGGGGTTAAATCAGCTCGAAGCAAAATATTACAAAGATTAAGTGGTCTCTTGTATACTAAATGTGGTAGTTTTTCAAAGCATTTCTTGAGACTAGAGCCCTATTTGGACGGGACTAGTTTCACAGGGGGACATTAGAGAAATCTCTGTTTCACAGACGTACTTTGAGATTTTAATCCTGTCCGAATCTGCCATGTCTGTCTTTTTCTCACACGACCTCTGTAAAAATTCCAGAGCAAATTACCTACTGTTTTTCGTCAAACTCGGCGGTCCTCAGAGAAATCTAATCCCGTCCGAATGCGAATGTCTGTGTTTGCCGAAAATGTGAATGAATTTTTTCCAAAACGCTTTTTCTTGTGTGTTTTGGTCAACGCGAACTACCGTACAATCTCTCGCTATCGCGCCGGTATTCAAGTTTCTGCTTTTTGCGCACCGATAATGGATGTAGATGTGTTCGGTACACTGCGAAGAAATAAAAACATGAAATCAACAAGAAGAGCCAAATCACATAAACTGTTAAGACTGGCTACTGTAATATCAGTGTCAGGTAAGATTACTTTCATTTCTGCACTTAATTACATAACGTGTAAATTATATAAGTTAACACTTTTTATTCCAGAGGGTTTATTATAAGAACCCAGTTCTATAAAATTATGATGATAAATGTATGTTTAGTTTTTTTATACTACAATTTTTATAAAATGTTTACAAAACACAAAATACGTTAGGACGTTTTACTTTATATTTCAAAGTGCTTAATTTTAAAAGTACTTAATTTCAAAATACATTTGATCAAATTTCATACGCAATCCACGCATTCTGAACACGTGATCTTCTGCAATGCCCACATGTAAAACACAGACACTCCTACCTCGGTAATAAACACGGAGATGTTAGTCCCGTCCGAATCCGTACATGAAATCACAGACGTAGGTTGATAAGAATTGTAACTCAAACGTCGTTTGGAAAACTAGTCCCGTCCGAATAGGGCTTAGGTCAATGTCCATAATATGCCAATGTTTAAGTTTTAAGTAATGTGATCTTTGATTAATCACCTAGTATAAAGGATTGTTGGTTCAAATTTTACATTTTCTGATGAAGAGCCTGTGTACTTGAAACGTTACCTGTGTGAGAGTCCATTATTAAAATTCAGATTGTTTTGTTCCTGAACACACCTGAACCAGCTAATCAATGTCTTCCAGATTGATAAAATGCTACAGGCAGGTGTGTTTGATCAGGGTTGGAGCTAAACTCTGCAGGATAGTGGCCCTCCAGGACTGAGTTTGCCCATCCCTGGTCTATTGCTATATGGTTATCACTGTCAATCAAAATCAATTGCGCATTAACATATGGTTGTCAATCCAGAAACTTTGCAATGTGTAGTTTGCAGAATGAAAAATATAATACAGAAAGCGAGCAGAGACCACTGCTATTATAATCAAAGCTGCACTCTTGCGATAACACCCGTTATCGTTTACTACATTTAGTAAACTCAAATATCCAAGTTGTGACTTATTTTCACATTTCAAGTTAACTCAAATTAAAATTAAGGCAGCATGGAAGCGTTTTAAAGCAACCAGCTATATCAGCCAAACCTTCCTGCATATCCTAAGATTATAAGCCATGCTACAGACTTTCTGTTGTGCCACCCTAAGATTTTTACTGTCCCAATCTGGCCAGCCCATTAAAAAATATCCTGTCAGCTTGCCTCAGACTCGAGTATGAATAGGACTGGGACTTGTTGAAGATTTTAGCAGAATTACCTTAAGTGTGAACGTGTGACGAATTAGCATCATCGACCGCCAACCACTTCATAGCAAAGTTTAACACAACAATGCCATTCATTACAGCAGATTATGGAGGCCTGACAGAGATGCCATGACCTCTCAGCTGGAATCTTAAATCTGTACAGCTATTTAGCATTCCTGTATTTGTATATAATGCCGGGACTCCCAACTTCCGGAGAGGTTCATAATGGCTGGAACGCCCCAAGTTGTACCCACCCAGAGAGAGGTGGCCAGGTTTGAAGGCCAAGGCAAACTGAGCACGCTGCCATGCTGGGGTTGGCTGCCCCTGCAAGAGGGCTGCATAATGGATGATGCCGAGGCACTAGGTCTGACAGGTAATAATTCACTCCCCAGGGGTATGAGACCCCTCACTGGACTTAGGCAGCCAGGCAGGAACAACAGCTCTCATTCCACTGCACCCCAACTGCCTCATAACCCTCCTCTCCAGGTGCATCTCCAGCTATTGCCTACCCTGTTGCTACGGGTTACAACAATCAACATGAAATATGAGGGGCCATTATACTGCGGAGTGAACTCCCTAGAGTAACTAATTGAAACCGATCCATTGTGTCTCACAGCTGGTCCAGAACAGGTAGACGATAGTTGCTTAGTTCACATTCAAATTTAGAGAATGAAATGAATTGCATCTGTTCTATTCTAGAGTTTCAATCCATCATAAAAAGTTCTATGAATAACTAAACCAGGGTAACAAGTCTCAAAAGTAAATTGTCTTCATCTGATGAAATAGGGAAAAAACAACAACGGTAGATGATGGCTTTGATCCAATTGTGGCACCAAGGCTATTTTAGCTCTCATTACCTATAAGAGCCATTAGGAGCACATAGCCATCCACGGTGCACGACTGGCATAACATCATTTAGGGCAAAACTACAGCAATGGAAATTGGAAATAAAATTACACCCAGGCTATATGCATCATTACCTTACCTAGAGGAGGCCATGATGGGCTGAGACAAAACCAGAGGTAAATTCAAAGGGAAAATGTCTCCCGTGTCCTGTGTCTGACCATCAAAGATCTCCTTCTAGACAAACAGGTTAATGATTATAGAGGATCATTAGGGTTTAAACAAGGCTTTTAGCCAAAATAAGGACTAGAGATGTCTGTACCTTTGCTTATTCCAAACAAAATTGGCAGCAAGATTGTTTTGCTTCAAAATGACAGTTAAATGATTGAGAAATATTCTCTGTAAAATTGCCAGAGCAATCTGCGAGCAATGTTGTTTGGACCCCAATGTTCTTCAAAATATCTTCTTTTTTTTGTGCTCAGCAAGAGAAAGTAAGAACAAGAGAGCGTTGACCTCAAACAATACGAAAGTCAACAGTATATTCAATGGTAATTGTAATACATAAACATATCTAAAAGTCTAAAAATCAGCAAAGTAGGCCTAAAGCAGAGAGAAAAGCTATTTAAGTGGAAAACATCACACTCTCTGACTGTATTCATAATACTGGAACCCATTAAAATTCTACTTGGGCCACTTCAGAATTACTGGTTGAATATTTTAAGAGCACTTATATTGCAATTATGGACCAAACCCACTTATTAAATAACAGTTATCAAACGTTTTTTTAAAAAGAAAAAAAATACCAGAGGAAAATCTCTAATGATAGCTTAGTGAGCAATTTATTATTCAATAACACTTAGATGATTCAAGGCAACCTCGGGGTAGATGCCAGAAATATACCTCCTGCACCCGGAGGGATGAACCCTCCAATTGCTTACGGCTTAATTTTGCAGGGACAGACGCGTTTCAAGAAAGCACGGTCAGACATTAAGCGATGCTTAGGGCAAAAACAGTGCTGTAGTGAACTGACCTATAACAAAGCATTTGTGTTATACCTTGTGCATTACTACAGATGCTTTTGTATTTTATGGGTGACAGCCATAATTGCTCACTTTATGGACATAAATATATGACATACTGTGCGTTTTATATAGCTAGCCTAGTTATAAATATATTCCCTCATAATATATATTTTTTTAAATAACCCTGAAAATCAATTACAGTGGTCAAACATTGTCCTTTTTAAATAGCTCATTTCTGGCTGTGCTACGAACAGCATAGGCTGACTGTTATATTATAAAGAGATTTCTGTTTCACTTTAACCAAAGTCAGCCTTTAAACTTACTATAACGCCAAAAATACCACACTGTGACACTAACTATTAAAGGATGTTAAAAGTACAAGTAAATGTTGCTTTTAAACGTTCATGCGCGTGCACTCAGCTAGAGTGCTTGCGTGCTCGATTGCGCACGGTCAAATGCACTTCTCCGTCAAAATGCAGTTCTTGGCAAGATATTAGACACGGTCAGCTTTGTCTCAAGTGAATGTACACAGAGACGTGGGACTGGAAAAAAAAAATCTGCATATGTCAAAATAGATCTGTGCATTAGGTCCTGCAGTTTATATGCAGCCTAAACCTCCTGCAGTCCATTATATCATTAATAACACTGAAAAATATTGGCAAGGAAAAAAGAAAATCACTACCTCACTGCTCTCATCTGGATAACTTTAAAGCATTAGCTTTAATGAAGCCCACTACAGATAGCTAGTGGAAAACGTCACGCACTCTTTGTTCCTTAATGCGTTTCTTTGTTCTCTCTTCATTTTGTTTACTTGTCTTACTGAAGTAAGTTAAACTTAACCGAAAAATAGTCGAAGGCTATAAAAAGCCATTTTGTTATTTAGATTTAATTCGTTTGCACATTAAAAATAGTTCAATAATGAAACAGTCAGGAGCCTGTGATATTTAGAATAGTGAAATTGAACTGTAGCCTACGGACTAATGAAGTGTGACAACAATAAATAAAACTCTGTTATTAGCTAACGCTGTCATAAAAAGAAATAAAACAAAATTACAGAACTAGGTTTGGATATTGATATGACATTTATTTATTAACTGTTCAGTGGAAACAATCATTCCAATTCCTGCACTATCGAAACGATAAATGTTCGTAAGCGTAATGAATTCGCCGCCACACTGCTGGTAAAGGTGCGCAACACGCTGAATGAACATTCTACTGCACTCTCGGCTCCGTGTCCAAGGCCAAACTCCTCTAAAAACCACCGACCAGCAGTCCAAAACCAGCAAGTCTATCTTTCTGGACCAGGATACTACTCTCTCTCTGTTCTACCATCCGACTGACTGAGTGCTGCGCGTGTTGTCTAAACAACCGAAGGCTTTCGTGCAGAGCTTGTAACCGCAGACACGGTGAGTGCTTCACGTGCAAACACTACAGGTTTGACTGGATAACGGAGATTCTTCACATGTCATTATGTGTTTCTCAACATGACCAATGTGTGTTCCACGTTGTCAACAACTATGTCACGGCATTAAAGATATTGTAATTGGACAACCCAGCGGTTTTGATATTTAGGTGTGCAATCAAGACCAATGCCTACATGTAGGGTATACACGTTTGAACTACACCTAAAACGAGAAAAAAATAACACAAAATATAAGCAGTAAATCAGATCAGAAACGCACTGTCTGTAGCAATAAAGGCTGCCTTCATGTAGGCACTGACTGCAATATTTACCGACCTGAAACGATACCTGCTTATTTTCCCCCAAACTGTGCAAAATATCGCAGTGTGTTTCCATCCTGCATAAACTTCGCTGGCTGTCACGGTCAGAGTTCAAATCATATAAACAGACACGAAGAAAAACTTCCAGCAAAGGAGGAAAACAGCTCATTTACCTTTGCTTTCTTTTTTTAATTGTCCTTTGTGCTCGTGCAGAGGTTTGATTCCTTGCAGACGCGAAGCTCGTCCGTGATGAAACACAGACGAAACGGAAAAGCTGGTTGTTAGTTTAGTGTTCCCTCAATTGGTTCATTGTCTTCATTAATCGCACTGGTAAGTGCGGAGCACCCCTTGGCACACAGTTAACACACGCCTATGAAAAAGCAAGACTGCGCTAAAACTCTATTACATTGTGAACGATCGCTCGCAGGCCACACCCCTGGTTTTCGAGTGACAGGTCGCTTGTCCAATCAGTAACCGCCAAAGTGTTTTGATGGTTCTCTTTAAAAGTTTGTCATAAACCCGCCCAAAACGTGAACTGTTTGAACTGTAGATCCTTCCTTGTACATGACTAATAGTCCATTACATGTCCAAAACAGCTGTCCAGAAAGAGTCTGATGGCCGTAGCATTTTGAGTTACCTCATAAAATGAAGCCGTTTGTTCCAATATGTGGATGTGTAGCCCATTTAGCATACACAAAAAAAATGTTTTAGACCACTGAGTAAGTCAAATATTTAAAGTCACCATGAAATCAGTAGACACTTTTTTTAAAGGGATAGTTCTGTCATCACTTACTCACCCCTCATGTTGTTCCAAACCTGTACGAGTTTCTTTCTCCTGTTGAACAGAAAATAAAATGTTTTAAAGAATGTTGGTAACCAGACACATGTTAAATATTTGGGGAAATTTTGACCTGTGCCCTGGTTACTTTCTGACCCTCACAAGCATATACTTTGAAGAACAAACATTCAACAGTGTGGTTTTGGTCACAGAAGTTCTCTGGACTAAAGCTGAGAGCAGATCATCCTGGTTCAGTGGGCACTTTTGAAGAGCTCAGTTCTCCCTTGACAGGAGATTTCCAACAGAGCTTAGCCATGGACCATAAAACCTGGGCGTTCTGCAGTGGTCAGGCACTAAAGTCCACATCAGGGGCGGTTCTAGGATTTGATCTTCAGGGGGGCTTAGCCCTCAGTGAGAAAGAATGTGTGGCAAGAGACCATTGCCTAAGTGGTGCCTCTTTGTAAATTGGCACCACTATATTTCTAAGTCAAAAGTACCCTACCAGTACATAAATTGGTACCAAGTCAATACAGAAACTTTATGAATTATATACCAGTTTTTCTGCTGTACAAACATATACAATTGTCATCATATTATTATCATTAATAAGTATCACTGTTAACTATAGCTAAAAAAAAACATTAAGGATTTTTTTCTTCTGGCCTGGTCGGATCACAGCAAAAACTAATACTAGCCTAACTAATATAAAGTTCAAATATTAAAGGCAATACTAAAATAATAACAAATAAACAAATTACAAGTAATAGCACGAATACAGTAAATACAAGAGAACAAAGACATAAATTAAATGACCAGTATTTACAGTGTTTGTGAAAACGGTATTTCTGTATGAATTAAATATGCACGTATACAGAAGTTATTTAAGTGCAGTGAGTAATTCTCTTTTTCTTTTGTTGTTTGATTAACATTATTAACAGGAAACAGAAGGTGTATGAGGCTGTTTTCAGTTTAAGACCTAATGCAAGGATCCGTTATATTGACACACATCCGATATTTTCTTAACTGTTTTTCGCTCACTTAAGACATAACCGACTGTGGATACTTGTCAAGGCGGGCATTTTGACATAATATTGTGTGTACTTACGTGCTGTCTGAGAGGCGGCTTTCTGTGTGCACGCTCAGAAACAATCTATCACAGCGCGTATACCGAATGAAGTTACTTTCACTGCATCTTGTGCTCGAATGGTTTAAAATCACTTGAATGTTCAAACTAATAAGACTTAAAAAAAAAACGTGAAAATTATAAACTGGCCCGATCTTTCAAATGGGTGATTATAGTTTTAGGCGGCTGAGACGACAGACAACGACAGGCTTAGACTTAAAAATAGTCTAGAACCACCCCTGGTCCACATCCATGAGATGTTTTTGTACATAATTTCCCCCTTTCATTTACATGTTATTTATTTTTGTGCCATAAATAAAACATAAGAGGGAAAAATAACATGCAAGGGTTAAATTCTAGCTCTAAAATCCATTTGTGTCATTGTTGATTTTCTGTTGATTTTCTTTTGCCTTCTACACTTTACCTGTTGTTCTTTAATATGGTCTACTACATCTTCCCCGCCCGGTCGCCCAACAGAAAATCAACAATCATATATATAATTATATATGAGAAAAGTTGAACCATGAACATTAATAATTCCCAACATGGCAAGAGTTTAAAATGTTTAAGTGCAAACTGTGAAATTATCGTTGTGTTTTGCTTTGTCATGCTTTTCACGGACTCTGTGGGTTTTTGGTTGGTTTGGCATATTTACAGACAGATTTATCCGTAATTTCCTTTGGCAGTTGGATGTTTGCTAAAAGCCCAGTAACTGTGGTGAGCTCTCTGGAAAAGAAAGCGATCCAAATTCATTCAGTCCGGATAAAGCTCTACTATATCCTTTGACTGCACACTCTTCTGAAATGGATGTTGACAAAATATTTAACGTATTTTCCATTTCTCTTCCTCTCAACCAGCTATAGTGGTCAGGGAGCTGTCAATGCAGGACTTTCTTTTCTTTTCTTTTTTTTTTACAAAGATTCCCTTTTAATTGCTTGTTTCTTTTGATCCTTATGTCTCGACTTTATCTGATTGAGGGGGTGTCATGGATCATCAAAACAAAAGCTCATGAATACCAATTTGTGATAGAATCTGATTTGAATTTAGATTTGTACTGTCTGGCTCTAATATTTTATGCTTAAACATTTATTTAGAATATTGAAAATGCCAAAAACATATATTAAACATATATAAAATAGATCCTCTAATTTCCATCCCAAAAAAAAAATCTAATTGATATCAGTATGAATATCAACCAGATTTACTTCTCTCAGTAAAAATAAGCTATAGCATCTGAGGCATTAAATGTCACTGAACCTTTAACATGTTAACATTCACTCTTCACTATCATTAACAACATGGACACAAACCTCAAAGTGCAATGTGGTCTATCATATGACCTACCCACACTGTGTTTATACTCCAGCACACAAACATACACAGACAAGCGGGCTACACATCCTGTTGCTGTCATCATCTCTGTAGCAAATCATGTGGTTTGTGATCCAGAAGACTCCGTTCCTGGAAACACACAACAACTGAGAATATGAATATTGCACCTTTGTGCCTTAAATGTGGTCTTAAATGTGGTAAACAGACTTTCATTATACGGTTCAAAATATCTTCTTTTATGTTCAGCACAAGAAAGAAAGACATTCAGGTTTGGAATAACATAAGGGTGAATAAACTGAATTTATTTTTTGGGGGTAAATAATCCCTCTAAGACTCTGTAGACACCTTCTGTGTAAAATACAGTGTTTTTCTTAAAAGCGTTGGTCAAACTGTTAGTTTCAGACTGAAATGATTAGAGGGTGTGTCTCAATCAGCTCCCTAGCTCTCAAGCTTGTGAATCAGTATATTGTGTACATAAATCAGGGCACTAAGGACCCTGGCTCACTACACATTGGGACAGTGAATACTCAATTACGGCAACATGACAATACGTGCAACATTGTAGAATGTCACCGCTGGTATTATCAACAACAGGCAGGACTTGAATGAATGGATGTTTCTGAAAGTACTTGTTATGCTCTGTAAACACACTGTTCTGTTATATACTGATGTTACTTTGTAGGCGGAAATGAGTTGAATGGGATTTTGGTTAAATGTTTGAAATAAAGTCTGTGGAGAACACATGCTCAAGACACTTTCACGTTTTATTCAACGGCGTACAATACATCAGTATTATCCCACTCGTGATAATGTATGAAATATGTGAAAAAGGCAGTTGCTGACAAGTGGCTAAATGGGACTACAGAGGGTGTCGGGGACATTACGGGGTAATCACGATGAACAGGTAAGCTTAGTCCTCTATTACAGCCTCATCATGTTTATAACCGTGCTCTTATAAACTATTCTAACTCAAACTTTCTGGGAAAATGTTTTTAGATAAAAACTGAAAGAGTTGTCAGAAGCTTAGTGGTGGTGACGTTGAAGTCTAGAGGCCGTGGTGTAGTTTGTTTAAAGCCTAACTTTAGCTTTTTACTGCTGGCAACTGCATTTAGGCTTCAAAATTCAGTAAAGTTGTGTTCATCTGTGAAAATGATCTTGATGGACAGAATGTGTAAGTATCATAAACTTTTGATGATCACAGAGCTTGTTTTTTTTTTGCGATTAATCCAAAAGCCTATGGAAAAATCCTATTGGGTTTTGTTGTTGTTGAGGTGACCAGTGTGATGCTAACTGCCGATTGGCCTCAAAGTTACGTCATACCGGCGGCACCACTCTATTTTTAATACATTTAAGCCGAATATTTATTATAAATGTTAACTATAGTTGTTTTCACTACCTGACTAGCGAAGTGTGTTAATGCGGACAAAAACGGTTTGTCTTTTGCGTGTCATTATATTTATTGAGTTGGCTCCCACAGTTTTTGTTTCGTGCTTCACTAATGTGACGTAATTTCCTTTTTAAGGGAGCATAGTGAGAATCGATGCTGCCTGTTTTGTTTTTTTCAGGGATTGAATGTTCCAGTGCAGCAAAGCCCTATACAAACCTTGGAGTAATATTTGACTCTTAACTATTTTTTGAAAAGCAAATTAGTGCTGTTGTTAGAGGTACCTTTTTCAATTTAAGATCTATTGCAAAGGTGAAGAATCGTCTTTCAAGTAAAGATTTAGAAGTTGTAATTCATGCACTTATAACATCACAATTAGATTATTGCAAGTCTCTTTATTCTGGTCTCCCTCAATCTTCATTATCATGATTGCAAGTTGTTTAAAATGCGGCCGCAAGGCTTTTGTCTGGGTCTAAAAAGAGAGACCATATCTCCCCTATTTTAGCATCCCTTCACTGGCTTCCCATTAAATTCAGAGTTGATTTTAAAATTGATACAAGGCTTTGTCTGGCCGTGCACCGAGGTACATAAGTGATCTTCTTGTGCCATACTGTCCTGCTAGGGCACTTAGATCTTCTAATCACCTGCTCTTAACTGTGACATAGTGTCGCTACAAATCAAAGGGTGATCTGGCCTTTTCTGTGGCTGGGCCCAAGCTTTGGAATGGTCTCCCGTATCATGTGAGGTCTGCTCCTTCATTGGACATTTTTAAATCTACTCTTAAACCGTACTTTTATTTTTTAGCTTTCGGAAACTTGTAATTGTTGTGACTGGCACTTTGGATCAATCTATATTGTGTTTAAATGTGCTTTAGAAATAAATGTTGTTGTGGTTGTAAAATGGCCGACTCCCTGATTAGTGCCCTGACAACTAAACTAGGGAGCTGATTGAGATGCACCCAGAAACATTAGCCAAACTGTTCTCATTGCTGTTCCATTCCATGTCATTACGTATATGGTTTAATTTTCCACTGTGGGGCTGATAACAGAGCTCTTTGGAAAGTAATACAAATGCATTAGTCATTGCCTTGGTAATACAAGAGTTTACATTATTATTATTAACTTGTGTTTACTTCGCTCAAATATGTCAGCTACAGAGAAACTGTCAGCCAGGCAACAGTGTGACCAAGTGACCAATCCTGAGTGGCGACGCCACTGCACGCATTCTACCAGCATGGTTCAGAATTACAGGACAAGATCGGTTTGTAATCATGCCGTGCCGAACTAAGCTCAAGTGTAAATATAACTGGAACCATTCCTTAACGTTCTTAGAACCGTTCGGCCTGACGGTGGAAAAGCGGCTATTGTTAAAATTAAACCACTCACTCTTTCCTAAAATTCAGAATTGGGATTCTTCCCCAAGGGAATGCAGTGGCAGGTGCCACAGTCAGGAAAAGCACAAGGTTTGACAGACTTCCCCACATTAAACTCTTATCAGAATAATATTTTATATCCTACTACCTCCTGCTACTTTAACCCTCAATGGACAGGCAGCATTTGTGAATACTGAGGTATCGCTGGCATGTGGAGGTGGGTGGCCATGTGTTCAAAGGTATCTGTCTTACATCAAAAAGTTGTACAAATACAGTACTTTTCCCCCTTTTCAATAAATGCCTTTTTTCCACTGGCAAGGAAGTCTTCATGTGTTCTGAAAGTCACCGTGTGTTTTCATAGTGAACTCTTTCATCTCAAAAGATCAAGACGAATGTGATTCCTCATGATTGGAGCATTTTAAATAACAAGACACCTGAAGTACATCCCGTCAGCAAGGAGTGTGCCGAAGGAATCCACAAATGACATTAGCACAAAGCACACCTTAATCTCCACCAGCTAGACAAGACATCTTACTAACTACTGTATCATGTCAACTTCAACACATTCATCTCAATGCAGTGCAACTTACTCTAATTTCTAATCCCTCTTCAATCCCACTTAATTCCTTGTTCTATTTAGCAGGCGAAAACATTAAAAACGACTTTAAAGAAATACATTTGGTCAGAATCAGTTAATGCAGAAGGCTACAACATTCTATTCTTAGGTGGTGCTTTATTGCTGTCAGCAATTTAGACTTTATTTTACTTTTAAATTGGAATTAAATGAGCATGCTTTACCAAGAAAGCAACTGCCAGGAAGAAATAAAGTTAATTCCTGACCAAATCCATGATTAAGCTGTAGTCAGACCAACTTATATTAATAGTCATATTAAACCACACAAGGAGCAGTCTAAAAGTCTAAAAATGTGTGCAATGAACAAAGTAGGCTATAGCTACAACACGAAGCATTCAGTCGGTGATCTCTTGTGCATTTTGTGTGGCCTCAGGGGAGGAAAGAAACACAAGGGCAAATGAGACAAGAACATTTCAAACAATGAGTTGAAAATGTTAGCATCCTCACTTTTCTTTTAGGAAACTTCAGTGCTGTAGGACCTACACTGTTAGAAAAATCTGTAGAAATTACAGTATTACCAGCCCGATCTCACGGGAAAACGTACAAATTCTACGAGGTGGCTTATTCGTACGAATTCATACGACCTGACTCGTACGAATTAGTACGTTTTGTGCAAAATCGTACATATTTGACGAATTGGCCAATTCGTATGAATTCATACGAATGACCTACCCCTGACCCCGCCCCTAAACCTACCCATCACGTGGGTTTAGACAAATCGTACAAATTCGTACGAGTCAGGTCGTACGAATTAGTACGAATTAGCCAACTTTTTATCATTCGTACGAATTCGTACGAATTGGTCGTGAGATAGCGTTGGTATTACTGGCAGCTACTTGCCAGTAACTTACTGTAGATTTAAATTGATGTTATTTACTGGCAACAATTTGTTCAAAATTAAATGAACATTAAACATTAACAAGTCTTTATCTTTACAGAATAAAACTAAAATAACAGCCTCATGCAAAGCATTCTGGGAACCAAAATCTGAAGGAAAAAAACTGAAAAAGGTTGATGAAGATTTCTGGTTCCCAGAATGCTTTGCATTAGATTGTTATTTTATAATTTTATTCTGTAAAGACAAACACTTGTTAATGTTTAATGTTCATTTAACTTTGAACAAACTGTTGCCCGTAAATAACATAAATTTAAATCTACAGTAAGTTACTGGCAAACTGCTGCATAACTACAGCAATTTTTTTACAGTGTAGGTTTTTCTATTTTGTATCTTGTTCTATTTCGGTGTCATTCAGATTGAGCTGGCAGATGGTTCATCAGTACTGTAGCTCAGTTTTGCTGTGTCTCAATAATTATGGTTCTTTTGTATTTTTAGCCTATTACAAATGTGAGCACAGTGAAATTGCAGTGTGTGAGGCAGCTGGTCTGACCTTGACACTAAATTCTATAAGGTAAAAAATTAGACATTACCTGTGGTGCAGTTCAGCTCAGCTCGAATCAAATTAAATTAAAAAGAGCTGACATGAGGGTTCATACAGCATTTAAACCCTGCAGGATTAGTTATTTTAGAATTTTAGACAAGTATGTCCTTGATTGGTATTTAAATTCTTAAATAAAATGTGTTCAAGTAAAACTCATACAACCGTTCAATTAAAGGGGCTTTATATAGAATTCAGAAACCCTAGTTATTAGCGGCCATTAAGTGATCTGCAGCCAGCAAATTATTGCTCACACTCTGCACTGAGGGTGCGTCTATATCAGCTCCCTAAGTCATGAATCATATATCGTGTACATAAATTCTGGCACTGGTAAGGACAGTACAGACCCTGGCTCACTAGTACACTGATGATGATGTACAAGTTGTACAAGGTCACTACTGGCATTTATAAACAACAGCGGAACTGATATTTTTCAGATTTTTTTTTTATGTTATATAAAGTTTATTATGATAAATACGTTGATTGTTACACACAGCCTACCTGCAACATTTCAACCGTAAATTAATTATAAATATTTTCCAGATTATGTTTAGTACCTGTCTTGCAATGTATGTTTATGCTGAAATATAATTAAATAACAGTTAAAAAAAAAAAAAAAATCTAGTATGAGTGAGTGAGTGAGCGAGTGAGCGAACGAGCTGGCGAGTTGGCGAGCGCGATTTATACTTCCGTTAAGGGAACATATATGGTCCCTAGTTTTCATGGTGCATTGTGGGACTTTTTAGGGAGTGAACATTTTAGTGCACTGGAAAGATTTTACGATTGACACAGCCCTTAAAATGGCTGACTCTCTGATCGGGGCCCTGACTACTGAACTAGGGAGCTGATTGAGACGCACCCTGAACATGATTCAAGGCCCTACTCATGGATGAGTTGTTTTTTTGTTCTTCGCTTTGCTTTGCAGCAAAAATCCAGATGCTATCCATGCTGCTGAGAGTGATGTTTAGATAAATAATTCAATTTGAAAAATGTGCTGCTCAATAACAAAATAAGCACACAACAAAAATGACAGTGGTGAGAAAACATCTGATCATAGCGACACCGGCATCATGTCGACAGATAAGGTAATTAAACTACTCTAGATACTGTATGGCTATGTGAGACTATATTTTGAATTAATCCCATTTCTTTGCATGTAACATAATGCGTGTAACTGTCACATCCATTGGATTTTCATGGCGGATGAAGCCCATCACATAAACATCAGTCGACAGGCTTGAAGGTCTCGTTTTTAAAGTTTTATTATAAGCTGTTCAGACATAATATATGAAAATTCGTACATAGAGCCCCTTTAAAATGTTAGCTTTTAGCATTACTTTACAAAATAAAGAAATGAAAAAAAAACTGTATACTGTACTTTTGAATGTGTTTTTTAGGTTGACAATATATATATACAGTATGTCCTTGATTGGTTCCAAAAGCTCAGCAGAGCATCACTGAAGAGAAACGGCCTTGTATGAAGTTGTCAATCATCCAATGGGGTGCAACAGTCTCAGTGCCATCTGCAAGTCAAATCTGCTCCCGAACTGTTACTTCCAACCCCTCCACAATTCATAAAACATCAATTCTGCAGCCAGCTCCACATGGAAAATCACTCTCCTAGCAGGAGCTAAACCGTGCAAAGATGTGCCTTTTTGACTTTGCTGAACCAATGATTCTGTCAAGTATGGCAAATAGCTAGTATGCTTTAAACGATTTAGCGACCATAAACAATTATCTTAATCCAAATACGAATCAAATTACGTCTTTGTTCATGATGTCAGAGCACAGAGAAACATTAGATGTGTTAGATGGATGTGTTATTGTCCTAAGTTAAAACTGATTCTAAACAACGAAACTTATCAACAAGTGTGTTTTGTCACCTTCAGCTCTCTGTTAAGATGTATGGAATTAAATTACGTGCTCTGCACATGTATTGTGTTCACGTCCTGCTAGGCCTATAGTTGAAGAAAATGAGTTGACCCTGAAGAGCAGTTTGGTGGACCAAATCTAAATTCCCCTCATCTCTCAATGTCAAAATTAAATTTCAGCCTCTATGAGCTCTACACAGCTGATCTTCTTCATTTGACTAAACAGCATTGGCATTTTCCTGCATCTACAATCATTTGTCATCCAAATGCAGTTTTCGGTACATGGACATTGTTTGTTTCTAGGAAGAACTACACATTATTGTCTAGTTTAAGTGAGTTAAAAACAATTATGGTATTTTGAATCTATGTGTCTCCCAGCTCCCACTCTCATTCTGGCAGGGCTGGGGAACCCAGGGGCACATGAACGGTAATAAAGAAGCATTTTTGGGAAGACATGAGGGCAGAAGGGATCAGTGCTACTTTGTCTTTGGTTCTCTGAGCCGTCTGGGTTGTCTGGGTTTTTTTTTTTTTTTTTTGCGGTCTGGCTCCCGCTGACATCAGTTGCCCTATTCCTGAGCTGCTATGGGCTGAGCGGTCTTTCTAGGCCAATTTAAGGACGGCAAAATGATGCTCTCATTTCTCCAAAAGAATTGAAAAAACACAGTAGTGATGTTTTCAGACCAGATAGTCACAGATTGTCATGTCCCAAATTAGGGATAGGAATCATAAAGAATGTAATGACTCCATCCATTAATGACTGTTTTGAATTTGAGCAAGAAAGACTGGGGGAAAAAAATAATATACTTGGAAAATAAATGCATTTCTGTTGCCAAATGCTAATTTCAATAAAAAAAAATGCATTCATATTTCATAAATTCCTTTATATTTTTTATAAAACATCACTGTCAAAACTCATAATATGCATCTTTAGTCATATGAACAACCAGTTGTTTAATTACCCTAATTTAAGTTCTTGTTTCAATAAATTAATGACTTGCGGTTCAGGAAGCGAGTTAGATTAATTGAGAAATGGCTCCAATGGATTCATATTCATGTTTGTAAATAGTTAAAAAATGCCTCATTTGAGTCTTTCACTCAGAAATATAACTTCACTAGTTGCGATATATGCTTTCGATTCACGAAAAAGAATAAGCTCAAAGTCATTCATTCGAGAATCAGACTTCACTGATTGCGCTACATACTTCACGAAAGAGTGAAAAAGAACCAGCTCATAAATAAGAGTCATTAGCTCAAGAACCTGACTTCACTATTTGCGCTGAATGCTTTCGATTCACAAAAAAGAACCGGCTTATAAGAATCATTCGCTTGAGACTCAAACTTTACTTGTCACACTGTATGCTTTTTGTGTGAGAGATGGCCCACTGGTCAGAGAGAATCATTTTAAACAAGCAGGACAGAGGTTCAGTGGATCCCAAAAAATTGGTTTATCATGATGAAAAATAATAATAATTTTGGTCACATACTGAAATACAAACAAACTGAACAAAACAAAACTGCAACAATGTTCAAAGAAAGGCTACACCAAATAATTTGATCCAATTTGCAACAGGGTCTCACCTTTGGCCTTAAACAAACTAAAAGGCTGACCTGATAAGCTTCTAGCTCCCTATTCATAAGGGCTATCTCCACCTTCGGCCTGTACCAAATGAACAAGCAGGGACCAAACATACAATACATTATACACAAAAATAAAAAATAATGAAACACTAAAAAAAATTACTCTTTGGTTGAACGTGATTTAATCATGGACACTGGTTTCACGTTTATGGATACGTAAATATTCCATATTGTGGAAGTGGTTCCACGTTCCATATTTAACACTTGCCGCTGATAATTTTGATGTAATGGCGCGTTGGCTCCTTGCTTCTTTGCTAGCAAACGTTACGAACATTAGCGTTACTGGGCTGGTTAATCTTCGGATAGAGAGGTACGACAATAAAACATAAAACGTTCAAATGTGCTTTAAATGGGAATAAAGAAGTTCGAAATGCTTACCTGATATTTTGTTTCTTGACCGTTAGCCTTTCCTGCTGTGACCTTTGAGGTGCGCGCGCACGCAGTGGGAAACGGGCGCCTGGGCTTGAGAGAAAATGCGCGCGGTTTTGTTGCTTCTTGGGAAACACTCCGGGATAATATTTTGCCATGAGTAAAAGTAGTTAATAAAAGTAAAAAGGCTTAATGTATGCTTAATATGAACTAGATTTATGTATTTACTATTGTTTATGTTTTTATTTTATTAGCTTTTAGTTTAGTTCTGAAAGAAAACGGCATAATAAAACAAGCCCTATGCTAAAATTTCTCAGAGAAAATTATTTAAAAGAAATTAGAAATCATGGAGTAAGTTCAAATTTATTTTAAATATTTTGTGGTCAGGCATAGACGTAAATGAATTTCTGAGTTACTTGATTTGAAACATATTCTATCAAAATGAAAACACAGAGTTAAGCCAAAGAGTAACCGTTTCAAGTTAGCTTAACATGATGCAATTGTGTTTAAACATGAAACCTGATACAATGGTGTTAAATCAAAATGAATGGTTTAAACAAAGTGAACAACATACTTTTTTTTTTTTTTTGTGTATTCACAAATAACACTGTGTAAACCCATGGGTACTTAACCACACACACAAAAAAAGGAAAGGAAATGAAATGAAAAGGAAAAAAATGTTTATCTGCTATTCCCCCTCCCCCAGAGCTAATGCCCCTGTTTGAATCAGATGGACTGTTTGATGGTGCAGCATGAGACTGGAAACAAAGTTTTGGGGGGAATTCTTACAAGAAATAAAAGGTAATTCTGACTGCAATTAAACTGGGTTGTGAAGTAAAAAAAAAAAAAAAAGGAATAATTGAATTGAACAACATGTTGGAATATATGAATAACATATATATCAGACTCATTTCAAATAGGGAAACCAATTACACAACACCATTCTGATTTCAAAGATGGTAAATGCGGCATAATCAGGTATAATTGTGTGTCACATGTGACACACAAAATCACATGTGTGTCAAGTCCATGTAATTCATTTTCTGTCACCAAGCTTAGCTTGTGACATTGTGTCTCATTTTGAAGGCTGCGTCCTCTGGAGGTCACATTTGTCGACCACATACGTAATCGAGGCTGCCTCGTTTCAGTAAAGTAACCATTAGATTTCAAAGTCATAAAGAAATTACCAAAAATCTACGCTTCACAAGGAATAACAGACAATTTTATAATAGATACTTTTCTGAAATGAGATATCCTTGATGCCGACAAATGCAACCTCCTTGCCTGAGCCAGCTCCCCCTGGGAAAGTGGATCCCCTGGCTCCGCCTCCAGCTGCTGATCCCGTCGCTCCACCTCGGCTCGCTACCCTGACTCCTCCGCCTTTGCTTCTCCCTCCCTCGGCTCCGCTGGGCTCCCTCGGACCACCGGCTTCACCTCGGTCAGATGTCACCCTTCCTGCGCCATGGAACTACAAGCCATCTGCTGCGCTCCTGCTCTCCACCCCTACAGCTCTGTCTGGCTCCGCCCTCCCTCCGGCTATGCCTTGGCTCTTAGTCGCTCCAGTTTTGCCTCAGCCCCCCGGTTCCACCTCAGGGGGTCATCGCTGCAGCTCTGAAGGCCTTCGGGGTCGCTTGGGTCCACCTGCTCTCCGTCTGCACCTAGGGCTCCACTACCATCGGCTCTGTCACCCTCGGTCATCGCAATGGCTGCGTCAAGGAGATCCCTGCCATGGGTTTCCATCCTGGCTGGACTCTGGGGTGCCACCTGGCTCCTCCTGCTCCAGGCTTCTCCCTGGCTCTTCCCACCATTTGTAACACCCTGGTTTACCCTGTCATCACCTCTCCTGGGTTCCTGTCCTCCACCTCAGCCTCCTCCCTCGTTGGAACTGTCGGTGCGAGGTCACTCCTTTCTGCGAGGGGGCATACTGTTATAGTTATGTTCAGTTTGAGTTTGTTTTCTGTCTTTGCTTTCTTCCTGCCTGTCAGTTTGTGATCAATGACCTTTCGAGACAGTGTTTTCACAGGCCAGAGAATGGTTTACTTCATTGTCTCTACCCATTGAACTAGAATAGAAAGTATTTTAACATCAAAATAATTTATCGCTTTACCTTTAATTATACACACAACATAAATCTGCGGATTTAACTGAATTCTCATCAATGCCTTCTGGACATGCTGCCAAGTCAAGCAATGCAGTTCAAGAGGATGTCTGAAGTTATTTCAGTGATTAAACAAACAATCTTCTATATGGTGCCTCCTGCGCACAGCGTGTGCCTATAAAAAAACCAACAGCCTTCTGTCTTCCTTGCAAATTGAAATCCTATCACACGGTTTACCTACAAATTATACACAAATCGTACTTGAATCTAATCAATATTCAGAGGCATTCTCATATGTGAGGCCATGTATTTAATAATCGCGTAATGAGTCCCTTGCATAATGAGCATTTGTACAGCAGGGGGAGGTCAGCGGATGGAGACAGCGTATGTGAGGAAGAGTGTGTGTGAGGACAGTGCCTGTGGGCCTGGCTGGGGCCTTGAGGTGACAAGGTGTTAATGAAATCAAAGCAGTAGGATGGATAGAGCTATTAATAAGAGTGTTAGAGGTCTGATGATCCGTAACACACCAGGAGCCTCTCCCACTCCTCCACCACCGCTGAACCGGTGTGCCTATGGACCTGCGCATCAGAGTCTGTCTCTGTTTACTGCCCAGAGCCGCACTACAGAAGACTAATTAGGCTGTCAGGGGACGCCAGCCCTCCCTTCTTCACTCTTGTGACAGCAATTAAAGGCAGAACAGGACGGCGGGGAAAGATTCCCTGCTCCCACAGGTGACAGCTACGATGACACCTCACTGTTCCTCAGGTGCGTTCTTCTACTGACAGATAAACCAGACACAGCAGGACGGAAGGGTGCAAACGCAGAGTGACATCTGTGAGGCTTTTTGTAGAGGCGGCTATTTGTAGAAACAGCTTCACAATATGGCTCCCAGCTCCCAGTAATAACTGAGACGCTCAACCCCACGCAAGCGTGGGTGTGGGAAAACAGAGGTGCAATCTGATGAGACAATCTGGACAATCTCTTTCAATCTGCCCGAACTGCTCAACCTAATCACATTCCGATGTGCCAAACATTCCCGGCTTGTTGTCAATGCTCTCGGTTGGCAGGCACTTCATGTACTCTTCTATCTAACTATACTTATCTTGTAGCGATACTTCACCGGAGCCTTTATTCCGCAAAACGTTAATCTGCATGACAATAGGGCGCTGTCTGATTGATGCAATTTACATGGGATCCCTGACCTGAAGCGGCGTGTGTATACATATTCCCCTTCGTCCTTGGTAAAATGCTGGGAAGAAGAGGAGAGCGAACATTTGAGAATGCATGCGGGATCGTGTACACATTCTCCCTTCAACCCTGCATATTCATTCCCTGTGACAAAGTAATCCAACCACACACCCTTTGCTATTTAAACGGCTTCCACCGATAAGAGCTACGACGACCTGCGGTTTCTTTGTTCTTCTCTATCATTGTCCACTTTGCAGTGTTCAAAATGAAATGGCTGCACTTTTCTGAATAAAATGCAGAGCCAACAGCATAATGCTGTCAATGTGGGTATCACAAAAATCCATATATTTTATGAGAACCCATGCTGGCTTTAATGTCTCCATACCGGCGCTGCCATCCCACGTCCTGCTGTGGGCAGCAAGAGGCAGGTCATTTAATAGCCCAGAGAGGGTGTGGGAAAGAATGGACCCGCAGAGAACCTCAAACTGTGCTAAAAAAACTGATCTATACTACCTGTGAAGAAATAAGTAAAGGCACTAACTCCCACCCTCCCTTTTCCACTTTCTCTTCAGCTCAGTTTTCATTTTTAAAGTACTTTATACTGGCATGATCATTCTGCATACAATAGCAATAAAACACATACAAAAATAAATAAATAAATGCAATTATAGATACAAATACCATTAAATTAATAAAAGAAAGAAAAATATACATTAAAAAAAACATTAAAAATATTAATAAAATAAATTACAACTTTAGTATAAAATAAAATAAATCTAAAATAAAACAATGAATAAAATGAAATACAAAATGAAGATATAAAAATAAAATTATCTTTACCAGTGACTTAAATATTCAAATGCTTTGTTTAGACAATGAATTAACTAGTTGACATGGTGATCAGAGTAGTGATTGCTTTCTTTGGTTAGTTTACATAAGTGTCTCTCTCACACACAGAGCAAGCAGTAACATCCACTGTGTGTGTGTGTGTGTGTGTGTGTATGCATCATTCAATCAGTTTGAATGATTCCTGTTAGTGGATAGAGAAGAAAATGTTTTGACGACCTCACTATCTGACCTCAATTGTGGTTCACCTGCATCATAAACCAAAACAACAACTGAATAAATGTCCCTCTGTATATCCACAATGGTGAGGCTGTAACTGGTGGGAAAGTGTTTCATGTGAGAGGATTACGGGCTTCTTGTTAACATTTTGCATTGATCAGGATTAAAATAAATGATTAAAAGACACTGTAACTGTGGGTAATTATCTGCACAATATAAACAAACTGAATGCATTGCACATTTCACAATCAAATTATTGGGTTTATTTATCTGCCATTAGTAGTTTATTAATATGTTTTTATATTTGCAGGAATCTTAAAGATACGGAGATGGATGAGGCTTTTGGGCCTCAAACAGGAAATGCTCTGGAAAGGTTTAGAATGTTCCAGACCACGGGTCTTTGTGCCAATAACAACCAAGATCAGAAGAAAATATTGGTCAGTTTATACATGTGGGTGAGTAATAACTGTAATCAGCAGACTTCAATAACATGTGCAGACTTCAAAGTTATAACTGCATGGGACAAAGCTAATGGAGGTCCCCTAAGATCATGTTGAAGTGGGCATATCCATTGGCATAAAGTTATTAAAGCAATAAGCCACGAGACACTGTGGGGGTTTTACTCTGGTAAATGGTTGTTATTATGACTGTAACTTTTGGCCTCTTGTAGCTTATTGTTTTTATAAACTGGTAATATGATAAAAGGTGCTAATGTTCAATAGTTTGATGAATCAATATAGAAAATAGAAAATAAACACACATAACATTTACAAATATTCCATGTTTATTACATATAAACACTATACGGATCAAAAGTTGGGGGTCAGTAATATTTTTATATAAAATAAATGAATAATTCTATTCAGCAATTATGCATTTCAGCAATTATGCATCAAATTGATCAAAAGTGACAGTAAAGACCTTTACAATGAAACAAAAAAATCAATTTCAAATAAACACTATTCTTCTATCAGAGATTTCTGCGAAAAATTATAACTTTTTCTTCAAAAGTACTAAGCAGCACATGTTTTCAACATTGAAACTAATAAGAAAAATCAGCATATTAAAATGATTTCTAAAGGATCATGAGACAATGAAGATAGTAATGTCTTCAGAAAATTCTGAAAATAATAGCTTTTATTTTACTAAATATATTAAAATAGTAAACAACTATTTTTATTTTATTATTACAATTTCACTGTATTTTTATTCAAATAAATGCAGCCTTGGTAATAATACGGAATTTCTTTCAAAACATCGTACCGACCCTAAAATTGTGAAAGGTTGAGTATATTTAATATTTAATTATTCATTTTATAGATTGTATATATAATAATTATACGTCAAAAATATAGGATGTTTGTGGTTGCCAATGTAATAAAGCAAATGTAATACATTTTCAGATTAATTGATTCCATGTGCAGTCGGAAAGTTTTTTTTTTACCACAACTTCAAATGAAACTAATCTGGTCAGATTTTTGAGCTAAAATTATTCATTTAATGAGCCAAATGATATATTTCTCATGACTTTGTCTTAATCAATTCACTTACATTCATTAGTACAAGGTTTGAAGCTTCCTCTTAGCATTGTACCATCTCATCATCTCATTTCGCCATTAAAGTGAAGTGTTTCAATAAAACAGCACATCTGCTCAGTGTGGCAGTCCCTGGATGAACCCGAATCTTCAAAAGCAAAATGTCAGCGTCCTCAATTCTCTTTGCTCTCTGTTGGTGTTCTGAGTCCTCCATTAGTTTATGTGTCAAAACACTAGTGAAAGCCACGATCAATCTCACTTCTCTCAAAATCTTTTAAAGCTTGGTGTGTGGTTAATTACCATTTAGGTGATTAGACTTTAGGGGTGCGGTAATAAGGCCTTTGACTTCACCGCTCTATATCATTGTCGATGCCATTGAACTTACATTAGAGACATCTCTGGGGCTACATAAAACACTCCTCCATCACACTCCTCCATCACTGCAAGGCAACTACAAAGCACAAATAGCATTTCTGCACAATATAACAGAAGATAGTCTTAAATTGCATGAAAATACAGCATAAAAATGTGAATATGATGGAAATACACTTGTAGACCAACAGAGAGGGGACATTTTTCTTGCGCATAACAAACAACATTTGTATTTTTACATTAATCACATATCAGAAAAAAAAAGTAAAATAAATAAAAATAAAATAAGTCAAGTGTGACCACCATTATACATCAAATGCACACGTGACAGAAACATTTTCATATTATACCCATTAAAGCTGCTAGCTGTGAATCTATTTATGCGTGCTAGACAATTTGAACATCTCAATGTTAATATTTTAACCTAATAAAAGCATTGGACTTTTAATGGGCCTTCACCACTATCTCTGGTTTACAAAGCAGAGAGCTAATGCATTTTGGAGGTGGAGAAATGAAATGTACATACAATGGCCCCTGCAGGAATCCTCAGTGTTGCCCGATGAAATTTGTGCTGTTGTTCTGTCATTAACTTGTCCATCCCTCTCTTTAGTTGTTCTCATTTTGTTAATGCTTTCAGCAGACTGTGACCCATCCAACCCCGCTATCCGAGCACAAACACTATACTGCACTCATTTTCACAACTAAGCGCATCTCTTTATATCAGCACCATGGTGGGCGAAAGATTAATGTATCATCACCCCCCCTTTTTTTTTTTTATAAATCAGACTGAATAATCAAGTATAAACCGATAACAAAACTCATACACCCTGACGAGTACACGTTAATGCACTAGCACTTGTTTCAGAGTCAAAATGCAAACTCATCAGCTACTGCCTAACCGGTAAAAAGTTAATATATGGCAAATAATGGCAACTTATCTTTTCCTTTTCAAAGATAAGACCATGTTTAATGACAATTTCTTGCTCAGATTGAAAGAATGTGTTGACAAATGTTCACGTAGAAATCTCAAACTTTTTGATATCAGGGCAAAGTTTGAGACATTGTAGAAATCTCATCTGGAACTCATATGAGATTACTGGACTTCAGAAAATCAATTTGCTCTCTTATCGAGGAACAAATGACCCTTCGCAGGGAGTTTGATTGACAGGCGATCTGACCAATCATAATCCGCCATTTTTGTCCAACAAAGCAGTTGGAGGTTTTGAACTTGAAAAACGGTGTGCACTGACGTCTTTCCGCGGTTAAAACAACATTCCTTCTTATGTTCATTCATGTTTATTTGATGCTATAAATTAACTAGAAGGAAGAGATGATCGGTTCACGAGCAGCTTTAACTGAGTTTAACTACAGTGATCTGTCAGACACATTAAAGAGCCACAAAACGGTATTTATATGACCAAATTTGAAAGGTGAGACTTTGTTTCATATCAAAAGTTACCTGGTCTGTCCTGTCTGTCAGCGCATTGTCAGTGTCCTCTCTGCTCCGCGATGTATGTTTCACTGCGTGGTGTGAGAGCAGTGTGGCTTGTCGGACATAGCAACAGTAACTAAAGGGGGCGGGTCAATTGAGGTATTAAATAGACCTCATATGTGATTTTTCTCTCCTACAGATTTGATCAAATCTGTAACTTGACATATGGACTCTGCAACCCTAGGATGAAATGCTCATGGTGAGCTGGACTCTCTATATAAACCTCAAGCTTTAGATGGAGTTTGTTTCAGGTGCGCTGAGGTTGGAGAGAGCCTGTGCAGACAGGCAGGGTGCCAGGTTCACCTGCTCCCTCTGCCTCTGCCTCTGCCTCTGCCTCTGCAGCAGATGCCAGATGGGCTGTTGGTGTCGAATATGGTTCTACAAGCAGGAGGTCTGTAATCCGTGGAGACTGACGGTGGTTGATTGTGAATGACTAGAAGAATGACAGAAGAGGAGAACAGCCTATTTATTCAAGCGGAAACTAACAAAAACATTATGCTACCAGGACCTTTTGAGAGACTTTTGGCATTTTATTAGACAAAAAGGTGGAGTACTGAGGCAGTGTAGCGTGATTCTAAACAGCCAGGACACTTATGTTGGTGGTAATAAGAGTTGCACTTTACGCTGATTAGATACCACTGTTTTTAAATGAAACCCATGATGCCACAGTCTGTTTCTCACCATGATGCTAATGAACTAATTCTCCTCGTCATTTATTCGTTCTTCATCTGGCAGACAGTGTACCCCCGCTCCCGCCCCCTTGATTGTGAAAGGCGAATTCAGTTGGATGCACATGATTTTTCAGTGATAAAACCTGCCTATTATTACATTAATATATTTTAAAATAATAAGAAAAAGAAAGATAAAAATATGATTCTATACATATTATATTCTTTACCGTTTTTTGAAAGAAATTAATACTTTTGTTCAGCAGGGATGTATTAAATTGATCAAAAGTGACAGTCAAGATATTTTTTATTTATAAATAAAGATTCATATTTCAAATAAATGCTTTTGAACTTTCAATTCATCAAAGCATCCTGAAAAAAATTACAGTTTCCACAAAAATATTAAGCAGCACAAACATATGATAATAATAAGAAATATTTCTAGAGCACCAAATCAGCAAATTAGAATAATTTCTGAAGGGTCATGGGACAAATCATCCAATCAAAATAATATTTTATTTCTAAGATTATTTATAATATTTGTGTATATTTTGAGTTAAAAACAAATTGCAATACCATTTTAAACTACTTGTCTCTCATTTTTCAAGCAGACTCTTAGAATCCTACCTGCTCTCTGTCTTTAGTTGTGGTGATCTGTAAAGCTCCATACTAATGAGAACACTCTATACAAATAACAAGAATATACCAGACTCCATCTGCCTCATGAGAAATCAGTTGTATTTATGAGAGCAGAGCTCCTATCCTGACTGCATAGTCATTATGCACAAAGAAATATATAAAAATTCTGTAGCCAAGCTCTTGTTGTTCATTGTTAGCTTCTGTTTATAGTCACACTGCAGATGGGGAACTGCCAAACCTGCACTAATTCTACCAGTGTAATTCGGAGCGGAAAGCAGAACCACAAATCAGGGTGACAGCAACATTCAGCAGCAGCTCTGTAAAAGGCCCTTGCTGCCTCGCTAAGGACAATCGGCTGAGATGTGGTAAATTGCGTCTCTTGAAACAGCCTGAATTAAAGGAAGTTGGCAGTGCTTTAGGGCTCAAATTACTTCATTACTCACTATAGATATCGGACGAAGACTTTGCTAGAGGAGGGAAAGAGGGAGTCCAAGATTAAGGAGCTCAGTTGAGAGGAAGACAGGCTGAAAAAACAGCATACACTTTCTCCGTGTGTTAAGAAAGTGGTTTAGATGCAGATTAGGCCTATTTCTGGACTAAAAGGATTCTCAGTGCAAATTATAGGCTGACTGTGTCAATTAGAATAAGGATAGAATTACTATATGACTAGAAACCATTCCTTCGGTATGCTCTTGCTGATAATTGGGCTTTCATTTCAAGCTCTGTGTTCATGATGTCCTGTAGTTTTGTGAATTAGTTGTTTTATAAAGAACATTTAGCTAAGCCCTCGCATAAGTTCACAAAATTTGATATAATTTGTATATTATATATACAAATTGTCCTATTAAAATTTCAAGGAAGCAATACCAGATGCTAAGAACCAAAGCTATGCAATCTTTTTTTTGAGTGTGTGTGTAAATTAAGAAATAATTTTGGCTGTTATATATGTCTGCTCTATACAATAAAATATGCAACTCTTTTTTGGGCAGAACTAAATATGAATCATATTTAATATTCTTCTTTTTTTTAAAGGCTAAACATCTTAAATATTATGCAACCTGTATTATGTAAGAGTAAAAAAGATGAATGTAAACTTAACTAAACAAATATGAGTCACTGTTTGCCCCACAACATGATGATGAGGCAATAATTAACATTTTTAGGATCTCTCAAGCTGTGCCTGCAGTGGTCACAACTCACCCCGCAATAAAACACACATGACAAACAGAATGAATGTGAATTTCTCAGCTCTGTTTGGAAAGAAGTCTACACTTTATATAGAGCTGTAAATGTGGAAGCACATAAACACAAACTTGCTAAGCCTGGAGCAATCGATGTTAATAATAATAATAAAAAAACAGAACTCTCTTCTAGAGTTGGCCTCAGATTTATATAGCCCATTCATCCGCTCCTCATTTTTGGTCTCTCTCTGTGTCTGTCTTGCCTTCTCTTTCTCAGTCTTTCTGTTTTTGTCACAGTTGGGTCCCATTAGAGAGCTGTTCGTGCATTGGCATAGCCTCAGGCCAGCCAATAAAGGACTTAAAATAATAAGGAACAAATGTTTTTGAGCCAAGGCTGTGTTAGATGGCTTGAGGAAGAGGTAAAGGTGCAGACACAAAGTCCCTGACTATGCACAGTTGTCTTATGCAATAATTAAAAACGCTCAAAAGATTTATATAAATATGCTTAGTTATCAAATATTTTTTTCCCCTCTTGTAAAGCAGAGAATATGTGCTAACCAGAATCTGTCAACAAAGCCAGTTGCTGTCAGGCCACTGTGTTGATGCACGTCCAAATCTTCCCACATTTGTTTTTACAACCAGAACATGAATTTCCAGCATAGCACTTGTGTACCTAATGTCTGTCAGAATGATAGAAATGTTTCTTCACATTCATATTCAAGAGTAAAAATTTCTTATGCAAGACATTGGAGAAACATTGCAATGATGAAAACTTCAAATAGCCCGACAGTTAGAATTCAGTAAAATACGAAAATTGAGAAGTCATTTATCATAAAGTTATGCAGGTGAAAGCTGGTCCCTAGTGCGCTGAACAGATCTGACTTGTTTGGCTTGAGGAAAGTCATAGGAAAGGATTGTCACAAGTTGGTTATTTCATAAGTAGGATCATGTAGAACTAAACAGCCTGCTATTCCAGCTAGCTGTGGAATGCTAATGGCGGACAAGTGAAAAGAATCACTCATCTCGACTATAATGAGTCAAACAAGACCTAAACTTGAACCTAAGCATCAGTGATCACCCATTCTTTTGGGTGAAATTTTACTATAATTTTTTTTTAAGTTTTATAAGTACTTACAACAAGCTTGAGCATGAGCAATAGTCTGAAACATAAAACAAAATGTACTCTTTACAAGCTAACAATAAACACTGATAGGAAAAAAAGCACATTATAATCTTAATATGGAGTTGAGTGATGAGGAGATATCTCCTCATCACATATTATATTTCTAGTTCATCCTTCAGTTCCTCATAGTTTCATCTTCACATATTCCTTTGTGTTTACAAAAATATGCACACAAAAAAAAAACACATTATTATTAGTTATTGGTTTTATCAGTATTGTGCTCAATACAACACCTTCATTCTTGAACCATATCAACATATTTATTTTTAGATCATTATTTTTCTCATATATATATATATATATATATATATATTAAATGCCTCTGTTTTAACATACTTTATTACATGGCTTGGTTGAATTCCAATGTAGAATGCAGTCTGTTATTTCTTGATAACAGACCGCTGGGAAGTATAACACACCGTTGCCATGAAAAACAGGCCGTTGCTATGGACGCGGAACGGACTATTTTCTTTAGCGGAAGCAATACAATCGTTTTTAAATCAATAAACTCATTTTTAAATCAATATTTTGTGTCAAATTATTTATTTATTTTGTAGGTAGCCATGTAATAAGCGGGATAATGTATAGCGAGGCGGTTGTTATAGCGAATAACAACCCCTTCGGGCTGATTCAAGACACCTCCGCTTCGCGTCGGGGTCCACTTCAGCCTGTCGGGGTTGTTATTCGCTATAACAACCGCCTCGCGATACATTATCCCTTACGTAACTTACTTTTGTTCTCTATTAACTTTAACATGGTGCTTCATACATTTCTAATCTTACATTCACGGGTCCGAAATTAACATTCATCAAGTTTCAGATGAGAGGGAAAAATTGTCCTTATCAAGTAAATAAAATGGCAAGCTGAAAAGTTGTTTGGTCATTGCCCTAAACAAAATTTTTTTTTTTTTTTTTTTCATAACTCCTGTCCTCAAGGTGGCGACACGTTCTAAGAGTTAAACCACAAAAACTAACATATATTTCTTCATAAAACAATACAATTTTTATATTCTTGTCAGGTAAATTTGTAATTTTCACTTTCTTTTCTTTCTCTTTTTGTTTTGTTTTTGCTAAATTACTTTTGGACTTTTGTATGTATAAATATTACATTTAAACATTACATTTTATCTTGCTTTTCACCCCCACGTTCTTACCACTGCTTATTCTGCTTATTTTATTAGTTATTTGAGGTATTATTTATTTTGTAGGAGCACCAATCATGTGTAGCAAATTCTCCACTTCACCTCACCTTATCTGTATCTCTATCTGCTGGTCTGTTTATTACTTGAAACCCTCATAAAAATAAATAAACATAAAATCTAATAAGAAAAAAATAGGACGTGTGAAACTCATCAGCAAGATCTGAAATCATTTTAGCTCTAGTGTGTAGTCAGCATGAATGCTTCATGCTCAGTTGAGTTCATCTCATATTTTCTCATTCAGCAAATCCCATCGCTGCATAATGAAAACACACATTTATTAGTTTGATTCAGGGCAAGCAAAGCAGTTGGTATCACAAAAACAACTGCAAAAAAATAAAAATAAATGAAGTTGAGTTGTACTGATGTACTCATGTCATGCAGCATGCTAACACAAGAAAGAGACTGTGTGGTTTCAACCCAGAGAACAGAAGACGCCAGAGAACCGCCATCTGGGCCCAACAAAGAACTGTCATAAACGGCCCGGGAGATCCATGTAAATGACTAACCCAGCCATCTTCCACTAACACAGCCTGTTTTCAACTTTTTTATGCTTTGAACAGGGAAATGCGAGAAAGAAGTTGTCAGTGGCAGAGTGTGGGATTTTGTTGTTGTTGTTGTTTTGCCTCCACAGCCCTCCATCTTTTGATGCTTGTATTTATGGACTGTTTCATACTGTTCAGTAATGAATGAATATTTAACTGACAGTTTTAAGAGTTTTTGAATGTTGCCTAGGAGATCCTGATCAAGAAATATAACAGAATAATGCTGATACAGGGACGGATTAACGCATAGGCCTACCGGGCACGTGCCCAGGGTACTAGACTTAAACATTTAACCACTAAACGAATACTCAGTGAGAAATTGGACCGCCGCACCACACCGCATCGCTTCCAACCCCTCTCCCCATTTTTTTAAATGACATATTATGCAACAATATTGAACCAGCTTAAAGTCGTCAAGAAATGATTGTGACTTTTTGTGGCCATAGGCTGTAGAAAAAGATAAACAACGTGTCTCTGCTTCCTTTCACTGTAGAAAATTTAAGCTAAAATGTCCCAGAAATGGTCATTAACATTTTGCGCCAATGATGTCATTTGGAGCCCAGGTCTGCGGAGTAGTGATTGTGAGGTAGAGCCGAGGTATCAAGGTCCCACCCATAATCTCACAGACTCATTCGCAAGCACGCTGTCAATCATGATGTTACATCCCTTTTTATAGCATCAAATAACAAACTAAAACCAAACTTATTAGAAAAATAAATACTCGATACATCAGACAGGACAACCCGCTCTCACGGCAATTTGTACAAATTTTATGAGGTGGCTAATTCGTACAAATTCATCCGACCTCACTCGTATGAATTCGTACGATTTTGCTAAATTGTAAATATTTTACGAGTTGCCCAATTCGTATGAATGACCTACCCCTGACACCACTCCTAAACCTACCTGGGGTTTAGACAAATCGTACGAATTCGTATTCGCATTTTACGAGGTGGCTAATTCAAACCAATTCATACGACCTCACTCGTAATCATTCGTACGATTTTTGCTAAATCGTACATATTTTACAAGTTGCCAAATTTGTATTAATTTGTACGAATTACCTACCCCTGACACCGCCCCTAAACCTACCCATCACGTGGGTTTAGACAAATCGTACAAATTCATACAACCTCACTCGTACGATTTGTCTAAATTAGCCACCTTTTAATCACTCTTAAGAATTGGTCGTGAGATAGCATTGGTTGGACAGGAACAAGAATTGTCAGTTTGGATTTCACAGTGACTTTAAATTCTGTCTCTCTGCTTTGGTTTCCAGTGTATAAGCAGAAAACATATGACAATTTCCAGGACAGACTTTCAAGTCAAATCTTGACATTCGCATGAATGCAGGTCATGTAGCGGTCAGCAAAGGCATGCATATGTTTGTGGAGAGGTGCGTGTGTGGTATCTCCAGATACCCAGACAACTTAATCAGATTCTCCTGTCTGGATTTCCCATGCTGGCTGTCCAGTATCTTTCAGCTGTCCGCAAGCTGTTTTAATGCATACATATTCAGACACTTCAGTGTGAGTCTTTTGGATACTAAGTCATTTGAGGCTGTGACCACGTCGAACGAGAGACAGCCGGTAAAAGCAACGCAGCAGAGCATCCACAGGTACTTCCAGCAGAAGTGTGTGAACGCTGACAGAACAATGAATCCTGGTCAATCACGACTGAAACAGCCAAAATCTTTCAGAGAAAACTCACCTCAGCCACCTCCGCATAAAACCGACATGTCACCAGGCGGCCTTGCTTCTATTGGACATAAACTGACACACAGCAACAGCTCCTGAGCCGAGACGGTTCCACCTTATTGCACAGCCTGTTTGATTTATGTTCTTTCAAACACTGTTTGGGTTTGATACATTTCTTTTCTCGCACCTGACAGCTGACTGAAAGAGCGTTCCTCAAGAAACGTGTGCTGGGTGGGAGGTGTCGGCTTTCTTGCACAATGGTGGAACAGGATAATTAAGTTTGATTATTGAGCCCAGAGGAATTTACATCTTTATATTGTTATTATGAGCATTAAAATTACGACAGATCGACTGTTTGCAAGCTGAACATCAGTTCCGCTAAATCATTAGCAGGTTGTGACAAAACTGCTAATTGAGTATACATTTAATATAAAGTTAACAGTTTTATTTTTTTTCTAGATTAAGAGTTTGGTTCCAAAACGCAATAAAGTTTGAGTAAAAATGTGTTTTCTTTACCAAGAAAGTGGAAAGATGAAAACCATTATTTTCTGCTTCAAACTTTCACATAGCATTTTTAGGTTATAATAACATAAAAAATTCAAATCCAGATTTTGAGGAATTTTGAGGAACAATGAATAAAAATCACATTCATATATTATTTAATATCGCTGATCTGACAATTTCATCAATTTTAAAAGAATTTCCTTTCATCCATCCATCCTTTCTGTCTATAGGGACTATAAAACCTTCAAACATCAGATCTAATCAGACCTTCAGACCAGGCTTTGTCAGGCCACCATTCAAATTGTGCGTTCAAGTCATGTCAGAAAGACATGACTTGTCTTTCTGCAGGCTACAGTTAGTCCAAAACAGTTAGTCCAAATTTGGCTACAGTTAGTCCAAAATGCCGCCGCTAGAGTTCTTACTAGATCAAGAAAATACGATCATATAACACCAATTCTGTCGTCTCTACATTGGTTACCTATAAAGTTCCGTATCAATTACAAAGTATTGCTACTGACCTATAAAGCCCTAAATGGTTTAGCTCCTGGGTATTTAACGGAACTTCTATCGCCCTACAATCCATCGCGCTCTTTAAGATCACTAAATTCGAGGCTTCTGGTCATTCCTAGGATATCTAAGTCCACTAAAGGAGGGAGAGCTTTTTCACATTTGGCTCCTAAACTGTGGAATGGCCTTCCTGATATTGTTCGAGGCTCAGACTCGCTGTCCCAGTTTAAAACTAGATTAAAGACGCATCTCTTCAGCCAGGCATTCACATAATACTTACATTTTATACTACAGTTGAATCAGATTGAATGCATTAATATTGCGAACAGCAGCTACGCTAATTATTTCCCATATGCTTTTCTGTTGTTATCTCGGGACGCTAGTCCCGAGGTAAATACAGATCGTCAGCTCCAGTTTGTATCCAGCCTCTCATGGAAACTACAGATTCTCCAACACCCGTGCAGAGACGACTCGGCGCCTGTGAAGAGACGACTCGACGCTGGCGATGTTTATGCCCTAAATCAATACATGATTAACTAACTGTATTTCTCTATGTACATTTCTGAAATGCACTTTCTGTAAAGCTGCTTTGAAACAATATGTATTGTGAAAAGCGCTATACAAATAAATTTGAATTGAATTGAATTGAAAGATAATATTCATGAGTTGAACGCACATGAACGAAGTCATAATTACAAGTTGACCCCTGGGTTTCCAAACTGGAGGTGTGTCAGTGAGAAAACATGGCGGACACAATGGATGCATTGGTTGTGTCTGAAATCGCATTAACTCGAATTGGTACTTATTTTGAATAAGTCATTACTTTGTAACAGCTAAACAAGTATATAGTGTGAATGTGTGTAGTATGAATGTAATCCGGATGCACTTAATTTGCTATGTTGTAATTATCATGTTGACCTATACCTGCGTAAAAAAGATCCTCTTCTGTTGCCTCATGGGATAGTAAAATGTTTATCGTATGGACACACGGAAGTACAGTAATAGGTCATACTTTTTGCCTACTCTTTTACGAGTACTGTGAATTCAGACATACCTATACTGTTTTTTGCCTAACTATACTGCGAAGTATGTGATTTCAAATGTAGCCTATAGTCTGTATTGATGGTAAAGTTATATTGAAATGATTTTTTTCATTAAAAAAAAAACTACACCTAATCTGCATTGTTTATTCATTTTTATTGAAGTTATAGAAGTAAAAATCTTGCTGTATATTTTGTAGAAAAGGTACATTGCCATCTTGCTACCTGACGTCACAACTACGACATCCCAAATCGTAAATTAGGACTTCTTTTGTCTTTATAAACCTTTATTTTCTAGTTAAAATGATATGAATTGCTTTAAATGTTGGTTCATTTTAATTTACTTTCTTAAATTAAAATTAAAATTAAAATTGCAATTCTATTGTATATCAATTTTGTACAATTTAAAGGGGTGGTTGATTATGATTTCACTTTTCTAACTTTAGTTAGTGTGTAATGTTGCTGTCTGAGCATAAACAACATCTGCAAAGTTCCAACGCTCAAAGTTCAAAGCAAATGAAGATATTTGCTTTTAAAGAAATTGTACAACAATTGAAAGGAGTACAACAAACCGCTGGTATAGGGACTACAGACATTCCTCCCAGGTTAGTGACATCACCAACCCTAACATTTACATAAACCCCACCCCTGGGAACGCGATTTATAGATTATCATGACAGATATGCTAATCAATGACTAGAAGATTTAGTTAACTCCACATCAGTTGCATAAATTCTTCAACTAACCATTCAGAAATGTCCTGTTGCTTTCTACATGTTGTCACTTCTTCTTGAGTCTCTCCATCATTGTCTGATTCCGGTTTGAACATAAAAGTCTAAAAGATTAGAAATTTTCAGTGCATGTCTATGTGAGGTAAAAGGACACAAGCTGTTGAAGCTCCGCCCTCTGTGACGGAAGCAGCAGCTCATTTGCATGTAAAGGAACAGACACAAAAACGGTGCGTTTTTGCTAACCCTCAAAAAGTGACAATTTTAACATGCTATATAAAAATATCTGTGGGATATTTTGAGCTAAAACTTCACATACACACTCTGGGGACATCAAAGACTTATTTTACATCTTCTGAAAAGGGCATTATACCACCCCTTTAAAAACTGAACTTGAATTTAAAAAGCATCCATCCTCAGTTCAATTCTGAATTGAGAACAACCCTGATGCTGAGAACGTTTCTTATTTAATCATCTCCAAATTGGGTTTCTGATTACAACCAGACTGATGTTTTTTTTGTTTTGTTTTTACTGCAACACCTCATGTTGGATCATTATGTCCTGTACTTTCTCTGTACAAATATTGGCCTTAAAAGGGCTGGATTCATCTCAGTGTAAAAATAGGTACTCTTTTATTTATTTATTAGCTAATGCATTAAATCATTGCAATAACAATGTGAGCTGGAAAGCTTTCTGAGAGCATTTCATTTTGTAATGGAACACATCAACTCGACAACATCATGTTATACATAAAGGGACTAGACAGCCAGCTTGGAAAACCATCTGACCCTGATCGGGTGGTTTAAACTTCTTCTTTTTTTCAGCAGGGAAATCAGTTGAGTGTCAATTGAGCGTCATGCAAAGAGGGTTTGTCTTAAAGTCTCAGAGAAGTCAGGGGAAAGTCAAGAGGATTTATAGAAATAACTTGGCTCAAATAGCAAGCTTAACAAATATAATTGCAAACCTAGTTTAGCAGAACAGTAATGAGCCAGCTTTTTTAGATCAGTGACAAGTAAAATTAGAAGCAGTTATTTTATTAAAAACTGAATGGGTTTCACTGATTCAGAAAGGATGATACTCACAAAAACACATCTTTTGATTACTCTCTCTATTGGCCATGCATTATATTCATTAATGAAAAATGTCCAGCCCTGTCTCTAAGCAAGCAGCTGATTGGTTTTCCTATTGATTCGTTGCTTCTCATCTGGGAACAGGGTGAGGTACAAGTTGATGTTCAGAGTGAGAGTGAATGTGCCATGTGTCTTCATCTTTAAACGCAGCACACACTGACTGCCTCTGCAACAGAACACTGCCAGGAGTAAAAAAAAAAAATTATGGGGTGAGGGAAGAGTGGAACGTTAAATCTGAATAAGCAGGAAAAATACATCAGCGAATCACAAAAAGATTGTTAAAGGGAGCAGTGAAGGTGACAGAGGTGAAAAAAGGAGGACAAAGAGAGACAGAGATGGAGAGGATGCGTGCGTGCGCCAGGGAGACGAGAAAATAAAGAGGGAACCTGAGAATGGAACAAATGTGACAGGATGAGAAAGGGAAGAGTGGCAAAGAGAGTGATGGAGCAACAGAAAACGAGGCGAAATTGAAGCAGGCCTGAGAGAGATGAAGATGGAGTGAGGAGAGAAAAAGGACTGAGAGAAGACAGAACTATTGTAAGAAAATGTGACAGATTAAAGGGAAAGTTCAACCAAAAAATTTAATTCGGACAATATTTACTCATGTCATTCCAAACCTTCTGAATAGCAGAAACTTAAAAAAATAAATAGTTTTTTACAATGACAGTCCATAATGACCACAGGCTGGCAAGCTCCAAAAATACCATAAAAGTACCCATACTTATGAACTATATTCCAAGTCTTCCAGTTGAACTATGGAAACTGTCCTTAGTCCATGGAACATCAAGCGTAATTGTTTCCTCAGTGTCTCATAATCAATTATATAACCAGTTGTTTCCAAGAATGTTAATATACAGCCCAACACCACTGAGACGTTCCATTGACTCTTTGGTTGCACTGTTACTCCAGTAGGTGCCGACAAGTGACCGTATGAGTCTTGAGCGAGTCATTGATTCATTCACTCAACCGATTCGTTCAAAACAATGATTCATTCAAGAACAGAACAAGTGACTGTCTACATATCTGAATTGTGAATCATTCACTTAATGGGTTTGTTCAATAATTATTGATTCGGGAACGAAACAAGCCTTTATTCTTTATTCAGTCAACTTTCATTTAAAAACAATGGCTGCATCCTATAGCATTCTACATTATTATAAACGATAGTAGGATGCTGCCATTGTTTTCACAGTTTCTTCCTATAGTTACTATACTAGGGACTAGAGCCAGCTTGGGAAACCATCTGACCCTGATAGGCTGGTTTAAACTGTTTTTCCCCCAGCAGGCAAATCAATTGAGTGTCAATTAAGTGTCACGCAAAGAGGTTTGACTTAAAGTCTCAGGGAAGACTGATGAATTTTGAAGCTGTTATTTTCTTCTTTTTTTTTAAGTTTCTAAAAGTATAGATAAGAACTCTGGGTGTGAGTTTGCATTGTAGTACAAAACGTCAAGTATCTTCAAGTTGTTTACCACAGACCCCATTATAAAACCCCGGGAACCAGTGACGAATTAGTATTCCGAGTTTTGACGTCATCCCTGCAGCACTCTTTGTGTTTATTTAACAGTTGCAAATAAAAGCAATATTACATTTGCAATTGTGCTATTGGTCAAAATCCCTTTTTAACTACTCATTTAAACACACTGCATATTTAATTGCGGCGTGCAAAATTATAAAACCTGCATGATAAATCTTCAACCACTTAAACCTTGTTCTATTAGGAAGTCAAATTAAAGGAAAAAAGAATTATTCGCCATGCGTAAATGAAGGATGGAAGCTTCTGTTTTTTCTCTATGTAACCCTAATTAACACATCCTTGTTTTAAAACCCCTCAAACTCGAGCACTGCCCTTGGAGGAGCATCCACTCTAATAGCTTATTAGTTGGGTTCCTGGTCTGTTTCCTTGTTATCGGCGAAAATGTATGAGCAAAATCAATTCTCTTACAAACATCCCGCAACCCTCCCTGCTTCTTTCTCTCACTCTCTTTTTCTCATTTCCTTTCTCCCTCACCTTCACTTGCTCGCTCTCGGTTTTCTAAACACGCCCGCCACCGTCAATAAGACATAATGCCTCTGTATTCTTCGCTGATGGCCTGAGCTTTGCTTTAAAAATGGATCCATTAAGAGAGAATGCTATCTCTCTTGTCCTTTCAAGTGATTCTGCATATTCATTATGAAAACGCCACGGGCACTAACAGTGCCAAGTTAAACGTGACCCTGGGCCAATTACGCCTGTCCCACAAATACAATTACAGATACTGTCATTCAGGCGGAATCCCTATTATTACCGGGCCAAGCGCTAACAGCACGAGCGAGGACCCGCGGAGGCCATACTACCACAATATTAAGAGCTGTGATACAGTAAGTTGTTATCCGAGCAGAGCTAGCTGAGAATATCTGAGCTTTCTGAGAGATCTCTGACAGAGACAACAGAGCGAAGCAGCATCCTAATTTAGCATCATTTCTCTGCGGTGGCTTTGCGGCAGCAGGGGAGCCTGTCACAGGCAGCCCTGTGTGACAGGTGAATATTGGGCTGAGCTTCCAGCTGTCTGCCTTTATTCTGTTACCTCTGGAGACAAAAGCCATCACAACACGTGTGCGGCAAAGCACCCGCCCAATCAGAGCCACACGGAGAGAGGAAGAGGAGGGAGGAGAGGAGAGCGTTGGCTACACTCAGCCTGCAGTCTGAGCAAAGGCTTTATCTTTGCCTGTTCCCCTGCTGGTCAAACTTATTTTTCAAATGTGTGGTTGCCTACGATCAGTTAGCTATGCATGAGCAGAGCAGAGGACAGACAGGTTACGGTGCCCACAACCAGTGGGGGATTGTTAGAGGGCTGTGATGAGGTAGAGACAGAATAAATCAGACCTTAGAGGATGAATGCAGAGTCAAAAGCAGTCACCTCGCTGAAGAGAGGCTGTTTAATGAGTATGCGTCTAGTCTGCTGTCTTGTAGCCTACTTGCTTTTCCCAACATATTGTTATGGAAACAGAAAATGGTGCCTTATAGCACACTAAGAGAGCAATCCAAAACTGTGGCAAAGAAATGTTCTTTTTTAATAAACTTTTATAAATGAGCAAATGAACATGATCAAAAGTGACTTTAAAGACGTTAACATTGTTATTCATCAAAGAATTCAGAAAAAAACGATTGCAGTTTCCACAAAAATATTAAGAAGCACAACCGTTTTCAACACTAAATCAGCAAATGAATGAATGAATTTCCGAAGGATCATGTGACACTGAAGACTGGAGTAACGGCTGCTGAAAATTCAGATCATTTATTATATATATATTCGATGATACAATGCAACTATACTAATATGCAAAAATTACTTTAGATAAACATCACATTTTGCAGCTTTAGCTTTCTTTAGCAGCACAACTGAAAGGTTTGTTTGAGCTTCACCCTCTACTGTACAGGTGTGAATTTGCATTTACCGGTACTTCAGACAGAGGCTTATTCATTCCACTTTTGGTGTGAAAGGGCCTTTACATTTGGCAAAAATATTACTTTTTTTGTTATTAAAAAAACAAACAAGCAAGCCCAGCATAGATGAGGAAACGTAATGCGAAAGTAACTAAGCGCATTACTTTCCATAAAATGTAACTAAGTAATGCAATGTTACTTTTAACGCAATATTGTAATGCATTGCTTTTAAAAGTAACTTTCCCCAGCACTGTACATAAAGTTACTGTTTTTACTGTATTTTTGATTAAATAAATAAAATAAATGCAAACTTTGTGAGCATATGAGGCTTCTTTCAAAAACATTACAGAATCTTACCAACCCCAAACTTTTAGCACATATAATATGTCTAATATTCACTTCTAATTCCTGATAGAGTTTACCCACCACAATTTTGTTTTATATGGTGCTAAGAAGACGATATATTATTCTGTTTGCCCTGAAAGTAACTAGATGTTTGACACCATGAAGGCTTTCTTTTGACTGGCATCAGCACACTCAGCTTTGAGCAAGGTATTAATATTTAAACCAGTCTGAGAAGTTCCAAGCACTTCTAGACCAAAAAAAAAAGAAAAGAAGAAAAGTAAAAAAAAAAAAGTGAAAGAGACATTGATTTGCTCCGTTCTGAAAGAACAATATTATGGTACTTAGATGTTCTAATTTGATTAAAGGTGGTACGTGGGCTGAAAAGTTTGAGAACCACTGCTTTAAGATTCAATTGTATTCTGGAGTCTTTAAAGGGATGCAGGTCATGGTCAGTGAAGTCACTGGCTGTCTGATACACATAGACTGGAGTTGGCGGCACACAGATGAGTTGTAAGAAAACAGTAATATACTCTTAGGTGAGTTACAGTGGATGTAAACAAATTGTGAAATATTAGTATACAGTGATGTATTAGACCTATTTGAATGAATATCTTTAATCACTTATTCAATATTTAGGACAGTAAAAATGACTAGCCCCAATGGGCGATATATATCACTAAACAAACTGACTGTGCTACAGAACATGACTGCAAGTTTCTAAGAGACGCACTGTAGCGTCAGTGTCATGTTACATTCAAGCCTGTTCTCACAGCTGTGCGCATGTGTATGTGTGTGTGTGTGTGTGTGTGTACAGGCCTCGCAGACACCAACATAAATCAGTTTAGGAGGAAATGTCATTCAGCATCTCTAATCCAATTGTTTGTCCTGGTAATGCGATTGTTCTGCCGTTTCATTTGATCAGCTGCAACAGATTTAAAATCCCTCGCTCATCCTCGACCAGTATGTTTCATCATTTGTCTCTTCCATTTATTTGTACAGTACGGGGGACAGGCATATTGACTTTATGACAGATATAACGTCCAGGTTAAATGGTTTTTGTTTGTGCATTTTGTATTACTTATTGTAATCACAGTGGGATTATGGGGGCAGTGTGATTGTTAACCATCTGCATTTACAAAGACTGTATGCAAGAAATGCTTAACATTTTTTGGGGATAATAATATCATTATCCACCCTGCTGGGATGACATTATCATCAATCTGAAATGATGTGATTAGATTGACAGCTTTCATTTAAAAATTAAATTGTCACATATTTATAAATGCGATATAGACATTTAATGGCTTTACAAGGTGCAAAAGAGAAATACACCTGACTGAGCTTATAGAACTCTTAAAAAAAAGAAAGGTTCTTTATTGGGATCTATGCTTCCATGAAGAACCTTTACATTCATTGAACCTTTTCATTGCACAAAAAGGTTCTTTAAGATTATTAAAATATTCTTCACATTAAATGTGCTATATGTAGAATTCAGAAACCCTTAGCGACACTGCTCACACTCGTGCATGTGACACTGATTCAATAAGGCCCCGATAAACTCACAGCGAATTTCTCTTTTATTCTTTGTTTAGAAGTAAAAAGAAGGAAATACCTTTGCAGCAACATACTTTTAACGAACATCCCAACATCATCCACGCTGCTAAGAGAGATATTTAGATGAACGTAAATATGTGCTGTGCTCTTTCCTCTCAATAACAAAATAAACACTCAACAAAAATGACAGTGGTGAGATATGCGATGTGTGATTGCACCAGCTCTGCGATTCACCACCATCATGTCAACAGACAAGGTTATTTAAACTGTTATGATAGTTTGATTAAGTATATGACTATAGAATATATAGATCTAGCTATGTGAGAATAAATGAATCCCTTTTCTTTGCATGACACATTGACATTACAGTACAGAATGGCTCTTTTGCCATTATCCTTAACTTTGTTTAAACATTAGTTTAATTCATAACAGAAGAAGCTTTCGGGAGCGAGTGTAAATATCATATCCTTTTGATTTTCACAGCAAAAACGGGTCCTTCACATAAAAATCAGTCTATTGACTTTCATAGACAACCTAGGAAGTCGAGGAAGGTTTAGTTTAGTGTTTTTTTTGTTTGTTTGTTTTTACAAGCTGTTCACAAAGGCAATAAAAAAGCAATTAATAATGAAAATCTTATATATAGCCCCTTTAATAAAATGGTTCTTTTAAGAACTGTTCACTGCAAGGTTCTTTATGGAGCACTAACTGGTTCTTATATGGCAGTGGTTCTCAATTCCATTCCTCGGGACCCACTGCTCTGCACATTTTGTATGTCTCCCTTATTTAAAACACCAGAACCAGATCATCAGCTCATTAGGAGAGACTCCATGAACTGAACTGAGTGTGTCAGATAAGAGAGACATACAAAATGTGCAGAGCAAGGGGTCCCGAGGACTGGAATTGAGAACCACTGTTCTATGGCATTGCTGCAAATACCCTCTTTTGTAACCTTTATTTTTAAATCATGTAGGTATTCATACATCATTTTTTATTTATGGTGAAACGTATAATACGGCATATTGACAGCACCTAAAATACAAAGTTATGCCAATGCCAAGCTCATGGGTTTGATTACCAGAGAATGCATGAACAGATAAAATCAGATTAGCATTTGCCAAATGTCTAAAATGTATATTCAAAATATATTTATATAGTTACATTTTACAATTAAATTGACATTTTTGGGTGCCCAACTTCAGCTTTTCTTCAAACTGAGTTATTAAATGGCTTCTGAAGACTTGAAATATGACGTTTATGAATGTTTAATGAAGTTTATTTATATACCAAATTTCATACACAATGGTAATTAAGTGCTTTACATAAAATGAGAAAGAAAATGCAAGGTATTAAAAAAGTAAGAACCAGAAATAAAATAATTTAAATTAGAATTGATTAGCAGGAGATAAAAAAGATAATTAAATGGGGTGCACATAATTAGTCAGTAGAATGTGAGGCAAAATAGATGTGTTTTCAGTCTGAAATGTGAGGCAAATGCTGGATCACAATAATTAGGAACCACAGTTTCCACAAATCCCTTCACTCGATTGGGATGGTCTATTTTATTCTGGACAGCAAAGGCAGTGACTGTAACATCGAGCGTATAGGCAGTTTTACAGTATTAATAAACACGTATTAATACCGATTTCATCAGGCTCCGAAAATTCTTCAAAAAGAACACAAAGCCTTTTGTGCCTTCTCAGCTGCCACAGTTGCAACTCTTTCATCATCAGAACAGGGTGTTCAGCGCACCACCGTTTTCGTTTAAAATACGTTTTGAAACTTTTTGTCTGGGCTGAACGCAGCCCAGGTCAGGGCTGAGTTTCCCGATAACGATGTATCTTAGCTCTTAAGAGTGCTCTCTACGTGCAAGGTCACGAACGCTCGCCGCAATTCCACGCGCGTTTCCCAAAAATGCACTTAACATGAACGCGCGAGAACGCGTTCTATGTGCTACTTAAGAGCCAAATATCCATTTGTCAAGTGCTGAAATGTCACCTTGTAGAATGGCTCGTAATTGTAGCACACGCTTGTATTTTGAAATGTTTAATTGTTTTCAACTGATGTGCATTTTCTACGAGGCCAATAATCTACAAAAGCACAAACCTACAAGTGTTTACCAGCAAACCTACACCAGCAAAATGGCTGAACCAAAAAAATCAAAGAAATACTTTTTTTTTAAAGAGGAGATTAATGTCATTTTAGAGCTATACAAACATTATTTTCAGCAGGTTTAAGGGAAGTCATACAAATAAACAAAAACTGAAAATCTGGGATTTTGCTAGAAAACTGACTGCAACTAGTGGCATTAGAAGATCAGGGAAGGAGGTCAGGAAGAAGTGGCAGGACTTTGCCAGCCTTGCTAAAAGGAAAAGGGCACTGCAGAGGACAACATTTAATAAAACAGGTGGTGCCCAATGAGTCCTCCCTTCTCACAGCAGAGGAAGAAAAGGCCTTGTCAATGCTTGGCACAAGTGCCTCAGATGGCATTTGTAGTGGTATTGACATCCATGGAGGAGTAGGGGTAACTCAACCTGAGCCTGAGTCAGGTCCTTCATCAGTTTCATCTGCCATTTTTTGCCATCTGCCATTCTATTTTTTGTTTTGTTTTCTGACCTTTTTAATTATTTTATTTATACATTCATTTAACAAAATAATAATAATAATAATAATAAAGTAATAAAGTGTACAACAAAGTACAATCAAAACCTTATATTATAATCACATTGCATTTGAATAAAGTTAAAGGTGTAATCTGCCGGTTGTCCTGCAGGTGACCTCATAACTCTGTCTTCTTACGACGCACTTAGGGATTTACGATTACTCCAGAGCACTCGTAGATCTACGATGATTTTCAAGTGCTATACTTAAATTACGATGTTTTTGGGAAACAGACCGTAATATTAAAATCAGTCGTACGATCGTTTTTACGATCTACTTAGACTTACGATGCTTTTGGGAAACGCAGCCCAGATCATTTGTGTTCTCATTTTTGTCTTCAAAACGAAAATTTTAGTTTTCTTCACACTAATGCATCAAATCTCTGCTTGGAGAAAATAACCAAATTAAAGATCTGCATATGTTGTGCATACAGAATTGAACAGGTCAAACAAACCTTTTAAATACATTTGACCTTGGGTTAAAGAAAACTGAGGAATATTTTGGATGGCAGCCTCTCAATTTAGTACTTAAAATCAACAATTATTAAACATTTAAAGGTGAATCCAGTTTTAAGGGAAGCTGATGTGCATTCTAAAATGCAAAATAATTTGGATAAACCTCTTTGGATAAAACACTGTTTTTCTTAAACAATGGTTGAAATGTGAGGATATTTTGAGGATGTCACCATCAGGGCCGTACGCAGGGTTTTATAAATACTGAGGTCCCAAAAGTGATCTTCCTAGGGGGGTTCAGCCACATGTGTTGGTGTTTGAAGGCCAAAAAAAAGGACGTCAGTAGCTTTAAAAGCATGTCAATGGGCAGTAGCATAAATGATTTTGTCAAGCAGATGAGAATCAGTGATCAGAATCGCAATGAATGATCCACACTACAAAATGGAAATGCAGAATATTTTTATGTTTATTGTTGACAATACACAGTCACATATTTGAAACAGGAATGGCCTTAAATAAATGAGGGTTAATCAAAGGATTATTTTGCATAGATGTTACATTTCAATCAAATGCCAATGCAATCCTTCTGTGTCCAGAGGCATATGAGCAATTAGTATGAGAATCAAAGATCAGTTTCAGCTAGCCTACTTTTTCTTTCCTAAATTAATAAAATGACATGAAGTAAAAAATAAAATAAAAACGTTGCTACCTAAACATGTTGTTCTATTCTAATTTCACGAGTTCACACTTACATACAATTAGAGGGAGTAAAGTTTAATGCGTATTTGGCGTGCTGTCCGGGGGGAGGGCTCCGAGCCTAGAGTACTCCCCCCAAAAGCCTGAAGAGCAGAGGACAGCCGCCGGACTAAAGACCCTCCCCAAAGGAGTGCCGAGTTGGCCGGGCTGGCATCTCCAGAAGGGGCCTGGTTGCTTGACCAGGAGGGCCCGTGATGGCGGCTCACCGCACCGGACTGACGGGCCCTGCTGGCCCGCGAACGGGGAGCAGTTGTAATTTGGAGTGACCGGACGGGAGAGCTTGCACCTTTCTTGATGGGAGCAGTTCGCGGCAGATCACGGACGGCAGACCGAGAGGGCCCGTTTAGCTTCGACGGGGGCGGCTCACGGTCGTCGGGCCCTACCTGCCGACGGCGGATTGACAATTCCGATCTATGCTGTACAGTAAAATACTCTGCAATAATAATTAATAAAGGCTGGTTTCTAAAGTACTTCTTCCTGCCTCTATGTATTAATGCTCATGGGTAGCCTAAATGGGTTCCATTCAGACCTTAAAATGAAGTATTTTACTGTTATATGTCAACAAGATTCAACAAGACATTTTCACCTAACTATACCCAATGTTAAGATCTGTTGTGGCAAATTAGCACATACGTAATTAGATTATGCACCGTTTGTCCATGTTAACAAACAATTAAAAAAAAACTTGTAATACATTTTTTGTTTGTCTTGATGTAAGTAATCAACTCAGTAATTTTCATGGTGATATCTAAAGGTTACATTTTTTACCCTATTCACGTGAGAAAAAGAATGAATAGGGATGTGAATAGGCTATATTTGGGTCTTTTTCGAAGCTTTCCCCCATTGGGATTCTTTGGGGCTTTTTTTCCCTTACTCAGGACATATTGAGGATACAAAATCAGTTGAGTTTGCTTCTGTTGCAATTTGTTCAAGGTTTTGGCTTAAAATGACTACAATGGTGATTCGCGCGCCACTCATGCAAAGGCTCCGATTACGATGTATACAATTAATCAATAGCCTGATTTTATGTTTCGGTCAGAGTACCAGCAACATGCGAGAAGTGCCGGCACACAAGAAAAAGTGAGGGTATACAGCTTCAAATATATAAGTGCTGGTATACTGTGATACCGGTGCGTACCGGCCCACTTCAAGCACTGAGTAAGATCGCGTGGGTGTTTGGAACCAGATCGCAATCTTTTAATGATTAATTATGCAATTTAATTGCGCTATTTTTTTGTTCTGAACTCGAATCGCTTTTGTAGTCTATTGAGAGAATAACATATAGAAATCCCTTCATTTCCCTAAAAATGTTTTTAAACAATATGAACTGAAACGCCGTCCCTACTCGGAATTCACTCCCTGGACTCCGTCCCCCCGCGTTACCCCCCATTTCCAGCCCTGACTGTCCCACAGCAAACAAAATACAACTTAAATGATTAAGTAATAATGATTAAATGATGACACGATTTTCAATCGTTTTAACATTTTAAAGTTTAAAAAGGCTTGGATAAAGTGATGGAAACCTTCTTAATGAGTTGAATGCAGCACCGGAAATCACACTGAACATAATAAAACCATTATAATGTCAAACTGGTTAAATGGGTTAAATAAACACGATGGCACTGAATAACACCTCGGATTAAATACAATAAAATCAAACTAACTCCATGAATTCAATATTCTATGACCCAAAAAGTATTCAGAAACATTTGACTGTCTCTATTGTTGTTCATATGTAAATTGTTGTTCATATGTAAAAAGATTTTGTTAGATGCTGTCATTACAATATAAATGTGCTTTTCAGTGTTTGGAAATCACAATTGCTGGAAAACCTCAGGTGTCTGTGCAAAATACTGTTGGATAACTTAAAAATTATGAATTGGTCCTGGGGGGTGTATTGCTCCTGGTTCTCATTGATTTGACCATGCTGATAAGCTTGACTAATTGCCTCTCATTTTCATAAATCAAGTTCACCCGAGTTCAGTCCTGCAGTGGTGATTAGAGAAGTCTGTTCTGTGCTAACTGTGCTGAATACTATTATTGATTTACAGCAGTTTGTTTGGAAGTAAAGATATTTAATAGGCCCTTTATAGAAGAGGTTAATGCAGAACTCCACTGAGCACATGCAATCAACCTTCTACAGACAATTCGAGTCACAAATAAAGCTAAATGGATTCAGTATGTTTACCTATACCAGGCACTCATTAGCATTCAATCATTTCTGTTTCATCTGATACAATAAAGTGTTAAAAAACTAATTTCACAACACGGGTCCCATGAGCGAGCCTCTACAGCCCACAAGGGGAACCGAAGAAGAGAAAGGAAACAACAACACGAAATTGATTATGGCTAATTACAGCAAAAACACTCATATTGTCTCCACGCAAATGTTGGCTCTAAAGAGGCCCCCATCCAACATCATGACAATATGCTTCAGATTATTCTGTTATTATGGTACATTATGTCATTATTTCTCAATTCGTAGAAGACAAGGGAGGCCAAGTGTTCTAGATGAAGTCAAATAGAGAGCTCAGGGGCAGGGTGACTGTTAAACTACATTACGGAAGGTGGGTTGATTTAAATTAAAATGATTTACGATAGTTAGAAATGCTAAAATGGGTCATGAATTTTTGTTCAAATCAAGAAACTTTGCTGCCGTACCATGAGTCCAGCAGGCGTAATGATGATATGACGCAGCGCCTGAAAATAGGTCTAATAGGTTAGACAAACTTAGTCCCGGTCACATTGGAAGTTACAGAGCTGGGGACTATTTTCAGGCGCTGCGTCATATCATTACGCCTGCTGGACTCATGGTACGGCAGCAAAGTTTCTTGATTATTACGCAGGAATGAGAGTATAGTTCCTAGCCATATCAGCCTAGAAAATCGCAACTTTTCATTTTCCGTCGGTCTTAGTACACGATGTAACTACAGAAGAGTCAAGTTTTAAATAGGAAAAATATCGAAACTCTTTAGTCATTTTTTTGAGAGAGATGCTAATGGTCTTGTCCGATTCAATGATCTATGCTAAGCTATGCTAAAAGTGGTACTGCCGGTACGTGCAGCTGAGGTACGGAGATCGGCTGAATGGATTCGAAAACAGTAAAACTCAACTGTTTAACTCTGGGGGAGTTGTAAAATGAGCCTATTTCCAAAAAAAGTAGAGTATCCCTTTAAAGGCCTTAAAGCGCTTGAACTCCGATAATTGCTGCTCTCAGCTATATTTTGTGGTTGTGTTTTCTAATTTAACAGCGTTCTGCACGATCCTCTTCATTAACATTGTCAGGGTCTGATTTGGGCTCGAATTTGAAATTGACACCATTATTAATATTTACATCTGATCTGATTGAGTAGAGCTTGCGGTTATGACGGGGTGGGACATTTCCCAAACACGCGCTAAGCAGTGCCAATCACAGCACACTGGACCAGCTAACCAATCACAGCACATTTCATATTTCATAAGGAGGGGCTTAATCGAAAACAATAAGTTCAACCAGACTGGGGAGAGAGGAGCTGTAATAATGTAAAATATTTGAAAAATAACAATCAAGTATTAATTATCAGTTAAGTATTAATTATCAAGTAATTGAACAATTCAACGTTTTTTGAACAATCAAGTATTAAAACATATTCTAGTACACCCCAACAACTAAATCAAGACTTCGTAAAAGGGCATAATAGGACCCCTTTAAAAAAAGATATCAGATCATTTGACTTTGACACAGTGCTCCTCATTTTCACTCTTCATTCTCAGAATAAAACAACCCTGTACACTCCAAAAGAAACATTTCTGTTGGGTTGGGAGGTAAACAAGAGGTCATGATGAAGCTGCAGGTGCACTGATCCCTGAACTAGCAGAAATGAAAAAGAAAAGTTGGTGCATCGTTCTTCTATTTTTACCTAGCCGGGCAAATAGCATTTAGGACGTGATCACTCCAGTGGCGACTGAATGACTTTAACTGAACATTCATTCACTGCCTGGGATTTATCAAAAGAAATCTGTTGAACTGTGAAGACACAAGAGAGATGTAGAGCGCTGAATAGAACGACTGGAATAAACATACATTAGAAGTCTCCACTCAGCAGAAGGACAATACAGACTGATTTGGATTTTGACTGGGGGAAAATGATGGAAGAATATGTGAAAATGAGGGATGGAGGAGGGGTAAAAATCTCCACGCTCATCTCTCACGCTCTATCCATCTGCAAAATGAAAAGGAAAAAAAAGATTGACTGGTCTGAGCTTTGAACTTTTTATCCTTAAAACTCTTGTCAGTCCTGCAATTTTGAGGCTTGGCAGAGCTATACACATCATTAACTGAACTGCAAATTTTGCCTGATTGCCTCATTATAAAATATGCAATTAGCCTGATGCATTTAACATCAGACACCCAGGCACCAGGCACATATCATTCACTCAAAAGCTTCCTAAATATAACATATTTTGAAATCTGCAGCAGAATATTGCCATTTTTATACCAGACAGAAATGCTCATTAGCAAATGATTACATTTGATTAGATAAGGCATTACAGGTCAACTCCTGTGAAAAATAGTACAATTATTTTGAGCAACAATCTTTATGAGTCTGTAGCCTAAACACACAGTATTGCATCTATTTATAGTTACACATTTAAAGAGCGTGATGTATTATAACATGATTTTTTTTCACGCTATAAAAATAGAGCACATCCAATATGTCAGCAAATTCAGAAGCACTTGTTAAGTGATGGTCATATTCCCTATATATCCACTGTAAAGCCATGGGCTTCTTAGCTTTAAAACGATACCTATTTTGTGTTGTTTTATTACATATTTATTGTTGGTTAAGCAAGTGGTTGTTAAAGGCCCACTGAAGTGCCTTGAAACTATTTAATGTGGTGACGTAATCCCCCGTCCTTTTTTTAACCCTATGACGCGTACGATCACACCTGTGTGATTAGAACGTTCAGTGCGTCACGCGATCGACTGCTAAATACAAATGTGCTTTCAGTTTTTCAACCACATAGGGTTTATTTAAGTTTCAGACGTTATTTAAATACACATAAGTACTAGCAGAACAATACATTTTTAGTTTGTAAAACACACATTGATGTCTATGGAAGCGACAATAATAATCCTTTTTTTTATAATTTGAGTGAAAAAGTCTACTATATTGGCTAGTTTACTCTATTCTTCTCCCAGTTCACCTGTCACTTACTTTCATGTATTTTGGAAGAAGTGGATGAATTTACGTGATGTAAATCTGACAGATCCAATTCTCTGAACTAAGTTGTGAACTAACATGGCGGCGCCCATCGTAGATCAACTAACATGATCATTTTAAAGGTTTTTAAAAGTCAAAAAACACTCACGTACACATATTTGAGAATCAGAATATCAGATAGTTTATGATATAGTTAACAAGTTTGTGAATATTTTGAATAAAAAAAGAAATAAAAGCAATACATCTGCCATACAGCACTATTGTGGCTACGTCTTAAAAAACTCACGCTGGGGGCTCAGCTAGAATATTTTAAACGTACATGCGAAAGCCAATAGCATTTTGTTTATATCACAACTTAGCCAGAGCCGTTGAGCTTGGCAAAGCTGCATATGACAGCAACAGTCTAATAGATTCCCCCTTTAGATTTACTAAAGCAAAACAGTGATCATAGTCATGATGAGGCTGTGTAGTTTGAAAAGAGTGTAATTTATGTTGGTGCATGGCACTGGTGTTATCACTTCTACACCTTAGTGCTGTTTCTAATGCCTAGTCTGTCTAACTGTTTCTCCAACTAATCTCATCCATATCACCTTAAAATATAGCATTCTGTGTAGAATTAAAATGGGTCCAATATGTTTTGTGGTCTGTGCCAACTCAATCATATGATCCGCTCTGTGCTATCTTGTCTCTGGACCGGAGAAGACTGTGTACATGCTGTGTGCGTGTAGTGCACGTAGCACTAACGTGAAACCGGACTTCATTCACTTGATGGAAAGCCTGTTTACATTGTCTGAATTGTTTCCTATCCCCATTATATAGAATAAAGTGCCATCTACCAAAGAAAATAGTAATTGTGTGAACAAGTGACCGATTTTCAGCTGCAGGTTATGGTGTCTAGCATTTGATTGGACAGAAAATCTGATGAGAAGCTAAAGTGCTGAGTTGTCATTGTTTTGGAGCATAGCTTATAGATAACCTTTCATACTAAAAGCCATAAAACTTCAATTTTGATTTCATGGTGACTTTAAGTAACTTGATAACTTGGTAGCGCCCCCGCTTCAGATTTAAGAGGTTAAGATGAACTATTAATCAATTAATTGATCGTTAATTAAAACAACCATCGATTATGGGTATTTATGTAAATTGGCATCCCTAATTAGAACTGACCATCTGGCTGATGTGGGAAGCTTATAAAGGAAAGGCGTTGTGTAAATTGATTACAGAGCTCTCCGCCTGTAAATCTGTGGAGGTGTGTATTCGCTTGAGCCTTACCTAATTTCATTTCTCCACTGCACAGTAAAAACATCCTTGTCTTGTGTGGTGTGTAATGCATTCGACTGTTTCTCAGGCTCGTCCCTTGTCGCCATAGCACAGTTTCTCAGTTCACTTACAATAGGCTTTGAGGGTGCATTGTGGGTATTTTGAGAGGAGGGAGGCATTACCTTAGAGTTTAGCAGCACTTTTATCACATGCAGAACTGCCGGGGCACAGAAATTCAATATTTCACACTGAGCTAAAGCCGCCTTCCTGAATACTAACCAGGGGATTTAAAGCATAGAGACAATAATCGATCTTTACATGTTTAACAGATGCCACAGAAAGAGGGAAAAAAAGAGCACAAATCAGAGACCTCAATCTCATGTGTAGCAATCATCTTTGCTCTAAGGAGATTATGGTGGAGATTAAAGATATCCTCCCTTATTTATGACACTCTCTAAGATTGTTTGAGCCATAAGACTGTTCATGCAGCTGTTGTATTCAGGAAACAATATTTCTGTGCATCGCAAACTGTAACTGTTCTGCTTGTCAAAACAGATCTGGGTAAAGACAAACAAAAACTTGAACAAAAGTTGGGATGTTTTTCTTTTTATATCATCATGTCTGCTAAAGCCTTATTGATTCAGATATCTTCAAAAGCTCTGTGTTCATCTAACTAGCATCTATTTCAGACACTCCAATATGCTTTGACACCAGTATTTGTCAGAGACTGAAGCTCTGACACTGAAGACGCTAGTGTGCAAAGCCGTAAATAGTACTTTCTGGTAAATAGTACGTTTTGGAGTCGACTCCCAGAAACCAACTAATTGGCCAGTAATTGAGCGTGTCAATAGCGAGGGAAGAAAATAGCGGCTGCAATTGTCCATGAATGGTGCGGCTGAAAAGAGAGGGATAGTCCGACTCCGTACCATCTGCGGGAGCTTCAGCTGGTGGCTCTCACAGTAACGCAGAGGACGGATCGCCCTGCCAAACGCACTTAAGCATTCAGTCAGAGGGAGATGTGGGCACAGATGACTGCCTTACACTTCAATTAGCTCAGTCTGTGATACACATTGTCACTATCAAAGAAAAATTAATAATCATGAACCCATCAGAAGTCATTTTAAATGCACGTTATTGTGGCGTTCGGAGACCCAGTCCGGCGAGACAGAACCTGCAGAGGGCTGCACAAACACATGGTGCCATTTTGCGCTCTGGTTGTGGGTGACTGAGCAGGCAAAGCAAATTTCCTTGAATCAATCAACGTTAGCGCTGATGGCCTATACTGATGGAGTGACTTCCCTCTCATTCAGAGGAGACATTAAGGCCCATAACAGAGAGCAATGGCACCATAAATTTAACATGAGGCCCCTCTGCCTCGCTGAATAGGAGGAGAAAGACTGCCGTTCTGATAAACATACTACACTAATGAGGTGATAGGGGCACCTTGGGCCATTTCAAACACGCACCACTGATTTTAGAGATTTAGGGCCCTTCAGTGTTCTGGTTAACACACTCGCTTGTTTTGTCACATACACATATTCCTGGAAGATCATAAAAAACACCATCATAATAAACTAATGCAGGAACACACAACGCTGTGGAAAAATGTGTCCACGATTGTATTTCTCTTTTACATAGGGAGAAATGCAACTGACAATCAAAATGCACATGACGTTTTCATTTGAATGCACATTTAAAAAATATAAACGATATTGTCAGAGTTATGTTTAATTTCATTGTGTTTTTATTAATATGTTTTGGCTTCCCTATATCCTTTCAGTGTAGCATTCTCATCATCCTTGTTAGTTTCTCATTACATTGTAGCGTTTATACGCCCACGTATAAATATAATTAATTATTATTCATAACGAAGTATGACCAATAATTAATTATTTAATTATTTTCAGAAAAGCTTCAATTGTGTTTGGTTCATTCTCGTAGTTGTTACACATTCACCTGTTTAATTAGTTCCCTTGTTGTCTGTATGTATATCATGTGATATGAATATATGAGTAACCTATAGAAGTTACCCTTAACAATCTATTGCTACTTAATCTAGCCAATACAAATTACTTTTGTTGACGTAATCTAATTTGTCAGGTTGATTTAGTCATAACATTTTTATTTAACCAGACAATAATAAATAAAATAAAAACTTTTTAAGGTGTAGATAACACTGTCTGTTTAAAATGGTACGGCAGAAAGCATCCATTCATGTGGTTCGACAGCTTATCAAACTCACACATTTAGATGTTAAAGAACAGAAAAATAGTGGGTGAGGCCGGTGCCATCCAAGCCGTCACAAATTTCCCGGCAGTAATTACGACCTTCAGCTTCTTAATGTTGACAGCGTGGCTCTAATTGCTCTCTCTGTAATTGTGTTATGGCTTTTTTTTAAAGGCAGGAGAGATAATGAAAGAGAAGTGATCAGCCATCTGTGCAGCAGGTAGCAGGGCCCATTCTCCTCTGGAAAGAGTAATATTGCCACACCAAATTATAGGTACAAATAAGTCTCTTTAACAATGCCAAGCTGGTGAAGAATTACTGCTTCATTAAAATGACACATACGGATGAATTATGAGAGTCTGGTGATTTCAGCCTTCGGTTTCCAACATTATGCATCATATTTTACAGCCACAATTAAATCGCACGACAGTAATCAATATGAGAACTTTGAAAAATGATGTCTTTAATAATGAGATACAAGCATGCTCATTTGCTCTCATGCATGTGTGCGCACACAATTAAAATCTCATCAATCATTTTCTCTTAAATAATACTGTGAGCCCTGACTGCTCCAGAGTATATCACTGCTGATGTTTATTGGTTTGCAACTTTTATGGAAGTGATAACGGATAGAGGACAGGAAATTGTTAGGAGAAGAATGGGAAAGGGAATCGGCCAAAGCTAGATTTAAACTCACATCATCAGCCCAAGCACCACAGATCCATGAACTTACTGCTAAGTTTCATTTCTTCATCTCTTTTCATTTCTTTTGACACCTGAAGAGTTTTACTTCATCCAACAGTGTTACTTCATATGTATGAGTTCCGAGAACAGGAGGAGATACAATATTAACTGCTAATTCTGTCAGAAATGACCTTGGATGCAGCATGTTTTGAACATCGGAATGAGTCCATGCGGATTAACCGTAAGGAGTGGCGGATCCGAGGGGCGACCTTCTCCCGCTCTTCGGTTGCTGTTACTACAGCGATTTTCTCACCATTAAAGTCCAGCTCTTACCCAAGGCCTATCTCTCCGTGCTCTAATTTCTCTCTGTCTCTATCTCTCGGGACTCTCCTCTCTCGTCTTAACACACTTTTATGGTTTTAGGGAAGCGTGCATATCCAACATCAAAGATATTTTACTGTCTGTTCACAAATTTCTTCACGATAAGTCTTCCGTGAAGCCAACACACGCAGCTCTCATATAAAGAAGTCGCTGACGGAGCACAAAAGGAAAGTCTGAGGGTTTTAAAGCTCAAGCGGAGGGCTGAGGAGCAATAACTGAAGTTATAATGAGCTCTTTCAGCTCCAGACACCCAACCTTTTCTTCCCTCTCTCTTTTACTTATAATTTCTCATTTGGAATTAACACTGAACTTATCTCAAATGCAGCTATGAACATAGCAGTAGAGCTTTTCCATCTCAACAAAAACGGGTAAACGGCCCAATGCCATCATGGTTCATATATGAAACTGAGCTTCTATAGAGCATATGTAACCTTGCACAGGAAATGTTGTTTGTAGTGCTAGATAACCTTAGCCATGATGATCTACTGGCTTGATTTTTTTCTTACAAAAATGGTCTATTGATACAAAACATAATCTGTGAGTTTGCAAATGTCAAAGCAAAGAGCCATTTTGTGGAGGTCAGTGACTGGAGGATGATACAGTGAAATGGAGAATCATGAGTCTTTTGATGCCATCTTAAAATGTGAATAAAACAGAGAAAAGAGGCAGCCGTCATGTCTGCGTTCATTAATTACTCAAACAAACAAATTCTCAATACTAAAGAACTGCTAAGACATCCAACAAGCATGTAGCTTGTAATAATAAAAGGATATGCTTTTTTATATTTACTATGTGCCAAGCATGATTTTTCTCATTGATGAAAATGAAGACAGTCTTTAGTAGTCTAAAATACAGCAAGGTCATAGCCTACACTACAGTCATCATCTGAAAAGCAGAACACAGCAAAACTAAAAAATAAAAGGCAGTAAATATGATATTTAAAAAAATATATATACAGTGAGGAAAATAAGTATTTGAACACCCTGCTATTTTGCAAGTTCTCCCACTTGGAAATCATGGAGGGGTCTGAATCATGTCATCGTAGGTGCATGTTCACTGTGAGAGACATAATCTAAAAAAAAAATCCCAAAATCACAATATATGATTTTTTAACTATTTATTTGTATGATACAGCTGCAAATAAGTATTTGAACACCTGTCTATCAGCTAGAATTCTGACCCTCAAAGACCTGTTAGTCTGCCTTTAAAATGTCCACCTCCACTCCATTTATTATCCTAAATTAGATGCACCTGTTTGAGGTCGTTAGCTGCATAAAGACACCTGTCCACCCCATACAATCAGTAAGAATCCAACTACTAACATGGCCAAGACCAAAGAGCTGTCCAAAGACACTAGAGACAAAATTGTACACCTCCACAAGGCTGGAAAGGGCTACGGGGAAATTGCCAAGCAGCTTGGTGAAAAAAGGTCCACTGTTGGAGCAATCATTAGAAAATGGAAGAAGCTAAACATGACTGTCAATCTCCCTCGGACTGGGGCTCCATGCAAGATCTCACCTCGTGGGGTCTCAATGATCCTAAGAAAGGTGAGAAATCAGCCCAGAACTACACGGGAGGAGCTGGTCAATGACCTGAAAAGAGCTGGGACCACCGTTTCCAAGGTTACTGTTGGTAATACACTAAGACGTCATGGTTTGAAATCATGCATGGCACGGAAGGTTCCCCTGCTTAAACCAGCACGTCAAGGCCCGTCTTAAGTTTGCCAATGACCATTTGGATGATCCAGAGGAGTCATGGGAGAAAGTCATGTGGTCAGATGAGACCAAAATAGAACTTTCTGGTCATAATTCCACTAAACGTGTTTGGAGGAAGAAGAATGATGAGTACCATCCCAAGAACACCATCCCTACTGTGAAGCATGGGGGTGGTAGCATCATGCTTTGGGGGTGTTTTTCTGCACATGGGACAGGGCGACTGCACTGTATTAAGGAGAGGATGACCGGGGCCATGTATTGCGAGATTTTGGGGAACAACCTCCTTCCCTCAGTTAGAGCATTGAAGATGGGTCGAGGCTGGGTCTTCCAACATGACAATGACCCGAAGCACACAGCCAGGATAACCAAGGAGTGGCTCTGTAAGAAGCATATCAAGGTTCTGGCGTGGCCTAGCCAGTCTCCAGACCTAAACCCAATAGAGAATCTTTGGAGGGAGCTCAAACTCCGTGTTTCTCAGCGACAGCCCAGAAACCTGACTGATCTAGAGAAGATCTGTGTGGAGGAGTGGGCCAAAATCCCTCCTGCAGTGTGTGCAAACCTGGTGAAAAACTACAGGAAACGTTTGACCTCTGTAATTGCAAACAAAGGCTACTGTACCAAATATTAACATTGATTTTCTCAGGTGTTCAAATACTTATTTGCAGCTGTATCATACAAATAAATAGTTAAAAAATCATACATTGTGATTTCTGGATTTTTTTTTTTAGATTATGTCTCTCACAGTGGACATGCACCTATAGACAATTTCAGACCCTTCCATGATTTCTAAGTGGGAGGACTTGCAAAATAGCAGGGTGTTCAAATACTTATTTTCCTCACTGTATATCAGCTTTTTTTTTTTTTTTTTTTTTCAGATTCAGAACGACATAAATGTGAGTAAATGATGACAGAATTTTCATTTTTGGGTGAATTATCACTATAAGATACACAGTCACAAGATCAGCATAAAATGTGACAGATGCCAAAGTGAGTTTTCGTACATGCCAGAAAAGGTCACAGATGATTTAGAAACAGTGTTATGGTAAATTTCATTTGCAAAGCTCACAAATTAATAAATACCTTCAGTCTGTCTCTAGAGGCCAAAACATAAATTAGAAATGTAATGTCCGGGCAGAGACAAAACAACGGATGCCAGCAGTGTCCCAGAGCCTCAAAAACAATCAGACGATGCTAAATATAGCCAAGTGAAAACCGCAGATTCATGCACAAGCAAGAATCAACACCTCGTGCCATCAGGGATTACCTGTTTTAATTACTTCCTCCTGCTCGTATTGACGTCTTCTGCTCTCCGGTTCAGCCTCTCCAAGTGTCTTTCCATTAGAATCGATGGCTGTGATCTGTACAATGTTTGTGTGATAAGCTGTGATGAAGCATTTACAGGCTTTTGTAATCTGTTTTTCACTGAACAGATAAAGCTTATTGCTTTGGGAATAATCTTTGATGGCTCACTGGCTGTTTGCCGGGTTATCTGGGTAAAATTGCAACAGAAAAAAATTAACCATAAGCAGCTTTGCAGGCCTCCTTTGGGTCTGTGGATAGAAATGTAATAAACAGATTTTTAACCAGATTTCACACAAAATATACATAATGAACACAAGAAAGTATTGGCAGCACTGAAAAAGCGAACATAAATGGCATAATACCGGATGAAGCATCTTCTGAGATTAAAATCATCACATATAAAGAAAGATTTAACATTTCTCATTTGATTACAAAAATAGTTTTATCTAGACCAGATACTTGCTCTCATAAACTGGACTATAACATGACCTTCAGAGATAAAAACACAACAAAAACTAAGTATCAGGCTGTTGATTCTTGATGACTTTTCTAATCTAACAAGACCTCCGTGTAATCAAAGTTTCAACTTGATAACACTGTAAAAAAAATCTGGGTTATTTCAACCAATGTTTGGGTCAAATATGGACAAACCCAACTGTTGGGTTTAAAAATTAATAACAAAATTTAAACCAACGGTTGGGTTTGTCCATATTTGACCTAAACATGGGTTGAAACAACCCAGCATTTTTAAGTGTATCAACTAACCTCCATGAAAAGTGTTACATCACTCAGAGAAGCCCATACATGAATAAAGCCAGTGAATTTTCACAGGCTAGGATTCTCTGACTGGATAGACTACTGTACAATAAAGGTACATTTTCAAATTTGATCATATTGGTGGGTTAATTTTATATTTGTATACATATTAAAAAAATCTTATATTTATATTTTGTTTATGATGTTACTGCACAATAATAAGTTTGATTATTTGGAATCAGCTTACTTTTGCATTTTTGTGATTTATCATCAAGACACTAAATAAAATACTACCTTATCATACCCAGCCTGAATCATTTGATATTGATTGTATGATGTTTACCCACTAGTCTGTATGATTCACGACTGCGTTATTTTTAAACGCATCCTGTCTTCTGGTATGGTCTTTCAACATTCAAAAGAATTATCATCAAAGTTTTAAAGATTAAAAGACATCCGACTCAGTCTCACAGTGTATATAATAGCAAATCTGGTTGAGAATTTTCTCCAGCTGAAAATAAATATTGATCTGATAAATGCAGTGAATATCCTGTGATCTGTGGCTTCACATATTGTCATGCGATATGAGCTATAAAGGTGTCATTCAGGTTTTAACCCTCATGCTCTGTTGAGACTGACTTTACTATTTTTGTGTTTGTACATGTGAAAAATAATAGTCATTTAATTAAAGATTAAAGGGATAGTTTACCCGAAAATGAAAATTCTGTTATTTTTTACTCGCCGTCATGTTGTCTCAAACCTGTATGAGTTTCTTTCCTCTGTGGAACACAAAAGAAGATATTTTGAGAAATGTATTCATGTTTTTTAGTCCCCAATGGAAGTCAGTGGTCACCGTTTGGTTCTGCAGAAGAATAGAGTCATTCTTGAGTGAACTTTTCTTTAAACATTTTATTTTCCACTTCAGATTATGTTCCTATGACCTAATCAAAGCAGACAGTAATTACTGAAGCTTTATCTCTCTGTTTTATATCTGTTTAAGTACTGTTGTGTCTGTCTGAGGTCAGCTTGGCCCCATCAACAAAGAGAAATACAATAAAAAAAAATTGACAGTCTTATCATGTGAAAATTCATTGCATTTATTCATATTTCATATCTAGGCTAAGTTATTATTCATAAAGGGCAGTTTAAGCCTGTAATCAAGTACAAATTTAGTTTATACTAATTTCTAAAAAGATTATGAAAAAGTCATTTAAGTCTAGCTAGAATTTAGAGAGCCCAAAAGGAATGTGATGATTAAAGCAAAGAAAGAAAAAAAAGCTGATTATGCCAGATAATGAATTGAACACAAATGATCCAGGAATGATCTGACGACTCTTTAGAGCACACAGAGTGGTTCATCATCCCCCAGTCAACACTCTCCAATAGTCCACCATATAGCAGCTGCCTGGCAACAACCAACTTTAGATGGAGAAGAGATCCCAAAGGCCTGCACAAGCATCTCAGTATGCAAATCCAGTTTGTGTTATGTCTCTTTACTCTGCCTAATGCTGTGCTATCACTCACTCTGATTCGCTCTCTGTGTGTGTGTGTTTGTGTGTGTGTGTTTGTGTGTGTGTGTAAGCATACATCTGTTATACCTTTCGATAGGCCGCCTCCAGCTCCCAGGAGAGAATGATTCAGGAGCAGGAGTTTTAAAGCCTGTCTGAAGCCGTCTGACATCACATACGCTGCGGGTCTGAATGACATCAAACTTCCATGAAAATCGAGTCTAAATCGGCACCAATGTGGGTTTAAAGCTGTAATCTTTCCTTCTAAAAATGCTAAAAATGAGGAAAATAATAATAACCTGACACTTGGCAACTTCTACCTGAAGAGTTTTTATTTTTCACTTGACAGGTGTTTCGGATTCTTTGTGTGATTTTGTCATGAGATGAATCTCGATTAATATGCAGTCAGTGGCTGCAGACAATGAGAACAAAGCTGGTCAATGATTGATTCCCTTCTATTGTCATCACCTGACTTGAAATGACTGCATATTATTTTTACAGAACTTTTCCTCGCAAGTTTAAATAGTTCATAAAGGCCCATTCAGATATCTCACAGAGGTGATTAAGCTTCTAGCAAAATATTATAAAGATATTTTTATACAGATATTTCTTTATTATTGATTTATACCTAGGTGAAAAGTATGTGAGCCTTCCAAACTAGGTAGATACATTACCACCAGTAGGTGAAATTTTGTTATAAATATTATTCTAACAACTAATGTGTACTGTACATTCAAAAAGGTTAGTTTGGGCTCCTGATATCATTGATGGCTATTAGCCTCTCTAATATTTTACCTGTTTACTTCTAGGATGCCATGTGTAAAACTTTGAGTCAAAACACAGATTTTGTATTTATTTGAAAGCTTTTCTAACTCTTAAACACAAACCTTGGGTCTTTAGTGACCCGGGACATCATTCACTAACCTCCTCCTCATTCATTTCTTTAAGTTAGACATCATTCTTCTTCAATCTTCTATAGTCCTCAATCAATTAATTATAAACATATAAGCCTATTTTCCCATTAATTTTTTGTAATTATTATATAGGGTCGCTAACAACCCAATATGTAACAGTGTAAGTAATTTTTTTCTGCACAACAACATTTGAATCTTTGATGACTGAATAAGTGCAATTCACCTTTATTCCACAAGGTGGTAATGTCTGACACACAATGATGAAGTGACATTTCACTTATAATTACTGCAGGCAGAAAACAAAAGAATAGAAAGTATCATCAGCAAAACTTGAAATGTCTCAGTGATTTACTGCAGAGCAAGTACTGAACACAATCAAATAGTAGTGTCTCTGTCATTTGATGGTGGATCTAGTGAAAAAGCTGTCAGCGATCAAAATATTGTTGTAATAAGGTTAGTTGTTGTAGGAAGAAGGAGGCGGGAACCGGCAAACATTTAAAAACTTTAATTATAAAACACATACAAAACGAAGGTAAAAGCGGCAGACCCTATACATAACATAACATAACATAACATAACATAACATAACCAACGCTATCTCACAACCAATTCGTACGAGTGAGTAAAATGTGGCTGATTCGTATGAATTCCTCACTCGTATGAATTCGTACGATTTGTCTAAACCCCAATGACGGTTAGGTTTAGGGGTGGGGTCAGGAGTAGGTCATTCGTACGAATTCATACGAATTGCTCAACTCGTAAAATATGTACAATTTAGCAAAAATCTTACAAATTTGTACGAGTGAGGTCGTATGAATCCCTACAAATTAGCCACCTCGTAAAATTCGAGATCGTGTTGAACATAACATAACATAACATCGTCGCTCCTCCTTTTATGCTTCCGCTCTTCCATGAGAGATTCGAGACCGGTGCAGCGCGCAGGTGTCGCTCATCATCAATCACTCCACTGGCCTCACGCCGTTCTGAGAATATGTTTGAGATCACGTATATGAGCCAGATGCTAAATGTACTGGGAAATGGGCTCTGACGAGGACAGAGATGATGGTATAAAACATCTGTTCAAAATGAACCCTTCCAAGCTCCAAAAGGAAACAAAACATGCTTTAGTTTATTCTTCTGTGTTTGTAACTCTAATATCAGAAGAGCTTTATAATATTGCAACAGGTAGAGAACCATGCAGGGTCGCTAAAGACTGGAATATGTAATAATGATTGGTGAAACGTTTATGCATTTAAGGGTTAACTGAGAAAGTGGTTTCTGCAATTTAAAGCACAATTCCAAGCACATGGTCTTCAGACATCAAAATCTTTACTGTAATATTTTTTATAGTCAGATATACAATATTTGATCACCATTTCAATTAGTTACATCAAATTAATATAAATTTACATCACCTGGATGATTACTTCTGATTTCATGCTTGACTCTTAACTTTTATTAGATGTGGTGTATTAAATGAAATGGGAAAAATCCTCTAACCCAGGGGTGGGCAAACTTTTTGGCTCAAGGGCCGCACTGGGTTTTAAAATTTGACAGAGGGCCGGCCCAGTAGCAGATTATGAAACACGATCTCATGAAAGTGCGTATCTATACCACAAATTTTATTTCTCGTGCCATTTATACGCCAAAAATAAGAGCGCGTGCCTATTACATGATGCAAACAGTTGATCGACCCCATTGACTTCCATAGTAGGAAAAAAAATACTATGGAAGTCAATGGGGTCCATCAACTGTTTGGTTACCGACATTTTTCAAAATATCTTCTTTTGTGTTCAGCAGAAAAAGAAATTCATACAGGTTTGAAACAACTTGAGGGTGAGTAAATGATGACAGAATTTTCATTTTTGGGCGAACTATCCCTTTAAGTGCGTATCATATGCACGCGAAAACTGCGTTTCAAACATAGACTGTAAAAAATATGGACAAAGCGTCTGTGACGTCACCCATAGACTTTCTGAAGAACGGGTTTGAAGCCGTTTATGGGGGGTATGGGCGGCGCCATCTTGGAAAATCTTGGGAAACCCTAACCCCGCCCACCTTCTGACGCAGCGCGCGTCACTCAGCTCGCTGTGCTACTCCGGTTATCTCTGTGTATATTTTAGGCAACGAAATATGTTATAAAACACCATACTAACTCTTTTCGTTTTCATTTAAAGAAATCTTAAACATTATAGCCACACAAATGTGGTTCAGGCAACGCGTATTGATTATATTCACTGCACAAATAGCCTACAATTCGTGGTATTCGCACTTTCATGAGATCGGGCTGAGCAAACACATTTACGTTGTGGCAACGTCTGCGAGAAATTCAACAACTGAAAGACGACATTCTGACAATACATTTTTTATGCTAGATATCCCCCATTTAGCATGTTATGTTTTGAGGTTAATTTTTAATTAGTAAGATGTTCGATAATTATAGCCTATATTTTTAGCGATAAAGGTCGGTAAACAGAATCAGTCAGGAGGATACATCCACAAATCCAGAGTAGCAAAACTAAATGGCAGACAAATCAAAGGAAAAACTAAACATGTGTGCAAGCGGTTACCAAACAGTTTTTTCTCTGTGAGTTTTCAAAAAAAGGAAAAAACATTAACGTGCACCAAGTCTATGCGCTTAAGTTGCTGTCATAGACAGTAAAAGAAATGGACACAGCGACCCCATTGGAACTCAATTGAGACAAGTGAAGCCCATTTTTAGCGATTTCTTAGCACTTCCTTTCCTGACGCGCAGACTCAAACCGTGCAAAGCGTTACACGGACCACGTGAGCATCCCGTCTGTCTTCTAGTAGCTGTGCCAAGAGAAATCGGAATCATTCCCTTCCGAATCTTGCAGAGACGGAGAGTGTGAGTAGGAGCTGTCCATGAGCTTGGAGCAGGAGCAACTTTTGCTAGGTATTCTGATTAATTATATTGTCATTTTGCCTCCACGTCCCCCCGATTGCCCGCGAGCTTCTCCTCCCGTCCATACGGTAATCTCTCTACTGTGCGACAGAGAGTCGCGTGGTTATGACGCAATCGTTAGCCTACTTTTACAAAAACTGCTTATACGGGGCCATAACATAAGCTACAAGGTAATGGAGCATTTTATACATTGTCGTGTTTCTTTAGAAATAAATAATGGACAAATGGAGTCTTTAAACGCCTCAGATGTAAAGTTATTCGCTGTCAAAGTGACGCCAAAATGAATGGGAGTCAATGGGATGCTAACTGCAGGTGAAGTTCTGCTACAAGATGGCGGCACGCGGCCGACTTCAACTTCCGGTCGAATTCCTTCCCCCCTGGTTGCTGTCTGTTTGGTTTCCATGGTGACGCGTCTAGCTTGTTACGTGACACACCGCAGTCACAACAGCGCTGAATGAATGATGATCTGCTTTTATGTCATTTTTCCTTTTTACCTTTGTTAGCTATGCCATGAAATATCTGATATTACGATTGTCAAATATATGCAACGCAATATATATATATATATATATATATATATATATATATATATATATATATAACGCAAAGTATTGCAAGAAAAAGGCAAAATGAACGCGATCTTAAGACAATTTTTTAAATACTCGACGGGCCGGATTAAACAGCCTAACGGGCCGTATGTGTGGTCTGTTGTAGTTTGCCCACCCCTGCTCTAACCCATTGATTACAACCTGTAATGCTAACATTACAGACCACACAGTTAAAGGCAGCACATTAGTGATTCACATTTTGACTGGTTTGGTTAAAGCTATCTAAAGGTCAGGGGTCTTTTGCGATGCATTTTGTGCATATAGTACATGAGCCCCCTGACTTTTACATACCTTCAACCAAAGCAGTAAAATAATCACTAATGGGTTGCCATTGACTGTATGGTATGTACTGTTAGCATTATGGCTAGCCTGCCGTGGAGTGCAATGGTAGAACAGACAGCATGAAATCAGTGTGTTACAGGATTTTTAATACTGTGTAAAGCCAATCAAATTTTTTTTTTTTTTTTTTTTTTTTACAAGCTAACTGATATAATCCACAATGGCTGAGTGAGTCGCAAGGCAGAGACACTAAGGATGACAAGAAATTTACAAGGCAAGAATTATTGTTTGTTTGAAAGATTAAGACAGCCAGTGCACACAGTCATTCACATTCATGCATAGTTAAATGACCTTTGACCCTCGCAAAAATAACCCATTCAAGCAAACTGAATTTTAAATATGGGTTATTATGGACCCTTAGGGAATTGCTTCTGCCCTTTATAATTTATTAAACAGTGTCTACTCTTGGTCTTCAATCAACTTTTGATATAACACTAGATTATTTTGCATAGCATTTGTGCTATGTAGCTGCAATTCAGTGATCTGACATCCATCCATTTTCTTTATTTTAAAAGCTTTAGCAATTATTGTGAAAAATAGGCCTATATTTTTCCATGTCAAGCTAAAGTTAAGGCAGCGACCGGGCCATTAGACACAAGCTAAGAATAAACATATTTAAAGCCACATGCACACAAACAGAAAGCAACATTTCACTCACAGATACAACAGGAATACTCATTGTACCACATTTTCTACCAACAGATTTCTGTGCAAATGGAATAGCTTTAATCTGAACAGTGACTTATTTCTTTAACACTAATATGCAGATGAATCAGATGTTTCCGACACCACCTGGGGGAATCTTGTAATGTTCTGTTTTCAGCACACAGATTTTGCATTTCCAACAGGTTTTGGGGAAAGCAGTAATTGCAGATGTATTCTCTCAAGATACTTAAATCACAGCCATCACCGCAAACTCCAACAACAAACTTCTCTCCATCTTCATCGCACACATACATGAACACACACTCACACACAAAATGACAAACATACTGCAAATCTACCGGCAAAAGTTCTGGCGTCTCAAGAGAGTGAAAAACAGCTTGTGAGATTTTCAGCAAATGTGGAATTCCATCTCGCTTGAGTAAATATAGTACAAATCTGGGCCATGTTTCGAGGATGTTTCTGCTTTCTCCCAGTAAAAAGCTTTGAGTTATTGGCATCTACAGATTGTGGTATAGTTCTCATGGACACTGAGGTGTAGAGATGCACAGCGCACACTAAAGAAATGAATGCTTTTATTCAGCAAGAATTCTTCAAATTGATCAAAAGTGACACTAAATATTTTTATAAAGTTGCAAAAGATTTCTGTTTCAAATAAATGCTGTTTTTTACTTTCAATTCAGCTAATTATCCCGATAAAAATGTATCACTGTTTCCACAAACATATGAACTGCACAACTGTTTTCAACATTGGTAAAAATAAGAACTGTTTCTTGATCATCAAATCAGTATTTGAATGATTTTTGAATGATCATGTGACACTGAAGACTGGAGAAATGACTGCTAATGTAATGGCTGAATAAATACATTTAATTTAAATATTAAAATGAAAAGCATTTATTTTAAATTATAATAATATTTCACAATCTTACTGTTTTTATTGTATTTTTAATCAAATAAATACAGTGAGCTTAAAGAGACTAAAATCAAAAAAAAAATCTTAGACCACAAACTTTTGAACGGTATACTGTATTTTCATTAAATACCAATACTTGACTGATAAATTAAGTAATTGTTGAAAAATGGGCATGCGTCTATATTGTACGTGTCAATAATAGAATTTTTAACAATAACAAAAGGTGCTGATATCCTTCAAATATGCTCCATCAAGATGGAAAAACTTAGAAGCAACAAGTCAATGCCTCCTTCCATCAAATAAAGTGCCAAAAGAAAAAGAAATTAATTCATTTCAAAGTATGTTAAAAAAGGACCACTTTAATACAAATAATCTCCACTTCTCTAGCACATTTAAGAGCTCTGGTAATTTCGTAAAATAACATATTGCATTATCTGTAATTGTATGTGATTTTTTTCATGCTGGGAACATTTTCTCAGTCTATGTCATTACCTCAATGACCCCCTCATTGATACATGGCAGCTTGCTGGTCGGCATGTGATTTATGAGCCCGTTTTGTCTGATTGCCTCATAAAGTAGTATTTTTCCCTTTGCCCATCTCAGCAGTGACCAACAATAAAGGAGAGCGTTTGGCAGCTATTAAATAAATATTTATCCGCAGGCTCCTCTGCGGCTTTTCCCCGTCTGGCCGTACATCTCAGTCTGGGTTGGAAAAGGAATGAGAAAAGTGAAGTAGGTACTTTTTAATCAAGAGAGAAAGCAATGAGTGCAGCAGGATGTAACAAATACCCCGTGCTGTGCTGGATAGAGGAGAAGGTAAGAGCCGTACGGTAATGAAGTGAGACAGGGACATGTATGGACAGGACAAATCACTTGGCTGCTCATCCACGGTTCCCCTCCCGCTTTATCAAGGGCCAAGCTTTCCACGTAATCCCCCGCCAATCAATTACCCTTCACAGAGAAAGTCAATCAACCAACCCTGTCGGCTATTCTTGGCCAGACCTGTGCTGAAGGTGAAAGCAGTTGCATTTAAGTTCAATGCCATGTGTGACTGGAGGTCCAAACTGTGGTCCAAAAACTGTGTAATCATAATATTAGATATATTAATACAATACATTCAAATTTGATATACATATTGATCATATTTAATATGCATCTTGATCTTTTAAAGGTTTTTTTCTTTTGCATTTTTCTCTAATCAGCCATTAATCTAACAACATTTAATGAGGTTTACGTTTAAGACAAGGACAAACAATTTCCAAATGGGATAGGAATATTAATATAAAATAATATCTATCTTGTTTTAAGGATGTTTTGATATTTTAGTGGAAAACAAGCCCCCTGATTAAGATGTTTACTCATCATTTTTGTGTCCAATCAAAAACTACATTTAAAAAAACAAAACAAATAACCTCTCAGATTCTAACTTGAGGTCACACTGAATTCTCAAATGTGTTGCTGAAGGCGAAACTCACTCATCGAGTTGCTAATGATGATCACTTTTCTGCAGAGTATGTAGCACCTCTGGCTTTTCTGGCTTTTCCATCTGCTGCACCAGAAAACAAACAGCAGAGATGCACATTAGACCCCTACAGCTAGCGTTCGTTGGGAGATGCTCCAATTTATTCTTCCGATGTTACAAGTGCTAATCTAATAATGACAGGGAGGAAAATTACGCCGCATTGGTTGTCACAGTGCCTTGAACCCGGAGGATTTCAGCTTTTGTGAATGAAGTGTGAAAGCCTGAAACAAATCCCTATTACATGTCATTAAGCGAGTGAAAATGAGAAGCATAGGGGGGCAGAGAGAGATGGAGGGAGGAACAGAGGCGGGTGGGAACATATTAAGTGGAGTTTAAAATGAAAGTTAGTTCGGAGAGTTTTTAGATAATCCTTCAACTCCCGCTAATCGGTCCGCATGGCTAAATATCTTAAAATACTTCTTTCCATTAAAGCTTCTTACAGAGTCCACAAGTCTCAAGTTCAATGGTTCTTCATCAAGCAGGGGTTCTCAACTGGTGGGTCACGACCTCAAAAAATGTATCGTAAACCCAAACTGAACAATGCAACTAGCCATAAAATTAGGCATAATTGTATGGATGGTAAAATAAATGACGAATAAAAAAGGCTTTGTCTAATTACCGGTAAACTCTAGAGTATTTTGGCACAAATCCAACTGTCGCTTGGTAGAAGACCAGATGCCAAAATGGACAGGTTGCGTGACATGCCCTCATCGTCAAAAACCAAGAACAAACCCATAAATAAAAAGACCAAGACTACATTAAAAACACATTCATAAGTAGATCACATTTCTACTGATGTTTATGCATGTACAAAAATGTTCAAAATGATCTTATATTTTGCAATGATGTACAGTAATAAATTGATTACAAATGACCAAAATATTCCTAATTCATTAAAATTCTGTTCTTTTGAACTTATCAAAGTAAGTTCAGTTTTCACAAAAATATTAAGCAGTACAACTGTTAAACATTAATAATAATACAAAATGTTTCTTGATTTCTGAAGGATCATGTGACACCGAAGACTGGAGTAATGATGCTCAAAATTCAACTTTGCCATCACAGATTTCATTCAAAAACATGAAATAAATTGACCGATAGTGATGGGGACGAGACCGCCTATGCCGAGTCCGAGTCAAGACCGAGTCTTTGAAGGGTCGAGACCGAGTCTAGACCGAGTCCGTTGGTTTTCAAATACAGTCGAGTCCGACTCAAGATCGAGTCTTTGAGGAAGCAAGTCCAAGTCGAGACCGAGTCTTTAGGAGTCGAGACCAAGACCATAAAAACATGTCAGTTTTCCAACGCTATCTCACGACCAATTCGTACGAATGATAAAAAGTTGGCTAATTCGTACTAATTCGTACGACCTCACTCGTACGAATTTGTACGATTTGTCTAAACCCACGTGATGGGTAGGTTTAGGGGCGGGGTCAGGGGTAGGTCATTCGTATGAATTCATACGAATTGGCCAATTCGTAAAATATGTACGATTTTGCAAAAATCGTACTAATTCGTACGAGTCAGGTCGTATGAATTCGTACGAATAAGCCACCTCGTAGAATTTGTACATTTTCCCGTGAGATTGGGCTCCAGTTTTCATATTCATGATTTAATATCACCCCAGTTAATAATCAACAGTTAGGCCTACAGACTAAGCTAGATTGGGAATTGTTTAGAGGAGCAGTCTTAACACCTTAATATGGACAAATTTTCTAGTGGTATGTATTCTAGTGGACTAGTGATGGGGACGAGACCGCCTATGCCGAGTCCGAGTCAAGACCGAGTCTTTGAAGGAACAAGTCCGAGACGAGTCCGAGAAAGCAGAAATCGGTCTCGAGACCGGACTCGAGTACTACATCACTATTGACCGACCCAAACTTTTAAACGTAGTGTAAATAACATTATCATATCTAATATTTAATAATAAAATACAATGAATACCAGAATCTCAGAAATGCATGAACAACACACACACAAGTAAAATCCAACCAAATCATGTGTATTTGCTGCAATCCTTTCAGAAGAATTTCTGCTCGGAACGTTTGACACATGTCTCCTGTGCATTTCCACAGAACCCATCTCTAAAGGCTCATTCTCCCTCTCCGTGATTCCCTGCGTCCCAGAGCTCACAGGCTCCCCCTGGAGCAACACAATCGCTCTGATACAAACATCAGGCTCCAGCTGCAGACAGCCATTGTGTGCTGCAGACACATGTCTGCTGATGACACGTCCTTCTCACCGCAACACACACAGCCGTCCCTGTTCTCTCCATTTCCCTCGGCCTGTCTCTTTCCATACTCATCTATTTCCTTTGTCTATCTGCGTGGGTGTGCGCGAGTCCCTCTCCTTTCGCTATCTTTCTCTCTCTCGCTCATTCCGTCAATCAGTGAAGTGTTTAGTCATGTGCTGTCTATCATGTGTCCCGGTCCCATTGAGAGAAATCTCATCCCAGCCATCTTTGTCAACCAGACAACCTCATGACCCCCAGGGAGGGTGGGAGAGAGCGAGAAATGTGTTTTTCGGTAAAAGTGGGGGGTGGCAGTTTTTGTGAGCCAGTGATTTGTCAATGACGCGGTGGAGAGGAACTCAAGAAGTGCTGCTGTTGTTTCACAATTTGTGAAGGGTTTTCTTTATGTCTGCCAAGATGGCCGAGTTGAAAGACAAACAAGTGTGATGGATGTTGCTTCTTTAGGCGGAGACTTTCTGCCAATGTTTCCTCTACCGCCGCAGCTGGCGAGAGCCCGTAGGGAGGGGTGGAAAACTCCTGTTATACATGGCAGACTTTTCTCAAGTATCCATTTAAAAAAAATCATACAGGTCCAATGATCTGGCAACTTTTTTAGATTGACTAATGTCATTAGCCGAATGCACTGATCTCATGGCTGCTTCTTAATTCGCAGGAATCTAAGAAGTCTAATTTGAGGCTCAAATGACCTGAGACAAAGTCAAGAGGATTTGGTAATGATCTGTACAATGGCTCTTGGTGAAAGTTGATTTTGATTAGGCTTGTGATTTCGTTTGGGATTCAGATTAACGTTAATCAAGACCTGTTGGGGAAATCAGAGGTGGTTGGTCTGGACTGATTGGACACTCTTGAAATGATGGAGGGATTTGATTAACTCTCTCCTTCCTCTCCGTCTACTAACAGGTTTCAGTCAAATTGAAAAGTAAAAATTAAAAAATAAAATAAACCACTTTGGCGCTGATAACATGTTCATAGTTCTTCGGGTTAACACAGGGCGATTATAATTCTGTCTACACTTCTGTCATCATTACTCTTTTTGCTTTCAGTCATGTGAAAAGATTATTTGCCACTTGACATTCTCATTTGCATAAATATGTGCATCTGGCCAAAGAGCTGCATGACATTAAGAGCATAAAATGTCAGTCACAAAAGCGAACTTCCACTAATTCAATAAACCAATCTGTTTATTTGTGAATTGCTTCAGAATCGGATGACTGGTTTAATACCACAGACTTTTGAAGTGAGTGAACTACCACACAGAAGTTTATGCAGTCTCCTCACATCTTTGCGAAGGCATAAAATGAGGAGAAGGCGTCAGAAAGCCATCAGTGCATGTTTTTATGCGAGTGCGTTCTGTCTCCTCTGCATTATGGGTAATGGTGAAAGGAGAAAAGCTTCAGATTAGCTTCATGCTCCACTAGAAACATACTCTGTCTTATTGAGGACTGGCCATTTTTCATCTGTGCTTTCAATTTATTTATCCTTTCAAACAATAACAACTCATGCAAATGAGAGACCGGAAGCTGTGTTCAGCACATTTCATAAATTGTGCCCTCAGCAGCAGAGGCACTTGTCCCGAGATGAGAGCAGCTTTGGGCTAGATTACTCATACAGGCTGTTTCATTGTGTCACTGACAGCAGAATATTAGCGTTTCAAGAGAGTCCCACGCAAGTTCTTAGTGCTTTTAGAAAACAATGGACATGGTGAGTTTACTGATGGCTGTATAATTTTATAATATCATTGTTTATTTTACAACACACCACAACATGGTACATTTTTACTGCACGACTTGTACTGCATTCAAAACTTTCTGGTGCAGATATACACATTTCAGGAATATACGTATATATATATATATATATATATATATATATTTGAAAAAGTTATCAAAAGTAAGTGAATTTTACTAAGTCAAGGAAACAAAAGGAAACAAAAGTGTCATTGAAGAGATTGAGATATGAGACTTGAAATGTTAAGAAAATCTAATTCAAATCTAATTCTGTAAATATCACTTGCGAACAGTATTCATTTACAAGTCTCATTTACAAACTGTAATTATGTTAAACTATGATAAAAGTGTGAAAATATAATTTAATTGATGTATATTCAATATACATAAATTACTGCTCATAAAATTAGCCACAGCAAGAAAAAAGTCTTAATTTATTCCAAAATATGACATTTTGAATGGAAAATAACATATTTAGTGTGTTGTCAGCCTTACTATTAACCAACTAGCTTTTTTTTACTATGTACTTTGTGTCCTTTTTACATTACTTCAGTAAGCTTTACAAACTGGCAACACACGCATCACTGTCTACAAACTCTGAGCATTTGTACTACAAATTTTAACACTATACAGACTCACTGACTAAAATAACAAGATTGCTGCCCATGACTATGAATATACATTGGTTATTAGACACTGAGACAGAAAAGATTGAAATTTGTGGCTCAAGTCAAATCCCACTGTTGGTATATATAGCCTGAACTAATCCCTTTCACTATCTCTGAAATTATTGGTTGGGTCATGGGGCTGCACATAATGATTGGTCACATGCTATTGTTTATCTGCAAGGATCAGAAAATATTTCCAAGTCCAAGCAATAGATGTAATTTCCAATAGATGGAAACAACATTCAAGACGGACACATTTTATACACATCATATAAAGATTTGTTTTCATTATGTAGAGGTGTTTTGTTAAACACAAATATGAATACTAATACCCTATAACTGTTTTTTTTATGTAATCAGTGAATCAAAACAAAGCATAAAGCTTTGGGTTTTGATGGAGGAGAATGTTGAAACATAAAAAATTAACTCAGAAAGGTCAACCCCCTATACACTCATAAGACATTACTCGACTAATAATCCACAAAATGAGTGAATAAAAACGAGTAAGCGAATTTGGACATGCAGTCCACCAGCAACAGTACATTATGGGATTGAGTGCTCTCGATAACATTCACTATTGGGCATCTCACAGCAACATTCATCCGTGTTTTCTCATTACTGAATGATTCACCATTTTGAACATATCGGTTGAGTCAAAGATTCAATGAACAATTCATAAACATCTGTCTCATTCATGAATGAATCGGTCGTTTGAACGAATCAATCAATGGCTTGCTCATTAAGACGGTCGCCTCCCGCCACCTACTGGCAGTTTAGTTTTATGTTTAAAAGTATAATTCTTTCCAACGATTATTAATTAACTTCTATTTAAAGGTGCATTGCGCAACTTTTCATGTTAAAAATACCCGTTTTCTAACCCATACATGCTTAAACAATTGCCTGATGGGCTGAATGAGCCCTTCTCTGATCACTGCGATTGCCTCTATAATCCTGTACAGTAAAATAAATAAGAGGGATTCGGGTCGGAATCTGAGACTGGGCGTGACGTCATGCGCGTTCACGGTACGCTCATATGTCTGGCAGGTTTGTGTATGCGCCGACGCCGCCATTCTCCGTAGAAAATGGATTCTAAGAGACCGGCTTGTAGTTCATTTCAAACACCAACGCAAACTCCACGTAAGATAAAAAAAAGAGAACTTTTGTCTAGTGCAACCAAAAGGTCCAAATTGGAGTCAGACAGGCGTCGGGGTAAGACGAGAGTAAACATAGGGAAGGCTTTCAACAAATGGAGAGATCTCCGGTCTGCTCTAGGGCTCAAACGGGATCCTCAGTTGGCTTTTTTCTTGATAAAAAGGTAAGATATATCCCATTCTCTAATGTCTGATACGGCCAATAATGACAATAAATGACGATCCATAAAATGTGTAATGCTTTAGCGTAAGCTAGATAAATGTACAATCGGAAATAGGTTTTACTAACTTGCCATTGTCAGTGATCAGGTTCAGAATGATTGTGACATAAAATGCTGATATATAAGTTAGATACTTAGACTAGGGTTGGGCGGTATTACGGTAATATCGGATACCGCGGGATCTTAAAATAGCACCGGTATCAGTTTCAATACCGTCATTACCGGCACTTATATAGCATATAATATATATAATTTATTTATTGCCTAAAAAATGCTTATGTGTGGTTGCAGTTTGGCAATATTTCTGGTTCCAACCGAATGAGAAGGGAGAGGCGGTAAATACTGACGAGGCAATTTGTAAATTGTGCAATAAAAAGGTGACCGCGAGAGATGTAAACACCTCTAATGTCGCATCTCCGAAACAACCGCCCACTCACTGCTGCCAGGATACATAAGTGCATTAAGTTTCGTATTTGTTAAAATATTATAATGTTATTTTTTCCATCTTTGTTGATTATGAAAAGTGAACAGCACAAATAAGATGGGATGCATCGGGAGTCAGACGATTTGACCACTTCAATAAATTTAGTTTTGTAAAAGGCCTCTTTAAAACGAATTTCGTTTTGTATAAATTGTATCTAAATTTTTATAAAGTTTTCATCAACCAATTGCCTGGATTTAATATAATCATGACATGATGGGCATGCCGCTGTCACTTGCATTGAAATCTCATAAAAAAGGCTATGCCTCACAGACATGACAAATAAATAAAGCTTGAAATTTCTTTAAACGAAACAATTAAAAACGAAAGAAATAGGCAACTCACTGATTAGGCTAAGTAATCCATGATGTGCATTTCTCTCATTCATACAGAGATGCGATCGTCAATTTCATTAAACGAAACAATTCAAAACGAAAAGAAATATAGTCTGATTAATCAATGGTGTGCATTTCTCTCTAGGCGCGTTCATACGGAGATGGCGATCGTCAGTTTCTTTAAACGAAACAATTCAAAACGAAAGAAATAGGCTACTCACTGATTAGGCTAAGTAATCCACGATGTGCATTTCTCTCTAGGCGCGCGTTCATCCGGAGATGCGATCGTCAATTTCAGTAAACGAAACCATTCAAAACTAAAAGAAATATAGTCTGATTAATCAATGGTGTGCATTTCTCTCTAGGCGCGTTCATACGGAGATGGCGATCGTCAGTTTCTTTAAACGAAACAATTCAAAACGAAAGAAATAGGCTACTCACTGATTAGGCTAAGTAATCCACGATGTGCATTTCTCTCTAGGCGCGCGTTCATCCGGAGATGCGATCGTCAATTTCAGTAAACGAAACCATTCAAAACGAAAATAAATAGACTAGCCTACTCTCTGTAATCCATGATGTGCATGTCTCTCTATAGCGTTCAGATGCCGATCGTCAATTTCTTTAAACGAAACAATTCAAAACGAAAAGAAAAAGGCCACTCTCTGATTGTGTAATGATGTGCATTTCTCTCTATAGGCGCGTTCACTACAGAGATGCGATCGTCAACTTCCATCTTTGCAGAAAAGTTTTATTAATAAAAATCAATGGACACGCGTCACCGGATTACAAAGGCACTTCTTGCTTGTTGCACGCACACAGATATTATGTTGAATAATGGTGGGCTCCGGCTCATAATAACAGTTAATGCCGTTGGCCGGACTCAGACACAACGTGCAGGGGTTGGGCTTGATTTTTTTGTTGTTGTTTTTTTGCCCGATCTGGCATTCAGTTTCTGAACGGTGTAGGCACAAGCCAACAGTTTGGTGACGCCGTCTGAGCCCATTATGTCATAATTTTTAATTAGTCACGGTAATACCGTATACCCCGGTAAAATAGGGAGGCGGTTTGACGGTTTCAAAATTCGAATACCGCCCAAGCCTAACTTAGACACAAATTTTGAGCAAATTACTGCTTAATTACGATGTACTGCTATTGGAATATGCTACTTAGCTGATCAATAAAACAGGCTAAACCCCCGCAAATCTTCGGCGGATTAGCCTGTTTGGCTTTTATGGTAACGTCATAGTGCCACTTGATTGTTTATTACCTTGAGACATTTGGGTGTACTTTGTTGACCGACTGTGTATGGTATGGTATCATGATTACTATTTTGAGCTTTTACAAAGTAATAACTTATATTGTTCATGAACGTGTTTCCATAATAATAGTCATAAGTGGATACAGTAAACACATAACACAGTTCAACATGGAGATAGATGGGAATAAAAAACGAAGTTTTCTACTGGTCCCCATTTTTCCCCTCACACATAAGTGTGTTATTTACTCAGTTGCCTTTCCTTTCACATATTTTAAATTACTTGCAGATTTAAAACTGTATTACCTCTGAAGACATTATGATTGTAAACAAAAGATTTGTGCGGCTGATGCTCCTTGAGTTATGACCTGCTCGTGCTCGTGCAAGCGTGCGTGTGCGTGTGGTCCGTGAGCGTGCACACCTCTGGTTGCAGTTTCGCTTGCCGCCAGAGGGGGCGTAGTTCTGCGAAAACACAGACTCTTGCGCAATGCACCTTTAAAACCCCTTCTCAGTCACCCCCAATTTTGGCAAGTGCTGCATACATGAAATGCCCAAAATAAAAAGGTTACTGCTCATAAGTAATTCTGAATAGAAACATAACACACATACATTTAGAAAGCCAACACTTGAGAGTTTATAGTTCAAGACTCAAAATTAACCAGACTGTTATTAATATTGAGATATACAAGCTCAAACATATTTTGAACTAAAATAATCTGGGATCACCAGTGATCCCTGACTGGTAAGGGGTTAAAACAATCTCATAACATTATTTAATGCAATTGTTCTTTTTCAGTGTAAAATATCTAATTTGTGTGCGCGTGTGTGTGTGTGTAATTTAGTTCAGTTGGAGAACAGACAGTAGGCCTACAATTAAAAACTGAACGTGTCTGATTAAAGGACAAGTTCGGTATTTTACTCTTAAAGCCCTGTTTACAGATCGTTTCTGATGAAATAGAACGGTTAAGATTAAAATTTGCATGCTGTCCCGAGAATTTTAGGTTTATTTCGCTTTCCCCCCCACCTACACAATGGCAGCCTATGGGCACTGGAACAATCCTTCATAAAACGCATTAAACTTTCGTTTACAAAGACGTGAAACTCACCGAGTGGTCAGGGGTGTTCACTGATATGCTCACAAAAAAATCGCTGCAAAAGATGCTTTCCAACAGGTGTTTTACCATTCGTTGTAAAACTGTGGATCTATTTTTCCAAACGTCTCACAACTGTAGATTCTTCCGTTGAGAGCTTGAATAATAGACACTCCAGCCCAGTTGGTGGCGATAATGCACCTTTGCCAATTGCAAGCAAACCACTGGCATTTAATTGAATACACAGAAGAAGCAGAAGAAGAAGCGGCGGAGTAATACCGTACCTCACACAGCTCATCTAATACAAGTCAATGGAGTTGGACAAAAACTACGATAAAACCTGTTGGAAAGCATCTTTTGCAGCGATTTTTGTGTGAGCGTATCAGTGAACACCCCTGACCACTCGGTGAGTTTCACGTCTTTGTAAACGAAAGTTTAATGCGTTTTATGAAGGATTGTTCCAGTGCCCATAGGCTGCCATTGTGTAGGTGGGGGGGGGGAGCGAAAGAAACCTAAAATTCTCGGGACAGCATGCAAATTTTAATCTTAACCGTTCTATTTCATCAGAAACGATCTGTAAACAGGGCTTTAAGTGTAAAATACCGAACTTGTCCTTTAATAAATCGTGAGCTGAACGATAGTTGGCTGACATGATGATGACGGAATATTTTGTGTAAAAGCGCCTATTTAAGCGAATTTGTCATTGTACTGTTTTGTTGTTGAGTTTTCCATTAAGAATAATAGGCTACTGAACTAACAATTCAAGTGAGTTCAATCCGCCCCTGAACTGGCGCTAATTTTAAAGTGAAACTAAAACGCGGATGGCTGCACGGGCATTTATAACTGTGCACGTCCACGGCGAGGAGCGAACAGAACAGAGTGAATTCTGACCTGTGTGCAAAGTTTCAAGAGTTTTCGAGCATGTTAAGGGGCCAAAAAGTGCCAGAGAAGTCGTAAAAAAAAAAAAATATCTATCTATTTCAAGGCTTGTAAATAATCCTTTCAGGGCTTGGGCCCTAAATATATTAATAGGCTATATTTATATTAAATATATATATATATAAAAAAAATATATATATATATATATATATATAATTATAACAATACAATAAACTATAACTGTGTTAAAACAGTCAGCTTAAAGTAGCTACAAAAAGTATTACATGTGGTTAAATGTCCAAATTACTCAAATATGGGAATAAATTAAAGGGATAGTTCACCCAAAAATGAAAATTCTGTCAGTAATTACTCACCTTCATGTTGTTCCAACCCCGTAAGACTTTCGTTCATCTTCAGAACACAAATTAAGATATTTTTGATGAAATCTGAGAGCTGAGAGCTAGAGCTGGAGAGAGAGTATTGAAACTTGCCGGCCCAGAAAGTTAGTAAAAAGGGCTCACTATTGGCCAGCATCACACGCATCACACACATGACCAGCGTCGGCCAATAGTGAGCCTACGTTCTGACGTACAACCCAGAAGCGTTGCGCTGTTACACTACGTCAACTCAATCAGAGGCCCACAATGAAGAAAATGAATAGTTGAATAAAGTCGTTATTTTTGTTTTGTTTTTGCGCACAAAAAGTATTCTCATCGCTTGATAAATTTAAGGTTGAGCCACTGTAGTCACTTGGACTATTTTAACGATGTCTTTACTAACTTTTCTGGGATGGCAGATATCGATTACCTAGCAGCCTATGAAGGAGTGAGCCAGCTCTCAGATTTCATCAAAAATATCCAACGCATTCTCATCCTAGGGCGTCATATACTGACGCTTTTGACATTTCGTCTACATCGAACACACATGGCACCCTTTAGCGTCAATATGACACGCACAGAGCTTTGTTCGGTTATGGGTAGGTTTAGGTCTGGTGTACGGTTAGGGTTACACCGCTAGGAGGCGCCTTCTGGCCCATTTCTATCTGCGTCTCATATTGACGCTAAAGGGTGCCATGTGCGTTCGATGTAGACGAAATGTCAAAAGCGTCAGTATATGACGCCTTGGGATGAGAACGGGCTGAAAATATCTTAATTTGTGTTCCGAAGATGAACGAAAGTCTTACAGGGTTGGAACAACATGAGGGTAGTAATTACTGACAGAATCTTCATTTTTGGGTGAACTAACCCTTTAAGCGCGACCTGCTGTGACGTCACAGTCATAGTGCATTGTGGTCCATAGATATGCCTGAAGTGTACATTTTTAATAGGCGGTTTTAATACCTCGGTCAAAATCGAGGGGTCGAGGGTCTGTCCAAATAAACTTCCCTCGTCCACTTGACGAAATTGAACGCACTTCAGAATGGTGGTGGAGATTCTCCTGAGGGGAAGTGCTAAGGGAAGTTCACGAATGTATGTCTAAAATGCAGCCTCGTTTTGGACACCAGGGGTGCTTCTCAATATCCCTCCTCGTCTCCTTGCTCCTCCGTCCTCCATCCTATGACTCGGAAACCGATCGAGCTCAGCCATCTTGAAGGACATCTCAATTCTCTCATTGCACAGTGAGTAGGCGAGGATCGAGTAGTGAGGAGGCTTCCAGAGGAGTTATGAGGGAGGATACACAGGTGTATCCTTTGCGGAAGAGTTTTATCGACTAAACGTGACGCACATATAAATTCTCCTCCCCCTTCACATCGGTCACAATAATTTTAATTTATACTTTACCTTTGCAGTTTATATAAACCACACATCTCACATATTTCGACAAGGTATCTTGCTTTATTATTATTTATTATGAATTTCTTAAATAACCAAACTTTCACGAGTTCACATCTACATATAATTATTACGGTAAAGGTTATGCGTATTTGGCGTGCTGTCCGGGTGGAGGGCTCCGAGCTCGGAATTTCTGCCCGAACCCAGAGTACTCCCCCCGTTGGTGAGAGTAGATGGAACTAGAAGTGAGGAGATGGAACTAAAAGTGAGGAGATGGGGTGGAGGTGGGATGCTGAATAAACTGTCAAGGAACAGAGGTGGGTTCTGCTGTTATTTATATTGTCCTGAGTTGATTACTGATTGATCTCCACTTGTGCTAATTGGGTTAATTATCTGCACCTGCTCCTCCCGAACCTTGTTAATAAAACATCATTTAAGAACATAAGGGCAGATCCTTTGAGAGCAGCTGATGACGCTATGATGTGACGCTCGATTGATCAAGTATTCCAATGTTTAAAAAAGCTTTCATTCGATTCCTCCGTTCTCATTTCCTTTCCTTGCAGCCTTCCCTCGCATCCCATTGAGGGTGGAGCTGAGACACGAGGAAAGGAAACGAGGATGCACAAATAAGAATTGAGAAGCACCCCAGTACAAATGGCCATCCCCACTATGTAAGTTTCGCTGGATTTTATTCATCCCAGTGGTATGAATGGTTTTGGACTGACCCCTAGTGGCCTGGATGCATGAAATTAAACTGCTTTCGTTTTGTCCCTTTACGTCTGTTACATCTCCATCTCATACTACACAAAATTATGAAATGGAGATTCTTGGATTTAATTCCAATCCATCCTAGCCTTTTCTATTAGACTGATAGCCTACATCTAGGGTTGTTACACAAGTGTACATAATTTGAATGATATTTCTCAAAGTGCTATTTATTTTTATGTGTAGCCTACAACTTTTTGCTAATTAAAAAGTGCGCCTTTAATACTCCTTTTATACATCAAAACATAATACCTTGCTAAACAGCACAAAGACGCTAAATGTTTTAAAAAAATTATAGTTAAGCACATTATTTTTAACATACTGTATCGATGCCCCCAGTCCCTATTGGTTAAAAAGGACTAAAACATTGGAAATTATGCATTTAAACAACATTGCTCTCTCACCCTCCTCTTTTCCTTTCTCAAGTAGCTTTTCAATCCATAATTTAATATGAGCTCTAATAAGCCCCTTAATAAGTGAATATAAAATTAGCACTAGCAAAGATTTGCTAGTTATATGCTTACGCTAATAGGGCAAATTGAAATTAACTGTAAAGAAGTGGGTGCTAATTAAAAGATAGTGTTGTGGAAGCGAGAAGAAGCTTTTTCGCATGCAGCGCATGTAACAGCAATATGTCTGTTTGCTCTGTACGGACTGACGTGAGGACAAACGAAGGAGGAGGGGCAGGAGAGATGGAACTGGAGAGGAGAGAAATGAAGGATTGATGAAATAGGAAAAGACATTCAGCTCTGACAGTAGCGATAGAGAGAAATGTAGTGTGTGTGTGTATGATGTGATATTTGACTGCAGTGTTTTGTCAGTTTAAAGCAAGCGTTCACCCCTCATTCTCCCTGAGATAAAACAAAAGGATCACCTGTCTTTGGTTGACTGCTGACGGCTACCTCCCAAGATATGGCTCATAATTCTCTCTTTTTCACACAAATAGGGTAAGATGGGATGAGATGCCCCCCCGGGTAAGATTTCCCCCACACCCCAATTTTTCTCTTGACCAGATGTCGCCACGCTTTTTTCACACTATTTTTACAGAAAAAGACTACAAAACTTTTTCTTTTTTTTTTGCTGTATATACTGACAAATTTACTTTTTTTTTGCAAGCAAAAACTGAATTTCCAAATAATTTATGATGAAAAAAATACCTGCTCTGACACATGACATATGATTATATTTTAAATAATAGCCTAATATTGTTATTGTTGCTGTGACATCTACACTCATCTTTTCCTATCTGATTGAAGAGATGTCAAAGTGACATTCACACCCATGCACAAGCTCATATTTACAGATTTAATGGATTTAATTCATTGCTTAATATACTTCATGTCAGAGTGTAGAGATAAACAGATATTTATCTCATTTGTTTCCTGCTAAGGAGGACAACTGCTGTTCTGTCTCATAAATGAAATTACAGCATCGGTTTTTAATGGGATAACAGTGCTGCGTGATTAGACACCGCCACATGTTCAGCAGCTCTGCACCCCTTTCCCAAGACTACGCAGTTGAGAGACTTTTTTGGCATGGAAAGAGTCATGCCCAGACAGGATTAATCGCTGTTTGTGATTTTCATTGTTTGATAAATCATTGTGAATTTGCAATTGTTTATTTGATTCATCCTGTGGGCCTCTGTCCTAATCTATTAAATATGGAATTTTTTCATGCAAGTGGTCTGAAAGGACGTTACTGCTTTAATGCGCGAACCAGCTGAGATGAAATAAACAGAAAACTGGAGAAGCATGCGGCTGCCCACAGGGCAATAATACAGTTCTGTTCAACTGGGGGGGCGGCCTTTGCTCCTGTAAGACCCTTCACTAGTGCACATGCCTGCTGATTAAACAGAAAATACATTCCTGTATTAAGGTCCATCATTTCCATCAAGGTCGCGAGTCAAGGGCACGACCGGCTGACAGCTTGCAGATAGAAGAGAACAACTGGCAAAGAAGACTAAAGAGAGCGAGAGAATAAATGGGAGGAAGAAAACATGAGGTAATGACGCAACAGAATGACATCAGCAGTTGAGGTTGTAATCATCGCTGTGGGTGACAAAACGGGTTTGTCTGCTGACACTCTGGTCTAAAATGTGATGAGTACAGTGAGCTTTTAGCTGCTGTGTCTTCATAACTTAAAAGGCTTGTCTGAAGAAGAAACAGAGAGATAGAGCAAACAACCACCTATTAAAGACGTTACAAAACCGAGTACACAACACACACTTGTACTCTAAAATCTAAACTTGAATGTGCTGAAAATAAGCTCAGTCTACAGCAAAGGGTTAAGGTTCAAATGTGTGACAAAGACATAGTTTGTTCATTGCATTGTCAATCATTGTATTCGAAATCACACAAGGGGAGACAAAATCTCAGTAATTACGTGGAGATATACTGTATGTTGGTTTCCCCCCAAACAATGACAATTATTTGATTAATTATTGATCCAATTATAGGTTTTGTTTTTTCTCCATACAGTGACCAACCAAAACCAAATTGTTTGGTTACCAACATTCTTCAAAATATCTTCTTTTATGTTCCACAGAAGAAAGGAAGTTACACAGGTTTGGAATGAAATGAGGGTGAGTAAATGATAAGAGAATTTTCTTTTTTGGGTGAACCCTTTAAAATACAGTAAAATCAAACTAAAAGTTGTCACATAAATCTTATTCACCTTATTCCGCCCCGCCCACTTTTACTTCTGTCCAGTACTTCCGTTGTAAACCAACTTCCGGTTTAGCGGACCCTCATTCAATAGGGGTTATGCGGAACATACTTCCGGGTTCTACAAAACGGGTATAACTACTTCCGGTCGTCAGCTTCTGAGGTAAACACAGCGTAGGAATGGCGACCTTTTATAGCCGGTGTTTACAGGAGCTACCCATTCTATCCATTTCAGATGTACATCGTATTGCCAAACGGACGTCCAGAGCCCCGAGTACTCCGTTAGATAAAGGATTTAAGTTTTTACGCCTCCTCATTTATTCATGATTATGAAGGTATGTAAGTTAGTATATGTAGCTTTTGCTAATGGCACCCGATGTAGAGTTAGCTAACTATCAGTAAGTTAGTTTAGACTTGTATGCTATCATAGTAGTTTAACCTTTTATATTTGCTTGCAGACGATTAAAACAATCAAATGAAGACTGCATTTTTTCTATTTTTTTAATTTATTTTTTCTGATACTTAAGCATTCGTGACATTTTTATTAAAACAGAAATAAGAATTGTATTCTAAAAAAAGCGCAAAATAAGTTACCTCAGAGATAACCTACCGCTGCAGATGCGTACGGTAATGCAAACCGGAAATGTTTATACCCGTTTTCCGGTTCGAACGTTGGGCGTTCCGCATAACCCCTATTTCGAGGAGAACTGCAGAGAAGTCTCACTGATAAAATGTCACATAAGATAAGCTAATTTGTGCCAAATGTGCTATGTACGTGTGTACCAACAGCACAGCACAGCAATGCACTGTTTCTCGGGGTAATTTTTAAACGACTTTTAGGTGTTTATATGACCCGTCTGCCTGTCTGATCGCAGCCCGGCCGATGTGTAGTGTTTAGCCTACATTAGCCACAAACATCTAATGTTGTAATGGTCTCACTACAGGACACATACACATGCTATACCTTGTTTGAAAGCTATGGTCCTCTAGAATTCAGTCGCTGGATTTATTTTACAGCCATTACTTGTGTTAGAGATCAAACCATAAGAAATTGCAGCTAGCAGTTAGCTAAGCTAACGTTACCCTCTTGTTCATCTAGTTGAGGCTCTACTTTCTTTCTACACCAGTTCGTGGCTATTTTTTTCTCATCTGTTGGCTATACACTGCAAATGTATCTGGTGATTAAGCAAACAAACTGTGGTGTAATAATGTTTCAAACTTTACATGTAGTAGTGTTTGTGCACATCTTCATAACTAAGTAATAGCTATTAGAAAGACACAGCTATTAAATAATTTGATTGTGGCATTGTTTCAAAAGCTTCAAGTGAAATGTACTTTAGTACGTTGCAGCAGTTGTTAATAACCATAGGCCAACGCATTTGGCTATAATATTATAGTCTATCTACTTATATCAAGACAGATAACAGATTGGACCAGGGCAAACAAAGCGCTAAGTAGCTAAACCAGGAAGTGAGATTACGCGGATGGCGCCACCCAGTGCTACTTCCGGAATAAGGTGAATACAGTTTATTAATTACAATACTTTTGCCCAAAACAATGGTTGGATATATTTACATTGTTGCTATTTCATGAATTATTTTGTTTCATAATTGTTTTATTGCCTAAAATAAGCCTATTGAGGAAAAAGGTAAATATGCTCTCAATGAATTATTTATTTTTATTTGACCTTTATTTAACCAGGAAAATCTATTTCACAGGAGTGCCCTGGCCAAGAATGGACAGCAGTTACAATCACAAACTTACAGATCAAAACAACAAATATAAAATTAAAACATTTGCACATCATTGAGTCTTCTTCTAGTGACCGAATAGTAGATTTAAAATGTTCCATAGGCACCAGAGTTTGTCATTTCAATTTCGATTGGAGTAGATTCCATTCAAATGGAGCTGCATACATAAAAGCCCTTTTTCCCAGTTCAGTTCTTACAAATAGAACAGAAAGAGTAAAACAGTTTTCAGACCGGAGGGAATATTTTCCAACACTTTTCTTTTGAATTAGACAACCTAGATACAAAGGCAAACAACCCCAGAATAGTTTTATAAATAATTAGGTAATAGTGAATTTTCCTTCTAATGGACAGAGGGCCAGGCTACTCTGTTATACAATATACAATGATGAGTTAAATGTTTACAATCTGATATAAATCTTAAAGTGCTATGATAAACGGCATCCAAAGAGGAGAGAAGATGAGAAGCAGCAAATTGATGCAGTGTTTACCACAAATAAAACGTGTGCCAAATGACCTATTTTGCTACAGATATAAAAAATTACCTGACAAAATAAAAAAATAAATGTGCATAAAGCACAGCTTTTTAACAGAATTAAGGATCAATATTTAATTTACAATTCAGTTGTTATGTATTATTGACCCACAATTTGTAGTTCCGCAATTTTAGATACTCTTGAAAACCTGTAAATGTTCATTTTAGAGAAGTCTTTCATTTCTACCCAATTCATTAATCATGTTTCATCATCCATTAATTTCTCCATGTGGCTATACAGCGTCCCATTTTTCTCACAGTTTTCCCCCAAGCATTCCATTACCGCTATCAAATGTTCTCAACAAGAACTCAATTCATTTTTCTCTTCTCCACAGTTTTATGATTTCTTTGTTGTTCAGTTCAGCATTTGACCTATACAGAGTCGGAATGAATCTCATAGGTCCTGATTACTATTCCTAACAAAGTAAGTGGATCCTGAAAACAGTTCCTATGCTCGTTTTACAACTGTCCAAAACAGTTAGAGAAATGGATTAAAACTACACAGTTAAACTTGTGTGCCCTCAATACGCTCTTCATTATTTCCTTTGGCCTTGGAATTGTTTTGGTCCAAGATGTATTTTTGCCTAACAGGAAAAAATATAGTTTATTTTTTAATACATAACCATCATCGCACATGGACATGCGTGCAAAGTTCGCAGGCCTGTTTCTCATGGTGGTCCTCCAGATCTGTTGGATGAACAGAGGATGATCGTACCCTCCAGATGGTGTTGGATTTTCACACTGGACTCATTAGACATTTAATCATCTTTGGTCCACAGAGCTACGAACTCTGAGGGACAAGGCTGTCCAGTGTCCAACGGCCATCTGACCTCACAGCCTGGCCACTGATGAGCCAAACAGAAAGAGAACAGACAGCCGGGCAGAGCGTGTCCTTTTGGAAATGGACCGTGCTGTAAAAATGTCCCTGGTATTTTAGCGTCTGATTTGTGATACAGAAACCTTTACATGAACATAATGAATACAGCCAGATTTCTATGACTCTGATATTCAGTTTAACTCAAGTCTGGTGGGAGCAATCATGTTCAGATTGTAATAAGAGAGCGCAATATAGTAAACACTCACTGGCACTTTCACATGGGATAAACAGTATGTCACTCCTGGAATCATTTTGGAATTCCTGCTGCATTTATTCAAGTCAAATAATCCTAATGTCTATAATAGATCCAGAGACCAAAGCCCAGTCAATTCTCATACTTCCAACTGCAGGCACCCTCTCTTCCTGTGGATCCTCTTCATGCACTTTCCATTCCATTTACTCACCAAAAGTTCATTTCCAGTGAACACACATCCATCTATAAGCCAGAGGGATAAATGAGACTGAGAGCCGAATATCCATATTCAATTTCTCTCGTGCACTGAGGGATGCAGTCAGCAGAGTGCCAATTTAAAAAGAAAAACTGCAGTGACATCTTTATGAGCACACGTGTCTCACCTGGATGAAGTCGCTGAGAGCAAGATCATGAAAAGTGAATCCTTGATATTTTCAGAATACGGGTAATGTTAGATGCATAAAATGCATGTTTTAGCACCCTTTAAACAACAAATAATGTTCTAATTCCAAAGCAGTTTTATTCTCAAACTAAGTATGACGCAATATAAATGATAGTAACATCAAACATCATTGGTTCTAGTATGTGTTGTGACCAAACCACATTACTCTGTCACGTTTTGGTTTTCGTTCATGTCTGTCATGTGCTCCCCTGTTCTAGTCATGTGATCCTGCAATGTGTTCTGTGTTGTCATGTTGTCATTGGTTAATTGTTCACAGGTGTCCCTTGTCATTAGTCTTATTTAAGCCCTCATGTTTGCCATGTCAATGTTTTGAGTTTCATGCCATGCAATATCTTTGTTTTATATTTGATCTTGTTTTGGCATACATACTGCACTTGGGTTCTTCAAACTTGCCTTCAATGGACATTGTTACAGATCGAATTAAGTTGCTATTTTTGACCTTTTTGGAGCTTGACTGGCTTGATATATGTACTGCGTTAAATGGAAAACAGGAAGTTTTGGTTCTCTCTATCAAGCAGCAAACAGATTTAAATGTGTATTCAAAAGTGCTAGAATAGGAATCAAACCTTTTGTCCAGCAAAATCTGAATGAAATTGTTACATTAACTCATAAACAGAATAGTGAAAATATACCTAATTAAACCCATGAGAGGTTACAGAGAAGACTAACCTCCTTGATTAAACATGCCTGACTGACATCTTAGATCAGTTTTGCCAGCCCGCAATAATTACATTGTCACTTCTCACCAGAAATCAATAATTAACCGTTCGATGTGAATGAGCTTGTATTCAGTGATTATACTTAGCTTAATTAAAAAAGAAATTCTTTACACAAAAATCAAAGAGATTCATATTCAATCCCCACGCCATTCCATCACTGCCGCTATTCAAGATGCAGGAATCTGGAGTGGTAATTTGATGATTCTGCTCATTCATTGAAAATCCTTGGGGAATATATATCCGATTTTTTTGTTTTGTTTAGGTATTAAGTAAAACCGTAAGTCTTTCCTGGCGTAATCCTTTTTCCTGTTTTCCATCTATTTCTCATTAATGTTGTATAATGTATTAAAGAGGCTCACAGCCTGCCTTCCTGAAACCCTTTTTCCATTCCCGCTCCGAGTGGTCCGTTTTTCCCAAGTCAGCAGACTGTGTGCTAAAGAACAGTCTTTCAATTTGACGCTGTGCTTTAATATGAGGACAAAGCTTCCCACAGGTGTTTCATCTTCTGAGTTACTCAGGCCTTGGCGGGAATGACAAGGTGGGGAACGAGGTGACAGCAAGTGTGGACTATGTGTCTGTCTCTGTTCCTCACACTCACACATTGCCAGACCTCTGCATACTGCAGGCGAATTTAAGCTGAAGATTTACAGTATCGGGGGCTTTTAAACATGGTGATCATTAAATAAGCAGTGGGGTAAATCATCAGTGCTCAATGAATTCAAGGCCAATAAACTGAGTATTATTTACAAGGGCTGTTTGCTTATCCATTCACTGCTTCTGCTTCTACATCAGATCCAAACACGTTCAAGGTTGTAGTGAATAGCCTGATGTTAAGAGACTACCAGTTCTCTAATGCACTGCCAAACGCTTGCCTTTGTATTGTACTGCATGATATAATAATTTGAAAACATTTTATATTGCCGTTTAAGTCATGATTTCAGACTACAACTGACATTTAAGGAATATTCCGGGTTATTTGCAACTTTGTGTCTGCGGGCAGCATCTGTGGTGTGCTGTCGATTACCACAGACAATAATGAGCTCAAAAATGAGCCGGTAATGTGTTTACAACTTCAACCAGAGCCTAGCAGCGGGTGGGAGGGTTTAAAAGCAGAAATGTTAAGCTTAGATACAAATCTTTAGGAGAAATAATGCTACCTGAGCTGTAAAGTTGTCTAAATAAATCTTAATTTTCAAGAGGAACTTCTTTTCAATAACTTCTGGTTATGTATACGCAATGTCATCTAAGTCTGTAAAACTCCATATAAACTGTGTTTTATGGATCATGTAAAAGAAGGTTCACTTTTTTAGCAGCTATAGCTTCATAAACGACATAAAAAATATGTTTACTAATACTTTCGAAACAGCGCGATGGATGCATGTTTTTTATGTTTTGCTTCTATTATGTTTGCATTTACTGTAAACACATTTTCCACACGTTTCCACACCTATATGAATCTGTGGTAATCAACGATGCTGACATTAAGTTGAAAACAACATTCTTTAACGCTTGCGGAATAATTTTTTTACTATGGTCCACACTTAAGCCCAGAATTGGCTATCATTCTCGTCAAAAGGCTCATCTAATCGCTGAAGCACATGTTAAGGACAGCATGACTGACCCGTCTAAATGGGGCCATCACAGTACACATGATATGGCATATAATTAAATCTGACAAATCAGCTTTTCTTGAGAGCCTTCAAAATGTCTTCAATTTAGTACATTACAGAAATGTGTATATCTGTCTGTCTGTCTGTCTATATCATCTGTATGTCTATCTATCATCTGTCTGTCTGTCTTTCAGTCTGTCTGAATCTCGTTTCTTAAAGATAGGAGTGCGGAAAATTTAATTGAGAGCCTGCATTTCAAATGTAAAGCTAAAACAACAAGTTCAGTGGATTCAAGTTGTGAGTTTTATCAGGAAGGTCATTCAAGTGTTCTGTAATTACATTTTGTCTCCCTGCCTTTTTAATAGTCTATTTATTGCAGCAAAGCAACATTCAATCATGCAAGTGAGACAGGGAATGTTTTAAAAGGCAGTGACTCCTCTCTCTATTGGAGAGGGAAAGCTTTCCTTTCGCCTTGCATCTATGTCAGGCTCACAGATCAATGAGCAAACATGGCGATAGATTGTGTGGAGGATGAAGAAGGATGAGAGAAACTGGAAAAGGATGAGCAGAGGACGGACACTGCTGCATCAGCACTCCGATGGACATCCATCCATCCTCCTCTGAAAACACACACACACACACACTCACGCACTTTAAATACAACCTTATCTCATTAATGCACACATGACCTTCCGCCCCGCAGCCCCCCTTTCCCCCATACAGTGCTGTAAACACACCAAGGCTGATGTGCAGCGAGTAATTTGTTTAAACAGAGCACCGTAATGGATTGCCTAATTTGCCTTGCTGATGTAAATGAATGGCTCAGTTAATTCGTGAGTGTGAGAAAATTCTGAGTGGATCTGGAGGAGTCACAATGGAGAGTTCAGCATGTATGTAACCTTGATTTCAAAGTGACTGTAAAATCACCCAGCACTTAAGGTAGATGGAACCTCCCTGTTTGAAAGGAGAGAAAGTCAGTATTCCCTTTTAAGGGACAAGAGAGGATTAGCTGTTGCTTTGAAGGGATGAAAGAGGATGTTTCAAATAAGATTTGTTTCGTTCTGCTAAATCACATCAATGATTCACCAAGGCAAACTAATAAAACATACTTAACTTAAGAGATGGACCCAAATACCTTTCCAGTAACCATTTACTCCACAACATGCCTCATTTCCTGACAATATTTAATATTTTTCTTAGAAGCCTCATTATTCACAGGAGCTTTAAGATTTTAATGGCAGGTCCCCCATTATGATGAGTAATCCAGATGGTTAATGACTTGAATTTATAACAGCCAATCAAATTCCATTATTTTTGAGGCCACAATGAGATTAGATTAGATTCTTTTGAGAACTGAAATTGGAAAAAGATATTTAGATCTAATCTTTGTCTCGATTCACTAAATCTGCGAAATTATTCAAAATTCATGATCAAATTTAGAATGCAAATATCACATACTCCCAATGGCCTTATAAACAAGTCATTTGTTAAACCAACATTTAAAATATATATATATTAGAACTGGAAAAGCTATTCATTATTTCTGAGTAACAAAAAATAATGCAAATTTTATTGAGAACACTTTCTGATCACATAAATATGCAAATTATACAACATCATTAGTGAATGAGAAGGCCCTTTGTCTTCGGTGCTTTGCTATAGGTAATGTTTTACGCAACATCCTGGCCTTTGAGGCGATCATCTGTTTGGTGCAGCTTAATACCCAGTGTCTGTCCAATTCACAAATGTCAAACATTCAATTCCAAATTCACAAATATCTCCTAACTCACTACAGACAGTTACACCACCGAGTTTAATATAAGAATCAATAATCAGGAGAGTGACCGTGCGCATTCAGGAGGTGAGTGTTTTTAATTGATTTGCAATGAACGCAGCTAGACCTCGGGATCAAAATCTGCTAGACAGCCAAAAACTCACCCCAACTTTTTCATCCCTAACCCTCTGGTAAGAGAGTAATGGAGTCGTGACAGCCTCTTTGTCTCCAATACCAAAATGCCTTTCTCTCTGCTTTATCGTGATGAAATATGACTGGTAAGCATGTTTGTTTAAAAACATTAACCTTAATGCAAAACAATGCATTTGGCAGCAATTTGGACAGGAGCACTAAAGTGTCATGAGTTAGATACAAACACTTGTCTGTTTGCCAGTGCTGCGAGTGCTCACAAATCCTTGTTTTTATTTATTCAGTTATTGTTCCTGTGAGAAAGAGCACCATTTTCCTCATATTAATCCAAGAGCCTACCTCTCGATGACAGAACGGCCATCTATCACCACCCTCCTCTGCTACTGTGTCCTCTCCCCTGACTTTGAGAAAGCACTCCATCATGTTTGTTTGTGTCCTGACAGAACGCCACAGTTTCACCAAAACATGTGCATGTGATAATTGCTACTCTCGATCTTAGTATATTGAACACTGAAGTATCAAAATAATTTGAAAAGAGGGAGTACATCTCTCTAACGCTATATATTGAACGAGAGGCAATTATCCCACTGTAAATCAAACCAAAACAGAAATCAACTGGAAAGAACTGTGCTAATGATTTACAACACAAACAGTAATGATGCACAGATGCAGAAATGTTATCTGCCACCTTGATTCATGTTAGCATCTCCAAGATCAATATCTTCCGGTCTCAACTATCATTTCCATTATCATTTTTCAGAAGTTGCGTTATTTCTGCAGTCTCTAAACTCTATCGCACATTCACAACAGTTTTTGGGGATTACACTCACTTCATGTTCACATAAAACATTTTTTTTAGCTTTTCTGGGGCTGTAGCCTACTATATTTCCCTTTCCTCTGCAGGTCGTCCCATCAAACTATTGCTATCTGCCCATGACTAAAAGTAAAATTGCAAAAAAAATGAAATCTAATACCACGTGAGACTTTTTTCTGGTCTTTGTTATGTCAACTATCTCAATATAAATATAAACTAAGTCTGAGACTTTTAAATGCTTTAAGGACCACAAAATATGATGAGGCCTTGCAAAGGATCCCCTTCCTGAAATATATAGGCAGCAATATATTCTCGTAAACCCATTCATACTATGTGCAAAATATAACAAGTGTAATTATAAAGAATGAAAATATGAAATACAAACTAAAAGTCCAAAAAAGAACATTGTTACACATATCTTTTTCCTGTTATTATTATGTTTTCTTCAATATTGTACCCATACCCAAAATATACAATTCAATCCAGTTCAATAACAATTATGATTTGGTATTTTTTTTCTCATAGTAAATAAATTAACTATGTAGAATTTCTCAGTTGTAAAATTTTCTTTGCAAATTTTCCACAGACTACCTGACACCCCCTTCACAGCCTCCACTTTGAAAAACTCTAAGCTAGTTAATGCAGTAGTTCATATATTTATGCATATGTAAAACACATAGTGGAGTATAATCAGTCGTGAGTTGTGATGGATTGATAGGGTATAGCGCCTGGGCTTTTTTTGTTCATTCCTGACTACACCTGACTGTCCTCCACCAGTAGCAGATTGGTGCTAGCCTCCAATCCTATAGAACTCCATGCACTCTTTTTTTCCTTTCTCTCTGCCTCACGCTGCCCTCAGTACTTCCGAACTGGATAATGCACTGTAAATGTCATAAATGTTTAGGTAGGAGACAGAGCTGCACTGGGGTTAGTCTGTCTGGGCGGAGGTGGATCTTACTCTGTTGGGGAAACACATCTCCATTGGATATTAGATGACATTTATTGGAATGCACCTGGCGTCATGGGAACCGTCAATCAGATGCGAAGCACTTCTTTCCTAAGCTGTTTACTTGTAGCCACAGACACAAATCAATCCAGTGTTCAAACACGCAAACAGACACAAGAGACAAAATCTTTATGTAAGATGGAGGCTTGGCGTGTCTCAGTACGGAAAGACATGGAATCTCATAGTGTTAATGTCTAAAGTGCTCTTATTTGGTAAAAGCCAGTTTCACTTGGCACAAGCTAGCTAAGCTAATGATTTGAAACTCTAATTACCAAACAAAATACCTAGCATGCACAGATCTCCGGTGGCAGGGGAAATTGCATTCCGCGGCCGTGACATATAAAATCATACTCATACTTTCTAAGACCGAGATCAAATCTTGGGCTGGTATCAAAGTGGCTTACCACAAACAAAGATTTTTCCTAACCCTGGTTAATAGTGAAGCTAATATAATTGATATCCTGATGTATTAGTTCCTAAATTTCAACAATATATTTGTTCAGTTAGGCTCTTCATAATGGCATTTTAAAGATGGTGAGTGCTCACATTAAACCTGTCTGTTCTGTATAATTTTAGAAGTAGTGGGTCCAGTTAAAGGCAGATTTACATTTTGCATGATTCTCTTCACTCCATGTTAGCACACACAGGTACCTTCCAAACAGGTTTTTTATTGCAGGTAATAAGCAGGAAACAAGCGATGCAAGCAGATGAGTGATGATAATTGTAAACACTGACTGATGAATAACAGTTCTTAAGCGTAACAGGTCAGCATTACAGGTAAGAAGTAAGCATAACAGGTAAATATAGATTGTGATAGTGAATTGATTAATCTGATATTAAGACATTAAAGCATTGGTGAACTTGTCATTGTCAGTATGCACATACATATATGCCCATCCTGAGGTAACTAGTACGTCAGCTCCAGTTTGGATCTCTCCAACTGAGAGAGATGACTCCAACTCCTATGAGGACATCAGATGATGCAAAAACTGAATCAACACGCACCAATGCTAAATTTCCTATTGTAATCGTTATGTTCACAACTTGTAATAATTACTTCAAAGAGCTCATTGTTTCTGCCTAAAATTATGTTAGCTAACTGCGTGATTTGTATATATGAAATTCTGAAATCATTTCTGAAATACATTGGTTGGACACAGTCAACTCTGATAACAGATCATTCTAATTTGTAATGTAGACATGCATTTTCTGTAAAGCTGCTTTGAATTATATGTTTTGTGAAAAGCGCTATACAAATAAATGTGAATTGAATAGAAATGTGAATCAAATTGAGTTGAAATGTGAATTGAATTGAATTGAAATGTGAATTGAATTAAAATGTTAAATCAATATGAATTGAAATGTTAAATCAATGTTAATTGAATGTGATTTGAATTTAAATGAGAATTGAAAGTGAATTGTAAGTGAATTGAAATGTGAATTGAATTTGTATTGAATTAAATGTGAATTGAATTTGTATTAAATTAAATGTGAATTGAATTGAAATGTGAATTGAATCGAATGTGAATTGAATGTAAATTGAATGTGAATTGGATGTGAACTGAATGTGAATTGAATGTAAATTGAATTTGTATTGAATTAAATGTGAATCGATTCAAAAGTGCTGGATGTGAATAGAATCAAATATTAATTGAATGGAGTTGAATATTAATTGAATGTGAATCGAATCAAATGTGAAATAAATGTGAATCAAATTGAATGTGAATCAAATGTACATCGATGTGAATTTGAATTTGAATCGAATTGCATGTGAATCGAATGTGAATTGAATCAAATGTGAAAGTGAATAGAATTTGAATGTGAATCAAATGTGAATTGAATGTGAATCGAATTGAATGTGATTCAACTGTGAATCGAATTGAATTTAATGTGAATTGAATGCAGTTGAAATGTGAATTGAATTTAAATGTGAATTGAATTAAAATGTGAAATCAATGTGAATTGAATGTGAATTGAATTTAAATGAGAATTGAAAAGTGAATTGAATTGAATGTGAATTGAACGTAAATTGAATGTGAATTGAATTGGTTGTGAACTGAATGTTAATAGAATTGGATGTGAACTGAATGTGAATTGAATCAATGTGATTTGAATTTAATTTGAATCGATTTGAATGTGAATTGAATCGAATGTGAATCGATTTCAAATCTGAATGTGAGTTAAAGTGAATCGAATATGATTTGAATTGAATGTGAATTGAATTTAATCCAATCGAATGTGAATTAAATTGAATGCGAATTGAATTAAATCAAATGTGAATTGAATGTGAATTGAATGTGAATCTAATGTAAATCAATGTAAATCAATGTAAATTGAATGTGAAACTAATCGAATGTGAATTGAATGTTAATCTAATTGAATGTGAATCAAATGTGCATCAAATGTGAATTGAATTGAATTGAATGTGAATAGAATCAAATATGAATTGAATGTAATTGAATATGAATTGAATGTGAATCGAATGAATTTTGAAATAAATGTGAATCGAATGTACATCGAATGTGAATCGAATGTGAATTGAATCAAATGTGAATTGAATGGAACTGAATGTGAATAAAATCTGAATGTGAATTAAAGTGAATCGAATGTGAATTGAATTGAATTCAAATTGAATGTGAATCAAATGTGAATTGAATGGAACTGAATGTGAATCAAATGTGAATGTGAATTAAATGTGAATTGAATGGAACTGAATGTGAAGTAAATGTGAATTTGAATTAAATGTGAAATGAATGTGAATTAAATCAAATCTGAATGTGAATTAAAGTGAATCGAATGTGAATCGAATCAAATGTGAATGTGAATTGAATTGAATTGAATGTGAATTGAATGTGAATCTAATGTAAATCAAATGTAAATCGAATGTGAAACTAATCGAATGTGAATTGAATGTTAATCGAATTGAATGTGAATCGAATGTGCATCGAATGTGAATTGAATTTTAATCGAATGTGAATTGAATGTGAAGCGAATGTGAATTTAATTGAATTGAGAAGGAGGCAGGAACCGGTGAATGTTTAAACACTTTAATAATCACAAAACGAAAGTAAAAGCGGCAGCCCCTCACGGACGACTACCACACACATTTAACAAAACATAACTTAAAATGACCAGACCTGGTCCTCTCTTCTCCTTCACTGTCATCGCTCCTTCTTTTATGCTTCCTTTCCGTGAGAGATACGAGGCCGGTGTGGCGTGCAGGTGATGCTCATTATCAATCACGCCTCTGGCCTTGCGCCGTTCTCACGGCCCTCGGCCTCGCCCTGCATGCCACAAATATTTTACTTTTTTTTTTTATTATGTAGGGAAGATGTAAAATGTTTCTCCCAGCCTTAGGGGGGAACTGTATTGTATGAGTGAGCCCTTCTTTACATGGGTGGAGCTGTTGTTTAGTCAGTTCTGTTTCCTTGTGAAAAGGTAAGGAGGTTTTGTACAGTTCTTTGGCGTAGTCCGTAGTGCATAATCCGAGGGTAGCGGATCTGCATTTCCTGCCTGAAGACGAAAGCAGGGGCACAACCGAAGGTTTAGACAGGATCATCCTGGTGGTGGTGGGGAGGGTGGAGGGGACTGTTGCATCAGCATCTGCGAACTCAAACTTGTGTAAGTACTGATCTTTTATACATCAAGTATAAGGACATGATTGGATAGATGTGAAGGTAATAAGTGACGTAGTAATTAAGTCTTCCTGGCAGAACTTATGCTGAAGCTTCATTTCCCTTTCAGTTGCTCACGGTCGACGTAGTCGACGTGTCGACTGATTCGGATCACGCTTAGGGAGCCTGTCATCTTCGAGTATTGATAAATTGAGCCAATGCACAATGCATTTGCATCTCGCGCTCCGCCCCGCAGCGCGGGTATAAACACGGAAGCGGATGCATGCACCACTTGTCTTTCGCTCACTTGTCTATGACTGTCTCGGTGTTGAGATCGAGACTCGCCTTCGTCCTCGAAGGTGGAGTCCCCATTATCACGCCCCACCCTAGGGTGCCATGTGGGATGGGTGATTGGTGGTGGGTTACGGCCAATCTAGGACCTGCGAGTCTTGAACCGGGCCCTTCACAAGCTTCCGTTCAAGATGCTAACGCAGAAACGCATTTTTGAGTGCATCCGTCCCCGAGATTGGTTTGCAGCGATTGACCTGAAGGACGCGTAGTTTCATGTCTCCATCCTGCCGCGACACAGGCCATTCCTGCGCTTTGTGTTCGAGGGTCGAGCATATCAGTACAAAGTCCTACCCTTCGGGCTGGCCCTGTCACAGACAGCACGCCTCACAGAGGAACATGTCCGGTTGGTGCTGAACTGCCTGAATACTGTCAAGAGCAGAACAGTGGTCCCACTGAAACTTTTTCAGAGGCTCCTGGGGCATATGGCAGCCGCAGTTACGCCGCTCGGCTTGCTCCATCTGAGACCGCTTCAGCACTGGCTTCACGGCCGAGTCCCGAGCTGGGCGTGGCAGAGCGGCACGCTCCGTGTGACAATCACCCCGGCCTGCCGCGAAACCTTCAGCCCATGGTCAGACCCTTCATTTCTCTGGGCTGGAGTGCCCCTAGAACAAGTGTCCAGGCATGCTGTGGTCTCCACAGATGCCTCCAACACCGGCTGGGGGGCCATGTACAATGGGCATGCAGTAGCGAGGATCTGGATGGGCCCCCAACTGCATTGGCACATCAATTGCCTCGAGTTGTTTGCAGTACACCTTGCTTTGAGACGCCTCAAGCATCGGCAAGCATGTACTGGTCCGAAAGGACAACACTGCGACCGTTGCGTACATCAACCATCAAGGTGGTCTACGCTCCCATCGCATGTCGCAATTCGCCCGCCACCTCCTCCTATGGAGTCAGAAGCATCTGAGGTCACTTCGTGCCACTTATATTCCCGGCCTGCTCAATCGTGCCGCTGACAAGCTCTCACGACAGCCTGTGGCCCAGGGAGAGAGGAGACTCCATCCCCAGGCAGTCCAGCTGATCTGGGACCACTTCGGGGCCGCACAGATCGATCTGTTTGCCTCTCCGGACTCATCCCATTGACAGTTGTTTTACTCCCTGACCAAGGGGACCCTCGGCACAGATGCGCTGGCACACAGCTGGCCCCGGGGCTTCCACAAGTATGTGTTTCCCCCAGTGAGCCTTCTTGTACAGACACTGTGCAAAGTCAGGGAGGAAGAGGAGCAGGTCTTGCTAGTTGCCCCTTATTGGCCCAACCAGACCTGGTTCCCCGAATTTATGCTCCTCTCGACAGCCCCTCCCTGGCGCATTCCTCTGAGGGAGGACCTTCTCTCTCAGGGACAGGGCACCATATGGCACCGGCGTCCAGACCTCTGAAAACTCCATGTCTGGTCCCTGGACGGGACACGGAGGTTCTAGGTGATCTACCACAATCAGTCGTAGACACCATCACTTCTGCGAGAGCACCATCTACGAGGCATGCTTATGCTCTGAAGTGGAACCTGTTCATTGAGTGGTGTTCTTCTCACCGAGAAGACCCCCGAAGGTGTTCGATCGGCGCCGTGCTTTCTTTCCTGCAAGATGGGTTGGAGCGAGGGCTATCTCCCTCCACCCTCAAAGTGTATGTTGCCTCTATTGCCGCACATCGCGATGCAGTGGATGGGAGATCCGTGGGAAAGCACGACCTAATCGCCATGTTCCTGAGGGGAGCGAAGAGACAGAATCCGCCTCACGCCCCCTCTATACCCTCTTGGGACTTATCTCTGGTGCTGACCACACTGCAGAGACCTCCCTTTGAGCCACTGCAGGCAGCTGAGTTGCCTGTCTTTAAAAACAGTTCTCCTGCTTGCTTTGGCCTCCATCAAGAGGGCAGGGGACCTGCTCGCATTTTCGGTCGATGAATCGTTTCTGGAATTCGGGCCGGCTAACTCTCACGTTATCCTGAGACCCCGGCCTGGATATATACCCAAGGTTCCTACCACTCCCTTTCGGGACCAGGTGTTGAACCTGCAAGCGCTTCCCCCTGGAGGAGGCAGACCCAGCCCAGGCTTTTCTTTGTCCCGTCCGCTCCTTGCGGTTATATGTGGACAGAACGCAAAGCCTCAGGACCTCAGATCAGCTCTTCGTCTGTTACGAAGGCCAGCAGAAGGAAAAGGCTGTCTTCAAGCAGAGGTTGGCCCACTGGAAAGTGGATGCCATCATCTTGGCGTATGAGCCCCAGGGGGGGCTCCCATAGGGATCCCAATCAGTCGACACGTCAACTACGTCGAAAGTGAGCGACTGAAAGGGAACTCTTGGTTACGTATGTAACCCTCGTTCCCTGAAGGAGGGAACGGAGACATAGTCCCGTCACCACTACTGCTGGTCCACCATTGACTCCAGGCTCCACTCGGCTCCTCAGCGAAAAACAAGTGTTGCGTGCATCTGCTTCTGTGTTTATATCCGCACTACGGGGTGGAGCGTGAGATGCAAATCTCGCACGCCAATGTGCATTGGCTCGTTTTATCAATACTCAAAGATGACAGGCTCCCTAAGCGTGATCCCAATCAGTCGACACGTCGACTACGTCTCCGTTCCCTCCTTCAGGGAATGACGGTTGCATACGTAACCAAGACGTTCTGTTTCCTTTTGGAAAGCTGTCGCAGTTCTGTGATGTATATGTGGAGATGCTGCTGTTTGCTGCATAGTGGCCGATGCAAATAAAGAGCCTAATAAAAACATTAACACAACTCAGAGACATTTGGGGAAGCACACCGACGAAGAGGGTTACAATTACATGAAATGTCTTAGATTTAATGTTATCTCTGTATGAAATCATTCCTCAAACTCTACCCACAAACACCACTCTGACTCACAATTACTTGATCTGCTTTCTTTTTTTTGGGCATGTTAACTATAAATGCACTGTTATGAATACTGTGTGAGGCTGCCATCGACCCCCTGCAGAGACCTCTCTGGAGTAAAGCCTGAATGTTGTAACTTCAACACGAAGAAGCCTGCAGCTTAGAATAGCCCCTGCATCTCGCATTCTCCCAAATTTTCAATGTTTATCCGACAGCCAGTCGTCCTGAGAGGCAAACAAAAATAGAGCCACAAGGCTGAAATGGCTTATGAAACAGAGGGTTGTTATTTATGACAGAGTATCACCATGTTGCCAGGCAGCCCCTGCATTCTGTGAAGAGGCATGATCTGTTCTCTCTTCATGCTGATAAAGAGTGATTAATGAAAGAGAGAGAGAGAGAGTCAGCGTGCAGCAATATGTCACTGTCCTGTCATGAACGACCAATCACCCCCTCCATCACAGGAAGGTGTCACATACGTCACATACTGTTACTATATTAATGACCGATTCAAATGACCTTTATCATGAATAATAATAATACTTGATGCATAACATGTCCATAACATTTTTTTGTGACACAAATGCTAAAGAATTTTATTTGGGAAGGCTGTTTTGATGCTGCAATTTACACTCTCAAGGGTGAAAACATCAAACTTGAACTGATGAATTTACACAAAACGCAACTTGAATTAGAATACACCTGTAACGTCAGCAGGTTGAAGAAGACGAAGGTCAAGCGAAGATACAAAATACTCAATATTTATTTCCATATGCAAAATCCAAACAAACACGAAACAATGTGCAAGTGCACAAACAATAACCGACAATGAAAAGGAGTGAGAGGGGAACTTAAATACACAGATAATGACAAAGACAACAGGTGACGGTGATGATGATGATGAGGGTGATGAGGAGCAGGTCCAGGTGATGATGACAGAGGATTCTGGAAAGTGTAGTGAAGACACAGACGATGAAGAAGGCGGTGAATGTGACAACACCCAATGTTTAATAACTATAATTCTGTCAGTCTGTTCATTTAGAAAACTGTCCAAATGGGAGTAAAAAGTCTTAATTCAATGCTAGATGAGTGAGAGAACTATTTAGAACAAATTGATTCATTACAATGAATCAGAGTTTTCATTGCTGTCAGAGAAAGAGATATTTAGGATAAAACGATTCATTATAATGAATCAGACTTTCCAATACTACACATCAGAAAGAGCCGTTTAGGATGAACTGATTCACTTGATTGAATCAGACTTTCCAGTGCTACATATATGAGAGAGGGTTGTTTAGGATAAACTAATTCACTAAAATGAATCAGACTTTCCAATGTTACATATATGTGAGAGAGTAATTTAGGATGAACCCATTAACTACAATGAAATCCCATTTTCCAATCCTACATATACGAGAGAGAGTCATTTAGGATAAAACAATTAATTAGAATGAAACAAACTTTCCAATACTCCACATCAGAGAGACAGTAATTTAGGATGAATCTACTGACTAGAATGAATCAGAGTTTTTCATACTACATATGAGAGAGTCATTTAGAATGAACCAATTCACTAGAATGAATCAGACTTTCCATTGCTACATATGAGAGTAATTTAGGATAAACTGATTCACTTGAATGTGAATCAGAAAGTAAAAAGTATTTATCCTACCCACATATTTCATGACATAACTCGAATGACTTTAAGGAAACAGTCCTGCAAATAGTACTAGTCAGTTTGAGGCAAAACCCATTGCTTTAATACTAACTACCAAATTCATACAATTATGTGTTGCACATAGGATTAACTGAATTAGACAACGTTACAAAACAATGTTATTAAACATGACATTTTGTGACCCTTAGAGCAAATATTAAATAAATATTTGATGACAGAACAGATGGCTACGAATTCGTCCCAAAGTCTAAAAGTGAGATCTGCAGTAACAGCATCTCTAAATTTAAAAACAGCAACTTCTCAGTCACGAAACCAGTCTTAAAGCCGCTCTAAGTTTTTCATGCATTTTTAATAAAGCTAAACAAAAACATCTGAAAATACATTAAAAAAATGCAGTCCACAATCCCAGCATGCCCTAGTCCATCTATTTGTAAACCTGCTGAGGTGTAAATCACTCAGCGCATGGTTTATGTCAGGGCCTTAATATGGAATTGCAGTTTCTCAATTCCTCATTCCAGATTGACGACTTCATGTTTAATGAATAAGGTATTATGTGATCTTATAAATAACTCATAACCATAACGTTGACATTCACCCTAGTCCCGCGGGTATGTATGGATCGGACGTTCAGTTTTGTGCAAATGTTGACTCAGGGAGGTACTTTATGGGGGTAGAAATGTTGCTTTGTTGATATTGAATTCTGCTGGAAGGATGCCTGGATTTTTTCTCCGCGGTGGCCTGCTTCCTCTCCTCCTTTCTGAAAGAGGCTGGCAGACAGGCATGCTCGACACTTCAGAGAAATTCTTTCATTTGGAGACAGTTTTGTAGCTGGCAGTTTGGCTGTCAGTTGGGGATCGGTGACCTTGCTGAACGGGTTTGCCGACGAGAAGGAGGGACGATGTTTCCTGGCTTCTGCTGCGGCCTGTCAGACTGTTATCAATGCAATTGAGCAATAGACTGCAGGGAAACGGGTCTGAATAACCCAGGAGGGGCCGAGATGGGCCTGTGGGAGGAGGGACGGGGGTCTGCAGGTGATCATACCAGGCTGTGCGCTGTTTTGTTTACTTTCTGGCTGTCAGCCACTGTAATGAAGTTAAATGAGCAAAACATTCCCGCAGAGAAAGAAAGAGGGGATGGATGATCACTACAGCCGAACATAAAGGAAGTGGACAACAGAAGCGAGATGGAGGCGAATTCAGTCAATCAATACCCCTTATACTCTCTCTCCGGCCTCTCTGTGCGCTTCTATGTGTCTTTTCTGTGAAAAGAAAAGTCACCTTTAGATGCTTAATGGGATATTTTAACAATAGGGATTCACTGTGCAGGCAAAGACTTCCTTTGTTGTGCAGTTATGGAACTTCAACCAGAAAAATTTAGTCAGCCAAGAAGAAAGGTTGAAGAAGCCATTAAAACAATTGCTTTCGACAATTACCTTAACATAAAAAACAGACTGTCCGCTTTTTTAAACTCGCAATTTTGAACGTCGAATTATTGGATAACTGCAGACTCCTTCATCAACACCTTAAAAGCTGCATTTGATGGAGAGAGAAAAAAAAGAGAAAAAAATGACTCAAAATGCCATTAAAATATCGCCTATTTTAAGGTTTCATTACTTAGTGATTCAAGAGTGAATGTTTCAAAGCTGAAGAGCTTCCATCAAATGGATGTGAAGTAATCTTGAGAAGCTTTAATTGTGATGTGGGTTGTGAATACAATAAGAGTAATTTGTGACAAACCTGAACAGAGAGCATTCAGTTACTGTCCATCACAGGTCTGCAGTTGATGTTGGCAGAAGTGAATGAATCAGTGAAAGGGTTTCAACTCATAACAGAAAACAACCTTAACTTTGTGGCCACCGCAGAAGTCCCTCTTTGATCATTATGGTCCCGGGGGTTACTGGCCAATTATCAGGCAGTACAAACAGAGACACACATGGCACACACATACGCTGTCTCTTTCTTGGTGGTAAGTGAAATTGACAGCTGCAAGGAGGAAGCAGCAGGAGGTTACACAATTTTTACGATCTGATTGGCATTATTCCTCCCTCTCTCTCACTCTGTCTGCATCGCTCACACCTCAACTTTGCTCCTCCGTCAGTTCTGCCTCAGATCCATGAGACGTCTGGGATCAGCTCAGGATTTTATGCTTCCAGGGGAAAAACAAGTCTTTGAATTATGATTTTCTGAAGCCCTATGAATTTCACATATCAAAAATATGAAAAAGCATCTCAGAAATTGGATCTGGACGTAAAAAAAAAAAACACAGAGTACAGAGTACAAATAAATAAAAACGCAGCACTAACAGTGGACCATGGTCAGGGTAGATGTCATATTTAATTTCTATGAGAATGAAAATGAGATGTACAGTCTGTTCAATCGGTTGCACTGTTGTGTACTCAGGAATAGATTGTTCAGGCATCATACTTCCCAAAAATTTCCATTGAATAAAAACACTCCAGAAAAAAATGCAACACGAAAAATATACTTACAAGTAGACATTGAAGGGATAGTTCACCCAAAAATGAAAATTCTGTCATCATTTAATCACTCTCCTGTTGTTTTAAACCTGTATGAGTTTCTTTGTTCTGTTGAACACAAAATAATATATTTTGAAGAATTTTGGTTTCTAGTCTCCATTGACTTCCATGGGGGTTTGTTTCAGTCAATAGCCGCTTTCCGACCAAGTAGTTACAGGAACTTAGTTCTAGGAACTGTCCACTTCTAAACAGTTCTAAGAACTACTCTCCCCCAAACTCAGTTTTGCTGTTTGCGTTCGCACTGGCCAAGTGGCCATAGGAACTGGTAGGAGGGGTAAGGGAGTGACGCAGGCACGGTGACTTTTATTTTGACGGCGCGACGAACCTTTATTTTGGCGGCGCTGAGAACGCCACAGCAAACAATGCTCGCATTCTCTGTGTTTAATAGTTAGCGATCTGTCTAACATGTTATTAGATAGAACTGTTATAGAAAGTAGACAGTATATGAAAAAAAGGTTATTAGCCTATGCTGTGTGGTTGATGTCCAGTGTTGCTAGCTGGGCAGATAAACATAATCATGTTTGGCCTTGTCCCCTGAAAGTTGCGTTGGATTTTCTCTTCAGCATAAAGGTTTAGAGGCCCATCTATCACTGTTTTCCATGTTTGTATAGTTAGTTTCTGGAGTAAATATATAGGCTATAATCTGTGTGTTTACATTCTAGCTGTTTTAAAAATGGCGGGTGCTTGGATTTCCGCGTACTTTCGGTCAATCAGCATACACTAACGTCACGGGTAGTTCCTATAGTGCTGGTTTAGACCCTACTCTGAAGTAGGACCTAAATTAGTTCCTTCAAATGGAGTTCCTAGAACTAAAATCGTTCCTAGTTCCTGCGGTGCGAACACGCCGACATCCGGGTACTTTAGCCAATAGTTCTAGGAACTGTGAAAAGGTTCCTCCGGTCGGAAAGCGGCTAATGGAGACCAGAAACTGTTTGGTTACCAACATTCATCAAAATATCTTCTTTTGTGTTCAACAGAACAAAGAAACTCTTACAGGTTTAGAACAACTTAAGGGTGAGTAAATTATGACAGAATTTCCTTTTTAGTTTTTCATTGTTGAACTATCCCTTTACTGAATAAGTAAATAAGTGAATGAAGAAAGAAAGTAAAATAGATGTGTCATGTTCTGATCTAAAAGACTTTTGGTATGTTGAGATCACAAGTAAGTCGAAATCAAGTACCTGGCAAAAAAGTATTATACATATTTATTTTCCAAGTTCGTCATTCATCTATTTTTAATTATATTCCTTGCTTGACTACCCTCATTTATTTTGATGCCGTTAATATCTTTTTCACTATGGACATTATGAAATATGAGTGATAATTTTATGATAATTTGTCCAGACTGTCTAATTCACTAGTTCAATAAACTCTGTGGCCATGATTGAAAACGAGGCTGAATTAGCATACGGTAATTGAATGCCACGCCCCTTTCAGTGTTTCACAGACGAAAGTGTTGAACTCTGAAGGACAGCTGTAGTATGACTCACAAGTCCAGATGAAAGCACCCACATCCACATCCTGACACGTCCTCCCATGGCGGTGTGTGCTTACACTCAAAGGTTGAAAGTAGCCAGCGGTCTCCCTGGTCTGCAGTCTTAATAATGTTATTGTATGGTTTCCTTTCAAAGATATCCCCCTCTCTCTCTCTCTCTCTCTCTCTCTCTCTCTCTTTCTCCATCTCCATCTTTTGTTGGCAGGAGTTAGTGTTCTCCTCATGGGTCTCTTTGATGCTGGACCCCTTTTGGAAGACGGATCCATCCTGCCTGGCACGATCGCTGCCGTATCTTCTCCTCTCTTTCCAACCTAGAATTTTTTCAGATGAGAGGGTTTTTGGCGACAGAAGGGGTGAACAGCAGAGGGAGTGTGAAGTAGCTTCACCCTCCCTTTAATGAGGCTTGGAGAAAAAAATGTGCTTCTCAAATCAGATTCCTTCCTCCTGTGTGATGAGAATGAAGCCTGCCCCGGTCGATAACGAAACAAAAAAATGAAGCTTCTCGCTGTGGAAGAGGAGCTACGAGCTTAGGTGGAGATGAAGAGTTCTGAAATAGCACAGGCTTGATCATGCACCCTAGAACAAATAGAGCCCTCTCTCTGACTCACATCTACCCTGTCTCTCACAGCAAACTTTCTTATCTTTCACTCTTTTCAGAATCTTTAACCTGTATTTTACATCACTTTGCTTTAAACCTTTAAATGAAGGCTTTACTTTATCTTATCTCTTTTTTTTTTCTTGTAGTTTTTAACCATAAAAAGTACGATTGTCAGTAGAACGTAATTTGGAACAATTACAGGGATAGTCCGCACAAAAATGAAAATTCTGTCATCATTTACTCATTCCTCATGTCTTTCCAAATGTGTATGACTTTCTTTTGTAGAACATAAAATATGATATTTGGAAGAATGTTGGTACCAAACATTTTCAGTTCCCTATGACTTCCACTGTAGACAAAAAAATACTATCGAAGAAGTCAATGGGAACCAAAACTGGTAATCAGCTTTCTTCAAAACATCATATTTAGTGTTCCACAGAAGAAAGAAATGGAATAAAACAACACATTAAGTGTGAATGGTACCCAAGTCTACCAAGGACAGAATTAATTTTCAAAAGTCTCAGAAAGAAATTGTACCATTAGCTTATTAAAAGTAGCCTGGTAATACCAAACTCTGCTACTTCGCTTTGCTTCGTAGACAGAGTCTGGAAGGGCGTAATAGAAAAGCGTTTTCTTTCTCGGGGGGGGGGGCGCTTGTCTGAAGTTTAAAATCATTGGTTACCCGTAAGCCAATCACATAACGTTTGGTTAAGAAGTGTGTTATGCGCCGACTCAGCCGCATTGAACTTCAACTGTAAACACATGTATGGTGCGAAAACAAAACCATCGAGCGAAATACCGGAGTGAACATGGCTGTGAACGACTTTTGCAGAATATGTGAAGAAGTAAAACTACGCATCCACGGTACAATCAGCGTCTACTTCACGGCTCTCAGCCCGCCCTCTGTTCGTTGATTGGCCGGCTGTTTTGAGGCCGGAGGAAAACTGAAAGACAGGTCGATATCTCAGACTGAGTACAGAAGCGAACTGAAATTGAGCGGAAGTACGAAGTCTGACGTAGTCAGGCTATATTAAAAGGCCACCAACCTCAAAAGTACATATTTCTCTTATCTCTTATCTTTCCCTAAAATGTGCATATTACCTTAAAGTCTAATATGCGCCATTGAGGTATTAATACAATGTTCAAAAGTTTGGGGATTGTACGATTTTTTTTATGTTATAGAAAGAAGTCTCTTATGCTGATTAAGGCTGCATTTATTTGATCAAAAATACAGTAAATTTTGTGAAATATTATTACAATTTAAAATAACTGTTTTCTAATATATTTAAAATGTAAAAAAATTCTTGTGATGGAAAAGCTGAATTTTCCACCAATTCTTTTAGTGTCACATGAATTGTTTGTAGGCTACATATTGTCCAGGAATATAAATATCTGGCACACTAAACTGGATTTCAATGATTAGAGAGTCAACGTGATCAAAACTAAATATAACTCTGCCATCAGTGTACAAATTTAAACATTGTGTCAAGAGAGGCAAACATTTCTAATAAAACACAGCAGAATACTGCTCAGCGTTACACGCTCTGTCTGCACAGTTGAGTTTTAACTTATAAACCATCAGAGTATTTTCTACGGGTGGTGAACATCTGTTCTCTCAGAGCAAAGGATTCAAAAGGTGCGCTGAGGGGAACAATCTATGATTTACTGTCCATTCCAAGCAATTAGGCATCAGAGAGAATAAAGAGGGATTCTCATTAGCTACATGAGCTGCAGCAGAAGCGATTAAAGGCTGCGTGGAGCTCTCTATAACCTCCTCATTATTGTACAGTTCGTGCTTTTCACTTCATAAGCGGCACTAGGCACTAAGTGAATGTTTTAAGACAAAAGTGCAGTGCAAATCATGTCTAATACCTTCTGAAACACAGAACCCGCTAGACGCTTTGGTACTAACGGTGGTTTAGAGCAAATATGGTGATTGTTTGAACTGTGCGCAAAACATGCCTAAATATCCATGAGTGCTGTTTGCAAGAGAGCTGTTTGCCTCCTCTAATGAAATGCGAGTAAACACAGGTGCACGGAGTAGACGGGGAGTCCTCACAACTCTAGCCTTGGGTCAAATACCACTGAAGTTCAAAGACTCAGGTATGACTGAAGCAAAATGCAGACTAAAATCAAAGAAAAAAATCCCTCACACAAAAAAACTAAAAGTAACAACAAAGCGCAAATGTATTTCCCAAAAATGGTGGAGTAAAACCAGAGAATATAATGTAGAATATAAACCTAAAGTTTACAGCAATATAAAATAATTCAAGGCAAAACCCCACAACATTATTCAACAGGACGATGGATGGATGGTTATCCAGCCCGTCAACATTGGCTCCAAATTTAGAGACCATTGTCAATTTCTGATATATCTCCATTGGCAACTCATTCAGTGCTAACGGAATTTTCTCTGTGTGTACATCTTTGTAATGCATTGTCAATGATCACATGAGTATAAAAATAAAATAAAAGGATACACATTAGGTTGAGATTTCGAGAATGTTTCCGTCTGGACACTTTAGTTACTTTCTACACAAGCCTGAGCTCTACTCAAAGAGACATGTGATGTATTTGTAAGTGAAACCAAAAGTTATTATTGAGGGTTCACCAGGGGACTTTATTCATTTCAAACACAAAATTAAATGTTAAAAAATGTTTTTATATTACAGTGCTGCACATCCAAGCTGTCAGAAGAAATCATTCCCAAATCCCAAGTCTGCAGCATCTTTCTCTTTTGTCACCTTACAGAAGGGTCTTTCCCTATGCGGCAAGGAGATAGAGAGGAAGAATATAGAAAAAGCAGATCAACAGGAAGGGACAACAAGAAACAGCAAGCTTGTATCTCTGGTAATTTTAGTATATTCCATCACATGGCAGTGACATAACATACAGCCCTCATTCAGGACTAACAAACTCCCACCCTAATTTAAACTTTCCCCACAGAGAGAGAAAATGCAGGTGTCAGATAGGCAGTGAAAAAGGGCAAAGCCAATTATTATGTTGTCCTTGTATTGTACAAAGTAGCACAGAAATGGCAGGAATTGATTTGGTTGAGGTTTGAGGTTAACAGTCTGACATGCCTGGCCCTTATCGTATGGGCCTGATCAATGACAGAATAAGTCGTGAACACATTAGCAATTAATTCACTAATGAATTCACTAATTTACAAAATTAACTCTTAATCCATTATTATTCTGAACATTTTTAGGAAAAAAAATTGTTATTGTATTTATATTTAAGTAAAGGGATAATGGGATTGGAACATCTTTATTAATTCATCTAGCAGGGCCTTTCATCTAGTGATGTAAAAATAAAATAGTTAAAGCAGAAATGAGGTAGAAAACAATATTAGTGCTACCATAATACATTTTAATTACATACTAGAAAAGTGCATGACATAAGCCTGGCTTAATCCTGGGACCCAAAAACCTCTTTGTCACAAACGTGTACTAGCCACAACACTCAAGACTCTGAATACTGGTTCTTACTTTATAACAAGGTCAGTTCACTAACAGTTTAGAGCTAATTCAAGGGGAAGATGTAGAATAGTCAATTCACAATTATTTCAACTGACTTATAAACTGGCTCCCAACCACCAGAGGGAGCCCTCAACAGAATATAATCCCTTTGGACCAAAGAGGTCTACAAAAGGGTCCCTGCATTAAAATATGCCTACTTATAGTCATACTTATGCCTACCAAATTCATTGTATTTGGACGTAAAGTAGGCCTACCTGAATAATTTACTACTTCTGGAGGGATTCTGAAGTGCGCATCCACTGGAAACTTTACTATTCCAAGAAGCCATGGGAAAGGATTTGTGAATGGCAGTGAAGCGATGCAACTGACGCCGCAGGTCACATGACAGATGTATTGAGTCTGAATTTCATACTATATAGAACATTTTTCTTTTTACGGTTTTAAACCAAATGTAATATCTACTATAGGCTACAGTTTGCTATTTTGGACACAAGTTATCTGTTAGCATTCACATTCATCTCAGACAGGAGCTGGCTTTAATTTCAAACGTTGTGCCAAGTCACATTTCCTCGGCCGCATGCATCATTGAGATTGTCTCATTTCAGAAAAGTAACTATTTTAAAATTGACAGTTATCCCTCGATAGGAGTAAATTACTGTAATTTCTTTCTTACTTAAAGGTGTCATGACCCACATTTTGCATTTTTCCACAAGAATCAATGTATGTTATGATTGCCTAACGATTATACACTGGCCGGGAAGCCGATATTTAAAAGTGAAGCGTTTGTTTACCTCAGGGTTTGTAAAATATCCCACGTGCACGCGCACTCAAATACGAGATTTTGATTTCTACCCTGGCTTGACGTCACGACGGTGGAGGATATGCCATATATGGACAGCGCAGCAGGAAGCCACGCCCTACCCCTCTCCCCCTCATATTCATTCGGCAAAGAAAGATGGAGAAACCAAGTGCACACCTGCGTTGCTCTGTGGTTGACTGCCATAAACAGCATTCTAATGTGTTTTCTCTACCCAAAACGGACGAAACTATCAGGGATCAGTGGATGAAATTCATTTTTAATGACGCTGTCCCAACAACCCTTTCAACTGGCCTAACGTTTGGTGTCTGCGCTAAACATTTTACACAGGATTCATTTAGTAATTTGGGACAATATCAGGCGAAGTTGGCCTCGAAGCTCCGTTTGGGAAAAGGTGCCATCCCCACCATCAGAGACCTGCCTGAAATTGAAACGGTAAGACTGTGTTAATGCGGCTATTGTATGTAACGTTAGCTTCGAGATAAACACGGTGAATGGACTCTACGAATGCTATCCACATCTTTCCACTTTGTTTTACACAACAGTAGTGATGGTACAGTCCATGGTCAGTGGCTAAAACTGTTTGCTAGACCATATCGCATATATCGATATAGTTTCAATAAAATTTATTTTTTATTTTTCAATAAAATTTGCGCTCTGCTCCCCGTGCCTCCGCTCTTCCTTTTCCACTCTGCGTGCGTGTTTAGAGCATGTTATGTTATGAGAGATGAATTATGACTACTTCAGAAACCCCAGCACAATAGGAACTACCAGACAGTGACATTAGTGTACGCTGAAATAAAGTCTTTCACTTCAGAAAAACTTACTTTCTTGTCCTGTCAGCCGTTATCCTGTGCTCGGAGCGCACACTCAATACACGTGTAAATGCGGAGGCGCCCGCGCTGTGTATCGCCTCACTGATCAAGGGCATAAGAAACTACGAGCATGCAACGCTGTTAACCCCCCTCCTTCCTGCAACCAATCAACGCGCCCCTCATTTGCATTATTATAATGACCGTCCACGACATCCAAAACATCGCATCAGATCTCGCGAGACAATAATGCCTTTAGAAATAAGGGTCTGAGGAGCTCTGTGTTTATTTTTTTTCCACTTTTTTTTTTTAGAAGTGCCTGAAAGACTATAATAGAGCGTTGGGTATCCAAGGTAACACGAGGTCATGACTCCTTTAAGGGTATGTGTACACGACAATATGCTTAAAATAGAGACGTTTTTCCACGTACAGATGACACCATTGTCAAAACAATCCCCATTCACTCAGATCCGTGAAAACCACTAAAAATGCTGTAGGCCTAATTCTGCTGCCAGGCCATTAGATGGCGATGAGACACTATTCACCTTATTTTCGAACGCGGAAGTAAATATGGGTCCAGTTTCCGGTTTTTGTGCGGCACTTCCGTTTCCTCGCTTCTCTGGGCTAACTAACGATATCGATTGCGAAGGATTATGCAGAGTTGACAGAAAAATGTTACACATGCCGTAGCAGATGAATACAACAAAGAACTAAAGCCCCGCCTCACCCAGGTCGGGTTCTGGACCTGGTTGAAAACACTCATGCATCTAGCTGGCAGATTGCCAAAACTTCGCCGGCGCCTTCAGCACCGCCCTAAACACGGTCGAGCCAACGCTGGACTAAGTTAATATATCTATGGAGGTAGGCTATTTTGTCATGTCAAATGTATTAATAATGTCATCAGAATGCAACCAAAGCACATGATAGCAATAAGTAGATCATAGATGGCTATAAATAATTATAAATCATACAAAATAAATGCCATGATGATCATGCCATGATGACTAGATTTTATACAGGGGTTACTATAATGATTTTGTTTCTCCTTGGAGTTTTTATTCAGACTTCGTAGCCCAGCCACTTTTCTGGTATCGGGTGGTCTTCTGTAGGTCTTGTGTTCACGAAATGAAAAGAACAAACATACGGTCGTTTCTTCAAATGGGCTGCGTGGCGTGTCCGTTATTTCGGCTCCCATGTTAACCGGTTATTTAGAGCTTGCACACTGCCTGCGTGACACGCGCGTCTCAGGGAAAATGCGTGCATGCTAGAAATAGAATCGATGCCTATTTTTCACGCGACACGCAAGCGTTTCGGAAGCGTTTCCAGGCAAAATAGAATAGGAAAATATGTTTGTATGTCATTTTGATATGAATACATATTAATGACATTTTGATGTTTGAATTTAGGTTTTGACATAAATGCAGATATAGCCTAAATGTAAAAAAATATATATATATTATCGATTTTCAAATATTGCACCTGTCAATACAGAACGAAATATTCTGTAGCCTATTTTGCCGTCAATACTGCCGACGTTGTCTTTGCTGCTATATATTTATGTTTAACATTAAGTGCCTTCCACAACTCTCTCCCCATATGTCGAATATATCACCAATGAGGCTTATCATGTCACCTAGCAGCAGCAACGCCTCGTCAGAGACGTTTCTGGTGTGCAAAGACATAGAAAACACCACGCAACAGAAACGCCACGCAGCCAGTGTGTCGCCGGTCGTATAGGGCGCCTGATTATTAAAATGTCAATAATTCGATGATTAAAACACTCCTGCTCCAAGTAAATCTTTATTTTGTGCCAGTTATTATGACAACCTCTAACTGCACAAACAATCCCGGTCTTCCTCGAAGCCATAACGATGAGTTTGTTGTTACGAACAACGCTCGCCAGTGACCGGAAGTGCCTTACCGGAAGTCTCGCACAAAATACCGTCAACTGGCTGCGTCCGTATTTCCGTTAAAAATAAGGTGAATAGATTGAAAACGTAATAATCATGTGCATGACCATCGTTTTCAGAGATTCACATTTTTGTTGTTTACAAGGAGACCTTTTTCTCAAAACCTTGCACTTTAAAACCTGTTTTTAAAAGTTTGCGTTTTCAGGATCCCAAAACACCATTGTCGTATAAATTAACGGCCAAAGCGCATAAAAAGTTTGACGGTTTTAGTTTGAAAACGGTGACGTGTAAACAGCCATTTAGAATGTAATGGTTTATTTTCTTTTTTGTTTTTAAGTAATATTTTGGGGCTTTTTTGCCTTCATTTTGAGAGAACAGTAGAGAGAAACAGGAATTCCCAGCTTATTCACAGAAGTGCCATCCGAGGCTGTGTGAGGGATGCCATACAGTGGGCAGTAGGCTACTGTGGGCTGTACTGTTCTGTTCAGTACCTTCAGTGGGCTAATGTGTACCTAATGTGTTTTTGAATTGCTCTGCTGACGAAACACTGCAAAATATCTTTCCCAGAAATGTCACTAGACAAAAAACTCCAGAAAATATGAGCTGAAGAAAATTATAAGTGTAGCTTTATATAAGCTTTATATAAGTGTAGATCTAGCTTTTGGGGGCCGTTCACATATCACGTTTTTTGCGCGTGCAAATTTGTTATTTTAAATGTAGGTGCGCGACAAGCGCGCTCATAATAGAAGCGTCGACGCGCATGCGGTGCAGCGCGCTCGTTTTTCCAGGCGCGCCTATGCCTTGGCGAGATGAAAACATCTCAACTTTTCAGAATCCCGCAAGCCGGTCATGTGACAAAAACCAACCACCTCTCCATAACAACATCGAAAGCTCGGATTGTAAACTGTATAGCCTACATAAACTATTTTTTGAAAATAGATCATCAAACTTCATTCTGGTTAGATTGGTTATAGTTATAACAAAAAAAGTGTATAGACCAATACGATTTCTCTTCCAATTTAAAAAAACTAAAATAAACTAAAATGTTTTCCTTGCTATCATAATGAAAATATTTATGGTGACATAATAAATTGACTGAAATGCACTAAATGATATGCTAAATTAGTAATTATTTGCCGCATACTCTGGCTTATGCAACATGTGAAGTCATGGTGGCAATGGATTCTAGCTGATGGAACCTTGCTTGGTATTGATGGAAAGTCAAAATTTCTGTCCTCAGGTGGTTACAGTGCTCCATATTGATCTCAGTTCATCTTTAAGATTCAGAGGAGCAGCTGGGCTAACAGCAGCATGGTGACAGGTGTGTATTGAAAGGTCAGTGAGGAGTATCCTACCTGAGGGAAGCTGGAAAGGTTGGTGCAGCTATGCTCCATCAAATATTAATCTCAGTACTGCTCTCCCAATGGATTCAACCCCAACAAACAAATAGAGCATCTTTCGATTATGAATCCAATCACAATGGGGGGGAAAGAGGACTCCAAAATGGAATTAAGTGGCTTTCGATTTGATGGTCAACTGGGGTTTGAAGAGTCACTTTTTTGACAGCAACATGGTTTAGAATTTCAAAGCTGTGTAATTGGTGGCTGATAAGTAATGGGGCATCCATTTGTATATCCAGCAAAGGGTCCTGAAAAACAGCCCCTGATCTAATGATATAATGTACTATAAATATGAGATTAATCTGCTATATAAGCAACATTATGACTTACATGTACACAAACAATGAAGCAAAACCACAGGTAAGTAATGTGCTCAGCACTCAAGCAATCTTCCCCTGAAAGACTACATGTGTCCGAGCTTCAGCTGAAATTATTTTCCATTTGTTGCCATTTGGGACCACACGATCTGTTTGACACGTAACACATCACGTAGCCTGAGCCACTGACCTCCTCTAGCCAAAAAAAAAAAAAAAAAGTGCCATAGAGAGTATGATTTTTCATTTTGCGAAGGTAGCACACTTGCTGTTCATTTCACTGTTGTGGTTTCATCCTCACAGCTGTCTGCTAAAGGTCAGAGTCATAAAGGCCCAGGCTTGGTGCCCTTACCATTCAGCACGAGCAGAGGCACCTATATCGTCTCAATGACTCACACAGGACTCTTGGAAAGGTTACAACCAAATGCTAAGGAAGAAAAAGGAGGCAGAATCTGGCCTCTCACTGAGAGAATCACAGAATTGCTCACTGTAATGTCAGTCGGCTTAATAGCATACCTTTGCTCCATTTGCCACATTCTCTAAATATATTCATTCCATTGCTGCACAAACCAGATTTATGTTGTTTACATGATGGAGAACAAGGATTACTGTGTCATTTGTGTGCCACTAGCATCACAAAACAGATTTCTAACAATCCCTGCATCCGAAGATGCTTAATTCCCTATATAGTATGCAGAGAGAAACATAACTATATAAGTGAAGTGAAGTTCAAGTGAATCATACAAAACACATATTATTTAAAGTACATAAAAATGAGTAGTTCAAAACTGTGGTAATTGGGTAATCTTGTCAATGAAATTTCAGATGAAACTGTTTGTTGATTAAGGGTTTTATATGTCAACAATAACAAAAATGAAATTAAGATGCATCATGATGATGAACAATTTTAAAGGGATAGTTCACCAAAAATAGAAATCCTGTCATCATTTACTCACTCATGTTGCTCTGAACACAAAAGGAAATTAAAAAAATGTTTTTGTCCAGGAAAAAAACATGAAATGAATATATAAAAATCTTTTACTTGTTAAACATATCTGGAAAGTACTACGTAATTAAAGCGATTTGACAGAGTAACTTTCAGTAATTATAGTGCACCTATAAAGTACTTACATGTAAGTATAAGGGAACAATATGTAAAGTTTAGGGAATAAAGGGTTAGGGTTATTATTTATACTGTAAGTATTATAGAACTAAGGGGTATTTATTACTATTATGATACAACAATCTTACATCTGGGAGCAATTTAGCGAGAACATACACTGCGTACCTTTTTTTAATAATGGTGTACCAATACATAGCCTACTGTATAGGCTTTTTAAAAATTACAGGGTACATCTATGCATTTATACAGTAATCTTTTTAACAAAGTGCACTGAAAACTAAAACTATTGCTTAAATATTGGGGAAAGATACTCTTGTTTCAGGGTACAATAAAAATACATTCACATAATCTTATAATACTGACTCGGAAACCTTTATTTGAAAAACAACTTAATTCAAAACAGATTTACAACACTTCTTTTTCATTTAAAACTTTTTTTAATCAACAATTCATTTCAAATGCTTAAGTCCTGACAGAAGGTTTTGTCCCCCCTTTTTTCTCTTGCTTGGCTTCTTCCTTTTGTTCCTCTTCTTCTTTTTCTTTCTTTCCACTGATGAATCTGAAGAAGACATCATGTCTCTTGATATTCTATATTATGTATTAAAAGAAAATGCAGTACACCCAGTAATACGTCCTCACCATTTACTCATCTTTTACCCTCATGCCATCCGAGATGTATACGACTTTCACAATTAACACAAATGAAGGTTTTTAGAACCTTAACCATTTAGATCTCTGGGGATACATATAATGCAAGCACTCATGTGTTCCTAAAAGTTGGAGCATCAAACAGCACATACTGCAATAACTTTAGTAATCCATACAACCCCAATGGATGGATCAATGTCTTCTGAAGGGAAACGATGAGTGTTTGTAAGAAAAATACAAATATTTTCAACTTTTTAAACTGTAGACTATCGCTTCAGACCAACTGTAATAAGTTATTACCAAAGTTATTACCAAAATCTCTCTCAATTGACCGTTGCTACTTGCATTTAAAGCTGACAGTGGATCTTTTGAAACCTTTAATCAACGACCGTATATTTTAGAGCTGTAACCAATGAAGAGGAAATGTGCCACATAAGTGTAAAAAAAGGCATACTGATTTACTGCTGAAAAGACGCTGCACCAATGGCCATTAAAGCTGAATGTAGAGTATCCCTGCCATATGCAAGATTCAAAATAAAAATGGTACAAATAAAAACCTTGTTGTTGCCCACTGCAGTTTAATATGTCAATTTGCAGAGCTCTCTCAGCCAAAGTAAGCCACGGGGAGCCCGTGCTCGTTGTGTTTAAAAAGTATCATATAACAATATGGTGCTCAGAGTGAATATGATACATTATGATTTCCATTCACATATGATTTTTTTCTCGCTAAGCGAGGAAAGGGCCAAGCATAACATGCTTAACAAATGTTGTTATAAAATATCTTATTTCATCCTTTTAAAAAACCTGAATAAACAAAAATGAGGATTAGCATTCCCTTAGTAGAACTTGAAGGGCTGTATCTCTGAAAAATAAATCCCACTTAAAGCCATTCTGGCGCTAAGATGGCGGCCTGCTTCCTCCTCTCTCCTCTGCACATTGAAAACAGCTGAATGATGCATAAGATCCAGTCAAATATAACCTTAGAATAAATGCAATACCAATTCAGGGCTCTCTTATAACATGAGCAAAAGGAAGAGAGAAGCCCAGTTCCATCCCGCCAGCCTTTCTCCAGCACTAAATAATGGATTGTAGGTAAACGTTGGCAAATCCCACATTCTTCCAGGAGCCAGACAAAGAGGTCATTGCACATGCCCCTTGGGGTTTAAATTGGAGAAAGAATTTGCCCTTTTCATCCACCTCACTCTCTTCCCTCCTTCATGCTTGTGCAATCCAGATGTAAGAGCAAGGAGACATCAATATCATAGATTTACAGATCATACGCTAAGGATAAGGATCAATTTGGTATTAAACATTCAGTTCTGTATAGGAAACATGCAATCTGTACAAAAGAGGGCCTACTCTGTGATCAAGTCTAAGAGTGTTCACACAAAGATAGAGGTCATTAAGAAGGACATTCACAGTCTCAGTCTTCTACCGTAAACCTCTCACGGACTGTCTGATGCAACTACAATCTGATTGGCTCCACAATGGTGGGCAAAATTCGGAATTGAAGAAGCAATTAAATTGGCCACACCCCACAGGAACTGGAATAATAATTGGAATAATAAAAAAATAAGATTAATGTATACTGAACTGCAAGTCAATTCAAAGAAGGAAAAGCATTCTGCAAAATGAAGTGTTCTTCCACACTGGTCCATAAAAGATTATTTGTCAACTGGAATTTAAAAGGACTTTGTCATTCAATCCTGAATGGCACACAGCCCTATGTGCTACAATGCATGGTCTAGGGAATGTGCTGTGTTCATTGTTCCATCAGCTGGGAGATGCAGCATTCGGAGATGGTTTATAGTGGTGTGTGGCCAATGAACGTTAAACCAGGGGAGATAACAGTTCAAGGACGTCCAATGACAGAGCTTAAAAAGAAGGCCCCAACACGCACAAATACACACAGGATAAAGCCTATCTAAAAGAAGGCTGTGTAGGAGCAAAGAGAAGGACTCTCAGATGGACCCCTGAGATGATAAGTGGGATGCAGCCGGTCATTTGCAGCATGTTGGAGCTCAGTTGGCAAAGCGTCTGTGAGCTCCCACAGGAGACACACACGGTATATTAATATAGCCTAACAGTTGAGATGGAAAAGAGCTTGCTCTGTTTTCTACAGAATCAATGCCTTTACAGTTTAACCTTGTGAGAGATCTGAGGTCGCACTGAGGCGATGAAATGATGGAACAAGAGACAGAGAAACAAAGTGAAAGACCATTTATACTGCATTTATCTCTCTTCATGCCAATGTGAGCATGAAAGACATGGATTGTGCCTTAAAAGGATTATTCACCCAAAAATGAAAAGTCTGTTATCATTTACTCGCCCCCATGTGGTTCCAAACTTTCTTCTATAACACTTTATTTTACAATGTCGTTGTTACACGTTACATGTAGTTACTGTAATAACTATAAATTATGCATAATTACATGCAACCAAACCCTAACCCTTTAGTCAGTACAGTTAGTTGTTATTACTCAGTAATTACATGTATAAAAAAGGTTTTGTATTCCACTGAAGAAAGGGTTACAGTGTAACATTTCTTAAATGGAATACAAAACATTTTTCATGCAGTTGCAACATATGAGGACTGGAGCACCATAAACTCTGAAATACCAAAAACCCAAACAACTTGTTTCACAAGTTCTTTATCTGACTGTATTTGATAATGGTTAATTTGGGTATACGCTAATCTATTTCTAGTAGTAAAATTATCTCTCTCTCTCTCTGCATTACTGTAAATTAAACAGGGCATTGTTTATCAATATCAATAAAAAATCTATATTGTGACCTAGCCCTAATAAACCCATCATAAAAGTGCTCTATCCATGATACAATAATCATATGCACTGAAATAAAAAAGTGTAGGTTTTACAGTGTTGGTGTTGAAGTGAAGGGTTAATAAATGACAACAGTATTTTTGGTATTTTCATCTTTTCCTTCATGAAATGAAGCCAGGTGACAACGCTTCATTATCTTCACAATTAAGAACAGCAATATAGTGGGTTACTCAGGAATTTGCCTGAACAAAACATAAAACAGCTGAGTTATATTACAGCAACTGCGTGTCGCTGCAAGCACTTTTTTTCTGAATTATTCAGAGCCTTGGAAATTCGATTTGAGTGGTAGAGGTGAACATTGTTTCTTTTTCATATTGTGTAAATAATATTAGTGTCAAAAGGTTTTGTACATATCAGCATTCCCTGTGATTAAAATGCCATCAAGGGAAATGTTTTTTTTTATGTGCATGTGTCTGTGTGTGTTTTGTTCTTTAAGCTGGGCTGGCCCCAAGCATTAAATAATGTCAAAACAGTCTTGTGTAATGAGCCCCATATCTGCGGATGAAATATTTAATATGTTTCCCCCTTGGGCAGCTCATCTTTAATAAAAGAAAGCGGTTTTGTATCTGTATTTACATAAAGACAAAGAGAGAATATCTAATCTGTATCAGAATTACAATAAAGCAGAACTTAATTATTCCTCTCACATTGTAAGATTGCTTTTTGAACACTTGCTAGCTATGATTACAATTCAATTGGAACTTATTACTGGTGAGTAATAATCCTGAAATCTTGAGCAAAAACTTGATTGTGGAAAATGAGAAAAATATATTATGCATATAATTATGCATGACATTTGCAATGGTATAGGAATTACAATGTATGATAATGCCGACTGGCTCATCTAACATCTCAGAGATGTTTCATTCATTTATCCATGATGGAGATTGAGATTTAGAAGGTTGACATTTATGCATCATCATAGCCTAATTATCATACAGAGACACACTCATATACACACATATAGTAGTGGCCAAAAGTGACTTTTCCTCTGGTCTAGGAAAAATGACATCTTCACCCTTTATTCAAATATTATTTAAAAAATGTGTTGCTGATTTTGTAAGCATATTGCGTAGTTGGGCTTGGAGTCAATTGTTTTATTTGTGATAACACAATGAAACATGCCAAATTGTGCAGACAGAATTTTTAGCCAGGCTATCACACAAAGAAATTATGAACACAATCAAAAATGAGAGAGAACCAATGAAATATGAATAACTGATTTAGCTGTAGTCAATGCTTTTTCCAGTGAGCTTTTTGTTTTTCTATGCATTTTTAGTAAAACATAATCTATATGCCTTTTTGACAAATAATTTCGTCAGATAAATACCTTGTCCAAGTTTAGTGTTTTTTGTTCTTTCCTCATATTTAAAATATAAAAAATCCTCATATTGTCATGGCTTACTCATTAAAAACAAATATACCTTCCGGACATCACTTTTGGTCACTACTGTATGTACATATTTGTATATGTATATACACATAGATATAGATACTGTATATACACTCACATTAACTCGCATGAAAAAAGAAATTAACTACATAATGTTGCCCGAAAAAGTAATTTGATTATTAATTATATTTCATTATATAATCATAAAATATCATACCGGGTGGCATTTATTTTAATATAAAATATCATATTTTTCATTCAAAACATTTCAGAAAAAAATGGATTTTCAAGGTTTAAATGAATAAATGAATAAATAATCAATATCCCTGCTGAAAACTTAAACCAGCCTAAGCCAGTGACAGCTTGGTCTGATTTTTGTTTGTTTGTTTGTTTGTTTGTTTGTTTGTTTGTTTTGTTTGTTTTGTTGAAAGAGGTTTTGGGCAATTTGTCAGCTGGTCAGTCTGAGACCAGCTGAAGACCAACTTGACCAGGCTTGGTGAACCAACTTAAACCACGTCAAACGGACCAGCAAAACATTTTAGGCTGTGTCTTTTTTTTTCTTCTTTTTTTCTAAAGGGAAAACGTAATTGGAGACTTTCTGATTGTCAGGCATTAGTGAATTATTAGTGAAATCCACTCCACCAGTGGATTTGAAGGGTAACAACATAATGTACATCTACTAAAAAAATGATTTGAGTAACAGTTAAAAGAAAGCTAAAAGCATGGCTAAAAAAATATGTATGAGAAAGGGTAGCTAGCATCTTTCGTTTGCATAACCCACTTGCTATGATATCACGTTATCTACTGCAAAGGCATTCAGTGTAGCATAAGCATCCAAATATTTTGGGGCCACTGTACAGTGTAAACTCCGTCACAGGCCATGCCAGTGATTCAGAAAGAGCTGTAAATCTCCCTTTTAATGTTCGCTTTCCTACACAGCCTAGCAGTATCATAAACTGATTGGTTTCCCCGCATATCCAGCTGAAGGGAATTAGATTTGATCCCTTTTTCCCGCTTTGAATGACTGAGTGTTTGGCCCAGAATAATGTGCCATAAAAGAGCTCAGCAATGAAGAAAATGGTTTCCCTTCCTTTTCAACCTCACAAACGCTAAACACCTTGACAGCGTCCTACAGTGGAAAGAAATGGGCTGGAAAATGGGAGTGTGACATCCAGACAGATGGTGTCAGAGTCCTGGCACAAGCTAGAGGAAGAGGGCATATGCCCACATTTGGACTGGCACAACTAGATCTACTGGCACAAACAAGCACAGTCGAGCATACAGCAGTCAAGCAGGATTTATCACACCAGTGTTTCAGAAGACAAAGACCCCCAAACGCCACAATCTGCGTGTGTGCGTCCTGTTTCCCTGCTGAAGGAGATTTTGAGCTAGTCTTAATCCAAGTGTGACAGAATTACACAGATTTGTGGGGCAGTAACAAAGCGAACAGGATCTTTGCAAAGTAAATGAGTGTCACTCTTGTCTTGCGAACGACTGAGAAATGGTTTCGCTTATTGCCAGGGATCATCACAAACACATTTACCAGTGACTGAAGCTCTCTGATCACACAGTACGCAGCAGGATTCAGTCCACAGAGGGCTATCACTAGGACATTTTCATATTTATGGAGTGAAGAATAACTGCATTTTCAACGAAATATCGTTGGCAAAAACTACAATGAAGAAAGTTAGATAATTCAAAAAAAGATTAATGTTTAATATGCATGTCTTGAATAAGGTGTAGCTTGTCAATTAGAATATTTCACGTAATATTATAGATGGTGTTACTACAGTACGTCTAACATTTCTGTCTGTCATGTAAAATAACATTAACACTGTATGATTTAAAAAGTAGTGCAGAATTAACATTCTGCTCATCATCTGCTCATTCAATTTTCATTTGAGTTTGGTTTCTGAAGAATCAATATCTGCAAGAACATCAGGGTGCTTTCATACATGGCTGCTTGCAGGAGCATACGGTGATTTCTTCCTAAATTTACAACAGAACAGTTTGATTTAACACAATAAGCTCACATCATAAATCATACACATCAATTGACATCTAAATCTGACATTGCAATTATCATAACTAGCCTTCATGATCATTTTCTTAATCAGTATTTGTGTTCTTTTTTTGTAAAAATCAAAGCATTGTTCAATCCTTTAAAGACTTCAGAAGCAAATTTGCATAAAATATTAAGACTTAAATTAAATGTATTTGTCTTTCCCCAGTTTTATTTCTTACTTTAAGCACAAGCTTCATTAAATTATTGAACTTAGATTTATGCTTAAAATGAGAAAAAATGCAGAATGGGTAATTTTCTAAAAACAGATATTAATATATTGTGCAACTTTGCTTCTAAAGTAAACATATCTTGTTTTATGGATTTTTAGATCTAAAAAAAAAAGTAGCCTACTGATTAAGATTTTTTTCTTCTTCTTTTTTTTTTTGCAATGAAGGGACTATACATTACGTCTCTTACTCTGCATTTTTGTCATTTTTCAGTACACACATTCCTAAATCAAGATACATTTACTTGAGAAGCAAAATGACATTAGATATCTTGACATCACGGTATATCATAACAAATAACTCTTGTTTATGCGAGTTTATGCTTAAAACAAGAAAAACATGTCAGTGGAGAAAGAAATCACTTTTTGCAGTGAATATGTGTCACAAGATTAAGACGGAAGAAGACGAAGCTACACAAGATCCAATACGAAGTGATTTTAATAAAACAATAAACACAGGAACAGACAGAAGGTTTAACAGAAGTAGACACACTCAACACGCAAACATCGAACAACTTACATTGCATACAGAGATAACAAACAGGTGTGATGAGCTTGTCCATGACAATTGATGACTGACGGGAAACTGGCGGAAAAAGACAAAGAAACATGTGAATGAAAATAGACCAAAAGTCCATGAAAACAGAAACTAAGAACAAACAGAACTTAATACGTGTGACAATATGTGGGGGGAAAGCATTGAAATGTTGATGTTTTTATAGAGCTGACAGTAAAATGGTATAATCCTGGCCAGTTTGGACAACAGTCTATTCACCAAACAGCCTCCACATTTATTTATTTACAAAAGTAATCAGGTGCTCATTGTAATCATTCAGCAGCTGAATTCACCCAGACAAAGGGTGAAGTGTAGGCCTGCTGGAAGCAGAGAAATTAGAAGCCTCCACATCACATTAATGCTCCTTGCCAGGAGGAGAGATCAGCCGAGAAGAGCCCCTCAACTGATGAGTGGGGTCCAGATTCCTCCAGGACCGCAGTAATGTGTGCCTGAATCCAGATTAGGAGCATCATTGACTCAGCGTGCTTGGCCGAGAACCAGAGCTTCTACCATGCAAGCAAAATGCACTGATGAAGAAAGATCCAGCTTTGATGACACCCTCCAAATATTCCCATCTCTTTATAGCCACCCTTTTTTCTTTCTGTTTCCCACTTTGACCTTTATCTTTCTTCATCTCACTCTTTATCTTTCCACTTCATTATGTCTTTCTCTCTGGGATGCTTCTTTGAGCAGGGGAATAAAGGCAGGAGATCTATTGGGTGGCAAACTCACAGAAGAAGATGAGGCAAATGGCTGTGGAGAGAGAGAAAGGGAGACATTGCTGCAGGAAGAATACAAGCACATTAGTTCACAGCAGACAGCGTTTCACAGGCCCCGCTCTTCTACACTACATCACACAGGCCTGCAGGCGAAGCAACGGTAGGAACCCGAACCACAGACGGGAGGTGCAGGAGAGATCATCAGTCTGTCTCTGGTTCCTCCCTCCCCGGAGCACGGCAAGCTTCTGGTGAAAAAGCAGACATGCGTATCCAAACATTGGTGATTTTGGTTGGTGGGCGGAAGACCAGAGATTGAGCCCTTTAACCAAAGACTCGATCATGAATTGTCACACATGACCAGTCATAAAGGCCTATTGTCAGAGTGAGCAATGCGATGAAAATGCAAATGGCCGTTCAAAATCAGCCTCAGTATAAAGTGTTAAAGAAATGTGATTTGACAAGTCAGAAACACAGCATTTTAAACTTAAAGGAGCTGTATGTAAGAAATGTATTTCAATTAATCATAAAATGGCCCTGATATGTCACTAGACATTAAGAAATCATGTTCATTTCAAATACTTATATCACTGACAACAGTAGTACGGCCAGGATATTGTCATTTAAAAAGTGAAGTTGCAGCCCTCAGCTAATGTTGATGTTGTCATGTTGTGTTTTGGCTTGAAGCCCCACCCTCCACCTATCTACCAATCACGAAGTCAGTAGTGTTTCGGCATCCGGGTTGCCAGCTCTGCTCTAGTTACCACAGCTACGTGTCAGCCTACGTTCCTGCTGGATCCTGCAGCCTATCTGGCAACCTCGAGTCAGGGGGGAGGGGGAGGGGATACACTACTCTACAGTAATTTGAAAGTGATTGCAGTACCAGTTTTGGCCACAATCTTACATATGGCTCCTTTAACAGTTAAATGTAGTCCAAAAAACAACAATTATGTTATTAACAACATGTTTTTTTTATTATTAACTAGGCCTATTTCAAATTCAATGAACTATAATCAAAATTGTGAGATTAGCATGAATTTACCTTAATAACAAAAGACACACCAAAAGTCCCGGAGTGACCCAATCAGAGCTCTTTTGCCAAATTAGGACAGACGTGATCATGATGACACAGGTTAGAATATATGTAAATGAATTCACACATTCATGAGCGTTACACCCTGCAAACTATTCTGCCAGACAGTGCATAGTAATTAATTTTCTATTTCACTGATGGCCATTCCGCTGATTAAATGCAGTTACAAACTCCTGGTACACTGAATAATAAACTAGTCTGAATAACTACAGCGGAGTCTTTGATCTATGCTATAAAAGTGTTGAAAGTGAAAATTTCTCTCACTCACAGTTTCAGTTTACATTTGTATTGCCGAAGCAGTTGCAGCTTAGCAGGGGGACAATTCCTTCTCCCTCTCTCTCTGTCTGTGCCTGAGGGGTAAAAGATGACAGCGCAGCCCATTTTTTCCCGTTATACTATAAAAGTCTACCTAAGCAAACACTCTTGGGAGCCCTTCATTTCCGAAGTAAGCAATCCCACACTCTTGCACACTGACACACACAGACACAAGTGAGCCCTTCATCTCAGGAGTTCGGTGTCAAACTCAGCTTTTTATCGCAGTGCTAAATTTATACATTTATATAAAGAAGCTTACGGTGCACTACCCAATAGGGATTTACAGGAGGTAAATATGAATGCATAGTTTTTGTTTCGTTAAGTTCGAAAGAGCAGCTAACACTTCGAGCTCAAAAGCTTTAACATCGGCTGATTAGCTGTTGACGGGAGTGAGAGTGACCATTCTGTAACAAAGTAGAACAAAAGTGCTTATAAGTGTTTTATGGGTCCACTATATTTGACATATATACGGTTTAAAAATCATGATGTTTAAAGAAATGTTTAAATATGATTTAAACGAAATTGCGAAACGAAATCGAGATCAGGCTTGTATTTCAACATTTATGAATAGGCCCCATTCCTTTCAAAAGTATCTCACTGTAACCCAGATTTATGTTAGGAGGGACAAGTGGAAATTAATTTGTGTGGTAAACAACATTATGCCACAAATGCTGTTGATTGAGCTTAAAGGTAGGGTCATTTTTTGTTATTCTGGTTGAAACTCTTCACATCCTGATAGCAATCAATGATGGAAGTGGTCTAAATGTTTAAAACATTTACATACAGTAGTCAACGTTTGAAGTGGATCAAAACCTTATACATAAGTTATACATGAAATTTGAACAATACCCGTTCTTGTCTTAGGACAACTTTGATGAACCTTTTTGATCTACTTCAAATGTTGACTACTGTATATCTTCTGTGGAAGTCTCAGGACCAAAGAAAATGTTCGTCCAAAACTGAATGCATTCAAACCGAATGCAATGATACAATGTTCTACCTGCCTGTTAGCGTATGTATTTCCATGGGCAAATTCCAATTGGAAGTGAGCATACCTATGCCCAACTCACTCGGAAGGGCAGAGGAAGGAGGGCGGCACATGTGTGGCACACCACGTAATTTCCTCATTAGCTTCACATGGAATGTTACCAAGACAAAGCTAGGCAGCACCAACAGGAATATCTTATTATTGATGTTAATATGATACACATAAATGTACATTTATAATAAAGTAAAATATGCTTTGTGTATGTGTGTGTGTTCCCTATCTGCTCTTAAGTTAAGCATTAAAAACTAAGCATAAATTATTCTCTTTATGTGTTAACTCCAACTCTCCCACCATATCTAGATTTAAAATTAGATTTTAAGAGCCATTTGAAATTCGCCTCATACCTTCGTGAACCCTGCTCACACAGACATCACATCACTTATGCCGCTTTGTTGAACCTGCTCTGGCTGCGTGTTCATGTGTTTTGAAGAAGCATGGCATCTATTGCTTTCAAAGCTAGCTTGCTATTGCTAGCCGCTCAGAAATTGCAAAACGATTTTTGCCTACCTACCTTTAACTTGTACTCAACCCAGACTACTCCTTATAGGGTGCATTTTAATAGAGAAACATCCAAACACATTCACAACAGCTCTACTGTGAGCCTGTTGCTGCTGTGATTGGAATCTGTGGGTTGATCTTTGTTTTAGCCTGTGATTTGCATGTGTGGATAATCTAAAATCCCTGTTCATACTCCCTGGAGTCTCTCTGCAAGGACTGGCTGACCTTCCTACACCTACCATTACTCAGCACTCACACACACATACACACTCAGACACACTATCTGTTGTTGGTGACAGCAGGAGGAATAATAGGGGTGCAATGATTGCTCCACAGAGCAATGGATTTAAAGAGCTGTTTTTGAGGGGGGGAAAAATTTCACCTCCTTCCATTTACCAAGTCTGGTCAAGGGCATTTCTGATGTTACAGTTTATACATTGCAAACAAATTCAACAGCTTTACCTGATGAACTGACAGAGGAATTCTGACAGTGCAGTCAGTCATTTCAGAGACGGTAGGACGAGACGGGCCACTTGTACATTACCTATTCAAGTGGATATGAACTGTACCTTTGTACCCTGGAAATCCAGAGTTCTCGCGAGAGCACAAGTTGAATTTGCTCAGCGAGTTACTCTGGCGTCGAGTAATGATACTCATTAAATATGCCCTTATAGCCGAACTGCACCAATCACATCGGGTTATCTGATATAGGCGGGCCAGAGGCGAGCTAAACAGATGATGACAGTGCTGTGACGTTGAAGTCATTAGTAAACATTGCAAGATGGCTATGGATGAACACCAGTTGTTTGAAACGGCTTAGGCCGCTACAATGAACGAGTTAGACTTGGCTTTTTATCTAAAAGAGGTACAGAAGACGCCGCTCGAATCGTTCCTTTGTAAGAAGGGCGTTTTTGCTGTTTTGCCGACCGGATACGGCAAGAGTCTAATCTACCAGTTATCTCCGCTGGTAACTAAGCGTATGGGGCTTGTTGTGATTGGTCGTAGTGTTATCCAATTGGGTACAGTGAGATTTTCAAATGCGTGCTTGGTGCCGCCCCTCAAGCTGGCCGATTTTCATTAGTCGACGCCAGACCTTTAATCTTTCAGATTTAGGTCTGGATTTCCAGGCTAGTACCTTTGTGCCTTACCTTAAAATTTGTATTTCCACCAATCTTTCAACTATTTACAATGCAATCCTAAGCCTGTTACATAACAGTTATGATCAATGTCTGTATATGTATCATTGTCACAATTATGTTCTGTCTTGTCTGCACCTGTTCTTGTTAGTCACTGAGTTAACCTTCATCCACCTGTGTCATAGTTAGTTCCTTCGTTTACCCTGTGTATATATTCTCCCCGTTCAGTTCAGTCCCTTGTCGGTTATTGTTCGTGTCTATGTGATACACGCTGTTGCGTCCTGTTCATCTGCCAGTGTACATTAAAGCTTTGTTATATTTTTCGAATCAAGCTTGTATGTGTTTCTGTTGGACACACTGTTACATCTTTATTTGTATACATTTTGAATCTGCCTTCTTCATCAGTTGACAGATACTATAAATATTATTACAATTACAAATAATTGTTTTATATTTTAATATAGATTATAAAAAGTAAATAAGTTCTTCTTTTAACAAAATAACTTCTGTTTTAATCAATTTTGTGTATTTCTCAAAGCTGAATTTCCAGCATCATTACTCCAGTCTTCAGTGTCACATGATCCTTCATCATTCTAATATGCTGATTTGGTGCTCAATAAACATTTCTTATTAATAGCAATATTTAAAACAGTTGTGCTGCTTAATATGTTTGTAGAAACTGATACATACACACACACAAATATATACAGTGTTGGAGAAAGTTACTTTGAAAAGTATGCATTACAATATTGCGTTACTCCCTTAAAAAGTAACTAATTGCATTACTTAGTTACTTTTTTAGAAAAGTAATGCGTTGCGTTACTTTTGCGTTACTTTTTTTCCACCTGGGCTGGCCTTGTTTTTTTTTTATAACAAAAAAGTTCGATTTTTGGGCAAATGTAAAGACCCTTTCACACCAAAAGTGAAATAAGCCTCAGTCTGAAGGAAATACAGATTCACGCATGTCCAGTAGAGGCTCAAACAAACCTTTCAGCTGCTGCTGTTCTGAATAACGGACATGCAGGAGAAAAAAGTTTAACACTAACTTTACCAGTAAAAAAAGATTTTTGCTTATATGGTTTAACTGAATCATCGAAGGTGAGAAGCAAGTACATTGGTCAATAAAGTGATGTTTTTTTAACATATTCATATTGGAGGTTTGCATAGTCTGATTCTGCATTTCACTGATTTTATTCATTTTGAGGAATATTGAATCTTTTTTTTGCGCAAGTGAGATGTGTAAATGCACGCTCACATTTAGTCTAGAACAACCATCAAGTTTACACACACACAACGCCTCTGCACTTATGATTTGTCTCAGCATGGGGACAAGAGAGCTGTCAGTCAATAAATGTGAAAACAAAGTACTTATTTGAAAAAGTAACTCAGATATTTTGTTGTACATTTTAAAAGTAATCCGTTACTAGTTACTTGAAAAAGTAATCTGATTACGTAACTCAGGTTACTTGTAATGAGTTACACACAACACTGTATATATATAGAGAGAGAGAGATATAAGATAATATGAAATTAATACATATGAAAGTAATATTACAATTACATTTTCTCAAATGGTGTGTGATGACATTTCAGGACATTCTAAATAACCTAAATCTGTCAAATGAAGTGTACTTCATCCTTTGCTCAGCGAGTATGCAGTGAACACTAGTGCAGTGAAACTGCAGAAAAATGAGACCATAATGCTTGCACAACAGAAAAAAACAGGCTCTTATGATTGATTAATCCCTCCTGCCAGCACTGCCACAGGTGATTATGGGGGGGGATTGTGTTTTCACATGGCAGTTTGCTTCAGATTTAAAGTAATTAAAAATGTCCATTAAAAATGAGAGGCTGATTGCATGTGTTTGGGGGTTGAGTATGCGAGTGTGTGTCCACATGCATTTTAAAGGCAGATGTGCTTGAATCGGTATGTGTATAAAGCCCACCTTGCTCATCCTGTCCACAACAGCTGCGGCCAAATGAACTTCACTAATGCAATTACAGAGCAGCTGTTGCATCCAGATAACACAAAGGTGCATATGAGCAAGTTTTTGTGTGTGTGTGTGTGTGTGTGTGTGTGTGTGTGTGTGTGTGTGTGTGCGTGCATGCGTGTGCGCATGCGTGTGTGTGTGTGTGTGTACACCGGCGTAGGCATCAGTATACATAACTGAGCAAGCTGTGGCCCCAGCAGGGCTGAAATTGGATTAGTGTCAGCCTTGATAAGACGAAGGACAGTAAAGGGAAGAGTGAGAAATTGAAGAAAAGAGCATCGGCTGTAGTAATTTCATTTCCAGATCAGGTGGCTGAAGGTATAAAGGCACTGCTATGGTGCTCCAGTGCAGTAAATGGAATATTCATGCACTGATTGCTTCCCCTCTCTCTCTCTCTCTCTCTCTCTCTCTCTCTCTCTCTCCTTCTGTCTGTCTTTGTCTGTATTTCTTTCTTTTCACTTCTTATCCTTCCTGCATTGTGCTATAGCTGTCATTCAGACACTGTAATCTTATTGTGTTCCTGCCTATGGCTCAGAGCTGTGAGATCTGCTGTATAGCAGGCCCAAAGGGAAGTGCTAGCCAACACTGTAGTAATGGCTTTTGGTTAGGCTGAGGACTTACGAGTTTCTCCTTGGCGTTTAAGGCCTAGCTTTGCAAGCATCATGTATTCTCAGCTGCCTCCCTGCTGGAAAATCCAGGTTTTACAAATCACTTCCAAACAAATAATTTTGCTGCTCATTGCCAACGACCTGAAATGTCTTCCAGTGTATTGATAATGTGTCATCTGAATCTCACAGAGAGTAAAACTGCTACTCTAAATACTTTTAGCTCTTTCAAGGTGAAATGTGTCACTTCTGAGTCAACAGTACCAAAATGAATCAATAGAGGGATGACGTATTTTTGTAGGACAAAACCTGGAAATTAATAAGCATTTTAGCAGTTCCGGTTTCTTTGAAGTCAATGGTTTTTTAGGAAAAAATAAATAAGGTCTGGAATGTAAGCTTAAGATATTTTTACATTCATGATATAAAATACATCGGTAATGCACTTGTAATATTTGAAAGCTTTTACGTGTCTTGAAAAAGGTGGTTACTAACATCATCACACCAAACACACGCTTTTACATCCTTGTTGTGTTTATAATCGCACTCTTGCAAACTATTCTAACTCAAACTTTCATGTAAAATGTTTTTAAATAAAGACTGACGTGTATTTTATTTATTTTTCTGGCGATTGTATATTTAGGCTTCAAATTTCACAAACGTTGTATTCATTTGTGAAGACTTTTGATGAACAAACTGTGTAAGATTCATGAACTTTTGTTGGTCACAGATCTTATTTTATGCAATAATCCAAAAACCAATGAAGAATTTTCCATTGGTTTTTGGATTATTGCAGAAAATAAGGTTTGGGTGATGCTACCGTAACTTCCAGGTCGGCTGACAAAAATCCATCATTACACTGCAGCAATCTATTATGCCTATATTGTTTGAGTGATTAAGCTTATTTTATTTTATTATTAAACATTAATGACAGCATTATATTGAACTATCATAGTAAATATTTTACTGACTTACACTATTTGTATAGCCTATTTACAAAACCCGAGCTTGAGTGCCGTTCTTCCGAATATCAGCGTAGTTGTGATTCGACCGTAGGCACACACGAGACCTAACCACATCCTTGCTAATTTTCAAATGATCAGAATGACTAAGAATGTGATTACTAACAATTCAATAAACAAAATGTTAGTAACTTAGATTTTATCGATCTCGATCTTTATGAGTCATTAATTCAAACACTTTTTTATGAATCGGTTAAATGAATCATTTAATGATTCAGTCACTTGTTGCCACCTACTGGCGTGCAACCAAGAGTCACCGGAAGAAAAAAATCGCCACCTAATCTACACCTTACAATCAGAACTACAAAAAAAGTATTTTTCTGAGGCTCTCATGCAGCATCACCTAATATATGACACTTGCAAAGAGATACAAACCGATACATTTTTAATGTGCAGCTCAAAAGGTATGAGACTCTCTCCCCTGAAAATCTATATTTCTCAAATAATTATTATGGTAAGCTGATTATGTGGATTTACAAAAGCCTTTCCTGTGAAGTGCATTTTAGGTTGGAGGGAGAGATACAGGGCGAATAACTTCAGTGCATAAAAAGATTCATCACTCTGCTCACTGCTGATTTGGCTCATGTTTGTTTGAGATCTGTGATCTAGAACATAACCTGCCCCAGAGCAGGTAATGAACCCTGGCATCAACATACCCACCTTCGTAGCAACAAAAATCAAGGGCCGCCTTTAGCAAAAGTGATAGTGTTCCTGAAACTAATTAGATCTAATATTCGATTTGTCAAAACTTATTACATCAAATTTGATTTCACAGAGAGTTAGGTTACCCAAACAACGTGTTTTTAATATGATGAGCTTTGATTTTTAGTTTGAGAAATACCCTAAATAATTAAATGAGAGCCTGAAGTTAGAGCTTTTTGTACATTCATTCAGTTTTGAGGGGCCTAACAATAATAAAATATAGAATTCGGTGTTCCACTGCAACTGTAATAGGTTTCCCAAATTATTTATCAGTCTTTGAGGTAATGAAAGATGTAATTCAATCGTTTACTTCTAAAATATCTACAGAAATATCCTCTGATCTTACGGGTATAAACAAAACTTAATCGAAGAAGTCATTGCAGAATCTGAACTTTAAAATTGTAAACAGGTCTAAAATAACCCTGCTTACTCATATGAACCTTTTACTAAAATTTGAAACCAATAATAAAAAATTACAAAGTTGATCTTTATATATCAATCTTCAACTAATATAGAAGTTATCTCTCCTGTAATTGAAAGTGCAACTGAAAGCACAGACCATATGGCATATTAGTAAAGTGATTTTATTAGAAGCTGTCTGCTACATGTCCATGTCATCAATCTGATATCCATCAACCCTAAGAAACAAACTGACTTGATATGTTATGGTGATATAAATCAAAACAATGTCTGTTTTACATCCTTCTAAAAGCCTGCAAAGCAAATGCCAAGGTCACACCAACCTCTCTGAATCAATATCAATAATTTCATTAAAAGCACAAGATGAATCGTCTGTGCTTCACTGGGGCTTTGCAGTTGCATCCCTAAATGGTCAAATAGTGCACTCCTACAGCTCGACATTACTGGAAGATCAATCCAGGCATTTGGCTTCAGAGCTAAAAGCGAAGTGATCATAGACATTTTAACTGCTTGTGTGGTTAGACATGAACCCTTGTGTTCGAATAAAATTATGCTATTGATAGACCAGAACGTTAAGGTCTCTGTGAGAATTGTGGATTGAGAGGGGGGAAAGAAAAAGGAGAAATAGGAAACAGACGCAGACGGGTATTCAGAATTCAGCTATGGGGCATAATGGCTTCGGGCTTGTCTGCCAAGAAATTTCCATATCCACAACGTGTGAATTATCCACATCGCCTTTGTATGGTCACGTTCCTATTAAATAAGCTGCAGACTCAATCCTATCTACGGGGACCACACAAATGATTTGCCAAATAGTGAGTTCATATTTGAAAATGTGGCAATATTTCTGTGAACTCATTCTAATCTGGTGGTAAATACGCACGCTCATTGAATTAACATTTATGAGTGAATACATTTTAGATATGATGATGGTATTTGCATTCTTCTCCACAGACTGGTCCTGAAAGTATCTGGCCTTATTATGCATAAAATCCATCAGTGTCAGACCACATGTGCTGCCATGCACATGCATTGGTAATATTTTTGACTGTATTGTAAACACGATTCATCCATCATTCAGCAGTGGAGCAGCAGCACGCATTGCAGGCCGACAAACATAAAAGCATGTCATTGCAAGCGCACAAGTTCACAGTACCAGCTGTATGCTGGAGATGTTTTAAGGAGTTAAATTATTCCATCTTTCTTATTTTATTACTTACGAAACAACAAATCAATAAAACATCTTATGTAATTCTTTAACCTGCCATAAGAATAAAACAGCAATTCTGCAGAGGTTTTCAGAGCATTGGCTTTGGAACCACATAAGCATGTCGTCCTCCCACACATCCATGCACACGCATTCACATATGCTGCATTCAGCACACACACACAGCATCATAGCTCCTCTGAGAGTTCCTGATTTGCCTCGCAGATAGACTGACATGGGATTTTCGAAAGATTTCAGCATGAAGCAGAAATGCTAATGCAAACAAATGATCGAGGTATTTGTATGCACAATCCTCAGAGGCAAGAGTAAAAGTAACTCAGATGAAAAAGAGGGAAGGTTCTGCAGACAATCTCTCTAAAGTATTCATTTGAATATAACTGCATATGGGAGGTCAGGGCTGGTTATCACAGATTTTACTTAAGATTTTGCAGGGTAGGTTTATGTTTGAATTTTAATTTCAGTATAGACATCCCTAAAAGTTGTGGCTAGTCGTAACTACACTGTAAAAAGTGAACAGTTAGATCAACTTTAAAAAATTGGTAACACCTAAAGAAATTAAGTTTTCTAAACTTAAATTATCACGTTTTATCGTGAAAAACGTGCTAATTTAAGTTGAGAAAACTTAATTTCTTTAGGTGTTACCAATTGAAGTAATTTTTTAAAGTTGATCCAACTGTTCACTTTTTACAGTGTAGCCACTTCTGTTATAATAATTGCTGGTTATTATACTCAAAATTTCAAATGGAATTGAAGAATACCATTGAACAATTTAAAATTGACATTAAAACGAATTTGAAAATAATATCTAAATGTACAATGTTCTTTTTTCTCTATAGCCTATATATTTTCTCTATATAACAAGTACTCTTTTTTGCACAATTTGCTTGGTAAATAAAAAATAAAAAAAATTTATTACACAGAAAAAGATACAATTCATCAAATACTTGAATATTAACATCGGGGCAAGCTGTCACAATGGATACAAATGTTTGTCAGTGAAGTTTTATTGTGTTCTCTTGTGCACTCAACAGCTAGGGCTACAGCAAAAAATAGGTTGATACAATGAAAATATTCTTAAATAAGAGTTTTGAACAAGGTGTTTAAAAACAACATCTAACAGTCACTGTGATAGCTAGCCCTTGTGATACCCCATGGCCATGATACTCATGTTTATCACCGGCATTGTGTCCTACTGTAACATACTGTACACTCATGCATAGAGAGAAAGAAATACAGTAAATAAACAAGAAGGAGAAACCTAACTTGTGGACTTTATGGATATGACCCCTTTTTAAATAGACTACAGAGAGACTAAGTGAGAGATAGAGGCTGATGAGCTGAGAGGTTTTTCTTGGGTGACTGGAAACAAAGACATGCTAATTATTGGCTTGTGATGAAACTACAGGAACACAATTCACGCTTCTCAGGTGACAGGTCCATTCCCCACACACCACTAATTGCACTGTCAAGCGCTCAGTTTGTATATCTATATCCATCTATCTATCTAGCTAGCTAGCTATACATATATATGTATGTATTGGTGCGTTCAAGTCATCTCGTATAGATCGTATTTACGAGTTGAATGCACATGAACGCCACCACAATGTCGTAAATACCAGTGGGGAGCTCGGGATTTTCTTTAAGCCCCGATCTGTACGAGTTGGGGGCGTGTCAGTGAGAAACATGGCGGAATCAATGAATGCAACGTCTGTAGTTGAGCAAAGTGATAGTAAAATATATCACAATACTTACAGGTATAGCAGTGACATTGTAAGGCTTTTTCATTTATAACAAAGTAAGCTCTCTGCACAAAATATGATAGCCTACTTGTAATATAACAATTATATATATAATTATATAATGATACAGTTAATTTACATTGGCCTCATAAGTTAATTAAAAACATAAAAAGAAAAACACACCCGATGCGCATTCTTTGTTTTTCATTTTCTATAAGCAGAGTTAACAAAACTTGCTATATTTTCGTGTTATTCATTAAAAGAAGGTACATCACCATCTTGCTCCGACGAAACTGACTTGAACGCACCTCACGTCGTCAACACGACTTCCCACCTCGTACGTACGAAATTCCCAGGAGGACTTGAACGCACCATATGTATGTATATATATAGGAATCGCGCTATGATTGGATATGATCGGTAATGACTAAATATGATTGGTTCGTGGCTACGATAAATCCCGCCTCTTGTTTTCGTGCGCGTGAGTTGGCCTGAATGAAGACAATGAAGGCGTTAATGAGAGCATTAATTAAAAAGTAAGTAAACAACTCATCCATTTAGATATCACCGCTTTATGTCAACGTCAAAGTCAAACTTCAAATGGCCTGAAAACATGATGACTGTGGGGGGTTTTAGTGATCAGTCAGCTTGGGGAAATTAAATCTTCGTGTCTGTGACCAGCTTGATGACTGATGAAAATAAGTTGACCATTAAAAAGAGAAGCTGAACATTAGTTCACAAATAATATTGTTTAAATTGTTACTGCCTTTAGTTATTTTGGAATAAATGTAAACAATCGTAAAACTACTAACTTGAATAAATATACATAGGATAGAGCTCTAGTGTAAAAATAGCTAGTCTTTTTTTATGTAATGTTTATTTAACCAGGAAAATTAAGTGTAACAGGGACATAAATTTACATTTGATATTTAGGCTATACCAAAAAAATGTGAGGACTTTGCCTCCTCATTTTAAAACACCACCGTACACAACTGGTGTGTGTGTGTGTGTGTGTGTATGTGCGTGTGACATATGTAGGATACATATGATGTAAGCCATTTATTTTTGTTGGAAAACAATGACAATAAGTCGTTAGTAAAGGGCAACCAACAGCCTAGTCAGTCATTTTGCTGCTTTCAGCGTTGAGTCAATAGCTTAACGACGCTGTGTCAACAGTGGCCCCTAGCGGATACTGAGAGTAATGCACAAAGACACAGTCGTATTTTGACGAGAAGGGTTAATAATTTGCAAGTTTTTAATGAAATCTTTTATTTACTTTAAAGTTATTTAAAATCCGCGAATGAACAATGGAACAATTTATTTACTTAATTTATCCACCATAACTATAATATAGTTATACAAGGATAATAACATTTTTTATTTTAAAGCACTATTAAACAAGTCATAAACAAGCTGCTAAATAGCAGCTTAATAAGCAAGATAAATCGTGTCTTAAGGAAACGCTATAGGTTTTTACAATGGTTAGCTGATGATTAGCTCAGTACAAACAATAGAAGTCAATAGCAAGTCATTCATAATAGAAAAACAAATGTGTGTGTGTGTGTGTGTGTGTGTGTGTGTGTGTGTGTGTGTGTGTGTGTGTGTGTGTGTGTGTGTGTGTGATTTGTTTGAAAGCCGGTTTATTAAGAGACTAAAAATATCTAATTTCACACATAAAAAGGGCAAAACTTTAGGGTTAATTTATAGCATGTTGTTTAGCACCTGCCACGAACATACCCCTGCTCTCTTGTTTTAGTCCATGTGGCCATTGTACTGACAGAAATGAGTATGAAGTGCTTCAGGTGCCAAAAACAGGTGTTTAAAGATAAAGAGAGTGAAAGAGAGTGAGAGAGAGAGAGAGAGAAAGAGAGAAAGAGAGAGAGAGAGGGGGGGGGGGGGGGGTAGCTTTAGCCAAATTCAGACTCATCTACACATTACACAGGACTGAGGTCTGCAGGTAAGCCACATACATTTACTCTTACTTGTTTATGCATCTCATTGATTTTTGCCATATAAAAGCCTAACTAAAAGCTGGACTAAAAGCCTCTTGATGTCCATGAAGCATCTCTGATCCAGGTTGAGCTCTCTTCAGACTGATCATATTTCTGGGGCAGCATACTGGAGGTTCCAAACCCCCTGAAGATGTATGGCCTGTATTTGGAAGCGGTGAATGACTACATTAATGAATCATATGGAGAGGACGTATGGAGGCTAATCGAGGCCAGAGCGGAGATCCCGCACCTCAAATTTGTTCGCCACCAGATGTACAAGTAAGTCCTGAAAGTGCAGAGTCACATATCTGATTAATTAAGTGTCATAGATTGCATCTAGCTAATTTAACAATGCTTGTGTTTATTATTCCAGCGATAATCTGATCCTAAGATTGGCAAAGGCAGCTGGTGAGGTTTTAGGAAAAACTCATGATGAGCTGATGTACGCTTTCGGGGTCTACATGGTCAAGCGGATAGGAAACTATGGATATGAGAGGATCTTAAAGGTGATTTTCAAGCACGGTAGACTCTGTATGTCACAGGTACTCATTTAGATAATCATTCAAAGGTTTTGGGTCGGTAAGATTTTTTGGTTTCATTTTATTTTGATGGTCCCTTTAACACATGGTAGGGTTAGGGTTAAAATAAGTTGACATGTAGTTGCAAAGTTACCTATAGTCAGTGGAATGTCTGTTGAAGGACCATCACAATAAAGAGTTAGCCAATATTAAGCAGACAGTCAGCTAATACTGAATAAGAGTTAGTTGACATGTAGTTGCAAAGTTACTTATAGTCAACAGAATGTTCAAAAGGGACCATCAAAATAAAGTCTTACCAATTTTTTTTATTTTTTTTTATTGGTCAATTGTGAAAGTAAAGACTTTTACATTTATACAAAAATGTTATTTAAAATCAAATGTTGTTCTTTTGAACTTTCTATTCTTCAAAGAATCCTGGAAAAAAATGTATCATAGTTTCCACAAAAATATTAAGCGGCGCAACTGTTTCAGCATTGAGTAATGATGCTGAAAATTCGGCTTTAACATCACAAGAATAAATTACATTTTACAATATATTGAAATAGAAAATAGTAATTTAAATTTTTTATAATATTTCACAATATTATAGTTTTACTGTATTTTTTTGTTAAATAAATGCAGCTTTAATGAGCATAAGAGGTTTTAATAGTATAATAAAATATAGGCTACTCTTTAATTGTTTTTTAAATAAACTGTCTTAAGTTAAGACTGTTTCTGTTCGAAACTTTCGCCTCCGGGTTTTCGCCTCTGACACGCGTAAATTTCGCTTCAAACTTTTGTTTTTACGCGCGTCGATTTCGCTCTTGACGCGCGAATGAACACAAAGTGGTCACGCATATAACTAGACGCGGCAGGCGCGAATTTAGACGCATATTCGCGTTTGGCGTGAACGCAGCATTTTAGCCTATATTTAAAAAGAATTATGATTTATTGCTATATCGTTAAAAAACGAAAACATCTTACCAACCTCAAACTTACAGGTAGTGTATGACATTTATCTTCTATTTTTCTTTATTGGGCTTTTTCTCAATGGACAACTGTATAATTGTACACATTTTACATAGCTTTTTAATCTCTTTTAATCTCTTTGTCTCAGGTACTGGGGCGCAATGTACGAGATTTCATCAATGAGCTGGATAACCTGCATGAGTACTTCCGTTTCTCTTTCCCAAAAGTCCAGCCTCCCAGTTTCTGTGTTGAGGAAGAATGTGAGACAAGTCTTACCCTGCACTACCGTTCAACAAGGAAAGGATTCACACAGTTTGTCAAAGGTAATAGTGCTACTGTAAGTGTAGAGAGTATATTGTATTCAGATCAGCAGCACGACTTGCAAGTGTGACATTGATTTTAAACAACAGTTCAATAAACAACAAATCAATAACATACATTCTGACAGTATTGGCAGTTACTTCATTAAAAAAAAAGCCAAAGCAGAATTAAATATTGGGCATCTCAGAGCAACAGAAAGTGATGTTTCGCTCCTGAACGAATCGAGTGGATGAATGATTATATCATATGATTCACATATAAGGCTGCGTTTACACTTGGCATTAACATGCGACCTGTATCCGGATGTTGTCCACATACACATTGAAAAGACAAGTGTAAACGTGTTTCTGATCGGAATGTTATCCGATCAGCGTGTCCTGGTCCAGAGGTAGTCGAGGACGCATTGTGATCAGATCTCAGTGTAATGTAAACGCAATCCAGCCATCGTATCTACATTCAGAGGGCGACATCATATAAATCACTGCCCAGTCTCCCCACGTGGCTGTCAGAAAATAATGGCCAGATGCAGTTTAGACAAGAAATTAAACTCTTACAATAAACGTCAATCTTTAAAATAGTTTATTTAGACTTGCATGATACTGTGTGTATAATTTTTCATTTTAATTGTGCAACAGTATCTGAATGAGGCGATCACCTGTACAATCACAATCAGTCATGAGATCAGAGAAATAATCGGAATACACTTTTTATTTTTTTTATTTTTTAAATGTTGAATGTTTTTATTGTTTCAGCATGTTTATTAATCTCACATTTCTGTCAATATAGTCATTGCACGCTATAACCTTAAACCCAGATGATCGATGATGTGACTTGTTTAACATGATCAACCCAGTTATTTTTGTATGATCAGCTCTGGAAGTATTTCTTCGTTCAAAAAACTGTCTTGCCACAGACCTAATTTAAATATTATGGAGGAAATCTGATCGGTTATCAAGATACAGAGGCTACTTAATGTAAACGCGTCATGTCCTGATCTGCTAGATCGGATCACGGTGATCGCATGTTAATGCCAAGTGTAAACGCAGCCTAAGTCGCTTGTTTCAGTCCTAAATTAATCAGAACAAATTGGTTTAATGAATGATTCAATGAGTCACTTGAGTCATTCAGACAGTAGCCTGTTGCCACCTACTGGCGTAACAATGTAACCTGAAGAAAGAGTCACCACACCAGTAATGCAAAGTCAAGGCCCAGAATAAACTTTTAACAATAATAAAAAGTACAGACCAAGTATTAAGATTTCCACCTGATTACACCAAGTTACAACTAATATAATTTACATCCAAAAACTGTACATCTGAGACAAATTGTTTCCTACTGAGCCTCCTTACATTTGCCTAATAAATCTGCTTTATACATCTTTTACTGAATGAACAGTTACCATATTAACAGGATGAGCATAATGGTGACCTCTGCATGCGTGCTTTCTGAAACTGCATATTAAAATTCTTGAGAGATGTGCAACATTATTAAATAATGATCTCAAAGTGAAGTTTAGATAATTGAGATGTTTGACTAGATCTTACACAATAAAAGCTGGTCAGTCAAAGTGTTTGTAGCCTCAGGCTGTTTAACATTTTTTTTTAAAGTCTGTTTTGGATCCTCTGTAGGGCAGCTCTCTCAGGTGGGTCGACAGTTTTACAACACAGATATTGAGGTGGAGATTCTATCCAAAGAGGAAACAGAGAAAATGACATATGTGGTAAGAGTCCAAACAGACGAGACATTTACCTTCCTCTGTATACACAAACCCAGCTCTGTTATTCTTTATTTCTCCCATTTCTGATCTTCTCACTCTCTCTCTGAAGGTGTACAAGATGAATTTTGACAATGCTGCGTTTAAGCACCGTATGCCCCAGCAGAAAACAGCTCCAGGCTATGAGAAACTGCCCATGAAGAGAGGAATCTTTTTTGACATGTTCCCCTTCAGCGTAATATTCCGTAGGGACATGACCATGTATTGGATAGGAGATGGCTTGAAAGAGGTGTTTTCTGATCTGCAGGGTAAAAAGGTCAATGAGGAGTTTACCCTGGTGCGACCCATGCTGGAATTCAGCTGGGATAATGTGAGTGAACTGGAGGGTTGGAGAATAGATCCAAAGCAGCATAAAAGTAACAACCAACAACATAAAGATGAGGCGTTTAAAAAAAAAAATGTTCATGCTTTCTTTTCATGCTCTTGGCATTTGTGTCCTGAAAAGGTGCTTTGTTGGTGTGTGCTCTTTCAGATCTACACCCACCTCAACAATGTGTTTGAACTGCTGTCTAAGGCTGTGGTGGAGAGCAAACAGAAGGTCAACATCCCTAAACTCAACAAAGAAGAACCGGAGGAGAAAGAGGAGAGTGAAAAACCTAAAAAAGAAGAGCGAGGTACAGTGCTTATTCTGTATTGGTTAAACCATTTGTACACTCATTGTGAAGTAAAATCTGTGTAATTCTGCGGAATAGATTATATTAGGGTCAAATGTGTAACAAAAATGATCACGTTAAATAAAAATAATAGGAGTCAGTGACATGATTCACTCAAGCAAAGGTCAGCAAGAAATAGATAATTTAGAGAAATTAATGCTTTATTCTTCATTCGATTAAATTGATCAAAAGTTACAGTAAAGATTTACATTGTTACGATTTTTTTTTTTTTTTCTATTCTATTTTAAATCTGAAGAAATTAGGGGTGTAACAATATATCGTGTCACAATATATCGCAATACAAAAATGCAACAATATGTATCGTGGATAATGACAATATGTATCGTGGATAGTTCACCCAAAATAAAAATTACCCTGTGAGAAAAAATTGAAGTTTTCAGAGTCAGTACTACATTAAACTACAATATATTATGTTGAATATAATGTATAATAATGGGGGAATATTAGTGGGTCCTGATAATGCTTATGTTATAAGTCTTATGTTACCAGTAAAACGTGGCCTACGTTATTTTAAATATATCTAGCCAGTGACAGAGTGCAAGCATATTCGTCTAAAATAATTCAGTATTTTCAGGTTCAGAATCATGAATATATTTATTCTGGTGTTACCATTGTCCAAGCCTATTCATTTACACCCACAATATTATATCAAATTTAGCATTTAATCAACAGTAAAAATGTTCTTAACCTTTTATTATATGTCTTGGAGTATCGCAATAGTATCGTATCGTGAGTTCAGTATCGTGATATGTATCGAATCGTGAAATTAGGGTATCGTTACACCCCTAGAAGAAATGTATTATGGCTCTTGCCAAAATTTTAATCAGTTCAACTATTTTCAACATTTAAAATAATAAGAAATGAAAATAATTATTACAAGTGTGACACTCACTTTTTTAGAACCATTAAATTTAAACTTTTCTTGAAAATGGTATAAAGGATTATCTAAATCATATGAAACCAACATGAGCACAAAGAGGACATTTCTAAAGAACTTGGCATGTTTTAAACTAGATTTTTATTTAGATTTGTCCTTCAACACACACACACACACACTCATATACTGTATACACATGTGCACAGAGAATTCTTCGCTCACATATTCCATGCCTAATAATAGCCAAAGCCACACTGACCAGTCAGAACAAGAACCGCTGCGGTGCTGACATCAGGAGTCAGATACATTAATAGCATATAAGCATTCACATCCTTTCACAAACTGCTCTGAGACACAAAGGGTTGAGGATCCAAATGCAGCTTTATTTTGGCAATCCAGAATCAAAATCTATATAACAGGCGAGGGTCAAAACCACATGGCAAACAATCCAGATAATAACAGAGTCCAAGACACAGGCAAATCCAGGGAGACAAGCAGAAGATCAAAACCATGAAACAGAAAACCAGAAAATAACACAGAATGCAGTGTGACAAGATACAAGACTTTGCAATGAGTGACTGAATAAACAGGGCTTATATAGACAAAGTTAACAAGGGTAATGACACACAGGTAGAAGTGATCAAACAAAAATGAGTCCAGGCAATGGGTTAAGGTTGGGAAGTGTAGTTCATGATGGGAAAGGCCAAGAAGACGGGAGGAGTGGAAATCAAGGGCACTCCAGCTGATGGATGTAATGCATCTAACCATCTAGCCTACACAGATCTACACGGATTAAAGCAGATAATGTCCTAAAACATCTCATGCTGACTTCTGTGACTGTGCCTCTGCTGTTCTCTCAGATATTAAAGTGATGGAGGAAATGAAGGGGACAGATCAGGAATACAGCGGCACTCTGACTCAGTACAACAGCTCGCCTAATTCTGGAGGAGAGGACATCGAGCTGCTGGCTTTTCAGACTGTCACCGGTTAGACACATTACAGAAAAGTGATGCTCTGAATGAGTTCCACTGGCATCTTTCTAGACATTGTTTTATGCTTTTGGAAAACATTCAAGAAAAGAACACTTCTGTGGCATAACTCTGATCCAAGACAACATTGAGAAATTCTATAGTCAATGAGATTAAAATCATTATTTAAAGTGTTTTGGGGACCTCAGAAAGTGCCTCTAGTCTTCATCATCCAAAGGAATCCAAATCTTCTGTCTATGCAATGAAAAATTAAACTTCTCTCTTGTTCAGGAAAGTGCAGTGAAACCATATTTGAAGACATGCGGGAGCCCCCTAAAAAGCCTCTCCACCTCAAGGGCCAGATGAAGTACGTCCCTCAGTGGGACTCCCTCATCTTTCTAGGAACTCCCATGTAAGCTTTCATAATCTCACACATTTACAACATTGTAGTCTGAGCTAATGGAAAACATTAATTTAGTTATTGCCACATAAAACTGACAATCAATAGTTCTCTGCCAAGTCATTTCAAAGGGACCATATCCTATATTCTCGCAGCCTTTTTAGTCATTATTTAGTTTGAAATGACCATTTTCCATTCTCTCTCTGACCTGTGAGAATTAAACAGGTTCTCAACTGGGTTTTTTTCAGAATGCAGGTTTTACATTGGACATCATCCAACACTGCAGCAAAAATGTTAAGCTTACAAAAGCAACAAATATGTCCTTAAAAACAAGCATGTTGTAAATAAAAAGTTACTAAATTACTTTAAAGTTACTAAGCCCATTTATTTTACTATCTTGACTATACACAATTATATAGGTTCTTTCCCCCTACTGTCCATGTCCCGATCAGAACAGACCTGCCAGTTGAGTAGTACTAATCTATATCATTTAAATCCTGTTTTCCATATGAGCCCTTTAAAATGTGTAGTAATAAGTCTACAATTGTCAGATCTGTCTGTAGAAACAGTTTAACTGCAGAAAAAAGCTGTTTTTATAAAAAGATTACAGTTACATATGTTGTAGTCTTTATTAAAACATATTCTCCTTTGTACAGTATTGAGACAGTGGAGGATATGATAAAAATGGGTGTTTACGTCAATGATTTAAACCTGCACGACTCAAGCAGAGAGCTCATCCTGGCTGGAACACAGCAATCAGCAGAGCTGCAACTGGCACTTGACCAGGTATACATGTCACACTGATGCCACCAAGCCCAAAATCCCATCCTCAAGGAGACACATTTTATTTAAAATGCAGGAGTTATGCAGCAGAATTTCCAGTATGGACTGACTCAAGTCTATTAAGCTGAGTCTGTTGTTACTGCATCTAGAAATGACAGGCCGATCTCTGACTTTGCCTCCTACAGGAGCAGCAGAAATATGCACAGCTGCAGGAGATCATTAAAAAACTGGATGAGGAGAAGAAGAGAGGAGACTCCCTGCTGTATGCCATGATACCCAAAGCAGTGGCGGACAGACTGCGCAAGGGAATCACAGCCCTGGAGACATGTCAGGTACACACAAACCCACCCATTAAACACACTTCTAAACACAATAAAACACACAAATTTAAATGAATTTCACTTAGTATAGACTGACCATTGAGATCAAAATCTCAAGAGGGTTAATGAAATACGATGAAAAGCACTTTATTTTTTCCTCTAGTGCTGTCCTGCTGTTATTAAGCACTGTTCTTGATCCGTTATCTCCCTCCAGGTGTTCCCAGACGTGACCATCCTGTTCAGCGATGTGGTGAAGTTTAATGAGATCTGTATCCACATCAGCCCTATGCAGGTGGTGGACATGCTAAACGAGATCTACATCGTTTTTGACACACTCAGCGAGAAGCACAATGTTTATAAGGTAACATAAGGAACTCCAACAAAGGCAACTTTTCCACTGACACAACATGTTCTTTCACATTTCTCACAAGGGAGGCACGATGTATATCACTACCATATCGGCTATCGCCGTAAATTAGATTATTCTATAATCTAATATTGGCAATAGCTATTTCTATTTTAATATATTTTTAAATGGAAATGTAAAAATGGAAGTCTTCAGTGTCACATGATGCATTAGAAATCATTCTACTGATTTGCTCAAGAAACATTACTTATAAATATCAATGTTGCAAGCAGTTGTGCTGCTTCATGTGGAAACCATGATACATTTTTTAATGCATTTTTTCAAAATTCCAAAAGAACAGCATTTATTTTAAAAAGAAATCTTTTGTATCATTATATGTATCAATTTAATACATCCTTGCTGTATAAAAAAATGTTTGGTTTTTTTATATTAAATATTATTTAAGTATTTGTCATATTTGGCACATCTCAAAATGAATAACCATTTATTATACTGTACATTATAAATGTCTTAAATACTAACCATTGCCTAAAAATAATTTCGGATGTAAATACTGGTAAATACCAGAAAATATCAGCTTGGTGGTATCTGCCAGAATTTTTATATCTATGCATCCCTATTTTTTAATAAAACGTTCTAATTTCTAATTAAGTACAGTACCTTTCATCTTTATTGTCATTTTTAAAGCGCTTCAAATTGAGTGCGTAATGAAACTCAACTAATGCTCTTGCTCACTCAGGTGGAGACCATTAGGGATGCCTACATGGTGGTGGCAGGTGTGCCCAATAAAACCACATTTCATGCCCACCACATCTGTGACATGGCTCTAGATATGTTGAGCTCCATTGATCACCTAAAAGACCCCTCCACCGGGGACAACATCCAGATCCGTGTTGGTAGGTGCACCCGGACTCACACAGTATCCCATGCTTAACAAAACAACAACCCTTTCATGTGATGTATTCATAATTTGTATGCGTGCCACACAATGTAAGAACATGATTTACACATTTTAAACTCTTCATGCTCCAGCTTAAGGCTTTTGTTTTGGTCTTCACACAGGCATTCACTCTGGAATGGTGGTGGCAGGGGTGGTGGGTCTGAAAATGCCCAGGTATTGTATGTTTGGAGACACTGTGAACACGGCTTCTCGGATGGAGTCAAATGGCGTGGTGGGCCACTTTCTTATGCTGTACTGAGACTAGAAATGAACAGCCTCAAATAACTATACAAAACTGTCTTATCATGAAATAAATAATGAGTGATTTTGAATTATATTTTACAGGGAATACAGTTAATTAAACAGCTAATTTTACTCTCTCTCTTTCTGTGCGGCTAGGGCATGCAAATCCACATCAGTCAAACCACCAAAGACCATCTGGAGCATGAGCCGTACATCATTGAGGAACGTGGAAAGATTTTTGTTAAGGTACTACAGTACATAATTATCATCCCCAACATCATTATCAACAATGTTATGCACATTAAAAACTTCCAAAACTATGTACACCACAATGAAACGGTTTTTTAAAAGTCTTTTATGGCCACCAAGACTGCATTTATTTCAGCAAAAATACAGTAAAATAGAATTATTGTGAAATATTATAATAATTTTAAATAACTGTTTTCTATTTTAATATATTTTAAAATGTAATTTATTCCTTTGATGGCAAAGCTGAATTTTCAGCTTTCTGTCTTCGGTATCACATGATCCTTCAGAAATCATTCTAATATGCTGATTTGGTGCTCAAGTAACATTACTAATTATTATGAATGTTGAAAACAGGCTGCTTAATATTTTTTTAGAAATCGTGATCATTTTTTTCCAAGATTCTTTGATTAAAAGAACCTTCAAAAGAAAAAAATGTTTAATACAATTTTTGCTGTCACTTTTAATCAGTTTAAAGCATTCCTTTCTGAATAAAAGAATTCAATACTTTTAAACAAAAATCTTACTGACCCTAAATTTCCAATGGTAGTGTATATATAAGAGTTCACAATCATAACATAGCATAACATAGTCTGGGCCTAAACATTTCTTTCAGAGCCACAGTTTAATCCAAGACTTCCATGGACCAAAGTCTTGCCCAAAAACAGTTGCATTCAGCAGTATAAATGCTCAACCCGATCCATGTGTAGTAAAACATTTATTAGCCTATTTAAATGGCTTCATATCATGTAAGTGTACATGACAGTAAGTGTAAGGCCAGCTAGTAAAGAGCTGTGCGAGTAAACCTCACTTCCCTGGCCTTAAGAGGCGCACTAGCGATGGACGCTAGAGGCTGCGGTCTTAAGCGTTCTTGTTAGCACACCCCCCTACCATGCTGGAGACGCTGGTTCAAATCCTGCTTGGCGTGTTATGAGTAGAATTGGAAGGGTTACATTGCTGCCGTGACCCAGATGGGAATGGGGTTTAGGGGGGTGAGTGTATCTGAGGCCAGCTGTGCTGGAAAAACCCAATGACACCAGAGGCTGTGTTCTTTAGCATCCTTGTTAGAGGACCTGCCTTCCTTGCTGGAGATGCCGGTTCGCATCCCACTCGGAGCGGAAAGAGTAGTAGGAGGCCAGTTAGTAAAGAGCTGTGCGAGTAAACCTCACTTCCCTGGCCTCAAGAGATGCACTAGAGGCTCCCATGCCGGGAATGCTAGTTTAAATCCCCTCTAGAAAGGTGTGAGTAGAACTGGAGGGGCATTATGTCTAAAAGTACCATTCACTACTTTGTGTAAAACTTTTCAAATAAAGATTTTTTTTTTTTTTTAGTATGACTTTATATTAATCCTTCTGCAAGCAAATAAAGTGGTGTGAAATCAACTGTAATCCCTCTTGATTCAGGGTAAAGGTTATATGAAGACATACTGGCTGAAGGGAAAGCAAGATCTGTCATTTAAGACTCCTGCAGAGCTCAGATACTGCAATGAGCAGAAGGACTCAGAGGACAGAAGCTCAAATGGGTGAGATGGGAAAAAAACACGTCAAAGCACAACAACTATGTGATCTACACTGCTGAAAAAAGACCAGAATTCTAGTAGGTTTAGAAAACTTAGCTGGTGAAACTGGTTGAAAAGCATCATGGCTGACCAAGGATGTTTTGCTAGTCAATAAGCACTAGAGGGGACACTAGCATACCAGCAAAAACAAAACATAATGCTGGTTTTGCTGGTAAGCGAATATATCTTTCGCATCATATTCTTTGTCGTTTATAATGAATCATTTTGATGCCTTAAACATGATGATATGACTTACCTGCCGTAGGCCATAACCTTATACCTTTCAATTCATCATGTTTTTCCATCTTCCAGAAAAATATCCTGACAGAATGCTTAACAGTTGTGTTTCTGTCTTCCATCTTAAATGTAATTTCGTTCAGGTCCACTTGCACCAACAGCAAACATTCCCCATCAAACCGAAACACCCCCAATGAGGAGCAGGCTGAGGGCAAGCCCACTTCCACTGACCTGCCCCCTGACGCCCTACCAGCACTAGAGGGCGCTCCAGACCCAAACACATTCACCAATGAGTCCCAGCAGGACAAAGAAAAGGTTAAAAAGACAAAGAATAACAAAGAAGGGAAGGTAGAAAATGCTTTGAGTAATGTGCAGGAAAGCACTCCGCCTGCTGGCGGCCAGGAGAATGCAGCTACAGAGCTTAACAACAAAAAGCACAGTTTCAGAAGCCAGTACTCACGATTACCAGCGAACCTCCCCATGCGAAGCACAGCCTGCAATTTGCTGTAAATATCCAGGGGGAGATTTATAAAATAGTACTTACTATATTAGTGAATCTTTCCAGCTTGAATTTTAAAAGCAAATTTTGGGAATAAATCTGGTGAATAATGCAGACTTATTTATCATGCAGACTTCTTCTTAGATGTCTTCTTAATGTCAAGATAAGATACTACTTTGTGTCAAAAAAATAAATACTGGTAACTAAATTACATGATGCATTTGGATCACAATTTGACAGTAAATCGAAAATAAGAGAGGATGTCCAAAGTGCAGTTCGGCTGCTACTTCCTCTTTAAAAAGTTTGAATAACTGTATTTGAATGTTTTATTTAAAGTAACAGATGTGATATATTAAAATCGATCTATTGAGTATATTAGAACATTTGCATGTACAGTTAGAACATTTATGTTAATCTTTAGAGAGGTTCACTATGATACAGTAGATGTGCCGAATCCCTGTATTCATTCGGTTACTGTAACAACAGTGAGTTTGTTGTATATCTAACATGTTAAATGTAATTGTTTACAGATTACGTTTGAATTCATTGTTTGATGAGCACTGTAAAATTGCCATGAAACACATACTTTGCTTAGAGAGTAAACATTATCAGATAATCTCAAGTGACCTAAATAAAGCATGTGAACACATTCACCCGAAGACATACACCTACGTTCAGACAGGCCTACACACACACATGCACACACACGTAAACAAAAGGAGATACCAGATAAACCAGGAAACAAACACTAGCATCATACTTAGAACGTAACGTATTTCCCATGCTATAAGTTCATTGTTACTGTCAAGTAAGTCTGCTTAGACTCAAAAAAGGAAGAACCCAAATGATATAAGAAAATGTAACAGAAATCTGAAAATGTGTTGATCCTGATCAAACGTGTTTTTTTTTTTATGTTTTTTTTATCAGATTAAGGCAGTCATGACATTTACATTATCGCAAATATCACAAAGTAAGTTAAATTCATCAAACTGTACTGGATAGATACTCATTGCTTTATCTCTGAAACACATTACACATTCGCACACACACAACATGTCAGATATCATTCAGCGATAAAGAGGAAGCCATCAGGAAACCACTTAAGCGACACTTCCTGTCTGTTGCCTTGGAGATGAACTTAATTCTTACTTTGCCTGAACGCTCTTAGCTTTGCAGAAAAACACAGATGTCATGTTTTCAGCCTCAATCTCACAACTGAAAGAGAAAGCTGTTGTAACTTGAGAAGTCACCTATAGCCTACTACAGATTGTAAACAACACTTTTATTTTAAGAGTCGAGTCAGATGCGTCGATTCCTTTTTTAGTCCATTATTATATGCATTAGGGCTTAAGTCCAGATGGTTTCCATTCAGATAGCAGGCAGATAAGCAGCCATTTTTAGTAAGGACATTACCAATGCACAGACATTAGCCCTGAGGGTGTCTTTCTATGATACAGGATCAATTAATTGTACAGCAATTTCTAATGTTTGTGAATAAACAATGAAGTTTGCACAAGAAAAGGGCAAATAAAGTCATGTTATCACCCAGCTCTCCCACCAGTCTCTGTGTGTGTAGTAATTGGTTATTAGGCCTCTAAAATGAAATGGAATAGGCCTATATAAAAATGATCAGCTGCTTTAGAACATTATATGTTCAGTTATAAAGGGATGTTTGTGTATAAGGATGTATCCTTCGTTGTGAGCATTTTTAACCTTGTGGATAGGCTATATATATATATTTTTTTTTTTTTTTACTTTTAATTTGCCTACTAATATTATGTGATTATATACGTGGATATACGTACTGGATAATTCTTTGATTTTTAAGTATACAAAAAAAAAAAAAAAAAACGTGGAAAAGGAAGTATTTCCCTTTTGTTATTATCAAAGTTTTAAAATTTCCATCCATCCATCCATCCATCTTCTACCGCTTATCCGGGGCCGGGTCGCGGGGGCAGCAGTCTAAGCAGGGATGCCCAGACTTCCCTCTCCCTAGACACTTCCTCCAGCTCTTCCGGGGGGACACCGAGGCGTTCCCAGGCCAGCCGGGAGACATAGTCTCTCCAGCGTGTCCTAGGTCTTCCCCGGGGTCTCCTCCCGGTGGGACATGCCCGGAACACCTTCCCGGGAAGGCGTCCAGGAGGCATCCGGAAAAGATGCCCGAGCCACCTCAACTGACCCCTCTCGATGTGGAGGAGCAGCGGCTCTACTCTGAGCTCCTCCCGAGTGACCGAGCTTCTCACCCTATCTCTAAGGGATCGCCCAGCCACCCTGCGGAGAAAGCTCATTTCGGCCGCTTGTATCCGGGATCTTGTCCTTTCGGTCATGACCCACAGCTCATGACCATAGGTGAGAGTAGGAACGTAGATTGACTGGTAAATCGAGAGCTTCGCCTTGCGGCTCAGCTCCTTCTTTACCACGACAGACCGGTACAGGGACCGCATTACTGCAGAAGCTGCACCGATCCGCCTGTCAATCTCCCGTTCCATCCTTCCCTCACTCGTGAACAAGACCCCAAGATACTTGAACTCCTCCACTTGAGGCAGGAGCTCTCCACCAACCTGAAGCGAGCAAACCACCCTTTTCCGACTGAGAACCATGGCCTCGGACTTGGAGGTGCTGATTTTCATCCCAGCCGCTTCACACTCGGCTGCAAACCGTCCCAGTGCATGCTGGAGGTCCTGGTCTGATGAGGCCAACACGACAACATCATCCGCAAAGAGCAGAGATGAAATCGTGTGGTCCCCAAACCCGACCCCCTCCGGCCCCTGGCTGCGCCTAGAAATTCTGTCCATAAAAATTATGAACAGAACCGGCGACAAAGGGCAGCCCTGCCGGAGTCCAACACGCACCGGGAACAAGTCTGACTTACTGCTGGCAATACGAACCAAGCTCCTGCTCCGGTCGTACAGGGACCGGATAGCCCTTAGCAAAGGGCCCCGGACCCCATACTCCCGGAGCACCCTCCACAGGCCGCCGCGAGGGACACAGTCGAATGCCTTCTCCAAATCCACAAAGCACATGTAGATTGGTTGGGCAAACTCCCATGAGCCCTCCAGCACCCTGTAGAGGGTATAGAGCTGGTCCAGTGTTCCACGACCGGGACGAAAACCACACTGTTCCTCCTGAATCCGAGGTTCTACTATCGGCCGGATTCTCCTCTCCAGTACCCTGGCATAGACTTTCCCAGGGAGGCTGAGAAGTGTGATCCCCCTATAGTTGGAGCACACCCTCCGATCCCCCTTCTTGAAAAGAGGGACCACCACCCCGGTCTGCCAGTCCAAAGGTACTGTCCCCAACCGCCACGCGATGTTGCAGAGGCGTGTCAGCCAAGACAGCCCCACAACATCCAGAGACTTGAGGTACTCAGGGCGGATCTCATCCACCCCCGGTGCCTTGCCACCGAGGAGTTTCTTGACTACCTCGGTGACTTCAGCTTGGGTGATGGACAAGTCCGCCTCCGAGCCCTCAGCCTCTGCTTCCTCAATGGAAGACGTGACGGCGGGATTGAGGAGATCCTCGAAGTATTCCTTCCACCGTCCGGTGATATCCCCAGTCGAGGTCAACAGCTGCCCACCTCCACTGTAAACAGCGTTGGTAGGGCACTGCTTCCCCTTCCTGAGGCGCCGGACGGTTTGCCAGAATCTCTTCGAGGCCGACCGATAGTCCTTCTCCATGGCCTCACCGAACTCCTCCCAGGCCCGAGTTTTTGCCTCCACAACCACCCGGGCTGCAGTCCGCTTGGCCCGTCGGTACCCATCAGCTGCCTCAGGAGTCCCACAAGCCAGCCAGGCCCGATAGGACTCCTTCTTCAGCTTGACGGCATCCCTTACTTCCGGTGTCCACCACGGGGTTCGGGGATTGCCGCCTCGACAGGCACCGGAGACCTTACGGCCACAGCTCCGAGTGGCCGCGTTGACAATGGAGGTGGAGAACATGGTCCACTCGGACTCAATATCTCCAGACTCCCTCGGGATCTGGTCGAAGCTCTGCCGGAGGTGGGAGTTGAAGATCTCTCTGACAGGAGATTCGGCCAAACGTTCCCAACAGACCCTCACAGTACGTTTGGGTCTGCCGAGTCTGTCCAGCTTCCTCCCCCGCCATCGGATCCAACTCACCACCAGGTGGTGATCAGTTGACAGCTCCGCCCCTCTCTTCGCCCGAGTGTCCAAGACATACGGCCGGAGGTCAGATGAAACGACCACAAAGTCGATCATCGACCTCCGGCCTAGGGTGTCCTGGTGCCATGTGCACTGATGGACACCCTTATGCTTGAACATGGTGTTCGTTATGGACAAGCTGTAACTAGCACAGAAGTCCAATAACAGAACACCACTCGGGTTCAGATCAGGGGGGCCGTTCCTCCCAATCACGCCCCTCCAGGTGTCACTGTCGCTGCCCACGTGGGCGTTGAAGTCCCCCAGTAAAACGATGGAGTCCCCAGTCGGAGCACTTTCCAGCACCCCTCCCAGAGACTCCAAGAAGGCCGGGTACTCTGCACTGCCGTTCGGCCCGTAAGCACAAACGACAGTGAGAGACCTATCCCCGACCCGAAGGCGTAGGGAAGCGACCCTCTCGTTCACCGGGGTGAACTCCAACACATGGCGGCTGAGCTGGGGGGCTATAAGCAAACCCACACCAGCCCGCCGCCTCTCACCATGGGCAACTCCAGAGTGGTGAAGAGTCCATCCTCTCTCGAGGAGTGTGGTTCCAGAGCCCAAGCCGTGCGTAGAGGAGATCCCAACTATCTCTAGTCGGAATCTCTGAACCTCACGCACAAGCTCAGGCTCCTTCCCCGCCAGAGAGGTGACATTCCATGTCCCTAGAGCTAGATTCCGCGTCCAGGGATCGGGTTGTCTAGGCTCCCGCCTTCGACTGCCGCCCGATCCACTTTGCACCGGCCCCTTACGGTCCCTCCTGCAGGTGGTGGGTCCACGGGAGGGTGGCCCCACGTCACTCCTTCGGGCTGAGCCCGGCCGGACCCCATGGGGGGAGGCCCGACCACCAGGCGCTCGCATACGAGCCCCAACCCCGGGCCTGGCTCCAGGGTGGGGCCCCGGCTGCGCCATACCGGGCGACGTCACGGTCCTCCTTTTTTTGGGCATCATAAGGGGTTTTGAACCGCTCTTAGTCTGACCCGTCGCCTAGGACCTGTTTGCCTTGGGTGACCCTACCAGGGGCATATAGCCCCAGACAACATAGCTCCTAGGTTCATTCGGGTACTCCAGTTTTAAAATTTAATATTTTTATGATGCATTTTCTGATTAAGATTTAATGTCAAAGAATTAAAACTATAGGCTACATAAAGGTTTTTTAAAAGTATCAAAAAAAAATTATGATGGCACTGAAAAAAGTTAGTAATTTCATAATATAAAGAAATAAAGCTGAACCTTTCTGGCACATAAACGTAAAAAGAAAAAAAATCTATTAACTGAGCCTCGTGCAATTTGCATAAAATCAATGACATTTTTGTTGTTTTTTTTAGTGTATAAGCAAATAACTGTCCTGGTCATGCAAAGTGAGAGTGTCATTCAGTGCAAAATAATGTCATGGTTTTGTAGGCGTAAAAGATCTAAACAATAAGCAAACAACACTGTCTGCTGGAAAACACACCCCAGTTCTCTTGAAAAATGATATATAAATAATTATTTATTTATTTATCCATTTAATGTCCAGTCCTCAAATGTGTACTGGCAGTTGTCCTTGTTTGTATCACTCTCATTGTTTGCTAGCGACATTCCAGAACAGAAAATATAACTTAATATAGAGCGTAATAAATTAAATATCACAATTTGAATCCAATAATAATGTTAATAGACATTTTATTGAGAAACATAGCAGTGTTAGTGATGACTGTGGCTGCATACCAGTTCTACTGATCACAAAGAGACTAAAACCTCTCCTTTCTCTGGGCCGCATCCAGGATTACTGCTGAATTCTTTACAAGGGTTGCACTTGTTAGGGCAAGCAGACACACCATGTCAGCAGCTAACACACTGACAGGGTGGAGAGAGAGAGAGAGAGAGAGAGAGAATCACACTCATGGGTGTGTCTTATACATTTAGTTCCTCAAGGAAGTACAAGTCAAATTATCTTGTTACAGTGGGCTTGTTACAGCACAAAAGAGTTTGTTGAGGAGTTTTCTTTGATTTCACCTGTCTGAGGAGATTATTTCATCACACACATGCTGGATTTCAAACACCTGATCTGAGCGCGCAGGGAGGACAGAGAGTTCAAACAGAAGAGGGAGAGTGAACGAGAGAAAAGGTGAGTTTGTTTTGGTCTTGACCTCTGCCCTCTCCTCCATCATATTAGAGAGCTCTGTGATTATGTACACTGTACATTAAAGGCATGGTGCACTCTTCCAGAAGTTGTTAAGATAAAAAGATGTCAGCATTCTGTTTTAACAGCAAGAGAGACTTTAATTTTACAGAGTTGCTTTGGTTAAAAGTGTCTGCTTTAAGCATATGGAGGTTTGTAGGCAATAATGTCAAGTTGAAACTTGTTTTTTCTGTTCAACCACTCCCATGTTAAACAACTAAAACACACTGTGATAGCTGATGTTCCATCCGCTGGACCTTTTATAAACAAAACAACGTCCAGTCTCTGTTATGATCTGGAGAAAACACACCTCGTACTGAAATAAAGAGTGTGATGCTTCATATTCAGGGTCAGCAGTGTCCTGACCTTGGTGATCTCAGGCTATGGATAGATTGTGAGCTTTTTTGTAGCAGCGTGTGTCAAGAGAAATAAGCTGTTGTGGGTTTAACTGAAAATATCTGGGGGGAAAGTTGTGCCAAACAGCCCAGAGTTTCACTTCCCTTATGATCAGGTTTGTACATTGTTTGATCATATTAAAAAACAACTTCTCAGGCTGAGTGAGAGTCTCACACATGCATATGAGTGCTAACTTTACAAAGAAAAACAACACTGGACCTTTACTGCATGCATAGAATAAAAACGCTAATAATAAAAAAATGCGGGCTGTATTGGGTAATAAGGGGGGAAAAATCCCAATATGTGACAATCACATACTCAAATCTCACTGTTCATGTGCTGTGGGGAAATACTGAGGGGGAAAAATGGCACAAGAACAAGCAACAAACTCGCCGTATTACATATATGTCAGTGTAGATGGGTATAGAAACTATTTAAAACATTAAGGCCTGATTCTTTAATGATTTCCTCAGAATAATGAGTCTAAGCCTGTTATTAGAGAATACCAGGTTGAAAAGACCCACATATGTTGTGTTTTGGATGCTGGCCCATGGGGTACTGGTATGCTGACCAGGCAACTTAACTAGCTAAACCAGCTGGGGTACCTCAGTCAAGCTGAATCAGATTTTTTTGTTAATGAAGGACATCATTATAAACCAGTTTAAATCCATGCTGGTTCAGGATAATTTAGGTAGGGTTCTCTCTAATAAAATTACTATCAGCCTATGCTGGTTTACTGGTCATACCTGATCGTCCAGGCTGATCTGTTGGCTGGTTTTAAAGGGAGGTCAGCTGAAGACCAGCTTAGCCTATCTAAAAAATGTTTGTTTAAGATCAGCACAACATTTTAGGCTGGATTAAGCAGGAGTCTTTTTCAGCAGGGCTGTCTTTAAATCATTTTAAATTAGCCTAGAGCCATTCAGAAACAAAGTGCTCCCACTCACACACTTAAAACAGGACTTTCCACACTATCATTTTTATACATTTCTTGTAAATGTCACGTCTGACGACCCCTCTGAATAAAAAAAACCCAAAGAGTAGGCTGCGGATCTCAGACGCAGGTTTTGACCTGTCTCTTCTATGCTGTCACTGGAGTTTGTGCTGTGACTTGCTGCTTTGTAATGACAGGGTGACTACTGTGGTCTTTAGGTTGGAAGAACAACATGATTCCTCACATCCTGTAAATCCCCTGGGCTTTACACACATGTGAACACACACACACAAAGAGAGAGAGCGAGAGAGCTTCAGGCTATGCGCTGAAGTCATCTGAGGAATGCTAAATATTTACCTTGTCTGTTACAAACCTTTAAATCAGGAGGGTGGATACAGATGGTAATTTCGGGTGATTGTAACTGAACAGGTATAAAATGAATGAATTTGCTTGACCTTAGATGTTTTTTAGCTAAGAGTCTTGGATTAAAAGTCAATCGTAATCAAATTAAGGTAAAGTTGCTTATATCTCATCTTGTCAGGTACGAATGAGCTCATGTGGGCCCTAAAAAAATGTTTGTTTTTTAATAAATATATAGTATTTACTGAATAAAATGATTTAATAAATTGTATTAAATAATACATTTTATCAAATAATATTAATATTCAATTATTAACTAATTATTACTCATGAATAAATGTTATTTTATTAAATAATGTATTTTATCAAATAATATTAAGATTAATTTTTTTTTACAAATATGAAGAATTGTTACAATTATTATTTCTTACTTTTATTTCTTACTTAGTGTTTTATAGCAAATTATATTAACTCTTGCATGACGCACATGATTGACTATTCACACACAAACGTGGTTTCTTATTTAAAATTATGTTTTAAATAGTATATATTTCATACTGTATTTTAGTTTGTACTATGTAGTGAAGTAATGTAGAGTAAAAAATGCAAAGAAAACCTTCAAAAAAGGAAATCAAGCCCAGTATAAGCCTGATCTGATCAAATGTTTAGGAACAGTTTGAAGTCCAGAGCAGAACCAACTTTATATTTTATATCTATTTTCTTGAAAATTTTTAATTAAATAAAAATAGACATCATCAAACACTAGACATCAGATCAGTTTTGCTCTCATTAGAGTAAATGAGAAGTAGTGAGCGTTAAACCCTAGGATTATGCTGCTTTCACAGTTCAACTGAAGTGTACAGCATGTTGATTTGTTCAAATCAGTATTTATGTAGTTGTTTTGATGTTCCATGTCACAGAACGTAATGGCTGTTCTAATGCACTCTAATTGAATAGAGTTCATTAGGAAATGAAACTCTAACTGCATTAAAATTTAATCAGGTTGGTTCGCCATAAACAGAATTGGATTTAAAAAGCAAAACAGAGCTAATGCGGCTTTGAAATATGACATCACTTTTGGTCTTGATGCATTTAAAAGACCACAGTGCTTGTCATTTGCATGTTAATATACTTTGCAGTTATTGCATTTGTATATCTGTAATCTATTTAGCAAAGAATTTTTTATAAATTCTGTACAAAAAGATAATCAACAATGACAAGAGCTCTATAGCGCAGCAAATATGTAAGACCTCAAAATTGCATGAAGACATATTTAAGCACATAGATGCCTGTATTTTGATACAATCTGAAGACTCGTGTAGGAACTTGTTAGTACTATGCAATGAGGTTTTTTTTTCCATACATGTCTTTGCACGTTCTCCTGATCTGTGAAGCAATCCTAAGCTATGCTGTGTTCTACATCAGCCAAAATGCATAAAGTTCAGCTAATATTGCATTAAATTAGTGCACAACAACATCATGTAAATTTAAACATGATGAATTACTGAATGCTATAGTCACATTGATCACAGATGTTTGGATGACACTGAGCAGCATCGAGAGTCTAGTGCTGGATATGATGACACAACATGAGAGTCTTGAGAACAATTAGTGTTGTTTATGAGATGTGTGGGCAATGATGAGGTCCTATATGGCACGAGCTTTCCCCTGAAGAAAAGAAAGTGTTAAAGTTAGACTGTAAGGGGACTTCCCCATGGTGGGAGTTCTCCCAGGGCTGACACTCTTACCAATACACAAACAGAAATAAAATTCTACGGAAAATTCACAATTAATCATATAGAACATTTCAGAAATATCACCATGTGATAAGTCATTTGCATATGCCCTTTTACATGACGTTGTTATTATGCTAGTCTCTTGCTTTACTATTAATCTCTCCTTTTCCTTTTTAAGATATGGAGTCATTCAACTCCAAGGACATGGCTCTCAAGGCCCAGAAAAAGATCCTGAGCCAAATGGCCAACAAGTCTGTGGTACAGATGTTCATCGACGACACCAGCAGTGAGATTCTAGATGAGCTTTACCGTGTGTCAAAAGAGTACAGTGGGAACCGCTCAGAGGCCCAGAAAGTGGTGAAAGATCTCATAAAGGTGGTGGTGAAGATAGCGGTACTTTTCAGGCACAATCGATTCAATGATGAGGAGCTAAAGCTTGCCCAGAATTTCCAAAAGAAACTGCACCAAGGAGCCATGACAGCCATCAGTTTCCACGAGGTACACGACATCTAACATCTTTGAGCAGTATTTTCTGAATGTATGTTCCATGAAATTAATTCAACGGTAGCTAATAGGCATGAAACCTCCAACACTATATTGGCCAGTGTTTCAGTTTCATTGAACAAACCCTGTATATATACTGAAAGACTGGTCGATACAGTGTTGGAGGTTTCACACCTCTATATGTGCCAATCTTCTCTGATTTTACATTCCATCAGTAAGAGCAGAGTGTGAAAGTTGAATTAGTAGAGCAATAGCACAGCTGTACATAAAATATTGCAATCTTCACAACATAATGGGAGACATATCAGAGTTCAAAAGAGGACAAATTGTTCGTGTGCATCTCGCTGGCTCATCTGTGACCAGGACAACAAGTCTTTGTGGTGTATCGAGAGCTACGGTATCCAAGGTAGTAACTGTCGACTCGAGAGGATAATGTCTGAAAAGGATGTCCAGGTACTAACCAGGATTCTATCCAAAAAAAAACACATAAAACCACAGCTGCCCAACTCACTGAAGGATTAAATGTGCACCTTGACTCTCCTGTTTCCACAAAAGCTGTTCGTCGGGAGTCAATATTCATGGTCGGGCTGCTATAGCCAAACCTTTGGTCACGCAAGCCAATGTCAAATGTCTGTTTCATTAGTGCCAACAGTGCAAATCTTGGGCTGTGGACAATGTGAGACATGTATGTTCTCTGATGAGTCCTCCACCTTCACTGTCTTTTCCACATCCGTAGTTACAGTGGAGAAGCCCCAAAGAGGCTTAATGCCCGGACAGTTGCTGCCCAGAGTGAAGCATGGGTGGATCAGTGATGGTTTGGGCTGCAATATCATGGCATTCCCTATAGTATACTGTGCTTGATGCGCACGTCACTGCCAAGGACTACCGAACCATTCTGGAGGACCGTGTGCACCTAAAGGTTTAGACACTGTACCTTAAAGCAGGGTTTCTCAAACTCGGTCCTGAAGGGCCACTGTCCTGCACAGTTTAGCTCCAACCCTGATCAAACACACCTAGCTGTGAGTTTCTAGTGATCCTGAAGACATTGATTAGCTTGCTCAGGTGTGTTTGATCAGTGTTGGAGCTAAACTCTGCAGGGCAGCGGCCCTCCAGGACCGAGTTTGAGGAACCCTGCCCTAAAGGGTGTGCCGTGTATTAGCATGATAAGGCACCAATACACACAGCAAGACTTGTGACAGAATGGTTTGATGAACATGAAAGTGAAGTTGAACATCTCCCATGGCCTGCACAGTAACCACATCTAAATATTTTTGAGCCACTTTGAGGTGTTTTGGAGGAGCCAGGCAGAAAACGTTTTCCTCCAGCAGCATCACATAGTGACTGACCTGGCCCCTGTTCTGGAAGAGGAATGGCTCAAAATCCCTCTAGCCACTGTGCAGGACTTATATCTGTCATTCCCAAGACAAAGTGGTGCTGTACTGGCCGCAAAAGTAGGCCCTACACCTGACCATACTAATAAATTGTGTGGTCTAAAACCAAGTGTTTAAGTTTCATTGTCCAACCCCTGTATATATATTGGCACTGAATAAGGTGGTAAAACAATTAAATGAACAATCTAAAGTTTAGACTCTCCAGAAATGTAACATACTTTGACCATTGACAACTAACATCTGGGAAATTACATGATTACTTTTTGGGTGCCACCTGGAACAGTGAATAGAATAGAATAGAATAGAATAGAATAGAATAGAATAGAATAGAATAGAATAGAATAGAATAGAATAGAACAGACAAGCCATTTCTGATCACAGTATTTAAAACATTGACAAAAATGTTTACCTTTTGACCATTGACAACTCATGTAAGATCTGGGAAATTATATGATTACGTTTTGGGAGCCATCTTCTGGCATAGTGAGGATAGGATAAGATTGATATGATGTGATATGATATGATTTAAGATAATATTTTTACTTTTACAGAAATTAAAGAATCAATTGATTGATTGATTTGTTAATTAAATATTTGTCAATTGATCATTAAGTGGCAAAGAATTGCTTCCAGCTTTTTTAACAAATCAAGTGGTGCCGTTCTAAACAAAGCCATATTTGTAACCAGTTTTGTACTTCATGCTCACTAAAGTCTCTTCTTTCCCTTTTCAGGTAGATTTCACATTTGACAAGGCGGTTATGTCTGGGATCCTGAAAGAAAGTAGGGACATGCTTCTGAAGCTTGTTAATACTCACCTCACACAAAAATCCCACGGACGCATCAATCACGTCTTCAACCATTACGCCGACCCTGAGCTCCTCACCCAGCTTTACAACCCAGCCGGGCCCCTCAAACCCCACCTCACCAAAATCTGCAACGGGCTTAACAAACTGCTGGAGAACGGGACGTTATGAAGACGGTGATGCACTGACAGACTTTTACAGGATTGGCATGGAGGGCCACCCGTGATCTCAAACTGCATACAATGCAACCAAAAAGTGACTGACTTGACGACATCGAACTTCAGTTCAACCTTTGAAACAGTGTTGCTGTGCCTTTAATGAATATTAGATCATTGAGTGGCCTGATAGTGTTGACACAGCCGCAACCACTGCCTGAGCGAGCTCAGATCAAATGTAAAAAATATATGAACAATTTTTTTTAAGCTCTGAGACTCCAGCTGCGTTGGATGGAGGTTTTCTAGACTACTTATTTTTTAATAATGATGTATAAACCACTGGGGTTCTGCCACTCTGCTGTAAATTAGAGCACACTGTAATGTTCAATACTGTTAACATTTTTTGAGCTGAATATTTTCCTCCTAGGACAACAAAATAACAAAAACCAGTACTCACAAACACGTTTTAGTCTCTTCACACCGCCATCTAGTGTTAAACTGTGGTTATGGCTATGAAATACAAATCTAAGCTTGGCACTACACAGTCATCAACTATATTTTTACATGAACATCTCTGAGGGGGATCTGCTGTGTTCTAAAATGGAACGACCACTAAATAAATACTTACAGCCCTCACTCATGGCTTATTATGTAATTTGCATTCAGTGTTGCAATACACTACCAATTCAAAAGTTTGTGGTCAGTACGTGTTTGTTTTTTTTAATTAAAGAAAATACTTTCAGCAAGGATGCATCAAATTGTTCAAAATGACAGTTAAGTCATTTATAATGCTACAACATATTTTTATTTTAAATAACTGCAATTCTTTGTTTAACTTTATGTTCATCAAAGAATCCTGGAAAAATGTATCACTGTTTAGTTGAGCACCAAGTCAGAACAATAGAATGATTACTGAATGATCATGTGACACTGAAATCTGATCACTGGCTGCTGAAAATTCAGCTTTGCCATCACAGGAATGCATTAGATTTTAAAATATATTAAAAATAAAAATGTTATTTTAAATTGTAATAATTTACAAAATTTTAACTGTCAGCTACTATAATGTATTTGTATTGTACATGTATTTGTAAATGTATGACTACATTTTGTTGTTTGGAAAACATTCAAAGTCATAATTCACACCCTAATATGAACATCATATTCTAAAAGTGATCATATTCAATCAATGTCTAAAAGTGTTTTGGGTTAGAAACGCACATGATTGATGGAATGCTGCAATTCAGTTGTTACATTAACTGAATAAACACAATGTATGCTTTAGGTCAGTTACAACTTAGGGGCCGTTTTCATGACACGTTTCACGTTTTCAACTAAAAACTGGATTTTTTTAGGCGTATTGGCCATTCATTTACACAACAGCAGCATTTTGGGCGTCTGAAAAAGCAAACTTTTAAAAAACGGTTTTAAAATGTACGATTTTGAAAAAGCAAATGAAAAAAACTTGTCCATTTTTAGTACATTGTTGTCATGTAAACGTACCATTAGATCATCTTTACGTACACTTATTTCCACTCAAGATTTCAAAGACCAGGTTAAAAGACCAAGATCAGTTTGTGTTTATGGCATTTAATCTGTTTCATATTACATTGATTTCCTGTGGGGAGTTGCGTTCACAAATCACTAATGCAAATCACGAACTGGTCCAGGAAAAGAACAAAGGTGAAGAAAAAAAAACAGAAAATGAAGCACTGCAGTGCAAAACTATGCATTGAAAGATGCAGATGTCCAATGGCACATTCCCAAATACTTATTCAATATCCCTAAAACTAGTACTTATATCAATTATTTGTGAGGTAGTATTAAATATATCAATTTGTAAATTAGAACTATTTTTTAAGCAACATTCCTGATTTCTTTTCCTCAAATGCAGTAGTCCACATCACACCTAAAACTGTCCACCACTACTTTGGTTACAGCAGAATTATAATTTACATTATTACTTTTAGGCATCAGGCTTGTGCTTTTACAGTGCTAATATGTGTGCATGTCTAAAGCTGGTAGCTTTTTATAAAAACACGACTATTGCATATCACTCCAGCAATCTCCATCACATTTTAAAGGCATGAAACCAGAAGAGGGAGCCCTCTAAAACATTCCATTTATACAAAAAGCCTACATCAGAGCTGGAAGAATTCATCCTCCCTATCCCTCAAATTCCTGGTCCGTCTGGTGATGGTAATGGGAACAGCTCCCAATGTGGCCTGCTGGGAGGATACGGTGTCGGACTTCAGATTGCAGTGACGGAGTTGCTCCATAGTAGAGATCCTTTAAAATGCAAAAGTTTAATCTTTCAGTGATTTCATTACTGGAAAAGTTATGCTTTACGTATGAAAAAAAAGGTCCTTAATGGTGGATAATGGCTTTCTATATAGGTGTAACCAGTTTAATGAATCAGCTCATTGTAACCCCTCCTGAGTCAGATGACTCATGGTTCTTCCATTGAATTGAAACTTGCTGAATGACTCGTTTGACAGCAAACAAAACGATTGCAATAACTGAACTCTGTAATACCCCAACAATAATGTCAGCAGTCATAATTTCATTTTGACAACTTACTGTTTCTCTCCCTCCTGGCAGGTCTTCACAGCTGCTTGTTTTGACTGACTGATCAAGCTGTCTATTTTTTTCAGGTACTCCACCGGTGACAGATCAGCATTCGCTTCACATCTGCTGGAGTCTGTTTGGCTTTTGGGGGTCTCATTAGACATTTCTGTGTGTGTTTGTGCAGGACTTGTCTCCTCCTCGGTCAATTCCACTCCATTAGTGAAAGACACAGACTCTGTCAGCAGCACAGGGATGAAGAGGGACTCCTTCAGGAATATTGAATCATTTGTGTACAGTCTGTTTGCCCTTTTGATTTGCTCCATCTGTAAAGCAATAAAAAGTTACATTGATAATTATGTAATTATCAAAAAACTAAACGTTTAAAAAGTAAAGACCTTATTCCTCAAATACCTGCTTTCTGATTAGCCTACTTACAGACACGCCATACTTCAGTGATAGTCCTTGCAAAGTTTCCCCGGGCTGAACTTTGTGCTCAATTCGTCTTTGTCTCACGGGTGATAACGAAGAGGACACCAGGCTGCCGTAGGACCGGGTGCGCTGGCCGCGGAGGAGGCCGTGTGTCCCGGTCTGTGTCGCTGAGTGATCCGCGGACATGACCAGAGCTCCAGCGGGATCAAGAGTTTAGCTAATATTACTTAAGATGAACTTCAGCTGACCATCTGCGGCGGCGGCTGCTGAACGCAAGACGGCAGGACTCATAACAGCTTCTGTTATTAGGCAAACTATAGGGGAGAAGTCTGCCGCACTTCACATAAACAATCCCTGACTTAACGTTAGTTGTCACGCAATTGGAATAAACTTGTCAACGAGCGACATTACGAACCGATATAAAGCATTTAACGCCATTTAACCAGTACGTTAGATATATTACACCGTGAGAAATAATTATTCAGTCCTGCGTAGTCCAAGATAAGTTTGAACAGTTTTAACTTGTTTCGATTAAATAACAGCGGTGCCCTCAAAATTATAAATTCAAACATTAAGCAATACATAAACCATATAATCTAAAGAGACATATACGGTAGCCTTTACATTCTAGGTTCAGACTATCATAAAACGTATTTGTTACAAGCCCTTAGCAGATTAGCTTAGCTTCTGTTGCCATGGCGTCGGCTAAATGTAAGACCCGCCCTTGTTGCGCTCATTTTGGCGAACCGATTCATCAGTTCTAATTTCGGACATGACAAAAACTGAATCGGATCAGTCTGAATTTACCCGTCTGTTAAAGCCTTTTTTACAGTCTATGGTTAAAGCCTTAAAGGGATGGTTAGTTCACCCAAAAATGAAAATTCTGTCATCATTTACTCACCCATGTAAATTACTCATGTATATTCTTCAAGTCGTTACAAACATGTATGAATTTCTTTCTTCTGCTGAACACAAAGGAAGATATTTTGAAGAATATGGGTAACCAAACAGTTGTGGAGCACCATTGACATCCATATTATGGAGGGGGAAAAAATACTATGGAAGTCAATGGTGCCCCACAACTGTTTGATTACAAACATCCTACAAAATATCTTCTTTTATGTTCCACATAACAAATAAATTAAAATATGTTTGGAACAACTTTGGGGTGAGTAAACGATGACAGACAGAATATTTATTTTTGGGTGAACTACCCCTTTAAGAACTGACTCAAAGGAACGATTCGTTCATGCATTGATCGGACATCACTACCCACAATTCCACAGACAAAAACAGGAAGGAAGGGATGTTTTTAGTAAGACTGCTTATCGGTGGTTGTAGAGAAATAAGAAAAATAAATTACTTATAATTCCTAGAAGTATAATTACAAGTCACCAAACATGTCTTTCAAACGGGAGGGTGATGATCAAAGTCAGCTAAATATTCTGAAGGTATAACAAAAACAGCAAACAGACAAAGAATGTGAAATTTGCACCAACCCCTTTTCTTTTTCTCACTGTCTTTCTCTGTCTATCTTTTTCTTACAAGAAACGACGCGTTGCAGATCTTCTGTCAAACTTCATCTCAGATGATGAAGCTGTTCTGATGAAAAACGGGAGGTGATTAACGTTATTGTATTGCTGGTTGTTTGAATTGCACCAAGAAGTCTGACTGAATTGATCCCATTCACTAAGTAATGTTTTTCCTCATTGTAGATACAGCTGCCTTGTGTGTTCTCACCGTCCTGTATTTGACACTGTTGATATGCTCATGGTGCACAGGAAGGGAAAGCGACATCTTGAAGGTGAAATTCTACACATTCACTCAGCCTCTTTATAAACTGTCATTCAGGATTTAAGTCCTCTTTGTCTATTTATTTATAGGAATGAAATGGTTCTACGGCAAAAAGAATAAACTGCAACGTGAAATTTATAAACGGCGGCATCAAGACTATGTCAAAGCAGAAGATGATCGACAGGTGTCTGAATGCATTTTCTTCAATCAGTTTATTCAGTGGTATCCAAAATTCTAAACCTCTGTCTTTTATTTTGGCGATATAATACACTTTTGTCAGTGATTAGTGACCTAAAAATAGTGCGCAGAATGATTTAATGTAGTTAATTTTTATTTCCAGGTTTCATTTTTTAATTCAAATTTTCAGTGTAGTCCCAGACTTTCAGACCGTACAGTACATATGTAGATATAACAAGGTTATGTACTCAGTACATTATTGCTTGCCCTCAGGAACCCTCCAGTTCAGCTCCTCTACTGAGCCAAACACGCAAAATCACCCATCATGCCTTACTCAGAACTGCTCCGTACAGTAGCTGCCACAGAAAGGCCAGGTAATGTCTTTGAGCTGAACCATCTTTGTGAACCTTCTGCTGTCATATGTCAGAATTTTTATAGACTTCTCTAGGCTGTTTGTGTCTTTCTAGTCTCTTTGACCTCAACCACACTTCATATCTGATGAATTTTGCAACATCGACAACAATAAACTGACTTGAGCTTAATAACAATACTATTGTCTTTTGTAGAGCTTCTTATAGCTGAATTGAACTTATTTCTTAATTGATGAACTTTACAAAGTTATTGAACTGAACTGAATCAACATTGAATTGACTTGAGCTAATAAAGACACTATTGTGTTCTGTAGAGGTGCTTTACAGCAGAATTTGTCTAATTTTGAATGAAATCATAATGTTCCTGTTTATTACGGTGAAGCTGCTTTTAAAACAATCTGTATTGTATAAAGCACTATATAAATGAAAGTGACTTGACAAATTTATCTTCATTTTGCACTTATTTTGTCATTTTCTACATCCATGAAGTGAACGAACGGAATCGTCAGGATGCGGCCAAGAAGATGGAAATGATCAAGTCAACAATATCAACCCTCACACGTCCATGAGCACAGGAAGTATTGACTCCATGTCAATAGCTAGCACCACAGGTACAGCAAAAGTCTGTTTATGTTAAGGCAAGATACATTTTGTGCTTATAATTCATTTTCATTTTCCATATGCATTGTGTTAATTGTCATCTGTAGTGCATCAGGGCCAGACTGAAGGGAAAGGAGAGACAAAGAAGAGAAAGAAGGGGTCCAGCATTGTGACCTCCACTGATTGTGAACCTCTAACAGAGCAGAGACGTAGAGAACTCGACCACTACCTCAAATTAAAGAGGTATGGCAACACTCCACACAATGGCTCACATTACTACTGACTATAGAAGTGGGGCCAGTTGCATAAACAGCCGAAGTGTTAAGACTGTAGATGTGTCCCAATTCGCTTATGTAACTGATTTAAAGTTATGACCATTCGTAAAGTTTGAAGAAAATAAAATTATGACTAATTTGTAAGACTAGTCCAAGCATTTTATGCAAATGGACACTGATGTTAGCATACAAGTAGGCAGGGCCGTTTCTAGCCTTTTTGGCACCCTAGGCGAGATTTCTACAAACTTTTTTTTTTTTTTTTTACAGTTTTCTAGTTTTAGAGTACTCACTGTATTTTCGGACATCACGGTATTCCGGACACTTGACCTTTTTCCGCAAATTCTATAAATAAACACTTTCAGGTCACGGCATCTATATATATCCGTGTCGGTGTCATCTTTGCCGCCTCGTTTCAAAGAAATCAATGTGAGTTTCTAACGTACACCAACGACTGTTCAGATATATAAAAAATATAAAAAATAAAAAAAAACTCTTGGTGGGTCGGGGGCTCTCACTGGCGCCCCCCAGCTGTTTGCGCCCTAGGCGACCGCCTAGTTTGCCTATGCCTAGAAACGGCCCTGCAAGTAGGTATTCAAAATAAACCTTAAGATCACAGTGAGATTATTCAATAAATGTATGCTACTCATTTATCAATATTTAGGTGACCGCTCTCTTTTTCTCCTTTTTTTTCCCCTCCTCACTCCACTATTCCAGTTCAGGGTGGCTGCAGGACCGAAGTGGTAAATGGGTGAAAGATGAGAATGTCGAGTTTGACTCGGACGATGAAGAACCGGCTCTGTTGCCTCCTTGCAGTGAATCTTCATAGCAGACTCTGCTGCTCAAAACAGTTCAGCAACTGCTTAAAAGGCTTCAGGCTACAACTGTGTGTGAGATGACGATAATGTTCTCGATAGTCAGCTCTCATATGACATCTTTAAGTGTGACCCACTTTATATACAATAAGGTTGAAACTTAAAGACATTCTTTCTGGAAAAGAGTTTGTGTATTAGTACTGTGTACTTGCCATCTGGTTTAAGCAATTTTCTGATTCTGACCCAATAGAGGATGTTTTAGAAAATAAAGCAAGTTATGAGAAATAAGTTATGTGAAACGGCTGCTTCGTACTGTGGTTCCTTTGCCAAATGCCATCAGAGGGATCTTGGCAGAGTGGGACCACATTCTACAGTAGACCTGAGAAGTTTAGTCACCCACAGAAAGGGAAAATTCACTTTTGTGACTGCTGTACCTTTTTATAAATTCTTTAAAAACTGTACTTGTCAATTGGTGACGCTTGGGAATCTTCATAGCAGGATAGCAGCTGTTCCAAAGTGGAGCGTAAATCTCCTCGAGGAAGGCGGTATATATTTGGAGCTTTGTAACTCAAAGCCATCAGCCAGGGTTTCATGACTGGGTGCTCTACGTGTATAAATAGGTTAGTGGAGGGGGGGCAGGAAGCTCTGCCGTGGGATATTGAATAGTTCCATTTGTTTTGTGCCTCTCGGTTTGGGTCATCATTTGCACAGGTTAATCATATAAAAGTCATGAAATGACTCGTGCATCATTTTATCTCAATCCTCTATTAATTTAATAATGCATAATCTAAATCTAATCTATATTTTAACAGAGTCCAGATCTTCAAATGTTAATGAAGCTGTTTTTTACAGTGAGTCTGTTGAGAGCATCTGCTTTGAGAATGTACTACGTGTTTACACTTCCCACTTTTTTTTAAAAGAAATCTCACCAAGGCTGCCTTTGATCAAAAATTCAGAAAAAAATTAGAAATATTACTATTTAAAAAATGTTTCTATCTTAATATATTTTAAAATGCAATGTATTCCTGTGATGGCAAAGCTAAATTTTCACTGAATTGCTCGGTCTTCAGTGTCACATGATCCTTTTAATAAGTCATTTTAATATGCTGATTTGGTGCTCAAACATTTTCTTATTATTATCAACGTTGAAAACAGTTGTGCTGCTTAATATTTTTGTGGAAACAGTGATACATGTTTTGAGGATTAACTGATGATTAGAAAGTTCAAACAAACAGCATTTAAATAGAAATCTTTTGTAACATTATAAATGCCTTTGCTATCAATTAAAAATTTTTTTTTCAGAATTCTTTGATTAGAAAGTTCAAAAGAACAGCATTTATTTGCAATAAAAAATGTCTGTAACGTAAAAATGTCTTCACTGTCACTTGTGAACAGTTTAATGCATCCTTGCTGAATAATATTTTCTTTAAAAAAAAAATCATACTGACCCCAAACTTTAGAACCTTAGTGTATGTCAGTGCTTTGATAGAACAAACCTGAATTAAATTATGCTTTTGTAATTTAATAAAACTTTGAAGTCTGATTAGACAATATAGATTGTAATATTTTATTTGAAATATTTACAAAAAAAACTTTGCCGGGAGCACCATATTAGCAGAAAATGAACTGAGTAACTAGTGTCTTTTCAAGTTTACAAACTGAGGTATTAAAGAGCAGGTCAATTTTATTAGATCAGAGATTTTGATTTGATGAAATCCACAAAAAGCTGGCGATAATGATATCCACAATGGCCGCTGTTGTCATGGCTGTTGCTGAAGTGTCTGTAGGACTCCAAGAGTGCACATGGAGAACTTTGATACCTCCTAGATGAACTAAACTCCATCTTCTTTTCATCTTACTCTCTGCTGACGAACTGGATATGGGGTGAATACAAAAAAGTTCAATGTAGAAACAATAATGAATAAAACAATGTTCCTGTTTCAGCTGCAGACAAGTACAAACTGCAATATTCCAGAAAATAATATGAGAACAGACTCACGGATGTCATTGTTTCTGGTGATTGCTATGGCGGCTCTTGCACGCGGGCCCTGCTGAGTGAAGTGATAGCCAATCTTTATGATGCTGGGGTTATTCTCCAACATGGATGCAATCTCCATCTCAACTGAGTCGCCCAGTTTCTGTCTCTGTAGGAGTGCGCATGAACCATTTAGTTTTACGATTTAAACAAACATGCCATCGGATGTTTTTGGCAGGAGTATTTTAGCCTCTTACTTGGTTGTCAATCTTAATCTCAGTCAGGGTGGAGTTCTCTCTCAGTGCCTTGGTGACGGCCATCATGCCTTGTGCAGTAATGAAGTTGGACTCGATGTTGAGGCTCTGCAGGGTGGTGTTGGACTGTAACATCTCAGCTACAGCCTGACTCGCAAGAAAAGATCAAGAGACACAACTGATGTCGACTGAACATCATTTCCATAGTACATACAGATGAAGACAGATTTGAGCAATGACTTTATGAAGAATATTTAAAAAAACGATTCATTAGCCAAGAAAAATACACTACAAAAGTTTGAGGTCGATAAGATGTTTTAATGTTTTTGTTCTTATGCTCACCAAGGCTTGAATCAAAAAATACAGTAAAATCATTAATCATGTGAAAGGTTATTTTCATTTATTTTTTAAATGTTATTCCTGTGATGTCAACACTGCATTTTCAGCATCATTACTCCAGTCTTCAGTGTCACATGATCCTTCAGAATTCATTCTAATATGCTGATTAGCTGCTCAAGAAACATTTCTTATTATTATCAATGTTAAAAATAATGTTTTTGTAGAAACAGGGATACATGTTTCGAGGATTAACTGATGATTTGAAAGGTCAAGTAAACAGCATTTACTTGAAATAGAAATCTTTTGTAACATTATAAATGCATTTACTGTCACTTTTGATCAATTTAATGCATCCTTGTTGAAAAAAGTATTCACTCTTTAAATTTTTTGGTACTGTACATGACTAAACTGATTAGTTACAATAAATTGTTCAAAAAGTTTTTACTTTTATTTATGGCATTTTAAAACTACAAAACTTTAACCAGACTAAGAATTTATTTGATCAAGACACAGTTAAAATATTTTGAAATATATTTTCAGACTAGTATGTGGAAGAATAATATGAGATTGAAAGCAAAGGAATGAGTGAATGAAACAACATCAGAATTGCAGGCTTCAGGACTTACAAAGGCCACAGGGTCATTACTGCGTGTCCCAGCGATGCTGAGGATTTGCACATGTGTGTTGCGCTTCATCGCCTCAAAAATCTCTTTCAGGGTTGGGATGGGAATGTCCTACAATCAACATAAACACTCATTAATATCAGCATTCCGCTCAAGCAGAGAAATGCATCAATTCTTATGATTAATTTAGGTAATTAATCAGAAGTTTTCGAAGGAAACAAATACTTAGAGTGTAAGTGAGCAATCTGTTTATAATATTAATGTTTTGTCAAGCCTGTAATGTGATTATAATTGTGCTTATTGAGATGTCAGTACTGTTAGCATGTTTACCGGGATGTTGTTGAGGTTGACCTCCTCCAGGCTGCTGTCGTTTTTCTGGATGCGTCGGAGAGTGTCCTCCACATCTGTGTCATTTGGAGGCTCGTCAGGATAGATCTTATACACATCTGGTTTCACCACACCTAAAAGAGAATTGACCAACCAGCTAATGATACAGAAGTTCCTACTGTGAATATATCAGCGACATTCAGTGAATAAAAAAAAAACTCAAATATAAAACTTTCAGTTGACATTAAATAGTTTAGTGTTAAATGTGTTGTATGTATACATACTGTTGATGCCTTCTGTGTTTGCAATCTTGCCAGTGGTGTTCAGGGCATCATAATATTGCTTGTTGCTCATGAGCGTGTACATCCCCAGGATGGCTGTGAAGATATAAGCATCTCATTAGTAGATGATTTAAATATACAATACTCTCAGGGTATTGTAATAGGATGCCAGTGAATATATAAATATGTTTTAATAAAAACATAATAATACTAATCAATCAATATATATATATATATATATATATATATATATATATATATATATATATATATATATATATATATATATATATAGTACATTTGCAATACATTTATATGAATAATATTACATAAAATAATACAATTTATTCATATTTAATATAAAATAAATACAAAATTGAATATAATAATATGTTGAAGATAAAAATTAATAAATCATTTATATTTGATTTAATGATAAATGTATAAATAGTAATTATAATTAATAATTTAAAATGATATCATAATTAATCATTTCATTTTAAATAATTATTTTAATATAATAAAAAAGAAATTTACTTTAAAAATAATAATAATTATAAGTACATGTTTAATAAATTACTAATGTTTTTTGAAATATAATTATAGATCATATTTTCGTGGAATAGCTTGTGAGAAACACTGGCACAAATAATTTAAACTGCACTGCAGAGAACTGTGTTGAACAGCAGGTGGCGCTGACTAACCAGTAAACCCACCATTAAAAACTCCCTCTCCATGTTTCAATTAGCAGACTGGCTGGACTAGTGAACAAAAACAGTGAGGCAATAGCAGATGAAAATTGATATTGGGTGATAGACCAGACCTCACCTTTATACTACAGCTCTGAATGCCATTTTCAGATACAATAGCCAGATTAAAACCACCAGCACAATTAAAGGGGTCAAAAAGTGCGTTTATATATAGGCCTATAATGTTCTTTGAGGTCTGCCTATAAGGTTAGTAAGATTTTTACATCGAAAACATCCTAATTCAGAAGTAATAGGCTATTTTCTATCCTTTTTTTTACCCTCTCTTTTTAAACACTCCATTTTGAAGGGTCGTGCCTCAACTTTTGATGTTCACCATTCATGTTTGAGCCAGAGTCTGATCCAGAATCAGAAGAAAATCCACAAACCTACACCGAACCTACAACGAATATGCTACAGAAATGTGTTTATCTCATTACATAGCATTACACATTTATGCGTATTACATATGCTTTAAAAGTCTTGGTTTTACCAAATAAAGTTTAAAGGTGCATTGCGCAAGTCTCTGAGTTTTTGCAGAACTATGCCCCCTTCTGGCGACACACGAAACTGCAACCAGAGTTGTGCACGCGGTTACATGGAGTTTGCGTTGGGGTTTGGGATGAACTAGAAGCCGGTCTCTTTGAATCCATCTTCTACTTTTGCAAAAGTCGCTCGAGTTGTCTTCGCTGATGCGGATAATGGCAGCGAATACACAAACCTGCCAGACATAACCAGGTGAGCGTGAACGCGCATGACGTCACGCCCAGTCGATTCCGACCCGAATCCCTCTTATTTATTTTACTGTACAGGATTATAGAGGCAATCGCAGTGATCATAGAAGGGCTCATTCAGCCCATCAGGCAATTGTTTAAGCATGTATGGGTTAGAAAAACGGGTATTTTTAACATGAAAAGTTGCTTAATGCACCTTTAAGTGGGCTACTTGGAGTTACCACAAATTGCGGTGTTTAGTGTAAACTAATTATGAATGAATGTAGCATAGTTTATCGCACTGTTGTTCTTATATGCATCGTTCATCATTTTCAGTCAAATGAAAGTAAAGAGAGAACATATTAAACAATCTGTAACAGACAAAGCAATAGTGACACATGGCAAAAACGCGATCCCACGCTTAGGATCACAAGAAAGGCAATGCATAGACTGTTTTTCCACAACTTGGCACTGCAAAATGTCTTGTAATCCTCAGAGTCATCTCTATGGTTTTGTTGCTGGAGTAATCCTATGTTTGCATCTCTCTCGTATTTACTACTACGTGACGTGCAAATCGGTGGGCGGGGCTAAAGAGGCAATGATGTAGAAGTAGGTGTTGATTTTCTTCTGTAGAGGCGGTCTTTCGTTGCTTTATTACACCATACTGAGACAAAATCCGAAACAAGTTATTTAGGGAGCTTGGTTTTAGTAAAAGCTGTTTTTGGACTAACAAGGAAATTTTGAGTTCTGATATTTCAAGGATATTTTTACAGTATAATGACCTCTTATATGTCAAAAGATCAAGGAAAATTTGATTTCTCAATTCATGACCCCTTAAAAAATGGAATATTACAGCTATCTGTGTCTGTACAATCTCTAGTTAGCTGCATCACAGCAAAAGCAGACTCATCCATAAAATCACCAAAGGCAAACCCCTATTGACAGTTTAATCCTGAACTGGACGTGTTCCAGAATTAAAACGGTGTTCTGAATGAGGGGCTCTGCTGGATAATCTGCACCCAGTGACACGCTCCAAAACTCATGTGTGCTACGGCCACAGCTTTAAACGCCCTTAAGGGCAAAGGCTTATTATTATGTGCTCACATCCAGCACCAGGACATTAGACTAGTGACCGGTTTCCATCACTTTAGTAGCCTATGTTACATCAAGAAAAATTTTATGTTGCACTTACGGTAAAATATCTGATATTTATGTTTGGTTAAATACTGCCAACACACCGTCACAGAGTGTTTCTAGCCTACAGACGACTTGCAGCTAAACATTTTCACTCCATCTCTGCACGTTGACTAGTTGGTCATTGGTCATTTTATTTTGGTGAGCTGCTGAGCTTGGGAAAATAGATACTGCGTGGTATAATTCTGTGCATGACCTACTACATTCATAGATCCACATACAAGTCAGCTAGGCTGGTTCTTTTATATATATATTCAAAAACAAATTGTCATACGAGACACTGATTGTACAAATAGAGCAGATGAAATTAGAAAGGGTTTGACCGACAAATGTAATGGGTATTTGATCAGCTGTTTACAATAGCAAATAGAAGACTAGTCCTTAGTCAAGGATCCAAATTTGGATTACAGTCAGAGCCGTTACAGGACATTACAGGTTATAAAGCGAGTGATTGGTTTTAGAAGAGTTGTAATGCATATCTTTAGAGCACTCTGGACCTGATATCATAAGATGTTTTATGTCATGTGAATAGAAACAACAGGAACAGAGCAGAAATGTGATGCCCACCTGCAATGTCACACATTTCAGCATCTGTTGCATTCCTCAATGCTTCCTCCAGCTCGGGTTCCAGAGTGATCTGTTCCTCCGCAGGGATTTGTCCTGACCCTGGTTTAGGGACAAAGGCTTTACCTACAGACAACAGAGAGAAAGAGAAATGCTCACTATACTAATTAAGAATGAATGTAAACGAACAAACTAATAATGAAATTGTCATTAGAAAATGATACATACTTATAATAAATAATCATTTAAAATGAATAAATGTTCTAATAATTAAGAAGCTGCCTTTATTCTCTATGCACGTGTCAGTTGAGTATCTCAAAGCATGTGTGTTTACTAAGTCATGTTATGTTAACTGTTATGTTACTATCTGTCCGATGGTGGTGGTACCTCTCTTCTCCCCTGTAAAGGGTACCAGATCATCTCTGTCCTTGTGTTCAATGGCCTCCTTCTCCAGGTAATCCATCAGGGCGAAGCGATCAAAGGGGCCTGTGGGACTTTTCTTGGTCTGGTCACGCTGGCGGTAACCGGCTGGGAGCATGTCATTCTGAAAGATCCAGAGAAGTGTGTGAATTTTAAAACCATCATTGCTACACTTTCCTGCATGTGTGTGCTGTTTACAAATGAAGTGTGCTCCTGTAAAATTTTGAGCTAAGTGGATTTTAACTTCAATAAAAAGTATGTTTAATAATTAAATTGAACCCTTTGTGTATGTAAAAAAGTTTTAAATGATTTCTGCAACCAGAAATCACCTATTAACATAGAATAATTGGTTTTAAACAGAAAATTCCGTCATCATCTACTCACCCCATGTCATTACAAAATCGCAGGACTTTTTTTTTTTTTTCTTCAATGGGACACAAAATTTATTTTCAAAATGTAATTTCAAAACAAAAATGCATGACAAATCATTGTCAAATTCAGCAGCAATTATGCTTATTTATTTTGCAGATCTCTGGAATACTTGACTCTGATTGATCAAACACTGCATTCAGCGGTCACATATTTCCGAATATTCGCTGTTGCACATAGCATTGCTTTATATCAGACCATTGTTCCGCTGAAACAGTGCTAGTTTCATGTCTTTCGTATCACACCGCGGGCTCTTTTTTTTTCTTGTTTTATGCAAAGCATCTGGTGCAATCTTGTGTCTCGAGGTTCACCTTATTTTGCGAAAATTTGTTACGTTTGTTCATTTATTCATTTGTTTATTGATTTAAATTAGTTTGTGGGCTGAACTCAAATATGTAATCCACTTAAAAATGCAATTTTTTTTGCAGCAAAGCTATATAAGGACCATTTTTGGTTCCCCAAAGAACCTTTCTCCACTATAAAGAACCTTTTGTGCAATCGAAAGATTCCGTGGATGTTTAAGGTTCTTCATGGAACCATCGATGTCAATAAAAACCTTTATTTGCAATGCAAGAGTCCATGTACATGGCACTACCGAGTTGTTGAAAAACAGTGGGGTTTTTCTCTTTGGTCATATATTTTCTCATCTCGTCTACAACTGATGTCACCTTGCAAACAGTTGCATGTGGCAAAACCTTTTAATTGCTTATACAAAAGGTCTGTAATATACTCAAACGACACCTAGCTAGCTATGATTTAAAGAGTTGCACGGCATAGTACCTCAGGGTCCATCTCCTGTAGTTCATAATCCAGCTTCTCCAGCTCCTCTGCGCTGAGGCCTTTGAGGATGGCATCCTCGTCAATGTCTCGGGGATCGCTCTTAGACATGCTTGATGCTTGTTGGTACTCTCAATTCACACAGCTCGCCCAGAGACAGTGGGCCCTGAGAGAGAAATAAAAGTTTAAGCCAGAAACTTGCACAAAAAACAACTAGTTTTAATATATTTGGCTTGCAAATAAGGCACAAGAATGGCTGCTTGCTTTATTCAGTCCCTCAAAGCTTTCTGTAGAAGTTGAGAATGAATGGGGAAACCTGATTTCCAGTCCAAGTCACTTTCAGCCTGGCCAAAAGAGCCAGACACTGAAAGTCCACGATCGGGAACCGCTTACATTGTTAAATGCCACAAAGCCCAGCTGAATTAAAAGGACAAGGCTAGCATTTGTGTACAGGAAGAGCTTTTGGGGGTCTGAGGGTACAGTGTACTTGGGAACAGAGATATGCCTTTCTGACAACACCATCTAAGATCATAAGGGACATGAGGATACAACTCACTGCTTTTTGATTCCAGGGCACAGAGACAGAGAGAATCTTATCTATTTTTAGTCCCTCAACAGTAACGCTTGGGTTTTGGGTTACAGTAAGGAGGAGAAGGTTAGAATTGTGAGGAGTTATCACTGGCTCACACTCATGTGAAGGTGGCCGCCTGTTAAACAGGCTGATAGAGTCATGGGCTAGTCAACAGTTTCAGACCACCACACCCAAACTAGATCTGCAACACAAACTACAGACAATACAGACTAACATGCTGTGTAACAGACCTAAACTCACCCATCCGTATCTAGATACAATTTATTTGTCTTAACTTAAAAAAAAGCTAAAGCTCTCCAAAAACGTTTGATTGTAATCTTTCAAATGCTTTTGATATGTAAATATTTCCAATCAAATTACTTTTTTTAAGATCGGCGATCAATGTTTACAATCATGTAGCAAAACCATTTGGAGACCAACGAGGTCATGATCTAAATATATGCTAATGAACATTACTGCTAAATTTCACACAATGAATCACACAGATCTGTTATGTTCCACACTTTCATGAACATACGCTCCTGATACTTGCTACATAATGAAATAAATATAGTAAAGCAGATTAGTTATATAGAGCACTAATGTTATATTATGGGAAGAATCTAAAAAAAAGTGTTTTTGTGTTTGTTTTTTGGGTGTGCATTTGTGGTTGTCTGTCTATCAGAGGTGTTAGACCACAGTAGCATGGCTCTAATTTGTAAAGCCAGTGACACAAACACAGGATCAGAGAGCTAAAAACAGAAGGAAAAAAAACAAAATATTGTAGACATCAATCAATCCACCACATATGCATGTGATACAAGTTTACTAAATCATGTGGTATAAGTTTACTAATCATTACATCACAAAACTCAGTCCTCACCCCATTTGAAGAATAATTATTAATCATTAGCAGAATTGTTTTTCAGATTTAGTTATATATAACTAACTAATTTGTCTTTAGCTGGACTAATGGTAAAGAGTCTATGAACATATTAAATTGTACCTATTCTACCAAAGCACTTTACAGAAGATACATTTCTCTGAATTAATATATCTAACTAACTTAAGTTTAATTCAATCTCAGTTTTTAACAAAGGTTAATGACATTAACTATCTTCTGAATGACCTTGCCCTCAGAAATGGACAATGCGTCTGACACCAGTCTTTCAGGAACCTGTCAGTCTACAAGATTGACAGCTCAGGGATTATAAATAGCTATTAACTATTGTCTCTTCAGCCTTACAATAAACATACAGGCCAAAAGCATGCCTTCTGTTGACCAGGTGTCATCTTTTTTGTGTTGTGCAAGAAAAATAAGCGGCTGTCTGCCAGTTCCGCACACCTGTTCTCTCAACTCTTAAGTGACACCAACTCAAGCCTAAATAATATTAGCTGAGTTTCACCTGTTTAGGCTCGCTGGTTGTGAAGAGGGTCTTTTAAATTAGTCCTTCAACATGGAATCCTTGTTATTTCACTGTTGCAAGGCAGCAGCTAACATTTGACATTTCCAAATGGAGAAAATATTTCTTTAATTCAATTTAATTTTAGTTGGTAAAGTAACTGTTCTGTTGAATTGATATGTGTGTTACAGATATCATTTTAAAGTTGTTTTAATATAGTGTTCAAATTATAACTATTATAATGATTAACTGTTTAAGTGATTAAACTCATGCAAAAAGACAGACAGAAAACCAATATTGACAGAACTACACTTTAAAATAAATGTTCCAAAGTTTTGTTGTTGTTGTTGTTGTTTTTTGCAGCGATGCCATAGAAGAACATTTCAGTGAACAATTCTTAAACGGACCATTTTTTCCTATAGTGTGAAAAAAATCTAAAGAACCTTTTATGCAATGGAAAGTTCTGTGGATGTTAAAGGTTCTTCATGGAACCTTTGTTTTTAGGAATGTGGGCAGAACTTCCAAACTCTTGAAAATAAAATTCTTTATTAGCATCTTTGAGAACCTTTAACATCCATGGAAACTTTCCATTGCACAAAAGGTTCTTCACACCAAGAAATACATTTTAACAAAATTATTTTAAGAACTGTTCACTGAAAGGATCTTTGGGAAAATCAGAATGGTTATTCTATTGAACTGTAGTGAAACCCGCCTTTTGGAACCTTTATTTATAGTCCTTTCTTGTTTCTAATTTTTTTTTTCTTGTACATTTTGGCAAATAACTTTAAATCTGTCCTTCAAACTGACTGAAGGCATCTCCAAAAGCAACCTGACTCTTTTGACTGCTCTCCTTCCAGAGGCCACAAAGTTATTATCGTCCATATGGCAAAAACTTTGGTTCGGTCTCAGAAACCCAATTCCCCCTCTGGTACTTCAAAAGGACGCAGAACAAATATCGGGCACTGACACATCAGATACATATCATCCACCAGAAAAAGTGTCCAGAACTCTTCTGACATGCAGCAAACAACCTTCTTATTCAGATTCACAGTTTATTCATAGACTCTTTTATTGGGAGCATTTTCCAGCTGACACACAGCTCATAAGACTTCACACTATTTGTAGGTTGACTTCACCAAGTCTAACCACCCAAGTGTAAAATTCCAAATCAACCTCAGATTAATTTTAGCTTCACAAGTCAGCTACTTCCAGCTGCATAAATCCTCTCTGCTTGCAAAGCTACAGTGTGCAGTAGCACTGCCAGCTGGGAAAATAATGGCTGTTTGAAAAACAAAAATATATATATAAGAAAATTATATTACATAGAAGGATGACAATCAGCAGGCATTAAACAAGACATTTTCAATAAAAGAAAGATTGTTTTGATAAAACCTCAAATCAACAGGTGCATGCAGGGAGACCCTGGAAAACACAAAGCCTTACTCTAACATAAAAATAAAAATTAACCCAACTAATCTAAATAGATCTAGTCTCTAACTAATCTGATAACAGTACTCTAATAATAATACACCACGAACCACTCACTGGGTATATCCATTAACTGATTGCTTCAACACAATACAAATAATAATTCATGCAATTAGAAGCTGAATGCAACAATGCGTTTATTGCACACTGAAATAGACATACAAATAAGCCTATGAAGTTTAAAAGCTTATAAATATGTGGTTCTGTTGCTAGAAGAGACACACAGACACAGATTACCTACCCTCACTAGGACTCAGAGCTGTTGGGATCTTCTGTACAGACACTGTATGTTTGAAATCAGAGAATAGCCCCTCGCTCTCCCCCTTCTTCCCCGGTAGTATTTCCCCCCCTTAAGCCCTCCCTTCTTCGCTGTCTGTCCCCCGATAACTCGCCTGCTCTCTGGGTGGAGCCGAGACAGGGATACGGGTTACTCTTCATGAGGTCAGCATTTCATTATTTTGGCTTTGAGAGATTAGTGACTATGAGAGAGAGAGAGAGAGAGAGAGAGAGAGAGAGAGAGAGAGAGAGAGAGAGAGAGAGAGAGAGAGTTCTGTTTCATTAACTCAGGTTTACTCATTAAAAGTGTTACATTTTGGTAGATAGGACTGACCTCTAGGGTATAGACGCGGTATTGCAAGTAAGAGAGACTCGAATTTGAAGATCAGCTATCTCTGTTGACAATTTTTTCGAAGTTTATACATTGGCTGTAATGAGAAGTTGGTTCTCTTCAACATAAGCAAATTTTATAGATGGACCAATTTTTTTTTATTATAAAAAATAACAATGACATTCAATAGGCTACAGGACAGCAATCATTACTGCTGTTTTTACTAATATGAATACATTATAAATACATATCACCACATAATTACATTAAAAAGTGCATTTAAAAAAAGAAGAAGCATAAAACTGTTATGCAAAGAAAAACTACACATTCCATACAACAATGAAGCTTATTGCACTTATACTCTGGCTGTATGTCACAAAAGGACACTTGGATGGATGGAAGGATGGATGGATGGATGGATGGATGGATGGATGGATGGATGGATGGATGGATGGATGGATGGATGGAGGATCCTCTCTTCTCTCTCTCCTCCTACATGTCAATCTTCTGTATTTTTCTACATCCCTTGTTTAATAATGATCTTCTGCCGCAGATTCTTTGCAGTGGTGTCGGCTGGAGTCGCTGTGCCCGTGCAGGGCAGGCCGTGGGCAGTCACATACTTTTTATAGGCCTCCCGGATTATCCTAAAGGCTTGTACATTAGCGTATGGAATGTCCGTGATGGGGTCTCTGTAAAGCGCAGGCTTATGGGTAACAGGGCAGACCTCCTGGACAGGAATTCGAGGAGCTGGGGACTGGGGAAAGAAACGCAGGAAAGATTCATCATCACTGAATGTGATGTAGGTGCGGGAGCATTTGGCAGGGTTTACAGCAGCTGTGTTAGTGGATAGGACACTAGGTGGGGCAGTAAGGGTTGATACTGACTGGGAAAGAGCTTGTGGAAGGTGAGGGCCTGGATTCTGCAGGGCATCTTGGTCCAAACTGTTAATGAGAGGTAACGATAAAAAAAATGTAAAGACATAAGAGATATAAAGATAAAAAGGTGCACTCATTGAAAACTTTAACAGAATTTTAGAATTTAGAATGTGTATAGGAAAATGAATTGTAGTGTCTCCCTTGGAAATAAAAAATAAATACATTTTCCATAACCATAGCAATGATGTCTGTATTTATTTTTTCGCTAATTTCATAAAAAATTATAATTAAGAGTTGAATTTGTTTCTGATAGAATGATGTATGATACAGTACATCCCATTTTAAAAGTTGTTTTTTGATTGTTTATTCTATTTATATTATACTTTAAGCATGTTTAACATGTTTGTTTAAATATAAAAAAAGATTTACACATGTAGAACTCAACAGTACTTCTGAAAAATGTTTAAAATAATGTATGTACACATTAGATGGAGAAAAAAATTCAGTGACTGAGTTCACCTCAAAAAAGAAGAAAAAAAAAAGAAGGTATTTTTAGGTCAAATGAATGAATGAAAGTATTTGTAAACATAAGAGCACTGCCCAGTTTTAAGTGCCAGGCAATATAAAGATTAGATAGATCTTAGATAAAATGTACGCCCCACCCAAGATAATGAAAGTCTAAGTCTAATAAGCAAGAGAAGTAAAAAAAAAAAAAAAAAGTAAAAAGCAAAAGAAGTATGCATGAAGACGTTCAGAAAGAGATGAGGAACCAGTAAAAGTACCCCTCTACATCCACGTTTTCCTCTTTAAGAGCGACGTCCGACACCAGGGGCATGAGCACCGAGTGATATCGGATAACAGAACCCACACACTGACGCTTCATATGAACCTGTCGTTTCTTGTCTGCCTCCAAACGCTCATAGTTTTCTGAAAAAAAATCACAAACAGCAATTAGCATTCAAGTTTTACAGACAGAACAATTTGCAAAAGTATCAGTTATCAATTCCTCACCCAGTGATCGAAGGTTAATCTCTGCTGTGACCTTGGCTTCTGCCAAAAGTTCAGCCTGGGTCAAAGGTCGCTCATGTCTAGTACCCTTCCTTCGACGTGGAGCGACCTGCCTCTCCTGCAGCCTCAGGTACGTCAGCCGTGTGTGTTCGGTCGTGGACTGACGTACAGACTTCCTGTCTAAGACAAAAACAACTCATCAGAAATTGATTTGGATATGTTTACTAACATTCACTCAGTTTATTATCTCCAACAGTTTATAATGTAGCTGACACGTAAGTAAATTGTTGGCTTTCCAGAAAGGGATGTAAAATTTTATCATTGACAACTTATTGATGGATTTTTTTATCTTTAGTAGCCAACAAACACATTTTATTGCACTGTAAATCAACTAATTTACATGAACCAAAACAATGACCAAAACAATCTGTTTGTGTTTTATGAGTTTAGATTAAATATGCAACCAGAGGGTAATAAATGTATTTTTATTTTTGAAAACATCTGTTATCATTAACATCTTACTCACTTCCTGTTGAATAATGTTGTTGTGATAATGTTTACTTTCTTTACAGAAACTTTTTTTTATGGCAGTCACTCACTTCTTAAGAAGGAGGGAGGGTGAATGTGTAAAAACAAATACTGTTTGTATATCACTGCATAAAAATTCAAATGTCAAATTTCAAGCATTCAAAATCACCTTTAACAGTTCGCACAATGCAACAAAATCCGATTAATTGATTTAGCTCCACACATTTTTTTGAGCAATGAACTGAAGTGACTTGTTCTTTCTGTTAAAGGGAAGAACAAATGAAAACATTATAGAATATACTTACACTGATCATTAAAAAGGTTGGCTGTGTATGTTTGGTTATGTCACTTGTGCACGCGTGAACAAAGTGAAAGACTCTCACTCTTGCTGATGTCCTCCTGTAGTTCAGGGGGGTTGTATTTGTCGATCTTTGTCTTGTCTGTCCTCCTGGGCAGTTCAGCCAGTTTCCGTAGTTTTGGTTTCGGCCGCACCACTTTAACGGGCTCCTACACAAACACAAGGATCTGGGATTAAAAGGGATTTGTCATTATTTACTTTAGGTACAGAATGTACTGGTCACTCTTTTCCATACAATTTCTAGCTTCTAAAAAAGATGCCAAAGAAGCATAAAACTAGTCCATACAACACACGCGTGCATTATATTCCCAGTCATCTGAATAACTCCCATATACCTTATAGGCTTTGGTCACCACTCTGCTCTTCCGACGTGGCCCGTCCTCCTCCTGCTCGCTGTCAGGTTCATCCCCTTCATCAATGTCAAAGTCACTGTCCACCTCATCTTCCGTCTCAGACAGGTCACCCTTATACTCTTCATCACCTGATTCCTGCACAAATCAAGTTTTGAGGACTCTAGACTCTAGACAGGTGCAAATGACTACATATTACTGCATAGATTACGTTCAATTGGAATAATTTATCCAATACAATATCTAATTTATAAGACTAATACATTTCTATTAAATGAATTAACCGTCAATGTAAGCATCTGATCACCCTCGAATGAGGGTTATGTCAGCCCAATTATTGTACTTTTTTTAAAGGATTAGTTCACCCAAAAAAGAAAATTCTGTTAGTAATTACTCACCCTCGTGTTTTTCCAACCCCGTAAGACTTTCGTTCATCTTCGGAACACAAATTAAGATATTTTTGATGAAATCTGAGAGCTGTCTCACTCCTCCATAGGCTTCTTAAGGGATTGAAACTTGCTGGCCCAGAATAGTTATTAAAGACATCGTTAAAATAGTCCAAGTGACTACAGTGGCTCAACCATATGTTTATCAAGCGACGAGAATACTTTTTGTGCGCAAAAAACAAACAAAACTAACGACTTTATTCCACTATTCATTATGCAGCGCAGCGCATCTGTGTTGTACGTCACCACGTAGGCTCACTATTGGCCGACGCTGGTCTAGCTGGTCATGTGTGTGATGCGTGTGACATACAACGCAGACGCGCTGCGCAGTTATACTAAGTAAACACTCAGGCCCACGGAGAACATAATGAATAGTGGAATAAAGTCGTTAGTTTTGTTTGTTTTTTGCACACAAAAAGTATTCTCGTCGCTTTGGTTGAGCCACTGTAGTCACTTGGACTATTTTAACGATGTCTTTAATAACTATTCTGGGCCAGCAAGTTTCAATCCCTTAAGAAGCCTATGAAGGAGTGAGACAGCTCTCAGATTTCATCAAAAATATCTTAATTTGTGTTCCGAAGATGAACGAAAGTCTTACGGGGTTGGAACAACATGAGGGTGAGTAATTACTGACAGAATTTTCATTTTTGGGTGAACTATCCCTTTAAAGCTGCTTTATAGTATGTTGTGAAAAGCTCTATACAATATATGAGAGAATATATATTGTGAAAATCTCCATACAATACATTGACAAAAAATAACTAAGGCGAAATATTTGAAATGTCCCCAAATTATATACAAAAATACATATATGTATTATATACTGTATGTTATAAGTTAAACTTGTTGTGTATTTTTAGCATAGGCGGAATAGATAAAAGAACGATGACTCCAGAGAGTCATGGGATAATGATCTCCTGACAGTCTCAAGACAATAAAAATCAGGGTGACAGTGCACATTCTCACAGAAATAAGTCATACAAGTATAAATGTATTACAGTTGCGTAAAAATGTCAACACAAGCCCACGACAAGCCGACCAGGTGATGTTTCATCACTCACGTCGTGAAATCCTCCATAGGTGGTCTTGTAGAACTCATCCTCCTCTTCTGCATCCAGCAGTCTGGACATGCGGTTTCCCGCAGTCTTTCGAGGAGCCCTGCTGAAAGCTAAACTCATCCTGACACCTAAATATATATTTCACTATCAATCAGATATGTAAAGACAATAAGATACGTATTTATAATAAAATGAATGACATGACAATTTCAAATTGAGCAGGGTTAAATTGAGACCAGATTTCAGGATAGGACTCAAATCTGTAGAGCAAAGCAAAATATTACTGTATCATCAGGTTAATAAATTGAATGTTTTCGAATTATTATCAGATCATGCCTGCATGACAGAATAAACGTTAGACTCACTAGTCTAATGTGGCATTAAGAGAGTAATCGATGTAGAGATCTATTTCCAGACCAAACTAATAGAACTGATGAGATTCATCGCACGGCCACCAGGTGGAGACAGAGGTCGAGTGAGGACGTCTGAACTAAAGTACCCTCGTGTTAGGCTGGGAATGATTATTCAAGCTCATTTTCATAAACTTTGTGACACCAGATGTCAAACGGCTTAGTCAAATGACACCAGGAAACTATATTCTATGAAATACGTAGTTATGTAGTTTTCCCACACATTTTCACCAATGATTCGCCATGATCATTTTCCCATTACTTATGCTAGCTATTAGCCAACTGGATAAAGAGTTAAAAAATAATGTTGAAAAATCTGCACTCACAAAAAGCAGCATTTACCAAATTATATAATTTAATGTCGGACATAACCTGAAACATATATATACATAAAAACCGATCAAAATTAATAATCTGTGAAAAGGTGTGATAGTGATCGCTGTTCTCCTTGTTATTAAAGTTGTGTTCACGGATCATTAGCATTCAAGGGTCAGCAATATGTTTCTATAAATAGTTGAAAAAAATTAATAAATAAACACTATTTTATCTGTCTATTTATGTGACAAAGTGGATATTTATGCTTGACGATGGTGTTGAGCATTAAAAAAAAACTAATTATGAATGTTAAATAAGAGAACTTTTGACCTCTGAAAACTGTTTAGTGCACTTTGTCAAATGTTGTGAACTTAATAACTCATATATCAATATTAATTGGCAATGTCATTTGCTTACTCATTTGTACAAAATATCGATGAAACCAGATAACATTTTTAAAATATTTCTGCTGTAGGATATTAAACACAAACGAAAGCAACATTCTCATTTTGCCTTTCAACATGTCATGAACCAGTTTTAAAAAACTCAAGATGTTTCAAAAATGCCTTCATCATACCCAGGTATAGAATAGCAATGCATGTTACACTGAAAGAGACTGATTCTAAGTTTTGCAGAACTGTGTCGCTCACTAATCGATCCTTTAAAAGTCTGTTTGTATACCACTGCAGGATAAATGTGGGACATACTTCAGATTAGCCAAAATGCTCTGGTTATTTTTTAATACATGATACGGAATTGCTGCCAAACAACGAAATGCCACAGACCTTTTAAAGGCAAAATATTTTAATCAAATTGAAGATGAAAATCATCAATACAATGTCTGGGGACTTTACCTTTGAGGAGTTGAGGGGGAAATACCAAGGCCGAACCAATTTAATGATTTAAATTTTTTGTAAAAGTCCATGGGGAAAAACAGAGAAAGGAAACAGTTTTCCGTGCTGGGAAACTCAATTCAGTACAAAACAACAACACTTTGTCAAACTGCCTTCCTTTAAATGAGATAAGAGGTACTCATTACAGGGCTAGAAAGTTAAAATACCTTAATTAATGGTATCTTGGCAATGATTAAAATAAACTTGCAGGTAGAGGTCAAGATCATGTGAATGCCATGGTTCTGTACTTGTTTTCCCTTTCCTGGTGTGGGAAAGGTTAAAGTACACGTCTATGAAAGGCCACCCACGCAGATCTCTCTCTCTCTTTCATCCACCCACACACACACACACACACATGAGAATTCCTATATCCAAATTTCCTTTGATGGCCAACATGCAGGGACTTTAACAGAATAGGTTTATTTAAAGTATGTAATACCAAAATGGTGCTTGTGGTATTTTTTAATCTCTGAATTTAACATTGACAATACACTTTTGCTAGTCGTGGAACATAATGAATGCAGCACTGACAGAACACAACTGTCCTTGGAACAAAGCTGCAGTGTGTGTTCTGAGCAAACATTCAATGTCATTCCTTCTCAACCCATTTACATTCATTTGAAAACCAAAGGTAAGACACATGCACACCCACAAACCCCATCCTAACAACAAAGTTTACATTCTTTAAACGCTTTAATTTAAACACTTGGTGTGTTAAACCATAAAGCAAGTAGGTTTGTTTTGACGGTGGCATGCATTCAATTCCTCCCACGCTGAAGGTTATTTACAAAGAGGTGTGCTAGCATTGTTTCAGCCATAAGGAATAAGGAAGATGGTAATTCCGGGACATTCCTCCGAGATATGGAAATGGAATGCAGATGTAAAGCTTCTCTCTGCCAGATTACAACGATTTTTTGACTCAGAACATGAAGTTGTACAAAAAGTCCTAGAATCATAAAACAGCTGATTCCAGAATTTCTGTGTCGAGAAAGAACAGGTTTCGGTTTTTAAGAAAGAATGCTGATGCCGTCAATGAGAGCTTTGTGCTCAGAATGGTGTTTGGTTTCTTTTTTTCTTTGATGTCTGGCTTTAGTGTTCCCTGTTTCTTTCTCCCTCTCTCCCTCCTGCAGTCTCTGTAGAATACTAAAAACATTTGTGAAACTGAGAAGGGACACGCTCATTCACAGAAGAAATCAAAGCGCCCCCAGACAATATTGCATTGATATTAGTACAGCGTTTACAGAGTGGAGTCTGTTTGTTGTTGTTGTTGTTGTTGTGCTGCGGTACAGAGCTCAAAGGCTCTATCGTAGGCTGTGTGATTGGTACCATATGAAGGGCGTTGTTGTTAGGGCCACTGAATACAGACATTATTCTGAGGGCTTCAGTGGAAAATGATCTCACAGTATCGGAATGTGAAAACACGCCGCTGCTGGGAAGTGAGGTTTGTGGGGGTGTTACATATCCCATACACCCCCACCCCCCCTCCCTACAGGCATCTGGAATGCAGACCACACGCCACTAAAATAAGAGGCAAGACTTGGTCAGAGGAAATGATGAATCAAATGAACATCAGATAGAAATAGTGGGTAAAAAACTCTTTCCTTGTGTCCAACGTTGGGTGTAGAGAAACATTATGCAATGAGTACAAAAAATAGTCCAGTTTGACTTGTTTGACCCAATTAGTGTAGGAACAGTACATCTCAATGGGACACGTACACGTATGTTTTGAGGTATTTGGGTTGAGTCTATAAATTAGGTGTAGTCTGCTTTTGTTTGACCTGTCATTTCCATCTGCATCAGTGTCCATGTCAAAAGCATTACATCGTGACATTACGTAAGGCCAGGGTTCTGTTTGGGCATGTTTTAGGATTGGTGTTTTGACCTCAGAACAGAATGTTCTTGTCTGAATCCATGGTGACGTAACGTCTCAGACGTCCAGCCCACTGCTCACATCATGACCTCTTTTTGCTTGAAACAGAGAGAAGAGTAGGCCTTTTGATAAGGGGATCAAGGAAAAACAACTGTTTGAATATGTTATATAAGTCCCTGTGGAATGTACTGTTTCTATAGAATATTTAGAGTGTCTGACAGCAGTCCTCTGGAACATTGTTCACTACTATTCTAAAAAAAAAATGACAAGCATCAGTGTCTTGAAATGACAGAAGTGAATCATTAGCACATGTATGAAATACGTGGAATTTTTCAATGATAGATAGATAGATTTTTTCAAAGATAGATTTTCAACAAATGGTGAAAGGAAGTGCATTCAACCTTCAGAAAATGTTGATTGTCAACCTCAGGTGCTTAAACTAACTAAAATATTATGTGAGGTTTGCCATTTTTTTACCAATTTGGGACATAAATACAGTTTAAAACCCAGTATGTACGTTGTTTTTAATAGATATTTTCCAGTAATAAAAACACCAAACTAAAATAGACAACATAAAAACAGGGTGGCAAATTTAGTCTAAAATTAAACTGTCACTCAATTGGAGCTATAGTTGGTTTGTACAGTAGTTATTAATAAACTCACTCTAGCATTCAGGTTAAGGGTCAGTATTTCAAATGTTTTTCGAAAGAACTCTCTTATGCTCACCAAGGTGGCATTTACTTCCTCAAAAATACAGTAACAGTAGGTGCCCTGTTTTTAAATGTGGATGTCTGTATGAGTGTGTCTCCTATGTGTTTTTAGTATTAATGTAGTAGTAGTATTTTTGTATTTTTAGATGTTTGGCACTTGACAAGGACTGTACTTAATTTCGTTGTACCAGTTACAATGACAAATAAATAATCTATCTATCTATCTATCTATCTATCTATCTATCTATCTATCTATATATCTATCTATCTATCTATCTATATATCTATCTATCTATCTATTGTGAAATATTATTACACTTTAAAATAACAGTTTTTTTATTTAAATATTTTAAAATGTATAATCTAATGTATACATTAGGGTGTCACATAATCTTTCAGAAATCTTTCTAATATGCTGATTTGGTGCACAAGAAACATTTCTAATTTCTGTCAATGTTGACAATGCCCTATCTTGCACCCAGCGCAATTGACTTTGTACACCGACGCATGTATCATTTCTATTTTGCACCTGACGCGCAGCAGACTTTTACCTCCACAACGCGCATACACTTTGCTTCTCTCATCTACACAGATAATTTGGGTGGGTTTCTCCCATCCCCATACAACGTCACTTCTCTGTCTTTTACGGCCCTGACGAGAACGTCGGTCTCCTCGGCTGTGAACCGCTCCTGGCGCGCGCCCGGCAAATCCGCCGTTATAATAGCAATCCGCCATGGAACAAGCGCGCCTGCTCTTAAAGGGAATGTGAGATGACGCTCTGATTGGTTTACTTCACGTTACGCCCAAACCACACCTATGAGTAATGTAGATATAGAGCCATTTTAGATTTCGCCCAGAAACTTACTTGCGTTTCACGTTTGATACTTGCGTTTCAGATCGTTAAAATAACGCCCTTAATATTTTTTGTGGAAACTGTAATTCAGGATTATTTGATGAATAGAAAGTTTAAAAGAACAGAAATGAACTGAAATAAGTCTTTACTGACACTTTTGATCAATTTAATACATCCAGTGGGACACAGTTCATAAATGGCAGTGACATGCTTACTAATCATTAAAATGGTTATGTGACCAACTGGAGACTATAGGACAAAAATATTTGCACACTTAATAACATCGCTGAGAAAAAGGGAAAAAAACACATCAGTGCAAACATTTGAACCTGCCAAGCAAACTCATTTACCAACATAGCATCACATACTCTCATAAATCTTGGTTAAATGATACGCCAAAGTGTGCTATGCCATAAATCAGTTTAAAAGTGTCCAGCATAAATAAACACCACCACATGTGACTAAAAAGTGGGCAATTAAAATGACAAGACATACCTCAAACAAACATGCATTGATACACACACACACACACTTGACAATACAGAATGTACTAAAACACTTTATGTTCTTAAATACACAACCTGCCATATGTGTTGCAGCTGATTGTGTGAACATAAGTTAAACCAACAGTGCAACATTTTAAATGTCTTGCAATGCACCAAAGGGATAAACTGACTCGTTTGTATTAAGATATGATTTGAATGTTTACTTCGGTTCAATATGCGCTTGGTTCGTCAAATTCTCCTTCAGGCATGTAACAAATCCACATTATTGTTAAAAGGGTGCACCACATGCCAATCACTCATGACTTATGAGAATAATGTTTAGAGGCAGGTACCATAACAAAACTCAACTCCCACGAATCCTTTATCACCTACAGAACGAAACTATGAAAGGGAGTAACAAGATCATCTTTATGCATGTCTCTGCATGCACTTATAAATCAGTATGTGTTGTTTATCACATTTTGATATAAACAAATTCTGACAATACTTTAAAACTTTGTGATTGCCATTTCTTCTTTCGACATGAATAGTGTCTAAATGAGTCATTAATTGACTATAATAAATTTGCATTCTATAAAAAGCTTTACACCGAAGAATCTGACCAGCTATTTAGCAAGACTACGCGAGTAATGTGTTTGACAATGATGATGACGAACAACAAGACAAAAGGCCGAATGGTGGAGTCACACAGGAAGTACATCCTATTTATTTTGATTAAAAAAATCTATACTATAGCAGCCTTAAGCAATGAAACGAAAACGAAAACAAAAAGCAAAAGTTTGCCTTTTGAGATTTCTTGTAGTTTTAGCATGTCACTGCCAAGTTATATTGTTTGGCAAAATCCCCAGCTGAAGCAGCTAGCTTTTATTTCCCAGAAAGGTGTGGGAACAAGATTAATGAATGCCGGAACATGATGACATCAAAACATCAGGCATTGCTGCCAACGGATCGGACTATGCCATATGGTATGTTCAAAAACAAACACGACAAGCTGTGTCATGCATTATAGGTGACATAACAACCACTGTATAACTACAGCAGTGTGGCTGCACTGTGTACATTGCACATTTCTGTGGGGTTAAAGGAGAACTCCGGTCAATTTTAACATTGAGCTCATTTTTTTGTACATTTGGAGTGCTGTCAATACAGAGAACAACGACAAAAATCGGTGTTGCCTACACCGAGTTATTCTATTTTTAAAATTTGCACCCTATTGACTTCAATGGGGCAAGTAGTAAGCCTGCTTTTTAGCCTCTTAACATCCTTTAAGTGTCATTACAAGTGCACAGAAAATGTGAGTGATTCCTTCCGAGTGAACACGAGTGGATCTGACTGCAGTAGATGTTAGAGATATTAATAAAAATGAAGTTAATTCAGCCAGCGCTCATACCTTTGTTTACATCCTGTTTTCGGTGGAAGGCCATAGTAATCGATTGTCGAGTTCACGCGCATAGGTTTAGTACCTATGATCACGCGCGTGAACTCGACAATCGATTACTATGGCCTTCCACCGAAAACAGGATGTAAACAAAGGTATGAGCGCTGGCTGAATTAACTTCATTTTTATTAATATCTCTAACATCTACTGCAGTCAGATCCACCCGTGTTCACTCGGAAGGAATCACTCACATTTTCTGTGCACTTGTAATGACACTTAAAGGATGTTAAGAGGCTAAAAAGCAGGCTTACTACTTGCCCCATTGAAGTCAATAGGGTGCAAATTTTAAAAATAGAATAACTCGGTGTAGGCAACACCGATTTTTGTCGTTGTTCTCTGTATTGACAGCACTCCAAATGTACAAAAAAATGAGCTCAATGTTAAAATTGACCGGAGTTCTCCTTTAAGAGAGAGGAGCATTTGAAACTTTGAAAGATATTGAAATGTTTAAGGTGAAAATGACAACAAAGCCCTGCCTGCTGGAAATGTGTTTCTAAGTAACTGAGCCCTGCATGGGAAAAAGAGTTCAGAGAGATCAACTGAAATAAGAGTCGGTCGTGGGAACAGAACAGTGACAAGTTCTCACGTGTTTATAGTTACTGTCAAGTTCGCTGTCAAGGTCAAAGTCAATGTCCTATCAGAGTATAAATAACTTGTACTCAATGTTATTTGGCCATTCTTACAAGAAGTATTTAAATGACCATTTGAGAATCCATCTTTTTTTTTCTATGCATTTGAGGGCTAGAACGTAAACGCATAAATTGTTGTCATTTGGATATACTTTGATACAAATTAATAAATACTAGACAGTCACATTAATGGCGCTTTTCCACTGCATGGTACGGTACGGCTCGGTTCGGTACGGCACGCTTTGGCGCTTTTCCACTGCATGGTAGGCTACGGTACGGTACGGCTCGCTTCGGCTCGCTTATGGCGCATTTCCACTGCATGGTACGGTACGGCTCGCTTCGGCTCGCTTTAAATGGTACCACCTCTGTTGAGGTTCCAAGCGTACCGTACCGATACTAAAATGTGACGTGAAAACACTGAAGATCACTGATTGGTCAGACAGAATCGTCACTACCAGTGTCATTGTATTTGCGACACGAGACCATGCACGAGACAAACCCGCTAGATTTAAATAGCCAGTAGACAACAGCCAACGCTGTAGTTTCTGAGGGCACACACACACATAGGCCTATGTGTGTATATATATATATATATATATATATATTATTAATAAATGAGCAAAACTTGGCCACAAAATATTTAATATTCAATTATTTTAATGATCACAATTAAAGTTTTAATTTTATTAAATTGAACAGCGCAAAATTCAGCATTCAATCAAATATTCAAAAAGACTTAATAATAATGTAATAATAATGTGAGCGCACATTACTAGTCTGTGTTCATCCAGAAAAAAAATCTGAAAATTAGCTTTCTTTCTGAAATGGCATTCCTTGTCTGATAATGTCATTTTGATGGACTGGGTAGAACATCGTATAACCACTCCCCTGTTGACCCTCAGTGAGGTAGAGATGGAAAGGAGGTGTGCTAAAATCAAGCCCCGCCCTATATTCAATATTTTGTTTCACTTTGAAATATTTCAGAATACTGAAGTTGCTTGCAATGTCCAGTTCATAACTAGTTTCTGCTAAGAAAAAAGTCCAGTATGATGTACAAAATATTCAGTTGTGCAAGATACACACTGCAACAATATTACATAATCCCTCTGATGTACTTTCATTATAGTGTATAATACATTTGTATAGGCCTAGTTATATTTTACTATAATATTAATGTTTGAGCCCCTAAGCCTAACCCTATCCTAAACCTAACCATTCCTCAATGATATAAAACAATGCAACAGGCAGATAAATGTACAGCAAACGTATATCATTTTAGTTAGCCTATATACTATAGATTTTTTTACCACACCTGGCATAAAGCATATTCCAGCATGAACATTTAACCTCTTTAATCTGATTTGCCAACAGTGCATCTGAGACTATAATGTTATCTGACATTCCTCCATTCACGTTGATAAGGGGATCAAGAAAAAACAACTGTTTGAATATGTTATAAGTACTTGTGGAATGTACTGTTTCTACATGCAGAATATTTAGTGTTTGACAACAGTCCTCTGGAACATTGTTGGAATTTGTGTGGGTATCCAAACCTGCAAAAGCAAGTTTTTGGAATGTACAAAACCCCTATTTGATGGCAGTGTTTTTGCAACAGAAATGTTCAATATAATGTTGTATATTGATATATGGATGAGTAAAAAAATAAAACTAAGACACCTGCAAGTTGCACAGAACCTTTGGCCTATTTCCAACTGCATGCAAAGCAGCTGACAGGTGAAAAATTATCCCTTTATACTGTGTTGTGCATGTGTTTACATTTTATTATCTGCAACATAAAACCCCCATATTATGAGGAGTTAGTCAAAGTGAAACGTTTATTTACATAAATTGATTCATTTACATTTCTTCTCAGGCAAAGTTTTCCACACCCTGGAACAAACATGCTGCAGCAAGACACTTTGCATTTTGGCTGCATTTACAGACATTTTGACATTCACGATGCAAGAATTATAAATGTATAGAAACACAAAAAAAATTATAGTAATTATCTCGCCCACCAGAGATGCATCATAATTATAATTGCAAATAATTTTCTAATAACTTCCTGAATGTAAATGGGTGAGGTTTTGGCTGTTTCCTCATTCCTAAAAGCTACAGGTATGTAATAAGCTGCAAAGAGAATCAACAATCTTTCTATTCATGCATACATTAGACATGATTAATTCATTAATAAAGAAACTTGATTTTCCACTAAAAATGTCAACATCCCAGCTAACAAAATATGTTCTAAGAACACTTTGCTAATGTTCCCATTAAGTAAAAAAAAAAATATTATTCCTGAATGTTCCATCTTCCAGGTTTTAATTTTTATTTTTTTATGCTTTTCTTGGTTATGCAAACGTTAAGGGAACATTCCATGCTATCATTTGCAAATATAATTAGAATGCTACTTTTTAAGCACATTTAGGCTAAAAAGAAAAACGTTAAAAGGGCATTCAACTACAACGTTTCAGAAAAAAACGCTCCATGCACGATGTTGTCACGCTTATGTTCAGTTAGTTTAGTTTTCATGGCGTTTTCATCCTTTGTTTAATTTTCCCGCTTCTCCTTTGTTTATATGGTTACAGATTATTAGTTCGTTGGGTTCAGCTGTGTTTGATTAATTATCTTGTTTGAATCTGCACTTAAATTTCGTTCTCTTACTGTTTGTGTGTCTGTTATGTTTTATCACCTGGGGTCCGTTCTTCGTTCCTCGCTAACTCACTTAGCTGGATTTGATTGATCTTGGACTGTTTGGGTCTTCGACGCTCATCCTGGACTTGCTGTCATAGCAACAGGTCCGTAAGCTTAAAGGGATAGTTCACTTTGAAATTAATTTTTGATATGTTTTAGCTTACCTCAAGGGCATCCAAGATGTAGGTGTCTTTGTTTCCGCAGTAGTTTCAATTTGGATATTTTTAGGTCAAACCGTTCTTGTCTGTCAGTCATATATTATGCAGGTCTACAGTCACTGTCTCAAAACACAAGCACAGAGTCCAAATTAAAACAATTCCCCATCGTCCAAAAGAAACAATTCCCCATCATAAGTACACATTGATGGCCTAAGACACGAAACGAGCGGTTTGTGTGAGAAAACGAACAGTATTTATATCGTTGTTATCTCTTGGAAACAGCACACGTCCAAATGATCTGACGGCGCGGGCGGGTATAGATATATACATAGATGTCGCCTTGGCTACTGCAGTTCATTGGAACGAAACCGTAGCCTAGCGACATCTAGTGTATACATCTATACCCGCCCGCGGGCAGGTACAGATGTATACACTAGATGTCGCCTTCGCTACTGCAGTTCATTGGAACGAAACCGTAGCCAAGGCGACATCTATGTATATATCTATACCCGCCCGCGCCGTCAGATTATTTGGACGTGCGCTGTTTTCAAGAGATAACAACGATATAAATACTGTTCGTTTTCTCACACAAACCGCTCGTTTCGTGTCTTAGGCCATCAATGTGTACTTACGATGGGGAATTGTTTAATTTGGACGATGGGGAATTGTTTTAATTTGGACTTTGTGCATGCTCTTTGAGACAGTGACCGTAGACCTGCATGAAATGACTGACAGACAAGAACGGTTTGACCTAAAAATATCCAAATTGAAACTACTGCGGAAACAAAGACATACATCTTGGATGCCCTTGAGGTAAGCTAAAATATATCAAAATTTATTTTCAAAGTGAACTATCCCTTTAAACCTGCTCGGAAAGTGCTGTCTGTCGTGTCATTCGGAGTTTACCTGGCGCTTTTAGGTTTAAAAAACAGTTTTAGTTTTTTTTTTTTTTTTTTGTGCCATTTCCAAGCCACTTAAGACCCAATGTTGTAAAGCAGTTTTTTGTAAAGCTGTGTGTGTTTGTGTGTTTTTTTTGTTTTTTTTTAAAGACTATCATAATTTATGAAGATCATGCAATCATGACCATGCCGATTACAGTATATGTCACTCAGGCTTCACTAACGTGATTGGTACCATATAGGCTACACCATAGACTGCCATCAAGGCCTCAATGAAGGGAATAATGTGAACAGAAAGGGGGTTCACAATGTAATTGTGCAGCGCAGATACTACTGTGATTCTTAATATTCCAGATTAGTAATATTATATAAAAATAAAAAAGGCATTTGACTAAAATCTTCCATATCACAAATGTGAATGCAAAATGGCCAGGATCTGTGCATGACTTAAGAATTTTCAGAGATTCACATTTATGCACATTATTTGAAAATGGTAAGGAAAGTTCCACAATTAAATATCAAGCTCACTGTATTACATACACTTATGCTGATCCTAACATAACTGCATTTTTTCATATGACCCCATTCCCTGACCCAAACCAGTTACAATGCAGCTCTAGCCAGGACAAGGGCACACAATGAAATGAACTTTGGCTAACTAAAGGGAAGATTTCAGTGTCTGAAAAGTCTGAGGGTTGCACACCTGACAGGGCCTGTGACATTGTTGCATGTGCCATATTACACAACATTGCCAAAAAAAAAAAACACTTTTCATTAAATAATTAATAAAAGACAAATATGCTTAGTTCCTTGAGTTTTATTTCAATTGTTCTTTGTAAAGAAAAGCCAGTGGTCAAGTGCCTGCAACTAGAGATATTAGACACATGCCTCATGCAACAAATAAAAAGGAAAAGTTGGCTATACACTGCCCACCTGTAGGCCTATGTCTCCTCTGTCTGTGCAGACTCTTCTGTAGACCATTCTGTAGATGTGGAATCATGCAACTTATATTGCAGCTATAAAGCATACAAGTTTAAATTAAGTAAAGTTATTTATGCACTTGCAGGTAGGCTAGTTCCTCCATATGACAGTTGTCTGAGAGGGTTTATTCACTGTCCAGTGCAATGGAAACAAATGGACATTACAAAGTCTTATACTTTCTTATCCTTTGGAAAGTTAGAAAATGTCCACTTACTGCACATATTTCAGCCACCACTTTCTTGGGAACAGATACAAGTGTTGGTGTATTATGTAAAAGTGCACAAAAGAGGAAAACAAAATGTCATTATTTACAATGAACTACACTCGGGAAAAAATGTGATCAATAAATCATGGCAAAATATTTTTACATTAACATAAGTTTATCAGTTTTCACTTTCACAAGTCAAAGCAATTCATCATTATTCAAGATTTAACAGTTGAAATGACTACGGCCTTAATTTAATGCAGCAAAAATTATTTTACAGTGTAGGCTTCTAAGATCTTTTCTTTCTTTTTTTCCCCAGCCTTTTTCTTGGTTGCTTTTAGAAACAGACAACCATTTAACAGTGCCTTTTATAAAAGAGACTATAATATAACTAAAAATTGCCATTATGTAGAATATTTTTGTACTTCACTTTTATTTTTTCCCATGTTCTAGTGTGGTGACTGACATTACAATGAACAAAGTAATTATGCAATTATTAAAATACAAAAATATTTACATTTACATTTTACATTTAGACATTTAGCAGACGCTTTTATCCAAAGCGACTTACAAATTAGGACTAAAATTAAGCGAGTCATCAAGAAGAGGCAAAAAACAACAACAACGCAAGAAGTCCTCAGAATACGAGGTTCAAGCATTATTCAGAGTAGCATAAGCACGGTAAGTGAGGTTTTAAAGGGAACATTTTTTTATTTATTTTTTATTTTTTTTATTTATGAGGTTAAGTGCTCACGGAAGAGATGGGTTTTCAGCTGTTTTTTGAATGTTGTCAGGGATTCTGCATTCCGGATGAGGGTGGGTAGAGTGTTCCACCAGCATGGAACTGTGAATGAGAATGTTCTGGAAAGTGATTTTGTGGTGGAACCACTTTCTGTGATGGAACCACGAGACGTCGCTCGTTGATCGATCGTAGGTGTCTGGTAGGGATGTAGGCTCGTAGGAGTGAGTGAAAGTAGGAGGGAGCTGAGCGTGTGATAGATCTGTAAGCAAGCGTCAATGCCTTGAACTTGATGCGAGCAGCGATAGGTAGCCAGTGCAGGGAGATGAACAGAGGAGTGACGTGGGCCCTCTTGGGCTCGTTGAAGACAAGACGAGCTGCAGCATTCTGGATCATCTGTAGAGGTTTGGTTGCACATGTTGGAAGTCCGGCCAGAAGAGCATTGCAGTAGTCAAGCCTAGAAATGACCAGGGCCTGGACGAGGAGTTGTGTTGCGTGCTCAGTTAGGAAAGGCCTGATCTTCCTGATGTTGTGCAGCGCAAACCTGCATAATCGAGCTGTCTTTGAAATGTGATCTGTGAAGGTCAGCTGGTCATCAAACGTTACTCCCAGATTTCTGACCGACCTTGATGGGGGGATCGATGATGAATCAAGCTGGATGGTGAAGTCGTGCTGTAGAGATGGATTGGCAGGGAGGACAAGAAGCTCAGTCTTTGCCAGGTTGAGCTGCAGGTGATGTTCCTTCATCCATGTGGAGATGTCTGCCAGACAGCTTGAGACCCGTGCAGCTACTGTGGGATCATCTGGTTGAAATGAGAGGAAGAGCTGTGTGTCATCAGCATAGCAGTGGTAGGAAAAACCGTGTGCCTGTATGATGTGTCCCAGTGATGTAGTGTAGATGGAGAAGAGGAGGGGACCAAGAACTGAACCCTTGGGAACCCCTGTGTTCAGTTGATGTGCTCTGGATACCTCGCCTCTCCATGCGACCTTGAAGGACCTACCTGTGAGATAGGACTCAAACCAGTCCAGTGAAGTTCCTGTGATGCCCAGTGATGAGAGGCTGGACATAAGGATCTGATGGTTTACAGTGTCGAAGGCAGCAGACAGATCCAGGAGAATGAGGAGTGAAGATTTGGAAGCAGCTTTTGCAATCCGTAGGGCTTCTGTGACCGACAGTAATGCGGTCTCAGTTGAATGCCCTTTCTTGAAGCCAGATTGGTTGACATCCAGCTGGTTGTTTAGAGACAAGAAGAATGTTACTTGGTTGAAAACAGCTCTTTCAAGTGTTTTCGCAATGAATGGTAGGAGAGAGATAGGTCTGTAGTTCTCTACAAATGATGTGTTTAGTGTTGGTTTTTTAAGCAGTGGAGTAACCCGAGCCTGCTTGAATGCTGTAGGGAAGGTGCCAGTATGGAAGGATGAGTTGATGATGTGTGTGAGTGCTGGTAGAAGTGTGGGAGAGATGGTTTGTAGAAGGTGTGAGGGGATGGGGTCTAGAGGGCAGGTGGTAGGATGACTGGAGAGGAGAAGTGTAGATACTTCTTACTCGGTTAGTGGAGAAAAGGAGGACAGAGGGTTATTGGCTGTGGAAGGGGTCAGTCTGGGTTCCTGTGTGTGTGGAGCTGAGAATTGACTGCTGATGGTTGTTGTTTTGTTGGTGAAGAAGTTAGCAAAATCGTCGGCAGTTAAAGAGGAGGTGGGTGGTGGTGGAGGTGGACAGAGGAGAGAGTTGAATGTCTTGAAGAGTAATCGTGTGTTGGGGGAGCTGTTGATCTTGTTGTGGAAGTATGAAGATTTTGCAGCATGAACATCAGCAGAAAAGGACGAGAGGAGAGATTTATACATACTCAGGTCAGATGGGTCTTTTGATTTGCGCCATTTCCTCTCTGCTGCCCTGAGTTCGGTCCGGTGTTCACGAAGAACCTCAGATAACCAGGGGTTAGAAGGAGTAGCGCGTGCTGGCCTGGAGGAGAGAGGGCAGATATTGTCTAGAGAAGAGGTTAGAATGGAGCATAAGGTATCCGTTGCAGTATTCACATCCAGAGATGAGAATTGTGAGGGTGGGGGAAGAGAAGATGACACGGCAGAGGAAAGATGGGAGGGGGAAAGTGAGCGCAGGTTTCGCCTGATGGTGACTGGTGGTGGGGTTGGTGGTGCCGGGGTAGCGAGTTGTAGACTGAAAGTAATGAGGAAATGATCTGAAACATGGAGAGGTCTCACCAAAATGTTGTCTGTGGTGCAGTTGCGTGTGTAAACCAGGTCCAGTTGGTTGCCTGATTTGTGAGTACCTGTGGTGATGTGTCGTTTGAGATCGAAGGAGGCTAGGAGAGAGGTGAAGTCTGTTGCATGTGGTTTTTCGAGATGAATGTTGAAGTCACCGAAGACTAGAAGTGGGGTGCCGTCCTCAGGGAAAGAGGACAGTAGCACATCCAGCTCCTCTACGAAGTTACCCAGCTGACCTGGGGGGCGATAAATGACTACAATGTGGATCTTACTGGGAGTTGTAAGTGTGATAGCATGATATTCAAATGAGTTGTTGTTAGGCTAATAAGTGATAGGCTAATAAGTGATAAAAACATCTAACATCGCCACTTCTAACGGATTTAAATTGTCTGCTACTTTTGCCAGCCCTCTCTCCTGGCTTTTGCAGACTTTGAGGTGTTCCCTGGCGGTTTGATTAAACATTAAAATTCTGAATAAACTACGACTATTAGTTCTTGCCCTGCTGTGGAGAAAAACTGTGCGCACTCTTTGGCCACGCTGAACAGCCAATAGCAGCGTTGCTGATCAATGTATCTACTATCGATACATATCCCCTTTTATACCAGCGTATGAACGCGCAATTATCTCAGATAGATAACTCAATCCAGCTATACTAATCATATCTGGCAGGTGTGTTCGAAGAACCTAATTAGCCAGATCATGATTAGCACGATGATATCATCTTGGATGTGTAATATGATCTCGGATGTTTTAGGCAACGTACGAAAAACTCCAGAAATGTTCAACCTTTAAAACAGTAGAAAGGAGAACTCCACTGATAGAGAATTTCCAAAGGACTGACTCAATTTCCCCTTAAAACAAACAAAAAAATTCCAGTACTTCATGATTACCAACTGTTTTGATTTGATGACTTGTAATAATTAATTAACCTTTATTTAACCAGGCAAGTCACTTGATGTAAATAAATCATTACACAGTTTGACTCTTAAACATTTGATTCTGATTGGACAGTTTGGGTAGTAAGATTAAAAAGATCAACCTTACTAGACAGATCAAAGTACAAGCTACATTCAGAGCGTCTATGGACTTAAACATCTCTATGATGTCTATTACTGTTTTAGGGCATTCAGTCATCTCTTTTTATCGTTTGGTCGATCGTATAGGAACAGTATGCTCTTGGCCCATCTTAATCTGCTAAAATTATACTCTCACAAACAGAAACCTGTTTTAACAACTTACTATGATATATAATACACTCATGTAACATTTTATAGACTGCAAGACTATGTCCTTTCTTTTGCATTTGCAGGTCTGATCAAAGAGTAATGCAGTTTTGTACAGTGGTAAAAGTACCAAGAGGTTAATCATCCCTTATCGGAATCTTATATAAAGAAAAGTGAAAGTAACTTGGGTACATTTCTACTTGGGTGAAGGAATTTACCTACGAGCATTGGTGTAGGAACTGAAATGTAACGTGAAAGCAACCCAAAAAGAAGAGGAGACTGGACGTGGACACTATACTATTGTTTTAAGAAAAAAATCCTGAGATAACAGGAGCTTATAGAATATAAAATATGGATAAAAGCAGACTCATACGAAATATACAGAGTATATGGAATAATGAAGTGCCGTATTATAAGGACATTGTGGCATCACACAGTATGTTATGTTGAATTATTATAGAAAAACTGTTAATTAATAAAGACTTCAACAGAAATTACACTTATGGTATAACAACAAAAATATCTTAACTCCTTTTTTTCATAATTGCTAAAAGATTTGGAGTAGTATTTACTTGAAAAAAGCTTGCTAAGTTTTTTCACTCAGAAAATGCTAGTAAATTTACAAAGTTTGCCAAGTAAAAACCTAAACATATTTATCAGTAGCTTTAATTAGAAATCTTTAAGTTAAATTTACTTGGAATATGGAATTAAGTAAACTTTACTTAACCTAGTTAAGTGAAAGTAACAAAGAAAATAAGTAATTTTAACTTGGCTAATAAAGATTGATTAATATCGATTTAGTTGAAATTTAATTTTTAAGTTGAAACAATAATATTGAATTATATCAGTCATTTATAGTATGTGTGTAAGTAATTTATACTATATTATGTCAGATGTAAAACCTCATGTGAATGCAAAGACCTCAATACTTGGTAGACAATACACAATGACGGTAACATTTGATGGATCATTTTTGTGTTTGAATGTGTCATTTTGAGCAGAAAATTTACTCAATGTCACAAAATGGCAAGTTACTAATCCTGACAACAAAAGCAATGATAAAACAGTGTAAATACAGCTGGAAAACAGTGAAAAATGAACCTCATTAATTATTCAAGATCCAGTGCATGATGGGAACCCCAGTATCAGAAAAGTTGAGTAATGTTTACTTAATTTTATTGAGTTGAAATTTACGCTTTCATTTCTACTCGCTTGAATTAAGTACTGATATGGAATTTACTTAGTTTTTTTAATTCTTGCCTTAACTAACTTTTTCATGTAAATTACATTGTTTTTTTTCAGTAGTATTTATTTCACCAAAAAAATCTTTTTTTACAGTGTACGCTAATGTGCTCTATATATAGTGACTGTTTCTCAAACCTGATGGTATAAAAAAAGTCATACAGCTGGAGTTATTCTAAAAACATATACCGATTGCACAACATTTTTTACCACAACCTTTACACAACACCAGTCAGCCTCATATGTTAGTTGGAGCCATTAAGTTATTTGACAATGATTGTGTGGCATATGTCAATAACACTCTGGCCTTGTTCAACTTACATTTTGCAGTCTAAACATAAAAACAGACCACATTGCCACTTAAAACTAGACAGGACCTGCTGCCTGTTGACCACACGTCATTGAATAAATCCTCATGACTGTAAACATGGTGACTTTAGAGTAAAACCTCTACACAAACATACTGGTGTCTAAATACAAGAAGTGGCTTTCCATGATGGCAATACCTGACACTTACTCAGTATTTCTCAATACTCTTCTATGTAAATAGTTGTTTTAACCACTAGCACTGGAGTTCTCAATACTAACACATGAAGACAACAGATAGCTTATTTAAAAGTTGCATCTGATATATATTTCAACAGCTATATTGGCATTACCACAAAGTACAAAATGCAACAGTTCCAAATGTTCAAAATCAGTTTCTTCTCAAATATAATCACAATATTGTACCACCTTTGGTGTAGATATAAGCTCTCCCAAACAGAGTAACATCTTCTGGATTATGCATTTACACATGCTTGGAATTAATGATCCAGGACGGAAGCCTCCATAAGAGGAAAAAAACGTGAGAGGGACGGAAATAAGGGAAATCAGATCAGATAAGGAGATTTTATTTACATAATGAATGCTAGTCGGCAGCCTTCTACATGTGACTTGTGAATCTTTGCTCATTTGTTTGTGTATAAAGCAAGCAACACTAATTGCAAGACACAATTCAGGCGACTCAAAGGCAACAGTGAGTCAGGACAATCTTTTTTCCAGTTATACACTGACTAATATAGACTACACTGGGAATTGTTTAACCATTTAACCAGAAGATTAATTATTTGAAATATTTATTAAATACATAAATTACACATTAAAAGTAGTCACCTGAGGGGTCAGAGGTTGACACACACTTTTTGATTTTAGAGCAGTTATCTTTATGACAGAATGTGGAAGTGACATGTTTTCCCTCGTGGAATCATGCTGGGGAAAGGTCATAGACCTGATGATTCAGCAACGACCTGCCATGACTAGTCGAATATTTCTTTCAGCAAGATTACCATACCATGAAAGCTACACTGGGAACTTGATACAAAAAAAATAAGGAAAACCTTGATAAAGGTAAACAGCAGGGTAAATGATCAAGCAGGGCCACTAGCTTCTCGGTAGGACATGTGATGGGATCATTTGGACAACACTTTATGGCCAAAGTTTTGAAGATGCATGATATTTAATGACTGAAATAACTGTTCTTGAGGAAACACTGCTTCACACAATAAACAGAAAAAAAACAAAACATATACAGTAATTAGATTTCAAACTAGAATACGAATCAAAGATGACAATAAAGATTGCTTAAGATAAAACAACTTTTATTTATACATCAAATGTTTTCTATTAAGTGCTAGGTATTTTCTGCCTGCTTAATTTAGACCAGGGGTTTTTGAGTTTTTCAATTCCACGAACCAGCTAATATGATCATTCTCATGCGAGGGATCCCATCTTGAAATTTAAAAGGCAATTATATGCCTAGTTAGTAGATGGCGCAAGGTTGATGGGTCCTTAAAGGAGTAGTTTACTTTAAAATGAAAATTACCCCATGATTTACTTACCCTCAAACCATCCTAGGTGTATATGACTTTCTTTTTTCAGACGAATACAATCGGAGTTATATTAATAAACACCCTGACGCTTCCGAGCTTTATAATGGCAGTAGATTGTAAGCAACCATTGCAACCATCAGATTGAAGCTCAAAAAAGTACATCCATCCATTATAAAGGAACTCCACCTGGCTCTGGGGGGGGGTTCATAAAGGCCTTCTGAAGCAAAGCGTTTAAAAAGTTTGTATAAGAAAAATATTCATATTTAAAACGGAAAGTAAAATTCTAGCTTCCGGCCAAACGCAGTTGCGTATAAAGCACAACTTACGCAACTTATGACGTCGGAAGTTGCATAGTGCGTCATGGCGTAGCGTAAATATCAGCAGTACTTCACATTTACTCGCATAAGTTGCGCTTTACACTTAAAGTCGAATTTGTATTTCTGTTTGACCAGCTAGTTATTTTACTTTATAAAGTTTTAAATATGAATATTTTTCTTACACAAACTCATCGTTTTGCTTCAGAAGGCCTCTATTAACCCCCCAGAGCTGTGTGAAGTTTGTTTATTATGGATGGATTCACTTTTTTTGAGCTTCATAATACTGATGGTTGCAATTCACTGCCATCATCAAGCTCGGAAGCGTCATGGTGTTTATTAATATAACTCTGATTGTATTCGTCTGAAAGAATAAAGTCATTTACACCTATAGATGGCTTGAGAGTGAGTTAATCATGGGGTTATTTTAATTTTAAAGTGAACTACTCCTTTAACGCAGCTGATGATATTTACCGCGTTAACTACTTGGCACAAGCTGATTGGTTCATGTCGCATCTGCAGGCCAATGAGCTTGCTGCTCACAACATTAAAATGGCTGGCTAGCATTTCAGAGTTCCTCCAAAACCATCCACCTTTCCCAGCTCCACCTGAATAGATCTGCAATGGGTAATTTATACTGTGTGTATATATATATATATATATATATATATATATATGCGCTATTCGTAGCAGATCTATACCACCAGGACCAAATACATTAAAATTGTCATAACCATTACCATGCTAAAATCTTCCGAGAGTTGTCATGATAGAAATATTTATAAGTATAATTTATACTGTCGAAAAATTTATATTATAAATGTAAATTGTGTTACACTGCGTTTTTCTATTGTACTGTTATTTGCATTATTTAAATCAATTTTATTGTATATATTTTACAAATGTTATTTACTTTAATCAAATGTTTTTATTTATTCATTTATTTATCAATATTATTTTAATTTGAATCAATTTATTTGTTTATCTAGTTAATTAGTTTTTTATTTTAGTTTTTTTGTTTTTTTTTTACACTGCTTTCCTCTAAACTTTTCCATGGACCTCCTAGCATTCTCTGGATCCCTGCTTGAAAACCCATGCTTTAGACAATAATGCATGCTCCTCCTCCTATTGTTCCACATTCACAGAAGTCAATAGACAATAGGCCAACATCAAACAAAGCAGTTTCTAATAATAAATGCAGTCAGGATATCCACATTGTTTGGACACTCAATATTTATTTGTACATTTTTCTTTACATTATTATGCTCCACTGGATTTTTATCCACACCAAGAAGTCTATTATCTAACGCAGCAGTCTAGAATGTTTGATTCTGATTGGCTGATGGGTGTTCTAATGTTTTTCAAATAACAGCAAGGCTAGTAGTTTCACACTTGACCACATTACAGTTCCATATCACGTTGTCAATGTATGTCAGTTATTTTAAAGAACCAACATTGGCTAAGCAAAAATACATCTATCACAAATTAGTGGCTTTTAAGATGTCTGTTTTGTAATACTTAAAAAAAAATAATAATACAATTCCATGACTACCATAGCACAAGACTGTACAGATTAGTACATGTGTTATCACATGGCTTTACCTGTATTCCACAGAGTTTAACAGTCATGAGCCTCCTGGCTCAGGTAACCACAGCAGGTGAACTGGAGGATCAGGTGAGGCCCTGTGTGTGTCATTACCATAGTCCTCATTAGACCCCACGGGTGGCCTGTAACCAGACACGAAGCCAATCTGAGCAAATAAGCATACTCACACAAATATTGTTTAGCTTAGCCAGAAAAACCAACAACAGACTTCCTAAGGACTAAAACATTTTAGGACAAGTGTTTTTGTCAGCAGAATCTTTTTTTTTTACATTACACTGTAAAAAAATTGCTGTAGTTATGCAGCTGATTGCCAGTAACTTACTGTAGATTTAGATTTATGCTATTTACTGGCAACAGTTTGTTCAAAGTTAAATGAACATTAAACATTAACAAGTCTTTGTCTTTACAGAATAAAACTATAAAATAACAATCTAATGCAAAGCATTCTGGGAACCAGAAATCTTCATCAACCTTTTTCTGTTTTTTTTTTTTCCTTCAGATTTTGGTTCCCAGAATGCTTTGCATGAGGCTGTTATTTTAGTTTTATTCTGTAAAGATAAAGACTTGTGTAATGTTTAATGTTCATTTAATTTTGAAAAAATTGTTGCCAGTAAAAAACATCAATTTAAATCTACAGTAAGTTACTGGCAAGTAGCTGCCAGTAATACTGTAATTTCTACAGATTTTTCTAACAGTGTAGTTAAAGAAGTTTTAAGTAGACTAAATTGTTTTACATCCTGCCAGCGGATATCATAGATCTTGAAAAAAAGATGTTATATGTTATGTTGATAAGGAAAAGAGTTATTTGGTCCCCATTGACTTTCATTGTAGACAAAAATTTAAACCGTCTTCATATAATCCTCTTTTGTGTTCCACATTGGAAAGAAAGTCAAACCTGTTTGCAGCAACATGACAGTTAGTAAATTATAGAATTTTCATTTTGGGATGAATTACCCCTTTAAGGCATTTGTTTATTTCTTATCTTGCATAAGTTGTCAAATTTGGGAAGGCTAATGAAACAAACTGTTTTCACAGAAAACTAGTTCTACCCTTCAACACAGGATTGTACCAGGTGTGATACAGAACTGTCTCAAATACATCTCTCCCAGAGCAGGATATATCAGACTTTTGCTGTATCCCTAATTAACCAGCTAGGTTTTTAGGATCACTAAAAACTTCCAGGCAGGTGTGTTACAGCTGAACTCTGCAGAAGGGTGGCCCTCCAGAAGCAGGATTGGATACCTCTGCTGTAGAAATACAAACCAAGCATGTTCTCTGGCATAGACGTCAAAACATCTTCCCTCTCATTGGACCCTCACTGGGGATCCATTGCCTTGCTCGTGTTTCATGACTTTTCCAACTGGCCTTTCCTTATCACGAATTTATGACACACACATGCAAAGATATTAAGATTTCCATTTCGCTATGGAAACATTTCCTGTGCCCTTTTCATAGGCAGTGGAAGTCATTCATTAAGGAAGTGGATATTCCCAAACAAGCCACTAACATCCGATTCCATTCACAAGGATTTGATCCAGAAATGTTTTTGAACGATGTAACCTGCTGAAGTTTTTTGGAACCCCATGTGATTTTAAAACCATCATGGTTATTCAGCATTAAAACATGACTCATGGAGACGGAAGTGTAAAATCAGCAAAGTAAATCACACGGTTCTGCTGTGTGTCATATCGTTAACAAATTACTTCCACATTAAAAAAGCAAGCCAGACTGGCTAAATCCAGCGCCTTCAGGCAAAAAGTACAGCAAACGAGATTAAGAAATCAACTGAGAATCTTCTCTGTATAAGGAAGGATCAGAACATGATGACGAATACGAGTCATGATTTTAACACCTTCTACAGTTAAAAAGCAAAAGGAATTTGTGCTAATGTATGTTTCGAAGAATAATCTCAGCCAGACTATAGCTCAAAAATGTTAATTCTACTTGAGCCAAAACCAGATTAGAGTTAGCTGACGGTCATTCACATTGGCTGAGAGGTTTGGTTACTCGTGATGACAGCCAGAAGGATGGCAAGGGGTTTGTATATTATAATGAAGGATTAATATGCTTGGGTCCACTGAATAGAAAGTGATTCAACAAGGTGACTAAGCAACACAATGAACTCTTTGAAATGAGATACATGTATGAATGGTATTCATCAATGAGTTTCATTGTGCCAATGAGTTTCACTCTGACGAACCTCTTAAAACATTTCCGCAGCACAGTGCAACTTCATACCAACGGCTGAAACGTGAGACTACAGAGGAAATTTAAAGTCTTTGGCAATTTACACAACTCTGCTACAATAAAATGTACAGATGAAAAGTTAGAAAACCTTTGAAGCTAATAATAATGGGCCAGATAAAGCACATATACTTCAGACTTAAGTTGTGACCTTGCCATAAGGGTTTAATAGATTCTTTGTGGTTAAGGTTTCAGTTCAAATCACCTAAGAAGAAAAAAAATACAGGTATCAGCTTTTTGGTTTTAATTTGCAGTTTAGAGAACAGTATATTCACAGAAAAAGGTCAATGACCATAACATGTTCTCAAACTTCTCTAAACATTTCAGTGTAGGTTAACCAGCAGGTAAAGAATACAATTAGCAGCGTTGTGGGTAAACGGTTAGTTCACCCAAAAAGGAAAACACTGACAGCATTTACACCCCTTCAAGTTGTTCCAAACCTATATGAATTTCTTCTGCTGAACACACAAAATAGATATTATGAAGAATGTAGGTAACCAAACAGTTGGGCCCCATTGAGCTCCACTGTAATTTTTTTCCATACTATGTAAATTAATGGGGCCTATCAACTATTATATTGGTTGCTCGTATTCTTCAAAATATCTTCTTTTGCTTTCAGCAAAAGAAAAAAAATGCATACAGGTTTGGAACAACTTGATGGTGAGTAAATGACAGTATTAAACTTTTTGGGTGAACTATCCCTTTAACTGCTGTCATTGCCCTAAATTAGGACTCAAAACAGAACCACGATGAGCTTCTAGATAAAAGCTTTAAAGCTTATTAAATCAGCTATAGCCGGCACCTGACGTCATACGTGCGTATTGTATTGCAAAAGAATATTTCTGAAACAGGAAGTGACACCATGAAATTGTGAAGGTGTTGTACTACAATGACTTATTACACACAACTATATAGCAATTTCAACAAAAGCTTGTGAGCTTTAATATATGCCAACTTCGCAATTCAGCCAAGTTTATAAACATCATGTCTGTACAGAGAACACTGGTTGGAAGTGATCATTTCAAATGTGATATTCACACAGAATATCATCAGTTATTGAAAGTGTTTCCTGCTATTCAGATCTGACAGCTGAAAATTATTTTAAATTTTTACTTTTCATAAAAAAATAGTTTTAGATTTTTTCAAGAGATTTAGTTGGAGCAACTTTTATAAACAGGAAGAGTGAAAACATGAAAAAACAAAAAACAAAAAAAAAAACATGAATTCAAACTGCTTTTGCTTTCTGTCTCTCTCTCAAAAAAATTGTTTTTAGAGTTCTTGTTTCTCAACATCTGTCATAAAGTCCATGTGGATTCACCGTATCAAATAAGCAAGTGCAGCTCCAAATGTAGCCATGCTACCAATGGCCATCAGTGTGTTTCTCATAGCTGCCTCTGTATCCGGGACATGAAAAAAATCCACAAAGCCATCCTAAGGAAAAAAAAAAAAAAAAGTCATACACAAGGTGATTACAGGTTACAAACCAAGAAAAACAAGCACATATGCAGTCCTGTGAAGGGTGGGAAGAAATTAAAACTCACCCATGCTTTGTTTTTGAGCAGCCAGTCCCGCTGTGCTGTGAGAAGATAGGAAGCAATGTCTTCCGCCACCAGACTCACACACTTGCCAAGTCCTCTGTCATTCTGATGCTTGCACACAACTGCCCCAAAAGTCAGCAAGCTTGCAATACGGCCCCAGTTTGTGACGCCATCGCTGAAGATTTCCGTTGCCACAGTCGTGATGAAACTCATGTCTTCCCCATTCTGCTCCAGATTCAGACGAGCAATCATACCTAAGAGAGTCAAATGTTAGAGGCCACTGTGGAATCATAAATGTGAAAATACGTGGCATAAAGTGGAGCAACCTGCCAGGCCAGGTGCGTTTGTAGAGGGTGAGGCTCTTTAACAATATTTAACCTGTTCTTATCAACAACTAAACATTATGAACGAAGCGAAAGGGGAACAGTGGAGCGCTATATGTTCAAATAAAGTGAGAACTTGTGAAATTACCTTTGTAAGCGATTTCGTGCTTTACCATGAGACTTTCAACAACCCGCTTCATCGTTGACAGAACTTGTTTTTTTCCAATTTTAGAATGAGGGAGTCCTGTAAAGTTTTTTAAGAAAATGTCAATAGTTTCTCTTGTTTCCGTTTCAAAGGACGTATAATCTTCCTCGCAATCCGACCCAGGCGAGGACGGCAACGAGCCTTGGAGACCGTTCTCTGTAAACTGGTTCTGAGCTTTCAGCTCTGGCATTACCAGTCGCTTGCCATTAAACCCACTAGAGCTGTTGACGTTAAGAGCTGTTATTCCAATGCATGGCCAAGAAACTTTACTCCCAGGCAACATGTTTGCAACTTCACATCAATGGCTTTAATCCTGTAAATCGGCGATGCATTTAAGAGGAAACGTCGTCTTTCTAAATTTCTATTTAAACCGAAAAGAAAGCTAACCTACATGGTACTTGTGCAAGGCGGAAGCGTAGAACTAGAAATTTCTGCTTCGTTCTTTATAGGCTTGTATCTATGGGGGCGGGACTTACATAGACTGGGTCTTGGCCATAGACTGTAAAAAAATAGGTCTTGGCCAATCACTGACGACACACGTTTTGAACGCAAACTGCGCTTTCGAAACGTCGAGGACAGCGGGTTCTGCACGTAAAATGCGTACCACGTTCGTCCCCCAATCTGTGACATTGAGAATATTTACATTCTCAGGAACGATATTTAAAATAATTTTATGTCATGTCAAAATCATGTTTCACCGTAAGGACTGTGGTAGGATTATTAACGACCATTATGTTAATGAACGACCAGAGATGTTTATGAAAACAAGATGTGTATGTGTGGGTTTTAAAAATGTCATCCTGTTGTTCTTTCTTAGATCCGCAGCGGATACCCAGCACATTTCAAACCAAACTGACGCCCATGGATCCGCCCATTTAAGCTTTTCAAAGAGCGGCGCTCCCCCTAGTGAAATAGTTGTAGAACAGAATTTGTGGAATTTGCTGGAATTTATAACATGCAGCACACCCAAATAAGTATCTAAAAAGTTCTGATCTCTCACGGTTCAGGTTGGATTTTTCAAAGAACTCCATTCTGAATTTTACAAACAAGATTAAAATCGGTACACTGGAAACTAGTAAACACTGAGAATGTTCAGCTCTATACTACATATTTTACAAAAAAACATTTTTAGTCCTTGATTACATCACTTTTGCAGTGTCCTTTATTCACACAGCAAAACAAGAATTGCCGTACTTTTAAAAAGACAATTTGATGATACCTTCACACGACCTCAAAAAAAGAAGAGATGTCTGTATGTGATCATTCATTCGATTTTACTTGCACATACTATAATACATTTTTTTTGTATAGGTCAAATAAAAACAAAGTAAACACGTGGAAGTTTTAAACTTTTCGTTAGGAAAAAAGTACCAATCATTGTTTTTGCTATTAATGTAAAACTTTATTTGAAGTCCAGACAGCTCCAATATTGATTTTAAACATCTATCTTTGCTTCATTATTAGCCATCATTCCGTGTAAATATAATTATAAGGAACCTGATGACTCTGGATACCTCGGGAAATCCATTATCAAACACAAATTAATTCAAGCAAAACATCTGAAATAATAATACATATGGGGATGAAAAATAGAAATAATGAAACACCAAATGCTTCATAGTATGCAAATCATGAATATATTTTGTGTTTATCTATATAGCAAGAGGGCCTTAAATTGTAGGTTTACAATTAATGTTACACGAACATCACATTGCAGTATAGTGTAAGGTTTTCAGTTCAGACCTGTCTGAATTTAATCCATTAAATTACAAGGATTTCTGTAATTACAATGCAAGAATCCTTAACCCCCATATTTACATTTCTCACACTAGTTTGATGATATTCTTGTCATGTTGCATTAAAAAGCAGAGAGCTTCAGACACATGATATTAACAAATAAAAAGATAAAACAAGCTTTGTGAATATTGGAAAGAACATTAAAAAAAATTAAAGACAACCAAAACAGAATGTAAGACAAATTGCACAAATATGACACCAGATGCACAGTTTGACTATTTACAATTTGGCTGCAGCACAAAATAAGATTATCTCCTAGCATTGTGCAATAATGCATTCCTCAAAGGACACATTGTACATCCACACATACAACGGAGTGACAAATACTAAGTGCAAGACCATCATATTTCCCTGATGTATTGCCAACTGCCACCAGCACCTCAACCATATATGGAAAAAAACACATTCAATCCCTTAAATGTAATTCACCATTTAGTGAAATTTACATAGTGATGGTACAGTATTTATATATTTTTTTAATTACCAAGAATAACATGCATTAATATACATGTTTTATTGTTAGCTTCATGTGGCTAAACAAATTTTCTTTTAAATCTTCAGGCCACGTGTAGGCAGGTATGGTTTTAGAAGGGGCAACTTGATTAGACTATGCAAATCCTGACTTAAGACACCTGGACTGTAAAACTGCCTAGATTTCCCTGTAAGGGTATCTATAATCATACTAGGACTCTGTAAAGAGTGCACAAAATCTTATAACCTGGAATAAATGAGCTGTTAAGATCTACTACAAAGTTTCCAATGATTTACAAACTTTGAAGAAAGGTTTATCGATTCATGTCCAATGGAGAAGAACACTTCGCTAAATGATGAGAAGCGGTATCTCTTTAAAGACCACAGATAATACAAAAAAAAATAAAATAAGTCATAGGATATAATATTCAGTCATTTGTATGTTTGATGTTGGTTTGAAACCCAATAATAAGCTGCATGTCAAAGCAATCTATGGGTAGGCCTAATATTTTCCAATTCTTTTATGTGTTTAAACATGTAATTGTGTCCGAGTTTAAGTAGAGCATTTTACTATTTAAATCTGACATATTTTACAAAATTGAACCAAAGGTGCTGCTCCATTCTGCAAATTTCCTTCTACACCTCATTCCTTAAAATATACATAGATATTTAGGACCAAATAGACTCACATTGTTAAGACGGACAAGATGATTGCATCTCAGATGATCAAAAGGGTCATGTGCATCATACTACATACGTGTTGGATATAACAAAATAATCCCATTAATAAACACACTGCTGATAGAGTACATGAAAGCAGAATGACCTCCGATGCCAGTGAGATTTAACACAAATAGCCACTACTTATTATAAACATACCAAAACGTTTGACGCGTAACGTATGCTATGATAAGATCATTTTCTTAAGCCCCTTTCCTTATCATGCCACATACAAAGACCGTTTCTGCTCTTGGCTATTATCAGTGAATTACAACATTCTCTGTTTACACCCAAAAGCTACGATTACAATAATCTAATCAGCCTGATTGGAACCCGCTTGCTCAGATCCTACCACAGAAGGTGAAGGCTGAGAATAGTAAAACAATCCAGTCGTAAGCAGCTGTTATTTGGTTAAACTGAGCCATACTTAGAGAGCGAGAGGTAGAAGAGGTGATGAAGGCTACACACCCTACCAGCCACTCTTTAACACTATTGCTCTAACCACTTGTTCACTGACTTTTCCAAAGAAATTCTCATAAAACATTCATTCTTTTGTCATTGCGAATGATTAGAGGGCTGCCAATGTACATCTGGGGCCAATGGCTGTCAAGTATTATCTATGTAAAACAATGCCTTTTAAAACAATCTTAAATCATTTTCAAATTATTTGACACTTTTAAAAGCATCAAACAGCATTTTATAAAGTCTTCAGGGTTTTGTTCGTAATATGACTGATGTACAAGGTACACAGGTTAAAGTGCATCATGCTCCACTGGGGTCTGGAATACCGAGGGTTTAGTTTTTCCCTACCATATGTGGGACACTGAAGAGGGTAACAGAGCTGGGTTGGTTAGACCTACTGAAGTTAAATGAAAATGACAGTAAAACTCAATACCCAAATGAAACAAAATAAATTGATAACCAGTCCTGATGGGGCTGGGGAGGTTTTGGAAGTTTGCTTAGAGGGTTTATCAAAACCTCCGGGTGATGTTAGCCAGCCAGTTTACTTGTAACCAATGAGGACTTTCTCTGCGGAAGGTCTTGTGGGGTTGGAATGTGATCCCCGGTGACGATGTTCTTGTCTGGACCGGCTGCGGCAGGCAACTGTTTGTTCTTCATCTTTGCCTTTGCCATGTTGTAATCTCCTGAGTCAAAATACTTTTGCTGGAGACAGACAGTTTGGATGACATTTTAGAAGTTACATTAAGGGTACATAAAGGGTATTGTTTGTTTTGGCTATGTTGCAAGCACCTGGAACTGTATGAATGTGCCTTTTAAAATGTGTTTTATTCAGTTGTACAATTGAAGTAAAAAAGAAATGTTAAAATCTTTAAACATACTCCTTTCTGCAGTCTCTTCATCAGAAAGTCAGATCCACCTGGCTTTTGACCCAAACTGGGATACTTCGCTTTCAATTTGGCCTCCTCTTTCCGCACTGGGTTTGAGTTTGTGTCCTGAGATTCCTGAAAAACATTTATTGCCATCTGTAGTTATTAGACATCAGTTTAGTTTGGTTTTCATAGTAAAAAAATATTATATGTACAGTACACAACCATTCAATAAGGTCAGTAAGATTTTTTTGAAATAAGTCTCTTATGCTCAACAGGGCTGCATTTATTTAATCAAAAATACAGTAGACAGTATTATAGTGAAATATAATTGCAATTTAAAATAACTGTTTTCTATTTTAATACATTTAAAAATTTAGTATATTCCTGTGATGGATGGCAAAGCTGAATTTTCCAGTCTTCAGTGTCACATGAAATTATTCTAATATGCTGATTTGGTGCTCAAGAAACTATTGGTGCTATTCTAAATCTTGGGTTAGTTCACCCAAAAATTCTGTCAGTAGTTACTCACCCTCATGTTTTTCCAACCCCGTAAGACTTTCGTTCATCTTCGGAACACAAATTAAGATATTTTTGATGAAATCTGAGAGCTGGCTCACTCCTTCATAGGCTTCTATGTAATTTCATCTGCCAGCCCAGAAAAGTTAGTAAAGACATCGTTAAAATAGTCCAAGTGACTACAGTGGCTCAACCTTAAGTTTATCAAGCGACGAGAATACTTTTTGTGCGCAAAAAAACAACAAAAATAACGACTTTATTCAACTATTAATTTTCTTCTATGTGGGCCTCTGAGTGTTACACTACGTGAACTCACTCAGAGGCCCACACAGAATAAAATTAATAGTTGAATAAAGCCGTTATTTTGGGGGGTTTTTACACACAAAAAGTATTCTCGTCACTTGATAAACTTAAGGTTGAGCCACTGTAGTCACTTGGACTATTTTAACGATGTCTTTACTAACTTTTGCTGGATGGCAGATATCGATTACATAGAAGCCTATGGAGGAGTGAGCCAGCTCTCAGATTTCATCAAAAATATCTTAATTTGTGTTCCGAAGATGAACGAAAGTCTTTCGGGGTTGGAACAACATGAGGGTGAGTAACTACTGACAGAATTTTCCTTTTTGGGTGAACTAACCCTTTAAACACTGGAGGTGGAAGACGGAACAAACTAATAATCAACACTCAAAACTCAAAGTAATAAATTTCATTCTCAAAATATAATAACAAAACAATAAAAACAAAACCCCTTTCATCATATCATTCTTCCTGTAATTCCCAAAAGGTGTGGTCCTTTAAACACATTTCAGGGCAAGGTACAACAAGACTGTTTAGTTTGGCATTAAATTATCAGGTGTGTTTATAACAACTGTCTGACTTCGCTATTAGATAGGGAAATTACATTTTGGTTTCAATTTGAATACAAGCTAAAATAAACAAACACTTGGAAACTGAAACAATACAACATCCGAGTCAAGGCGAATTTGTAAACATCTTCACGTTTTTGTTTTGTTTTGGTTTGGTTTAAAAGGGGTTTGTTTTGAACAGTTAAACAGCTAAATCTGTCTTCAGGTCTTGCAATTGTATAGTACAGCAAAACATACCAAGATATTGTAGGTTACAAAAAGATAAATATTTAAGAAACAACATATTTTTCCCTCTTATTTGTGTGCTTGCATTTTGAATCATCCTCTGCTTCGCCCTAAGTTGAGGAATCATGTGGTGGTGTGTTTAGACTGAGGCTTGGATAATTGTAAAGAACAAAACACATAATGATATAAACTGCAGTATGCGCATTTTAGTATGCTTCCATTATGAATGCATGACTTGAGATTAAGACCATTTTGCAAATAACTAGACAGTGAGTCAATAGGGGCAACTCTTGCATATAACGCTGGCTAAAAGATACATTTGCATTCAACTGTAGCAAAAGGCAGATTGTAGAAAAACAGGTTTGTAAATCCTCAGGACTAAGTTATGTTCTACATGCTACACCCTTTGAGTCTCTGTGAGTCACAAATAATTCATAAAACAGCATTTTAAAACACAAAGGCAGAATCCTGTATACGTTTATTCCACTATACAAGTATAAAACATGTTGTTTTTCATCAAAGGGGTTTAAAATTTAGTTTACCATGATGATATTCTTTTTACCTCCACTGAAAGCGACAAGTCTTACAAGCTAGACTTTTTTTCTTTAAGACTGTTCATAACTTTGAGTCAGTTACTTAAAAATATAGATTGGTCTAATCTGATACAGAAAAGTAAGCCTGGTTGCCCCTTGGCTAACTGCTAGTTGGTCATTCTAGGTCTTAAGACATAGCCTTAACATAACGGCTGTTTATGCAACAGGCCCCTGGAGAAGAAACAGACTCTTCTGATTAGGTCCAGTATATGCTGATTCACTAGGATCTATAACAAGTAATTTATGAGCTGCTATATTCAGCACCACCTAGGAAAAGTGCAAACAAGGCTGTTAAGTTCCCACAGTAAAAACTACTCTTAAAATCTGCATGCACTTGGGACTCGTGATCATATCCTGAATCTCATTTTATTATGGATACATGCAGTACATGCCATTTTAGCACAACAACACTATCAATAAACGTCAACAAAAATGTTTTTGTGTGTGTAAATTGAACAATAACAAAGAAATTAAAATATCAGAATCTGTTTTTTCTACAACTGCTTTCATAGTATGGCTTGACAATTTAGCGGGAAACATATGAAAATGGGCGCCCCAGTTATTTTTGTTCATACAACCCAACTGACACCATCAGGTTAGAGTAGGTGTGACAAAACTGAAAAGCGACAGAATGTACCAATCAAACGCTGTTATTTTCGTGACGTCTGAGCTCACTATCCAATCAAAAGGAGGCTCATGCTTGCGAAATGCTCGACTATCACCTTTTTCAACTCATGCAGGTGACAGCTAAGCAATCAAATAACAAAGAATCAGAGAAATATCTGTTGAAGGTGTCAGTGAGCAATAAGCAGTCATTTATATAATACAGAATTAAGGCATAATGGCATTATAGTAGATGAAATTGTATGAGACTGCAACGAATGCCTCGTCTAATCTCGTCTGCCCCAATCTAATCCCCACCTGATTCTCGTCCATCTGCTCCGATTGCGTCTCCGTGTCCTGGTTATCTGATGACATGTCTGTTCGGCGTTTGCTACTTAATCAACGTGTTGAAATGTAAATTTTGCTGTCTATTCGTGCCCGATCCGATCCACCCACGGTGTTCTGTATCAAAATGGCGTTCGCTGCAGCGACGTCACTTTGGGGGACGGTCACGCAGCGATAAAAGCCAATAGGAATCCGGTTTGATGTTTGAGTGACCGGAGAACCAGCCAATAGATTTCCAATAGTCATATCAAAATAAATAAGTGACCAATGGTAAGCTACAATGCCTTTGCGAGCTCATGCAATAATAAAGATTATATAGGGCTATTGAAACTGTTAATTTATATTAAAATCTACAGGGATTTTAATACAAATTCCCAATAGGTTTTCAATGTGGAAAATGCCTGCGACTATATTGTTATCTAGGAGAGACCTTATAATTCAAATGTTTGAAATAGTAATTTTAAGGCCTATAGGCTTAAGTAGACTCCATACAATTCTTCAAAAATGCATTTTATTAGATTTCCAGTTACCAATCAAGCTACAGTGCCTTTGAATCTGCTATCCCCTACACTAAATGTATTGTAGTCTTTTCCCTGCACAACTGCACTGAGGTAAGAATAACATTTAATACTTAAAAAAATGTGCTGATTATCAATATACTGTATTTTTGTTAATGTATTGTCACCAGTTCAAAATTAGAAAATCAAAAACTTTACACTTTAAATAAAATAAAACTTCATAAAGGTATGAGAAGAGCTATTTTTTTTAAAGTTACATAAAGTCATAGTACGCGTTGCTGTTTTTCAAATGAAGAAATAATGCTTTATTGCTATAATTATTTGCATAATTTAATATTTCTGTATAAATACTTAGCATTTGATTCATTGTTTATAAGGTACTTGGACAGGAATTAATAAGAGAGTTCACATTTTGGTGTTATCCTAGATTCCTAGTACTTCTAATGTTTCGACAACTTTCTTCTTTTATTTTCATGACGTTGGAGTTTATGGCGGGAGATGGCGCGCGTTTGCGCGAGAGTGATTGACACCACAGTTGTACTTGTAGAACGTCGGTTGAGGTAAAACAGGCCTGCGTAAATGCTATTATCCGTTTTTTTGGATATTTCTTCTTTTTTACAATTTAACTGTCCGACAAAGCCATCTTTATTACCAACTTTATTTGGCAAGATAATTATATTCTTTTCACGGTTATGTATTTTTGAGTAACAGAAAATTTGCTGCAATGTTCCAAAGTCATCAAGCCAGTAACTGAAGCAATCGCACCTTATATTTGCAGATGCTTATTTTTGGCTTTTGACTGGTGATCTGTTACAATCATCATCATCATGGCATGTGAACAGAAACTGCGACCTGTTCAGGTAACGTTAATGTACACGTTATTTGTTTTCTCTAAACCAGCACAATACCACCAACTTTTTAAAACGAATTTAACATTACCTTGTCTAGGCTTTTGCTAGCATGTCCATAAGTTGTAAATATAACAGTATCTTGCTTACTGAATGTTTCCAGACCGGTCAGATGCTGCCAGATGTGGTTTCCACCGAACAGCAGTCGCTGGTGCTTGTGAAAAAACTTCTAGCCATTGCTGTCTCAAGCATCACTTACCTCAGGGGTCTTTTCCCAGAAAAGGCATATGGACGCAAATATGTTGGAGGTAAAAGTGGAGCAGGTAACAGATCCTTCATGATTTCATTACTATAACATACATTTTGTGTTTTTTCTCCTTTCTTTTTCACAGAGCTGAAAGTCCTGATACTGCGAGAGCATAGCTGCCCTGGTGCTCAGCAGATTGTTCAGTGGTAAGTGGACAGTTGACACACTCATGTTTTCACATTCCCTTCATGAAAAAATGTATTAAAACATTAAAAATTAAACTACATATACATACATTTGTAAGTGTAATATGTTTAGAGAACATCTGGTCAAAACTACATGACTACATCTCACCTCCAACTATTCAGGTTGCAGGGGTGCTTTGATGCACTTCAAAGAAGATACGTAAGTCTGTGCTTTTACACACTTCTGCAGTTTTCCTTTACATTTCTAAACCAGTTATATGACTGATCCTCAACACTGTTAGTAACCTTTGACCTTTTTGCATCTGTGTTGCTTTATCAGCTGCGCATGGTTCTTCTATCAGTGAGTATTAACTAATTGATTTGAAAACTAACAGTAATCAATTTAAGACTATATGTTGCATGCAGAAGTATACTAGTTTATATGATATAGCTTATAATAATATATAATAAAATAAAAATGTGACTATTTTTTACTTGTAGATTTACTGTGATCCAGACAATCCACAGGTGATCAGACGTTCTCTCTTTTTTTGATTGAATGCCATACAATGTTACTTAATTTTGTTTTTAATGTAATGCTCATTAAATAATTTCATATTTCAGACTTTGAATGTGCATTTTTACGTCTTGCTTTTTTTGCAGAAAGTGACTGAGTGTTACCAGTTTAAAGTCAGATACACAGAGAAAGGACCTCAGATGGACTTTGAGAGGTGGCATATCTTTTTGAGCAGTTAACAAAACTAGATGATGGATTACAACCCCAAAATACTAAATAGTACAGCCCAAAATACATTACTTGCATAGCCTGTCCTAATATCATTTTTCAAGCAGTATTATTTACTACCACATGTTAATGTTTCCTCTTGTGAAAATGAATATCTGTGTTTTCAGCAAAAGCGGACCGAGCCTGACTAAAATGGCCTGTGACAACACCCAGAAATCCAGTATGCTGCTGGTGCGTAAACTTTACATGCTGATGCAAAATCTCGGCCCACTGCCTGATGACGTCTGCCTCAACATGAAACTCTTCTACTATGATGAGGGTAAGTCTACGCTTGCTATCTGCTACAGACTGTACCATCCTCATGCATTGTTTGTCTTTTATTTCCCGCCGGCCAATGTTGGCCAGTGATGACCTTCGATCATATCCTTGAAGCATTTCTTAATTTCTAATTTATCTTTTTGTTTCATTATTTAACATTTTTGTAGTGATGTAGATATGTAGACATAGATCATGATTTTTCATGGCCGATTCCAATTTCTCATTTTTATTTTTTTTACAAGCAAATTGCCCAATGCCCAAAATTTCACCTTTTTTTCTTTGTTTAAGCAATTTTTTTTGTTGTTTATTTGCTCTATAACAGACACACTGGCCTTAAACAAAAAAATATCTGTAGCCATTTGAAATTAAAGTCAACTACTGCATTTTAATCACAGTCCAAACAAAGATGCTACACACATGTAGCATGAGCAATAGTTTTTTATTTGAATTAGATTTTTAGATAATTAGATGCTTGAAGTAGATCATTTCAAGATTCAAAGCAAAAATAGAATGGTCTGACTTCAGATTTGTGATATTATGCTACATAAGACACACTTGCACAAAACAAAAACAGCAGGCTGAGTGGCTGACTGAACGAAAATGCAAATTGTCTCTCTGACAGTTGGAGGCGCTTACGGAACAGCAGCAGTTTCTTTAGGTACCGCTGAACACAAAGCAACGCTACGCTTATGAACACTTTTTTTTATACGCAGGTAATAGGGAAATAAAATGCCATCCAAACTTTTCTGAAGACAGCTCCCTTCAGAGATACATTCATATAATCCCCCACCCCACCCCAATTGAGTATTTCTATATATCATTTCGAGCATCACGAACATTTAGCTTGCTGTGTGCGTCTGTGTGCTCTTCTTTGCGTCCGTCCTTGGTGTGTTCCATCTCTGGCCTGTTTACAGACTTCATAATATTTCCACACAAATGACATTTTAGGAAATTATTGCAATGCAGTTTTTTGTGTGCAAGTCCAGAATAGAGATGGGCCAATGTAGAGAAAATAAGTTCTTTTTTTTTTTTTTTTTAAATTTACATTTGAATATAATATATTTGAATATAATGCAAAATTTACTTTTAACCCACAGTCGAGTTTGATTTTTGACTTTTCTTAGTAAATGGTTTGGGCACCTCTAGTATTGGTGTTTTATTATTCAACGTGTATTTGGGTTTCAGTGACTCCCCAGGAGTATCAGCCACCTGGCTTTAAGGAGGATGACAACGGGACACTGATATTTGAGAGGGAACCAGTCAATCTGACCATGGGAGAGGTGGTCACACCTTTTCATAGCCTCAGAATGAACGTCACCACTGAGCGGAAGAGACTTGATCCGGTGAGATAAAGAAGCTAGGCGCCTACTGATGTGCCTGGCAGAAAATATAATATCAGTGCTGTAAAGATGTGATCAATACTATACATGTGTTTATGTGCGTGAACAGCCTGATGAAGATGATATGGAAGTATGCGTGAGTACGAAATGGTCTTTGAAAATGTTTGAGGAAGGGACGATGTCTGAAACTTCAGTTCAGCAGGTGGGGTCCTTTCAATAATTATCAGATATTTCCTCAGTTGCTTTTCTACACTTTTCTTTACAAAGTGTGAGTATTCGTCTCAAATGATGGACTTATTTGCTCACAGGAGTTTATGACAAAGGAGAATGTCATCACTGATGCTGGCATTGAAATCTCAGGTGAACGTTACACTCTGTGTTTGCCAGTTTAAAGACATTGTTATGAACCTAATCAAGGTAATCACCACTAACTCCCAGCAACCATTACTCATGGTCTGTCACCATTTACAGAAACTCAGGAGAACTCACAACAGCCTCACAGAAACAGCAAGGAGGATCTTACAACAAATGCAAAGGTAGCGCTACACAATTCCCCATCACAGTCTGCTCTAGTGGCCTGTGTGTATGAGAGGAAGTTGTGTTTAATTATGCAATGTTTATTTTAGATGGACAATGTGGTAAAGAAAACTGCTGATCTTAAGGTGGACGGCAGGAAGACCAGAAGTGGACGCATCTTTGAGCCTCAGGTGGGAAATACAATGTCCATGGCCCGTGTTTGTGTTGTCATGTTTGTTGGACTTTCATCACATTTACCAGTATAATCACTGGAACTTTGTGTGTATTTTTTATTAGTCGTTGAATTTAAATGCAAAGTTTAGCTTCATGCAACATTTCTCATTCTGACGGCTCTATCACGCAATCAGAGTTAGGAAAAATTGTTAAGTAAACAGATGAGTTTATCACTTTAAAACAGGTTATTCAAGTGTTCATGTTCTGATGAACTGTAGTGTACCACAACTAAATGCACTTCCTGTATCTCTGCAGATCTCTCAGTTACAGTTCCCGCTAAGCCAAGATCCCCAGCCATGTGCCCCGAAGAGGCGCAAAGTCAGTGTACCCAAGTAACACTTTCACTAGGACACACAATATTTCCAGTACGATCACACAGCAACATACTGAACCATGATGTATGCTGTTTAATGTATTTTGGTTTGATTAATTCAGTAGCAGAAAAGCTTTGTAAAACAAGTGTTATGGTTCAGTTGCATACGATAACATGATGAGTTCTAAATTGTGTATTTTGTTATATATGTTAATATTCTTTGAGATACATTTGAATAGTCGTAATTTGCTTTCAGTGCCAGGAAATTTTAGTAGCATTGTTTGATTTTAGTCACTAGATGGCATAGTTAAGTCCACTAGATGGCAGCATGCACATTGTATCAAAACAATGACGCCAATAAAAACATGCCGTTTTTTGTTGTGAAGCAGACAGTTTTACGGATGTTCGAGTGATATAATTTGATTAATAATGCACTTTAGGATATATGTCTAGAGGGGTACAGACATGTGAGCTAGATTTGGCTTCGTTTCCTGATGCTGATCTGTACAGGCAAGCAACACATTTTCATTTTCAGTCTGTGATATTTACTACAAGGTTACTTTGACTTGCAGAACCAAAGTGACATACTAAAATAATCTATACATGCAGACACTGAAAATTATTTTTGCGCTGTTGTGACAATTTGTAAATTACATACAAAAAGTATGAACTCGGAAAATTATTAGCAGCATACGTAGGACACTGCTAACAAAAATATGTTCTAAGAATGTTTTGCTAACGTTCACATTAAGTTAACGTTATTTCCAAATGTTCTCTGAACGTTCATAACGTCCAGTTTTTTTAATGTTTTTTCAAAAGGATTTTTCTTGGTTGTGCGAACATTAAGGAAACGTTCTAGTTTACAAACATTATAGGAATATAAAAACATTCCATAATTGATGTAGAGATAATGGTTTTGTGCTAATGTTTTGAAAACATTATTAAAGACCAGATAACTTTGAATGCACATTCTGTTAACGTTACTGGAAGAACGTTTATTCATAACTTTGAGAGAACCTTGCCAGAATGTTAGCCAGAGTTCTAAGACTGTTCCCTGTTAGATGATGGTGCAGAATAGTGTATTTTTGTACATGCAAAATCAATCTAAATCAACTATAACATATAATTTAAAAAAAAATCTTTTATCACACCTGCTTGAAAAAACACACAACGACTGCCTCTCAATTTGGTCGCAGCTCATATAGCAAAGTTTTTATTTGCAAACATATTCTGGATATCTCCATGGTAACAATAATATATAAGCAGTAGTCCCTGTTTACAACAGTGTTCGCTTTATCTAGTTCCAGAATATTTGTTGGCTCATTGCCTGAGTGGACTAAGAATTTGGCTAGAGACAAAAGTGTCTCGAACTCCAATTCCAGATCCGCAGTTTCAGGCTTGGCTGTGAAACACAGTGTTAGGGACTTGATTTATCACTGAACAGAGACAGCAGAAGCCCCTTCGCCCTTTTGCTTTCACACTAGAGCTTTCGGTTTTTGACATCAGAGTTTGGTCTGTTTAGCATCTCCTCTTCCTGTTTGCTCTAACATTGGTGATGCGAACATAACGCAGTTTGGACCTAAAATGTACAATGTAAAAAGAGACCTGTGGGGGAAGGGGGAGGGTAGGGGAAGTCATTCTGGAGTTTGGACCAAGCAATCGAACCAAGTTAGCTGCTGTCAGGCTGTGTATCTATGTGTGGGGGGTGATATCTCCCCTCAGGGCTTCTGGTAGGGGGGGTCTTTGGACATTTAGCAGGGGACTGTGATCCCCTGACCTTGCCAGAAGGGTAGAATTTTTTTTTGCTGCTGATTAGCAATTCTTCAGCTTAGCAGCTTGGCTAAACTTTTAGTGCAATTTAATTTTTTTAAAGGATGCCAACAAAACCGTTTAAACAAGCTCACATTTTAATACAAATACAGAAGATAGTTCGGTATGATTCAAATTAATATATACAGAAAATAGTCGGACATCTTAATAGTCATAGTTGTGTGTTTGTTTTTGCTTTTCCATTGTTCGTATCTGAAAGAGTATAATTCAAATATCAAGGCAATTTTTGCAGTGCAATCATGCATATATATATATATATATGATCCGACAGTCTGATGAGAGAAATCACATATGGATGCAAATTGCAACTTTATCGCTGACCAAACATAGCAATAGTTGAATCTTTCAGAGTGGCTTCCACTTCTACCATATTGATTAGTATCCAAAACATGTGATAAAATGCATCTAGACCAAGCTGAATTCATGCTTGGCATCTCTCAACATGACAGAGTGTTTTACACGCGTGTCCCTTCTGAAATAGCAGTGCCGTACACTTGACCTTGGGCTGGATGTATGTGCCTGTGAGCTGTGGACCATCACTCCTGTCAGTGGAGTGCGTGTCTGACCTTGGGCTGTAGTTACAGACTTGGCACTGACTAATTTCAGCGCTGGACTTCATATCGACACTGCAATCGCTAATATGTTGGATGATAAATAACTATTGACTGAAGTGAATGGAGCTCCTGGACAGGACGGAGTGGCTCGCTAACGTGGACTTCGAATTGAATACAGGAGCTGCCCACCCATAGATTCAGGACCAGTGCTATCTGTCTTACATTAGACTAGAAGCAGTATTTGAAAATACAAAACTGATTTTGGGTCAGTAATAATTCACTTCTTTTTTTCTTTTCTTTTTGGCAGGTGAAATGTTAAATATCAGAGATTTCATCTAGTGTAGCTGTTCAGGTAATCAGTCAATGACTCGTGTTAAAAAAAAACACTTATTTATTTTTAATAATAGTTTATATATAGATAATATAATAATAACGATTTGATAATTTATTAAAAATAATAATAATAAATTGTTACAAAAATGAAAATTCTCATGTTGTTCCAAACCTGTATGACTTTGTTTTAAAACACCATTGGACTCCATTGACATTTATTATTCCACAGAAGAAAGAAAGTCATACCGATTTGGAACGACATGAAGGGGAGAATTATATTTTATTATATTTTTAAATTGAAAATTGTATTTCTTTCAATTTTAAACATGACACACTAAGTGGTTATGTAATTTGGCCTGAGGTAAAACTTTGGAACCTAAATTTACACTGTACCCAAATGTGATAAACATCAGCTATGATTAATTCAGCAATGCATCTGTGTGCTTTGAGAAATAAAGCAAACCCAATGAGAAGCCACTCTTTAAACAAAATGTAGGCGAGCAAAATCTCATATCGTGGAGCCAAGAATTCAAGAGAAAAAAAAATTCACGGCACCGCGTCTGACAAATCTCAAGAATCCCGAATCACGTATCAAGACACAGCTCGTATTAGGATGCAGTGTGCGCGTCTGCTCCATAAAGTTTTGAAGTGTGCTGCCAAGTTCACTGCAGGCTCTTACTCTCACAACATATGCAGAGCGCCTGGAGGCAGAGAAAACTTTCCCTCCATCACTCCTCTCTCCCACATGCCCGGCCCCACCGCGCCTGACTTCTGCCCCGGTAGCCGCTGTGCCTCTCCGAGTGGATGGGTTTTCATCTCGCAGGGATGCGAGGGCAGCCACTCTGCTCCCCCTCACACTCCTTCCCCGTGGAACACAGATTTACATTTGTACTGCTGCACAGTTCTCAGTACTGCAGGCGAACAGCCAAATCCATGCAGCACTGATAGAAACACAGAAACAGCTCGAGCGACTTCAGTCAGGTCTCTAGAGATCGAGGACTCCTCGGCCTGGGATGACGGAAGTGTATATGTTAAAAAGAAAGAAAGAAAAGAAAAATCTTTTTGCATTATCAGTAAACAGTGTTCTTAGGAAACATATGGAGTGAGTCAATACACTAAAATGTTTGCTTTAACACACATAGAACTGTACTGATGGTTTGACGTTTAAATGTTCAGGAATTAGTACTATAAAACTAATATATTTTGACTCAAAATGTCATACCGCTAATAATTCTTCTTAAACTCACACTAGGGTGTTACTGGGGAGGACAGATGGAAAAAGAAAGATGTAACCGACATCTCAATCATTTGAGTAATTTTTCTGAGCAGTGGCCATAAGCAAGGAAAGGGCCTTTGTCCTAGAACGCCTTTCATTTCCAGCACTGCAGGAATTGTGATGGCCGTGCCTCGGGGCAACAGAGGCACCTTAAGGAGCCCCACCTTTAAATCCAGTGCCGGTGGCTCCAACCGTGACCTCTAGCTGCAGGGATCCCTCAGGCCAGATTTAAACGAGCTCCCGCAGGTCCTCCTCCGTGCCTCGCTCTCCTTCACAAGCTCTTACTGAACCGGAGCAGTATGGACTTCCAGGCCAGTCTGATTTGTATAACAGTCAAAGCAATGGCTGGACTAAACGGCCTTACATTAGGTAAATGCCGTGCGACTGTTCGCATATGCAGAGAGAGGGAGATGTGCGGAAAAATCAGATGTGACATTTTCCGTGCTGGGGAAAGCGAATTCTGTGTGGGCCGCACGCAGTGCAGCTTATGGCAATTCTGGAGTGCCGTGCAATGATTGTGAATAACACAGGCAAAGTGTCATGATGGCTCTCTGTTGTTTTTTTAAAAGCGTGCCTTTCGAACCTTTTTCTTTGCACTTGCTGTCAGCTGTCTTTTTACCATTGCATCTGGCTTCTTCCTTTAATTTTCCTTCCCTCTCACTATCATTACCATTATGGAGGCCATGAGAGACGCAAGGCAAAAGAGGCATACAATATCAGGTATTGATCCACACCCATCACCACACAGAGGGAAAAAAACGTGGGTTCAGGGGCTGCACAATTCAGACTGGACAGTGCGATCGATAGGATGCTCTATCAGCCATTGCCATGGCAACTAACAAGAGCAAGGACAGAGCCCCAGCGTTTATTTACACCTGTCTCCTACTCCCTGCCACCTCGTAGTGCCATCTAAAAAGGGGAAACATTTGATGTATTTTACATGTGTTTTTGTCAATGCAATTTGCATATGCTTCCCCTAAAAAACATATAGGATTTTGAAGTTGTGCTCAATATCTTTGTCTCATTGGCCACTATTTCTCCTTGATCTTTGCACGGGACTTTACTTTGCGTTGACCCCAATTTGTAGGTCAAGTAAACATGTTCAATGCTGCAGTCGTTGACTTGATGAGGTCATAAAAGAGAGCCAAAGAAGAACAGGCTAAGGCTTTTTTTTTTTTTCAATGGGCGCATGAGTGAGCAAAACGCTGCAACAAAGAGCAGATCAGCAGACAACTTAACACAAGAATCCTCTTAGACGTAATCTATGTGAATATGGGTCACGTTCAAGGAGTCAAATAGCTTAACTACGGTAGTCATAACATAGAACATCTAGTTTTTATGATGACTTGAAATAACATGCACAGGAAGATAGTATAATCTGCCTACACTTTCATTAAAAATAAAGATTCCAAAAGGGGGGTTTTCACAGCAACACCTTAGAAGAACAAACTTGAGTCAATCCGTTTTTCTTAGTGTAAAGAACATTTGAATAATCCACAGGACCATTTTCCTCTAGAAAGATCTTTTTGTCCATTTGAAAGGTTCCAAGGATATTCAAAGTTCTTCATAGAACCATCAATTCCAATAAAGAAACTTTATTTTTAAAAGGCATTGGAAGAAATCTACATCTTTAAAAATAGTTAAAATAGTTGGGGTATGCATCCGTGTTTTTGACCAATTCCAATAAGCTGATAAACATTTTAATTTTATGACTAATAACTGATAAAGGGCAGTGTTAAAAATAAACTCTCACAGACTAAAATCGTTTTAAATGCTACAAGTGAATTTAGGCATCTAAACATTATAATGTATATTAAAAAGAAAGAATACATTTTGACAGTGTTATTACATTTTGGTGTTTTTAAAGGCTAACTTTAAGGGAGGGCGCAATTACATATCTAATATCAATGACACAGATAAATAAATGCTAATATTAACCAATAACTGATATATTATATCCTTAGATAAATATAGTCTGAGATACAGTGGACTCAAAGGGTTCCATTTACTTGGATTGTGTGATAGAAGGGAACCTTTCGCCTCTGCTGTGTGTGTATTTAAGTGTGTAAGCATTACTGAGGCCATTTTGAACTCCCTATTGCAGTGCTAGGAATTGAGGTGAGTCCCATAACCTCACACACATGCACAGTTCTGACCGTCAACGCTCTCCCTACCCCCTTCAATCAATGGTAGTTTCATGTGGCCTCTCAGCCCTGCAGTGACGTGTGTGTGCATGTGTGTGTGTGTGTGTGTGTGTGTGTGTGAGTGACCTATTGATTTATTGACTGTCTGGCTCAGCCCGGTCCATGGTACTGGACAGCCTGGAGCTTTGGATCATTGGACCTGAGGTTGCTAGGGTACTTTAGCCAAAGTAACCGCAATACTAAGTTTGCCATCAGGTGATAGATCTAGTCACAGTGCTTACAAGAAAATGAAATCTAAGAAGGAAATCTGCTAGCCAACCAAAGTCAGTCATTGCTAACTTGCTAATTGCCTCTCTGTGGGGTCTATGTGTGCCAGACCCGCTTCTTTTTTTTCTCTTCTTGTTTCCAATTGCTCTCATCCACACCAGGCTATTAAGCTTTTCTCTCGCTCACATGTACCCACACACACTAGGACACCCCCTGAGGAGGCAAAAGAGTGGCGAGTGTCCAGCTGTCCTCCACCCCACCCCATTCCCTGCCTTTTCACTGGTCAGTGTAGGCAGATTGAGGGGGCCTAAGGGTGTGCGTGTGTGTGTTTGGGGAGGTGCCATTAGCACAGAACTAGTAGCAGCTGGCCTGAAAGAAGGGATTGAGTGTCACTGACCTGGCCATAGTGTCCAGCTGAGGGTCACTGCTCTGCCCTCCTTCGGGCACGTGCTGACCAACCATCTGTGTGTGTGTGTGTGTGTGTGTACAGAACGGCCTTTTCTTTTTGAATGGAGTGGCAGTTGCCTAATCTCGGAGCATTTTTGTGAGCAGCTGGCCTGTTTGGTCTTCATAATTGCTAGTGTCATCGTTCAGAGGGTAACATTAAGTTCCGTTTACAGCAAAAACTATATTAGGGTCCACACCAACAGACCATAATGTTGTGTTTATTATATGCGCACGCTGCTGCTTTGAATGCTCGAGCTCTCAAAAATTCCGATCGGCTGTCAATATTTTTGTTGTTTATCAGCTGGAAAAAGTCATTCCGAAAGTGATTCCAACAATATCTTTTTAATGTTTCGTTAATGTGTCTTGTATAATTAGAACAATTATGAAAACTTTGTTATGAACAATTTTATCGCTGTTAAAAAAATTTCACACAAGTTTAAACAGCATTTATATTTTTCATTATAACTGGATAAAATAAAACATAAAAAACATACAGCAATAACATAGGCTCTTTATCGTTATAGTTGGTGTGAATGGGCCTTCTAAGGTGACAGTATTCCTCTTTTTATGCCTGATGTTACGCATCACCATTTCCATGTCCAAAAGCAAAACAACAAACGGTTTTAATGTGCACTTGCTGTAATACTACCGAAACTAACCTGTATCTCCATACCAAAATCAGTGATTCATCTTTTATGACTCATTAAAACATTGGTGTCTGTCATGCCATGATATGAATATATAGTGCTCATAACCTGCTGTTGAGATAGTGTTCTCAATTTAAATGAGCAGAGGCTTGGACTCAGAAACAGTATTCCTTACGTCACTACTTAACAAGCGGATTAGGTCATCAGGGTCATAAATTCTCATATTGTGATGCCTTCTGTGTAATCGAAAATGATGATTAAACTCCTCTCGAATGATGTCAGGGTGAAAGTGCGGTAAGTGAATTTCGTCACATCACCACCAGATTAAAATACAGCACAGATGTAGTCTAGGTGGATCTGTTTTTCATCCTTCTTTTCTTCTTCATCCCTCCATTCAAGGTGCTGCAGGCCCCGATCAAAGCACAGATTAATGCTGCATCTGCACCCGTCCATTCTTTGGTCGCTTTCTCCACCCCCCTCTTTTCATTACCTCCTTCCACACTGGACGTGCTGCCTCGGACTGTTTAAGGTGATTGGATCGTGCCCATCCTCCCCTCGTGGTCAGCTGGGGTCAGAGGTCAGTGACCTTTTCTTGATTGGATGAAATGGAATGGTCATCGTTGCCCTTTGCTGTCATTCAGTGAAAAACAAAGATTTTGGTGTCAAAAGTGTGCGGGGACACTAGTTACCCCTAACATTTTTTTTATTTTCATTCAATTCAATTCAATTCAATTCAAATTTATTTGTATAGCGCTTTTCACAATACATATTGTTTCAAAGCAGCTTTACAGAAAGTGCATTTCAGAAATGTACATAGAGAAATACAGTTAGTTAATCATGTATTGATTTAGGGCATAAACATCGCCCGCGTCGAGTCGTCTCAACTGTAGTATAAAATGTAAGTATTATGTGAATGCCTGGCTGAAGAGATGCGTCTTTAATCTAGTTTTAAACTGGGACAGCGAGTCTGAGCCTCGAACAATATCAGGAAGGCCATTCCACAGTTTAGGAGCTAAATGTGAAAAAGCTCTCCCTCCTTTAGTGGACTTAGATATCCTAGGAATGACCAGAAGCCTCGAATTTAGTGATCTTAAACAGCGCGATGGATTGTAGGGCGATAGAAGTTCCGTTAAATACACGGGAGCTAAACCATTTAGGGCTTTATAGGTCAGTAGCAATACTTTGTAATTGATACGGAACTTTATAGGTAACCAATGTAGAGACGACAGAATTGGTGTTATATGATCGTATTTTCTTGATCTAGTAAGAACTCTAGCGGCGGCATTTTGGACTAACTGTAGCTTGTTTATTGAGGATGCAGGACAACCAGCTAATAAAGCATTACAGTAATCTAGTCTCGAGGTCATGAATGCATGAACTAACTTTTCTGCATCAGAAACAGATAGCATGTTACGTAGCTTAGCAATGTTTCTAAGGTGGAAAAAGGCTGTTCTTGTAACATATGAAATATGATTTTCAAAAGACAAGTTGCGGTCTAATATAACACCCAGGTCTTTTACTGTAGAGGATAAAGTAACAGGACACCCTTCTAAATTAAAGTTGTATTGTAAGAGGTTTTGTGGGCAGTTTTTTGGACTAATAAGTAATACCTCCGTTTTATCTGAATTTAATAGCAGAAAATTACATGTCATCCAGTATTTTATATCTTTAACACACTCTGTTAATTTAGATAATTTAGCGTTTTCATCTGGTCGTGATGAAATATATAATTGAGTGTCATCAGCATAACAGTGGAAATTAATTCCATGTTTTCTTATAATATTACCAAGTGGCAGCATATATATTGAGAATAGCAGAGGGCCTAACACAGATCCTTGCGGTACACCGTAGTTTACTGACGTTATCTTCGATTTTTCCCCATTTACGCAGACAAAATGGTAACGGTCTGATAAGTACGATCTAAACCAGTTTAATGCCTGTCCCTGAACACCAGTGTAGTTTTGTAGTCGGTCTAAGAGTATTGTGTGATCTATAGTATCGAACGCAGCACTAAGATCAAGTAAAACTAGTATTGAGATACAGCCTTGGTCAGAAGCTAGAAGTAAATCATTTGTAATTTTAACAAGCGCAGTTTCAGTGCTATGGTGCGGCCTGAATCCTGACTGAAACTTTTCATAGATATCATTTTCTTGCAAGAAAGAGCACAGTTGAGCGGACACCACTTTTTCTAGTATTTTAGACATAAATGGAAGATTTGAAATGGGTCTGTAATTTGCTAGGTTATTATGATCTAATTGTGGTTTCTTAATAAGAGGTTTTATAACTGCCAACTTGAATATTCTTGGAACATGACCTAAGGATAAAGACGAGTTAATAATATTGAGAAGAGGCTCTTCCACTACAGGTAACACTTGTTTCAGTAGTTTAGTTGGTATTGGATCTAATAAACACGTTGTTGGTTTAGATGCAATGATAAGTTTATTTAACTCTTCCTGTCCTATAGTTGCAAAGCGCTGTAATTGTTCTTGCGGGGTGATAATTGAGGCTGAATCATAAGACACCATTAAAGATTGTACATTTACAATTGTGTTTCTGATGCTTTCTATTTTCTCAGTGAAGAAATTCATAAAATCATTACTACTACACTGTGACAGAATATTTTGCTCCGGTAACGTCTGTTTATTTGTTAGTCTAGCGACGGTGTTAAATAAAAACCTTGGATTGTTTTGGTTGTTTTCTATTAGTTTGCGGAGATGCTCAGCCCTGGCTGCTTTTAGGGCCTTTTTATAACGTGACATACTGTCTTTCCATGCGATTCTAAAGACCTCTAGATTAGTTTGTTTCCATTTACGCTCTAAATTACGAGTTTCTCTCTTTAGAACATGCGTAACACTGTTGTACCATGGTGCTTTAGTTTTCTCTCTAACCTTTTTTAATCTAATTGGTGCAACGATGTCTAATGTACTAGAGAAAATGGTGCTCATAGTGCTAGTCATTTCCTCTAGTTCATCTGTTTGTTTGGGTTCACTGAGCAGCTGAGACAGATCAGGTAAGCTATTTGAGAATCTATCTATAGTGGTTGGAAGGATTGTTCTGCCTGGTCGATAACGCGGCGCAACATGACAAATTTCAGCGGTACGTAGTATGCAAGTGACCATGTAATGGTCAGTGACTTCATCACTTTGCGGTATAATATCTATATCGGTTGGATCGGCTCCATGTGATATAATTAAATCTAGCGTATGATTAAGACGATGAGTGGGACCAGTTACGTTTTGCTTGACCCCAAAGGAGTTTAATAAATCTGTAAACGCAGCCCCTAAAGCATCATTTGAATTATCTACGTGTATGTTAAAATCTCCAACAATTAATGCTTTATCGACATTGACCAAAAGATCTGAGAGAAAGTCTGCAAACTCTTTTAGGAAATCAGCGTAAGGCCCAGGCGGTCTATATACGGTAGCCAAGGCTAGAGATAATATGGATTTCTTTCTTACATCTAAGAGAGTAACATGTAGCACAAGTACTTCAAACGAATTAAACCTGTGACCTGTTTTCTGAGTAACAGTAAGAATATCTTTATAGATTATAGCAACACCACCGCCACGACCAATCAGACGGGGCTCATGCTTGTAACAGTATCCAGGAGGAGTAGACTCATTAAGACCGAAATAATCATTTGGTTTAAGCCAGGTTTCAGTAAGGCAAAGTACATCAAAACTATTATCTGTGACCATTTCATTTACAATAACCGCCTTAGGTGTAAGCGATCTGATGTTTAAAAGACCTAGCTTTATAAATTGTTTTTGTTCACTAATATTGAGATTTTCTGGTTTAATCACAATTAGATTTTTCTTAGATCCTGCAGTAGATTTATTATTTGATCTCACTAAACGAGGAATAGACACAGTTTCAATATAATGTTCTACATTGGTACTTATATCAATTAAGTTTGGACAGCAAAGAGTGTGATTTGGACTTTGACTTACTAGTCATATGGTGTGTAGCGTCTTGGAGATGTTGTCCGACAGAATAGCCGCTCCGATTCTGCTGGGGTGAAGGCCATCAGCACGGAAGAGCCTAGGTCGCTCCCAGAAAAGATTCCAATTATTTACAAAGAGCAGTCTCTGTTCATTACACCATGACATTAACCATTCATTTAGAGCAAATAATCTACTGAACCTTTCGTGTCCTAGTCGGTAGGTGGGAAGCGGTCCAGACACGATGATCGTTGTTTCAGGCGATGTGCTGCGTACCGTCTCGATCAGGCTCCTGTAGTCCTTCTTCAGAACCTCCGACTGCCGTAGCCTGATGTCGTTCGTTCCCGCGTGCAGCACGACAGCTCCGACGGGCTCGTCACCGTTCAGAATCCCGGGAACCTGTGCAGCGACATCGAGAACACGAGCACCAGGAAAGCAGTGAGTGCGAACCTTACCTTTACCTATGGTAGCACGGACATGCCGGACGATGGAACTGCCGATGATCACAGCGTCGCATTCCGTCTCGCGTAGAGGGGAGAAGCGGTTCTGGGTGGAGATCTCGAAGGCCGGGAGGGGCGGAGAGGTCCTAGCTCTGGTCCTGGCCCGCGTCTTCCGCAGTGGAATCATCCAGGGTCCATGTTGTTGTGTCGGTGCCGGAGTGAATGAAACCAGGGATGATCGCATCCTGGGCAGAGAAACACATGGAGTAGACGAGGTCGGAGTCAAAAGGTTACTAACCACTGACTTTTGAGCATCGGCGCGTGATGTTTCAAGCGCGAAACATCGATCTCGTAGCTCGGCCTGTCTCTCTAGTAGGTCGCGGATCTGCTTCTCCACGGATTCCAGCTCTAACTGCACAGAATGCAGCTCGAAGGTGTCCTCACCTGCACTCAAAGGTAACGTTAGACACACATCCGTTATATTCGCCATTATAGCAGATGTGCTATAATGGCGAATTATAGCTTTCAGTGATACGGGTGTAAATAAGTCGATCGATAGGCGCGACCACGCGTGTAATGCTAGCGGGCTAAGGCTAGTAGCGGAAGTTCGAAAGGTTGGATATATGTAGCGATATCAGAGCAATCCGATTGTTTTTTAAGGAGAATAGTATTCCAGATATGTTCACACGCTATAAAAATGAAAAAGTTCGTTTGTAAAAGAGTGTAAAGAAGAAAAACAAGGTTTCTGAATTAATTCGACGGAGCTCCAAACACAACAACGCACTCAGTCGTCATGCTGAGAGGCTCATTATATTTCCTGTGCATGTGCAAGCATGACAGTCAATTTACAATGCTTAAATGGAGGCTTAATGTATACAGTATAAAATGATGGCATGACATAATTCTTAAAATGGATGACTGTAATTCTGGGGATCTAAATTAACGTTTCTTGGAGTGCGTGTAATATCTGCGATAGCCCCTGGTCTTTGACCTCTGACTACTAGGCCTCTGTTGCTAGGTGACTAGAGCATTTCTGATGGAGGTTTGGGTTGTGGGGTGACAGTGTAAAGGGGGGGGTCAGGGGGCAGTGGTCACTCTAAACCTCTCTAGGGACGCTCTCACACACACACACACACACACACGCCAAACTCGGAGAGAGCTTTGAGCTGAAACACAAGCTTGCATCAGTGCCAGAAATATGATAGGGCTTCTGTTATATCAGAGATTTCTGGAACATGGCACTTAGGCTTTTTCAATTAGTCATTAATAATTCCAAGCATGTAAAGAAGCCTCATTTGATGGGTAAAGCTTAATGATACCGTATATGTAGAAATAAGAAAACTTGTCTTGTACCTTTTACTTAAAGGGATAGTTCACCCAAAAAAGGAAAATTCTGTCATAATTTACATGGCTTCGAAATATATTTTCTCACCTATTGACATATTTAAATTTGTGTTCCACTGAAGAAAGTCATACAGCGACATGAGGGTGAATAAATGAAGACAGAATTTTCCTTTTCAGAATTTTTCAGATATTACATTAAAGGAATATTCTGGGTTCCAGAAAATATATATTTTGACTTGTCCCTCCCTTTCATTAAAAACAATGGAAGCAAATGGGACCAATCTATAAACATTAAAAACAACTCACTGTTTCAAACGTTTAGCCACAATATGTAAATTATATGCGTTACTAAACTTGAGTTGAAAGTTATATTCAATTTTACAACTTTTTTGCCATGACAGAATGCCTAATACCCTAAAATGGCTGTAAAAATAACAAGAACAACTTTACAGCTCAAATAATGCATAAATTTGACCAGAATAATTTATTTAAGTGCTTTTATAAGATTATAAGCTTCACCTTTCTGCTTTTAAATCCTCCAAATTTGCCCTATCTAGTTATATTGTAAGTGTTTTACCATAACCATGAGTTTTGCTTCTTTTAAATAATAAATTAATTAATAAAGCAAGAGACGAGTTAAATGTGTGTGTGTGTGTGTGTGTGTGTGTGTGTGTGTGTGTGTCAAAGTCAACCAAATGCAAACATAAGAGAACTTTGAAGTACTCTGCTGTTGTTATTTTGTGCTTCATTTGGAATGATTGTGCAATGTAAAAGTAGGCAGAATCATGCTAAAGTGTAAGTTCAGTGTTGTGAGGCAGAATTTTTTAGCATTGCTTTAGATCGTGTGTGCTTAACTTGCATTGAACAGAATATATTTTTTTAAAAGCGTTGCCTTTTATCCTGTATCAAAAAAAAAAAAGCATGCTACATATTAGAATGCAAGAAAAACACTTTATCTTTAGAGGAATGCACAATCTAGGTACTCTGATCTGGCAGCACAACATGCAAACAGTCAAAGTCAACCAAATGCAAACATAAAAGAGAACTTTGCTGTGTACACACTGCAAAGAAACTACCATGAAGGAAAAGCAAGACCGCAGGTCTGCAGAATGTCAGCTTTAAAGGCCATTCAGTGTTTGCATGTGTGTTTAATGTTTCCCCCCCCAAAACACGTTCTTCTGTGAGGGAATTCTCTTTATCCTCTGCCATTTTTCTCTTTCCGCCCTGCTGGATTTGGCCATTTGTAGTAGAAGACCTTACCCTGGGGTGAGGAACACACATACTCACTAAGAGATATTTTTACTCTTGGTGTTGATGTTAGGATTCAAGTGTATCGCTTTATGCTTTGATATAAGGGAAAAAATCATTCCTTTGTGTTTGCGGAACCCTCACATTTAATAAAGCAAATTCTTGAATTCCCTCTGAAATACCCATTTCAGTTCCCTTTGCTCTTCAGATTCCTTAAAGATGCCAGTATCAGACAAATCACTGGAAGATGACTGAACTAAAACTAAAGAAAGTATTCTCTCATCGTAATTATATTTATTTCTGTTTATTGTAGCCTCTGTGCTTGTGTAGTGTGTGTATGTGTATGTGTGTGTGTATGTCAAAGAGAGAGGGGAGGGAGGCTGAGATGGTATCAATCGCCAGGCCATTGAACGTATTGATTAGTTACCTTTCTTATTAACATGCTGATTAAAAAGAGCAGGAACAGAAACCGCATCTAGCCACACGCACACTGAGACAGAGAAGACACCACATCGCTGGGCAGGAAAGCAAAATGGATACAGGACGAATTGTGTGGAAATAGATGGACACTGAGTGGGACTTGCAAAACGGGGGATTTCTGGGGTCTGGAGAACGTTGTCTTATGATAAAATTGGAGATGTGATGGAGAAGATGGATGCTAGCATCTGCAGAGAGGAACGGAGAAACAGAAAAAAAAAATGGATGACAGAGGGGCAGGGAAAAGGATGCTAACCGATTGCAAGGCAATTTCAGACCCTCCACCCACCCACCGAGCATCTATTAGACTGGATATACCCTTGTGCAGAACACATCTTATAAACACACAAACAATGCTGTGAGACCCTCACTCACAATCTGAGAATGTGTGGCTGTTCTGCATGGACAAAAAGCAGATCATTGTGTTTGCATAGATGTGTATTTATATTGTGCAATGCATGTGGGTGTTTGTTTGAAGTACTCGGCTGTTGCTGTTGTTATTGTGTGCTTCAATTGAAAGTGCAATGGAAATGTAGCAGAATCATGTTAAAGTGTTTGTATGTTCAGTGTTGTGAGGCAGAGGCAGGGATTTTTTTAGGCATTGCTTTAGATTGGAAATGGCTGCTCCTTTAGCCTATTTAATGCTGCTACCTTTGATTTGGAGAAGGCCTTGCATCTTAAATTATTTTAATAACTAAAATGTAACGCTATTTTTATTATTATAATTATATAAAATAAACCTAAATTTAAATGTTGTTAGATTATTTAAAAATGATTCAAATGTATTTTATTCCACTCTGATTAATCTGGATTGCATCATCGTGTTGTGTCAAAATCTAAACTATAAGGGCTAAAATGCTATTTTGTTTAATGCTTATAATTTTAATAGGTTCACTTGAATTTAAGCGCTTTGCAGTATGTAAAAAAAATATATATATATTTTAACAATTTATATTAAACGTGCTGTATTATATGCAATGCCAGTTGTTATACTCCGATTGCTAATAATTCACAATAGTAATAATAAATTGCCATCCTGCATGTTGGCAGCACGCCCACGTTTACCAATCGATAAACAGAACCAAATACACGGGCGCGCGCCCATTTGAATGCGGCTGAACACTTGCTGTGGCTCAGAGGTTAAATCGTAAAATCATAGAAAAGATTATCCTTTAACACTGTGGCTGAGTTTGTGAATGTGACTAGTGAAACGTTACTGAAAGCTGAATATGAGCATGACCTTAATAATAATTCAGCAGACTCTCTTAATACAGTCTTGTCATTTGTGAGAATTATAAATCTCTCAGGGTTTGTCTGAAAACGGATTTCTCTTTATATTGAACCTTTATAATAAATACCTTTACATAAATAAAATAGGCTAACTACATGTATAGGCCTAGGTTGGCCTATAATATAGGCTATTGTATTCTTTATATAGCCTAATTGTGAATTCTAGTGAAGAATTTAATTTCATTATTGACTTGCGGGACAAAAGCATATGTATGGCATATGACCATAATCATATTATTTTTCTAAACAAAATAATGCATCCAGTGGACATAAACACCGGTATTGTAGATGTAAGATCATTTTTAATGTAAGATGTACTGTACATAGGCCTACATTTTATTATTATTTTACAGTTAAAAATAAAGATTTACACGTCAACTTAAGTTTAAACTTTAAAACGCAAATTCAAGCAAAGAAAGTTAAGTGCAGCCTATACGCCTTTAGGTTCTTGGACACCAAGAATAATTAATAAATTCCTGTACTTTTTTTTCTGATGCAGTTTGCTAATCTTATCTTCCAGAAAATAAAATAAAATACAAAATAAATAAATATATAATTTAGAATATTTATAGATGTATAATTTCACATTTTTAAAATGTTTTTTTAAATAATCCCCGCGGTTAGAAGTTTGTAATTGTAAAGTTACAGTGTATCATTACAGTCAGGCGCACAAAGTTTTATTTTTCAAATTATTTTCTTTTTCTGTTTCATAAGGCCCTGCTCTCCGTGAGGTTGAGAATGTTAATTGAGTTATTGACTTTTTTTATCGATCGAGTTCTTTTTATTATTCACCATGCGTCCTATTATTTTTGGACGAAATTAATTTCTTTACCCCCCTTGCATCTGAACGCACGGTTTAGGTTGTATGATCGTTTTATTTCATTTATTCGTACTATTGGCCTGTGCTTCCGAAGCCAAAATATTAATATTGATATAAAACATGAACACTAAAACAGGAGATAAAAACATATGATAACAAATATTGCTGAAATGTAAATAATGTTGCTCACAGTTAGTGACCTAAACACTTCTAAATGAAATTGGTTATAATAAGCGACATAATTGTAGGTTAACAGTAGTAAAATATTTGTTTTATTTTTTTAAGCTTGTTGCACAATTTCATGAGTTGTTTTGCACGACGCATTCATCACAGTGCATGAGCAGATTTGTGTTAGTTGTTTTTAATTTGTTAGATTGCTTATGGTTTTTAAAAAGGGCTTTGATTAACTGTAATATTTTTTTCAGGCTTTATATTATAGTGCCTTAGCGCTGCAATCCGAGGACAAACAGAAAAACTTGGATGGAGATGAAAAGCTAGATTTAGCTAATTATACACCTGTAAAGAATATTTTTTATTTTTTTTCAAAACAATGTTATTTAAATATTTTTTTTTTCATGATATCTGCAATCAGGCTATAAACACTGGTCTCTAATTGTCTATTAAATATGTATATAAATATTTCTCAACATATATTGTATGTCTTTTCACAAAATAAATGAACAAAAAAATCTTAATATTCTGACACAAAGGTTTCAAGAACGACACAAACAAGACAGTTTGCAAATGTGATCAATAGCATTTATCTCCATGAGATTCATCAGGAGGCCGAAAATCCCAAGCATGCAAACGGATCTGCCTAAAGGCAACCTCGTAATGCAGATTACATTTTGCGTGTTGCATTGAATTGTAAAAATATTCCGTAGAAACAATACAAATATAGGCTACGTGTGTGCGTGTTTATTTTTTTCTGCAACAATTGTGGTTCTGTCGCATGTTCATTATTTAATCTATTCCGTTTTACGCATTTAGGCCACTACATAAAATAATATATAAAATATAGGTAATTTTACTGACGTTATAGGCCTACTGAGTGATATGAGCTAATTACGGCGTCTGAAAGACGAGATAGCGGGCCTAACATTATGACGTGAAGGGGTTAAACTCTGCAACAACTTTCCAAGAACACACACTGTTAGTATCTGTCTGCTTAGCTCTGTACGTTTAGCCTCATGTACGTGTTAACCTGCAGGCCTCCTGATACACCACTCGGGAGGAGGACGTGGCTCGACCAAAGGCTCAAAGAACTCAATAGACGGGTATAAATAATTTACCAACTCGCTGGCCGCTGTTTTGATTTCCACGGTTTGTTTTGAACAATGTTTGATCATTGATACGCGTCCCAGACAGAGAAAGGGAAAGAATAGGTGAATAATAATCTGCAATGCCTTACATGTTGCTCTCAGATAGGCTCTTTCTAATTCATGCAAAATCTCAAGAGCATATATAGGCTACATGAAATTATATTGAAATAATATTAAAAATAAACCTTATTGATGCCCCGGGGTAAAAAAAAAAAAATGTATTGAGGAAATGTCACTGTAACACAATGATGAGGATACTGATGATCATTGACTATTGTTTAGCCTATCTATATTATTATTATTTTTAATATTAGGCTATTTATATCGCGAGCGTACAGTAAGCTAGCCTATATAGCCTACTGACACAATTGAATTTTCCAATTTAACCCTAACGCTATGCTGCTTTTTCTAGATGCCCTAAAATGCATAAGAACATTATTAAAAGGTTTAAGGGAAATTTGTATGTCACTATTATGAAAATTACAAATTATGAAGGGTGTAAAGGGTTATCAGTGCACTCTGGGTCAGGTTGTTTTCATTCGAGTGTTCTATCTTCAATCAAGCTCTCCAGCCGCAGTGAGTGAACTTTCACCTCGACCCTCAAACAGACCTTTTTTGCGGTAAGGGCTGACCATTTTACCTCCAGCCACACACTCTCCGCACGCACGCACACACACACACACACACACACACCCCTCCCTCCCTCCCTCAGCCCTGCTCGGCGCGGATCGATAGTGCAGCATCTGCTGCGGGAAGACAGCGGTCCCAAATCGCACTGGAAATTTTTTCAAGCGCTAGAATTGCTCATCTCTAAAAATTAAACTGACAGACAGATATGATTAATATTCCAAGTTTCAAACACCTACTCGCTTCAACTCCCATCTCTCTCTCTCTCTCTCTGCCTGATACACACAAACTCACAGCGTATTAAATGCCTTTTTTTAATGGAAATATGACAGAAGTGTAATTTTGTTGTGTATTAGGTCGCGTGTTTTAGGAAAGGTCGCGTGTACTCTCAGAAAGAGGGTCATAGGTGCGCATTGGATCAAGTGCATTGATCTTGTTTAGCACTTCTGTGATTGAGGAGCAAACTATTATTTTAATTGTCCACTACACTGTAAGCTGACAGCTGATAAGAACCGCTCTCAGGCCGTGCGCTTTGTTGCTTCAGTTAATTGCCTTCTGCTTGGGAAAATAAAAACGTAGTTAATAGTAGCCTACATAAACGTTTTGGCCTTTTAATTGGATTAAACTGTGTTCGATGTAGCATATTTTCCTGTTTAGCCTATTTAAAATGATAAAAAATTCTAAATGTAGGCGAGGCTATTAGGCTATATCAACAAAATAAAATAAACCTGATAAATCATTGAAGTTATCAGTTAACGTTAACAGTACGAAATACAAAATATTATAGTAATGTCAAAATTTAATATTTGGCTTCAAAATATTGTTGCGCCTATTTTCAGTAGCAACTAGCAAATTCAAAATCGCGTTGATTTTAGGGGTAACCATAGCAACAGTAGAAAATTGACCTAATACTAGAAAACATAGAAAGCCTATCCATCAGTTTATTAAATAGCCTACATTACAAATGACAAAAGGTCTTTTGGGTTACTCGAGAAACTCAGCAGATTGCGCCCTAAAATGTTCTTATTGAAATCATTTTTAAGTCAACTAACTCTGAAACTATATAATTCGTACAATGTCACGAGCTAAGACAATGGCTTCTTGAGGTCCGCAGGAGGGAAGGAGTTAACGAGGGTTGTAAATTCACCCCACATCTGTCAGATTTTAAGAGTGTGACGTACAGAGGAGGGGGGCTGGGGGAAGAGAGAGAGGAGAGAAAGAGTTGGGGCCGAGATCGATGAGGATACAGAAGGGCAAAACCACAGAGATAATGACAGCGACTGAGCGCGATGCTTAGACATAGATCGGCGCTTATTTTTGACACGATTGCAACATAGCGAAGTCCGGACATAGGACGAAATCATACGGCCTTACGCATGCATCATTTGTGTTGCATCCTCGGCAGTTGTGGTCCAGCGAGAATCTAGCGGATAACGGCGGTGACGGACCGGACCGAGCCTTTGCTTCTTCTTCTTTTTTTCTTTTTTTTTCTTCTTCTTTTTTTTTTTTTTTAACACTGAAATGTGCTGATGACACACAGAAGTCGCTGTTACACAAAGCCGATTGTTGTGTGATTGTAAATTCGGAATTTCTGCAGGTGTATAGAATATCCCATCTCATTATCGTCTTTTGGTTGCGTTTTGGAGAGGCTGATTCGCTTCTCTCTATCTAATCGGATAAGCTGCGTTGTGAGGTAAGCAATTGTAACTTAATTCTTTTCCACCTTTTTTTAAACGTCGATATGATTGTTGAAGTTAGTTTGGAACTGAAAAAATTTTATTAAATAGATAAGCTATAATAAATAAGTATGCTATTAATAGACAATAAGTTATTACTTAATAACGGAATTAATCATCAGGGTGGTTCAAGTAGCTATTTTAATATTTGTAACGAATCAATACAGTTGAATAAATTATCAATAACAAATCAGTGATCATGGTCCTGTCTCTTTTTCAGCATTGGTCGCCAAGGCAAAAGCAAGACTCACATGGATAAATATAGATGCATTTATGGAACACAGAATTTGCTTGCATGACCCAAGATGGTGCCACTGTGATGAAATGTCTCTGAGAGTACACTGAAATCAGAGTTTGAGATATAAACAGCATCAGGAACTGTTTTTATATTATATTACAGTAATCACACATTAGACTGTTAGAAAAACACATCAGCTGGAATTTAAGGAAGAAGTGGAGTGAGGAAGGTAACGACATGGATGGTAATATGGGTGAGATGTCCGTGCACAGCCACGTAGAGCTGGCGCACAGTCAGGACAGCCGAGCCATGCTGCACTCTCGCGATCTCGCGGCTGCTTTCCCTCGTCCCTCTCTGGGAGGCCCCGCCATGGGCCTGGAGTCCGACCACCAGAGCTCAGCGTACGACCACAGCATGGCAACTCTGGGGTATGGTAGGGATGCACCAACCAGCTGTGGTAGCACCTACACCACACTGACACCCCTACAACCCTTTGATGACAAATTCCACCATCATCACCACCACCATCCCTGCCTGCCTGTCAGCAACGTCATCGGCAGCTTCACTCTCATGCGAGAAGATCGAGGTCTAGGAGGAAACTACTACACGTCGTATGGAAAAGACTTTGGTTTGGGACAAGGTCTGTCTCCACCTCTGGGCAGTGCGGGCCTGGAGACCGCCATGCATGGCTATGGTAGCCTGGGAAGTCAGAACGGACACAGTAGCCAGATGCTTCCAGGTGGCCATGAGGTCCATATGGGCAGCAACGGGGGGAACATCTGTCGAACAGCGGCAGACTTTGTGAGGGAGATGTCACCACCCTCTTTGGGGGGCGAGCATGGGGTCAGCCACCAGCTAAACAAAATGGATGCCCATCAGCACACTCCCACCTACCACCCCCATTTATACAACCAGAGTTATCAGCACCACCTCTCCAGCCAACAGGCTTCCAAGCTTGGGGAGCTCCCTTCTTCTTCCCCTTCCTCCTCTGGCTCCAGCCTGGGAAGAGAGGGCATGCTGGCTGGCTCACAGAATGGCGGCGGAGGGGAGGAGATCAACACTAAAGACGTGGCTCAGAGAATCATCACTGAACTGAAGAGGTACAGCATCCCACAGGCCATTTTTGCAGAGCGGGTTCTGTGCAGGTCTCAGGGCACTCTGTCAGACCTGCTCAGGAACCCCAAACCTTGGGGGAAACTCAAGTCTGGCCGCGAAACCTTCAAGAGGATGTCCCGCTGGCTACAGGAGCCAGAGTTTCAGAGGATGGCCTCCTTACGCCTGGAAGGTAAAAGAGCTTGTTCAGTTGAATTGTAGTTTAAATGTATTGTTGTTGTGAAACAAAACAAATGCCCAAAATTAACAAGTCGATCTGGACGAGTATTGTTTAAGACAATAACAATTGGTACATATATGATCAAAGTAAAAATTTCCATTACAGTTAGTCAGTCACAATACATGAAAAGTACCACAGGTACAACAGTATTTTTGACCAACATTTGATCAAATTACAGTTAAAATGAGCATATCAATTTGTTGCAATAAGGCTAAATAAACATTTTTGAGAGACATTATTGAGAGATTTCACCTCAAACCCAGTGCATCTTGCCGTGTTACAATGTTTTGACATTGAAGAGGCTGAAACTTTAACTGTTGTCCAAAGCACACAAAGAGATCTAGAGAAAAACAGTAACATGAGAATGGACGATGGTGGGGGGGGGGGGAGGCGGTGCGTTTGGTGATGCAGGGATGGGGCGGTTTTCAAAATGTCGGCTGGCGTGCTGCAGCAGCCACTGAGGATTGTGGGGTGGGAGACAAACAGACACGCAGATTCTCCCGAAATCTTTCCGAATCCCAAGCGATCAATCACCTAAGCATGAAATACGCTTCAGAATGAATTATTCTGCTTGCATTACCACTACAGATATTGATTGGTGACCACTGTGTCCTCAGTCGTAGGGGTGTTCCATGCAACGAAATACATGGAATCAATCAATGCCCTGTTGGCCTGAGTGGTACCATGTCCTGCTGTTGTTGTTTTTTTGTGGTAGTCGCTAAACATGCAATTGTGGAAATCTTCGTGAAATGTTCATACAGGATGATGAATGTAAACAGTGTTTTGTTGGTTTCTTTTTGAGTTGAGTTTTTTGTTTTATTTTCATGCATAATTCAGGCTTGGGTTGATTTTTCCTAAATTTGAATTGATATGGACTGAATTTTCTGTTGGCCAATTACTATTTTATGGATTTCTTCTTGAGGCTTTTTTCACAGCTTCTATGCACAAAAGCATAAGTGGACACCTCTGTATTTCCCTATATAACCCACTTTCCATGAGTGTTGACTTTTCTCACCATGCCCTTTGTTTAATTACTAGCTGGTATTGATTTCCTTGGGAAAGCAACGCAGAAGGCTCCTGCACACACCTCCTGTGAATAAGACGGCATGAGCAAACATTAGAATGCATGCGGCTACACGCCTCCTCTCTCAGAGGCAGCAGGAGTTCAACTTACCGACACATTTAATGATGATTCAGCTTAATGCAGTGTTTTTAACCAGTATTTACACAACAAATACCCATCCTTTAAAAATCCATCAGCACTTTTCAGATACTTGTTATAATTAGGACTCTTTTTTCTTTTCTTTTTTACAAGCTTTCATGCATATTGCAAACAGGGCCTGCGATCACACTGCATTTGTTGTACAATAAATGCATCTTTCAATATTTCATAAGCAAGATTTATTGACCTAAAATGAATATCCTGGTTTTTGGAGATATCACAAATCTATTTTCTCTTTCTCTCACTCAGTTTTTCCTCAGGTCTTTTGTGTGGATGTGTTCTGTTTGTTTTCGCAAACTGGCTGAGCTTTGATTGGGAGAGAGATGAAAAGAGAGAAATTCAGTCGCAGGGCAGGGTAGAGATCATTACTCTAAAGCTCGGTGTTCGGACAGCATTGGGATTTCAAACACAAGCACTGAAGCCTAAAGCTCTTGTCTTAAGGAATCACAGAGATATAATCGGCTTAAATAGCAGAGGCTCTTTCACTGATGCTGTTACTTTTACATTTTTAGCCCCAAACTATTTTTATATAAAATTGCATAGTTACGTTTAGATCTCTGCCGCCCTGCTGAGATTGACAACAAATGTTGTTTGGCACGCAGAAGCTCCCCTTTCATCCAGCACTAAAGGGGTTAAAGCTCCTCTATAGGTCGGGGAGTCTGAGCAGCACAGATTTAATCAATAATTTCTATCAGCCTGTGGCTGAAAAAAAATCAGCAGGGGGGTGGAGTAGGCAGGGAGTACGGCTTCGGGGGGAGAGAGGGGTGATAGGCAATTGGGGGGGTGGGGGTGGTTTATGAAAAAGGCTTTCGATCACGTTTCAGCTACATGAGACAAGTGGTATACATCATGATTAGGGCCTGCTCCCACGATCATAAGAACTCTATGGGGGGAGGTTTATGTCTCAGAGTGTGGTGGATTTATAGCATGGTAATTCCTACCTTTTACACATGATTACAACATCAGGAAGCATTTAGTTAATGGTCGCCGTTGTACTGCCGAAAGCAGGTTGGGCCGATCGAGAGGATCGGGAGTTGCTTGAATAGGAGACAGGGGTAAAACGCTGAATTGAAACATTCAAATGTGCATTTTGAGGACAACAGACTTTCTTCTGGTTTGTTCGCCATCTATTTGATATAGATGGTTATTGTTCAGCACGTTTACAGTCTTTCTTCATATCGCTTAATCTCCCTTATCCTGAATTTCCACTCAGGAATCAATAAAGTACATTTATCTATCTATCAAGTTGGCAGTTGTCTGATAGAGACTCTCTCTGGTTTTCAGGCAATAGTCTGGTCAACACCCAGTGCGGTATTTAATTAAGCCGTGTATTATATAACAATAATAGCTGTATATGATAATTATATAACATAAAAATGCAGAGTATTGACAACATTAGCTCTAACTGATCTTTTGCATCTTTTTTTGAGTGTGCAGGACTATTCCGTTTCATTTGACATGCAATGTTTTCTTTTGTAACGATTTTGAGACCTTTTTAAGCCTTTGACTGTCATTTCCTGATTTTGTTTGCAGATTTTAGAACTTAATCGTCATCACTTGTCATCAATTTTAAAATGTTGAGATCTTTAACATGTGAGATTTTTTTTCATCTTTTGACTATATTTTCACTTGCTGAAACTGCAGCCATTACTTGCTCATCTTTTTTTTCTTTCCAGTTTGAAATTATTTATATTAATGTTAAAGACAAAAGCCACTTGTTAAAAAATCGACACTGAAAGAGGCGCTCTTTATTTTCTCTGCGATTAAGAAAGTGTAGAGATTAGATAACAAAGATAAATAGCCAATAATGATGAAAAGACCTAGCCTATTCATATTTCCAGGTCTTTTTTTGTAGACTAATGTTTTTCTCTCTCTGCCTCTTTTTTTCCTAGCTTGTAAGCGTAAGGAGCAGGAGCAGTCCAAGCTAGAGCGCAACCAGGGGCCCAAACGCACCCGGCTAGTCTTCACAGACCTGCAGCGTCGCACTCTCTTGGCCATTTTTAGAGAGAACCACCGACCGACCAAAGACCTGCAGATCACCATCTCTCAGCAGCTGGGCCTTGAGCTTTCCACCGTAAGCAACTTCTTCATGAACGCTCGCCGCAGAAACGTCAACCGCTGGACCGAAGAGGGCCGCCCATCCTCCACCGGCTCGTCGGGGTCCAGCACTGCATCTCCAGCTGTGACCTGCTCCACGGCATGATGGGAAAACGAGCCGTTTTCCGCTCTGCACAGCACAGGTTTACCTGTAGCTCCTAGAGTTTTTAATCAAGGGTGTTTTTGAATACAAATCAACAGCATTTGAAACCAAAGATGAAGTCTTTAAGAGGGTGATGTCCGCAATGTCTAGATGAGACAGGCATTGATTGTAGTTTTAGCGTTGGTTATTTTAGCTTTAATCGTGAAGGACGAGCCCAACACTTTAGGGCTTATGAAATCATTCACAAATCAACATATTGAGGGTTATGAATAGATATGGAAACGGTTTATTTTGTAATTTGTTACAACGTCTAAAATCAGTGCAAGGTCCAAACGTTTCTGGTTTTTCTTTGTTGATCGTGACAGACGGAAAGTGGCAGAATGATATTTTTAGGGTTCTCGAGAGAGATGATTTTGCAACAAATGGACAATTAATGACCAAAGAAACCAAGAAGGATGCAAGCGAATATTTCAGAGATTCATTTAAAGGGAAAAACTACTGGACAAAGAAGCTGAAACCAAAATATGAACATTTTTCGAGAGCTTGTTTTCTTTTTATACTCCTTCGTTACAAAATGCACAGGATGGTGTCGCATCCAGACAACATTAGGAAGAACTCAAAACAAGGTGGTGGGGAAAGTGCAGCCGTGACACTTTTTGCAACAGACTTTCAACTTGTTGGTGAGTTTCTGCTGACAGAATGGCTGCAAAAAGAATCCAGAACGCTCTCTTCTCTTGCAAAATCTGATTTCAAAAAATGATTTCTTAGATATGGAGATGGAGAAATCTGGTTTTTGTTTGTATTTTGTACAAATTTCAAGCACACAATCTGGCCGATGGCTGTTCGTACCGGAAAAAGCTCAAAATCTCAATGATCCTGATGAAAAATACTTACAAAAAGCTTGAATTGAATATGAAATGAGAACCACTTTGTGTATTTATAATTATTTATGTATTTATTTCTAATCTTCTAGCTATTTATTTTATTTATTTGCTAATTACCGTCAGTATTTATTTGTTGTTTGTACGTGAAAAACGACCCTATCTCTGATAGGAGTCCCAATACCAAAGATGAATATTTGTCCTCCCTGAATGTCCTACGTTTCTTGTCTCCTGACCGCCGTGTTAGTATCTCGATAGACAGACTAGCGTACCCATCCATGTTCATCATTCACATGCTGCATGTTTAGACCCTTTAGGCCACATCCTGACTGAACAGATCGAGACTCAGCGTGATCGTACAGCGGCACACAAGTGGCTATGAAGTCGAGATGCTTCTATATTTAGGCTGTGTTGAACTGTGATCTCCTCACTGCAGACCACATTTACTGTACGACGATCATACATGCTGCGCTGAAGTCTCTCGGGATGGGCAGTCGAGGGAGAGATCGTCCCCTTTTCAATGCTCTTTCTCGTTCCCCTGTGTTTAACCTTTGCAGGGCATGTAGTGAGGCCCCTTCGCAGCACGCACTTGAAAGAGGGCCCATGAAAGAGGCCATCGACTTTTGCCGACTTCAAAGAGGCCCTTTTTATCTGTGTTCTCTCGGTGGCTGGGGCCGGCGCTCGGCCAGGCCCATGGGCTTAGGGCGTTCACCAGGAGGGCAGATCAGAGGAAGGGGAGGGGTGGTGAATGGGAGTTTGGGGATGGAAATTAAAGTTTAATGAGCGACAATTGTAAGCGTGCTGCGCGCAGGGCAAAGGGTGTCAGCTTGTGCGTCTCAACTCTCCAGGTCACCCTGTTGCAGCGCTAGTAGTTAACTGGGTGGGCCTCTCTTTTCGTAGAGATGTAAGGATTTAGGTTATTATAATTTGCAAAATTACAGCGGTAGATGTTTAGAGATCACTCGATGACCTGTAGTGTCCCGAAGATCACGTTTAGCAGATGATGGTTGACGTACGTTAGTGTTTGGCGCCTCCTGGTGGACACATTGTTCACACAGACTTATTGTCAATGAAGAGGGGGACACATAAATAGCGGCATATTCTCGTAGTTTTTAACCTCTTCAGATATATTTGGAAGAGTTACTACAGCTTGTAAATCTGAAGTGATAGTTCCATTCCGCTATCCCACCGAGGGGAACCCGTTTGGCCCTTTTTGTTCTACCCGACAGCTCTAATTTCATCTACCTCAACTGTGTGTGATGATGTGTCGTGTAGCTGAGATGTAACTGTACCAAAGATCCCATCCATTCAGGGAGCGTCTACTCTGTGCGTTACTAAGTTTTTATAGCCAAATGTGCTGGAATCAATCCGTGAACACAACTAAATCACAGCCCTACCTGCAGGCAGAAAGAACCTTGTTTGTGTGTTGAGCTTGTGTGTGTGTGTGTGTGTGTGTGTGAGAGAGAGAGAGAGAGAGCGATTGAAGAACATTTATCAATTTAAAGACCAAATGGGAATGACAATCGGAGCAAGAAAGGGGATCTTGCTGATCTTATGATTGCTTATCCCTCCAAAAAGAAAAAAATAACCAAAGTGTTACCGTGTAAAAGTGATAGAGACCAAAATAAATGTTAAATATGTTTGTCTCTACAAATATGATGCAATTATGTTCTAGCTGTATCATATGAATCACCCAAAAATATATATGATTTTAGCAAACCTGATTGGATCACAACATAAGCTGACAGAATTCACTCTCAACGCTTTTTTTGTTTGTTTGTTTTTTTGCATATGGGGATCCACTTATTGACGGTTCAGATAAGCAGACTGAAAAGGTAGCAAGTGTTTTCTTTTTTCATTTACCAATCACTCATCTGAAATCTCTTTCTGCTGGTGTGAACATCTGTGTCATTTTATGTCATTCTCTCCCTTGTGTTACCTTATGAATGTGGCTAATCAACCAAAGGTGTAAAAATCACAGCAATCTAAATGTCAATCATAACTGGACATTGTGTGCTGATCTTGAAAAATCCTTTAATACCTCATGTGAAACTGTTCGTTGTGATGTTGCACTGAATAAAACCAAGTCATTTGTAAACATACTGAATAGAGTGAAAGCATATTTCCTTTAAAGTTTCAGAAATAGCCAAAGAAAACATTTACAATTCAATATTTATTTTGTAAGATACTCATAAGATACATTTGGGATTTTGTTTAAAAGAATAATAAAAAAAACATAGAACAAATTTACTGATAAGAAAGTAGATTATAAAAATGTGCATTTCTTGTTTTGATATATTCATATATTTCAACAGGGTTTCATTTACATAACCGGGTAGCAGGCGTATGAGGCGATGCCACACATGTTGTTCTGGTTTCTGGCCATACGGATGTAGCCACCTTCTCCAAATGTGGTACCCCAACTGTTAAAGCAAAAGAAAACAATCAGCATCTGCATTTATTCATCTAAGGCCTGGTTTTACAGACAGGGCTTAGATTATGCTTTAGTTTAATTAAGACATTTAAGTAGATTTTTATAAACATGCCTTAGAAAATAGCATGACTGGTGTGCATCTTGAGACAAAACAATGGCTCTGACATATTTTCAGATATGTCAGTGCAAGTTGCTTTCAGTTAAATCCCCCCCCCCCCCCCCCCACACACACACACACACACACACAAAAGAACCAGTCAGGTTATGCCAACAAAATTTCACAATCATACTGATTGTACTGCACCTGTTTTTGACCAGCCAAAAGTCCTGCCCTGCATTTGCACCGTATCCCACAGCCAGCACTGCATGGTTTGTATTTTGGGTGCAGGATGGATCATTGTAAACTCCTATGGAGAGATATGAGATAATATCATAATAGTTTCCAATAAAAATAAAAATAATTTCAACCTTCAATTTCCAATTTAAAATCCTAATCTGGTAATCGTTATGACTGAAATGTGTAGGAAAGAAATACTCACCACTGTGATACAGTATAAACTTAGGGTGGGTGGCATCAATGGCCACTGAAATAGGTCCGACACTGGCCACAGCCTCCTTCAAGGCCTCTTCATCTCCCTCAGTGACAGAATAGTACTTGGTGCAGTTTGCTGCACGCTGGGATGGATTGTATCTGCACTGCCCTTGCTGTAGGACATATTTATTTATTAGATTATACTCATAATGATAATGTATTGCAGCTTTTAATGTGCCAAACACTGACAAATCCAGTGATGTATTGTGACCTGACATGTATTGCTAAAATTTAGCAGTAACAGTTATTGTCACTTCTAATATGGATTGTTTTTTCATATTCTTTATTCTGTAATTATCACTTGTTTTTTCTTCACTTGGACCCACACAAACAACTTACCACTGCTTCATATGGGTAAGATGAATCTGAGTCTATTCCGCCATTATCAATGACGTACTGGAAGGCCTGGTCCATATAACCACCATTGCAGCCCAAGTTTCCATATTTGGAGGAACAGTCCACCAGGTTCTGAGGACTGAGGTCGACCAGCTTCCCTGTGGTCTTCATCAGCTGACCTTCAAGAGCCCCAACAGAGCTGAACGCCCAACAAGAGCCACATGCACCCTGACAGCAGAGAGAAAAGCATGATAAAACTACTAAAACAGGAAACACATGAACTGAGAAATAGTTTGCCTCCATGCTACATATAATGCATTTTAGGTTGGATTTATGAGAAATACTACAATGTGAAACTTGACAATTTTAAAATTGCTTTTGTCTCTTGTCTATCAAAAGAAACAAAAATAGCTGTCCAACCAAATAAAAAGGCTATGCAGACACAAATCTAAATGACCAAAAATCAGATTGTATTCTCTCAAAATGTACGGTATAATACCTGTGTCTTCACACTGGAGACATATCCCTTCTCTCTCCAGTCAAGAGAGTCTGGGATAGGAGCCCCAGAAGAGCCCACGAATTCTGCCGTTTGCCTCTTAAAGCCAGGAGGAACACGAGCAGTGGCTAATGTTTGCAGGATCTCCTCCGTTGTCTGTGTTTCAACATGACAAACAGAGAAATGTGAGTTTTAGATGATGAATATGTTGCTTGCTTTGCAGAGCATATAGCCTATGCAGCTATCACCCTGTAGCACAAGACTGGTTGCCCACTGAAGCTAAGCAAGGTTGAGCCTGGTTAGTACCTGGAAAACTAGGTTGCTGATGGGAGAGGTGTTAGTGTGGCCAGCAGGGGGTGCTCACCCTATGGTCTGTGTGGGTTCTAATGCCCCAGTATAGAGATGGGGACACTATAATGTCAAAATCACAATCCTTCGGATGAGACGTTAAACCGAGGCCCTGACTCTGTGGTCATAAAAATCCCAGGATGTGCTTCGAAAAAGAGTAGGGGTGTAACCTCGGCATCCTGGACAAATTTGCCAATTTGCCTCTGTCCATCATCATGGCCTCTTAATCATCCCCATATATATATATATATATATATATACACTCACCTAAAGGATTATTAGGAACACCATACTAATACTGTGTTTGACCCCCTTTCGCCTTCAGAACTGCCTTAATTCTACGTGGCATTGATTCAACAAGGTGCTGAAAGCATTCTTTAGAAATGTTGGCCCATATTGATAGGATAGCATCTTGCAGTTGATGGAGATTTGTGGGATGCACATCCAGGGCACGAAGCTCCCGTTCCACCACATCCCAAAGATGCTCTATTGGGTTGAGATCTGGTGACTGTGGGGGCCATTTTAGTACAGTGAATTCATTGTCATGTTCAAGAAACCAATTTGAAATGATTCGAGCTTTGTGACATGGTGCATTATCCTGCTGGAAGTAGCCATCAGAGGATGGGTACATGGTGGTCATAAAGGGATGGACATGGTCAGAAACAATGCTCAGGTAGGCCGTGGCATTTAAACGATGCCCAATTGGCACTAAGGGGCCTAAAGTGTGCCAAGAAAACATCCCCCACACCATTACACCACCACCACCAGCCTGCACAGTGGTAACAAGGCATGATGGATCCATGTTCTCATTCTGTTTACGCCAAATTCTGACTCTACCATCTGAATGTCTCAACAGAAATCAAAACTCATCAGACCAGGCAACATTTTTCCAGTCTTCAACTGTCCAATTTTGGTGAGCTCGTGCAAATTGTAGCCTCTTTTTCCTATTTGTAGTGGAGATGAGTGGTACCCGGTGGGGTCTTCTGCTGTTGTAGCCCATCCGCCTCAAGGTTGTGCGTGTTGTGGCTTCACAAATGCTTTGCTGCATACCTCGGTTGTAACGAGTGGTTATTTCAGTCAAAGTTGCTCTTCTATCAGCTTGAATCAGTCGGCCCATTCTCCTCTGACCTCTAGCATCAACAAGGCATTTTCGCCCACAGGACTGCTGCATACTGGATGTTTTTCCCTTTTCACACCATTCTTTCTAAACCCTAGAAATGGTTCTGCGTGAAAATCCCAGTAACTGAGCAGATTGTGAAATACTCAGACCGGCCCGTCTGGCACCAACAACCATGCCACGCTCAAAATTGCTTAAATCGCCTTTCTTTCCCATTCTGACATTCAGTTTGGAGTTCAGGAGATTGTCTTGACCAGGACCACACCCCTAAATGCATTGAAGCAACTGCCATGTGATTGGTTGATTAGATAATTGCATTAATGAGAAATTGAACAGGTGTTCCTAATAATCCTTTAGGTGAGTGTATATATATATATATTGATTGGATGCTGGACATTGATGGATGCTGGACATTCCCCCCTTCCATATGTAAAGCTCTTTGAGTACCCAGAAAAGCACTATATAAATGTCACAAATTATTATTATTATGCTTATCTTTATGGCTGTATACATTCTAGATACTAATACAAATTAAATCTAGAAATTATTGTAAGTAAAACATAATAAATGAAGAAGAAAAAAATTAACTGCAAAAAATACACTTAATCATTGTATTCGGATGATGTATATTGTTCCCTTATTTAATAAACAATGCACACAGTAGTTTAATGCTAAAAATATAAACAAGGAAATAAAAAAAGTATTGCATGCCAGGAGATTTTTGTCTGACAAAAATCATGAACAAAAAGACAAGGCAAAAAGGTTAATTGGACTCATGTTCTCACCATGTCACCCATGTGGTTCATGGCCAGGTCATATGAATGCATGCCCATGGAGGCCTCCAGGTTATGAAGGGTGATAATTTCAAGGTTTTTCTCCCACAACTCCCTCCTGCCCAGATCCTCAACCTGCCAATATGAACAAAAGACTATTCAACAATTTAATGCAGCAATATATGAAACTACTGACGTCAAAAATGTATTAACTATTTATATAAGTCTCACATGAATACAAATAAATGATCTATCAAAAAAGCCCATGAAACAAGCTTTACCAGTTGGATGAGTATCAAGGAAGAGTTTGTTTTCCTCATTGAACATGTGATAAACAAATTATGATTCTAGCAGTGGGTAAAAGATCAGCTGTGGGATCATCAGATGGATGCTTATGAAACTCATGTTCTCACCTCGGTGGAGTAAAACTTGTCATGCGTCTTTTTCCACAACTCCCAGTGCTGGTCTAGATTTGAGTTGAAATGGGCCAGTGCTGCGCTACAACACACGGCAAACAGCAAGCTCCCGAACATCATGGCCTGAGTGACAAGAGCAAACCGGTCCATGAAAGTTACTGGCATGCATTAAAACATCAATATTTTTTCTGTTAATACTGTATATGCTCACACATCAACCACAGTATGAAGAGATTATTTCATGAAGGAGACTTCTGAAACATGAACTGAATCATGTGTCACTGAAGACTGGAGTTGAGTAATGACTGCTAAAAAAAACCCCGCTTTGCATCACAGAAATAAATTACATTTTAAAACATATTACAATAGAAAAAAAAGTTACATTAAATTGAAATAATATTTCACAATATTACTATTTTTCAGTATTTTTTTTATTCAGTATTGGTGATCATAACAGTTTTCTTTCAAAAACATGAACAAATCTAACCAACCCCAATCTATTGAACAGTAGTATTTATATAAATAAATACTTATAATTATATAATACTGAACATATTTATATAAATATATACACATATCTATAGAGTGAAACACAAATCATCCTGATTTTTCTATAAAGGAATCAAATCCATACAGCGTCGTTTTAACTCTCTTATAAAACCAATACCTCAAAACTGAAAGAGAAACCTTTTGAGAAAAAATATCGGAAAAGAAGATACATGATACAAAAAAATATACATACATATTAAAACGATACATGAGTGAATAAGAAATGAACTTAGATGTGTCTCGTCTCACCTGTAGTGTACACTCTCGTAAACTGCACTTCTTTGTCGTCTGTAGAGGAAGTGATAATGAATCGGAGTTCCTGGTTACTTTGCTTTTATTTTGTTCCATCACGTGCTATTCTCTGCCCATAGTCATATGGCACAGTCTTAATTTTTGCTTAGCCCTGTTACATGAGTAAAAAAAAAAAAACCTATTTAATTAAAAGGAATAAATTATTGTTGTTGGATCACCACAGAATTCGCTCTCTCCCCGGAAAACCATCTAGGCTACATTTTTGGCATCTTGAGATCCACTTAGTTGAGATTAGACAAATGAAAATGTAGTTTGAAAAGAGTTTTTTAACTAATCTAAAATCTCATTAACTGATGTCTAGTAAAGTCAAGCTTTTCATTAAATCCTTTGACTTCGGCCATTTAATCATAAAGGCAATTTTTATAAATTGATAGATAAATGGTCTTGCATATTTTTTTCTGAATAACATCGGAAATGGCACATCAATTAGTGATTTAAACTAATAACATCGCTAGTAAAACTTATAAAACAATATACATTACATACACGGAATGTTTTTATCCTTTTTGAGGCGGTCTGAACAGCCACAAGCAAATTAAATGTAGGTGAAATGCCCCCATCTAGAGGTGAACTCAGTATTAGCATCAACAAATCAAATCAAAAAATATATATACAGTAAATCAATTACCAATTTTGATTTCATGGTGACTTTGAGGTATGCTAGTGGGTAAGTTGAACACTTTAATTAATGACTTGGGCTTTTTACACAATTACTATCAATACATCTCTGAATCAAAGTGCGCAACTTACCCACAAGTATGTCTCATTAATGTCACCATGAATTCAAAATGGACAAATTTAGTTTATGCAATATTGAAGTATTTATCAATGATTTATCTGTGCACATCTTTTTTTTTTATTATTCATGTGGTTGGACCCTCATAACCTTTAATCAAAACAACATTCAGAGACTTGCAGAGACATCTCATCTCTTCATCAATGACAGGTTTACTGGTGCAAGAGTGTGGCTACCTGTCACTCATGAGGTAACAACAATAACAAACCACAATTATCCAGTCAAGTCCCAACGAAAAAATTCAAGCCACACCCTAGATTTGTTTCTTGTTCGTGAAGCAATTTATGGGACGACTAGAGGTCGCACATCGGACTGAATCCTTCCATGCCACATGGTTTTCCATTAAATTAATTGTCCCAAATCAGACAAGGTTTTACAGTCTGTGTTTTTTAGTCTTTTTACAGACAAGTTTATCTTTCTGTGGATTGACATGAGTATATAGATTTAAAAAAAATATATATAATAATAATAATATCATCATCTTATTATATCTTACTTTCAAATACTTCCATTAAGCTTTTTTCCACCCCTAACAGCAAATTTCGACGCCACTATTCATAAAGTAAAAATTTTCCTGCAAATAGTAGATTCACCGTTTTGGACTTAAGCACACAAGTGCAGAATGACACATAACATATGCGTTGTCCTACCCGCATCACTGCGCGGAGTTTCAGAGAAACCCTTTAATACCTCATATGAAACTGTTGTGATGTTCCACTGACCAACAAAACACATTAAAAATTCAATATTTATTTTATAAGAGATAAAATACATTTGTATATTTAAAAAAAAAAAAAAAAAAAAAAAAAAAAAAAGACAAATGGAGAAAAAAACCATACAATTACGTCCAAGAAATCAGACTATAAAACAGTAAATATCTTATTTTGATATGTTCACACATTTCAACAGGGTTTCAGTTAGATAACCGGGTAGCAGGCGTATGAGGCGATGCCACACATGTTGTTCTGGTTTCTGGCTATACGGATGTAGCCACCATCTCCAAATCTGGTACCCCAACTGTTAAAGCAAAATAAAACAATCAGCATTTATTCATTTCATTGTTTTGACAGAGACTGTCTGCTTTTACAAGCCTTTACAAAAATGTCTTTCTCATGAGTGGGTACATTTCCAGAACCAGACCATTTATGATCACAAAACTTCACAATGATTCTGATCGTACCTGTTTTTGACCAGCCAATAGTCCTTCCCAGCAATCGAACCGTATCCCACAGCCAGCACTGCATGGTTTACTTTTTTGGTACAGGTTGGGTCATTGTAAACTCCTGTGGAGAGATGCGAGATAATGTCACATGATCCCTAACAACAAGAATTTTATCTGATTTAAAGGTAAAGAGAAAGAAGTAATTACCACTGCGGTACAGTATAAACTGAGGACGGGTGGCATCAATGGCCACTGAAATAGGTCCGACACTGGCCAAAGTCTCCTTCAAGGCTTCTTCATCTCCCTGACGGACGAAATAGTACTTGGTGCAGTTTGCTGCATGCTGGGATGGATTGTATCTGCACTGCCTTTGCTGTAGGACACATTTATTTATTACATTACACATTAGACCTAGAATGACAATGCATTACAATATTGCAGATTTTTTTTTAAAACACATGCTCCATCAAACTCTGACAAATGTAAATCAGAATCTGCGGTAACAGGCCCTGTCAACTCAAATATGCAACCAAATATTTGTGTGCTTAAAGTTTCTTTAAGTGTAATTATTAGATGACAATTTAATTATTAGATGTAAATGTTTCTTTTTCACTTGGACCCACACAAACAACTTACCACTGCTTCATATGGGTAAGATGAATCTGAGTCTATTCCGCCATTATCAATGACGTACTGGAAAGCAGCACTCATAAATCCACCACTGCAGCCCAAGTTTCCATATTTGGAGGAACAGTCCACCAGGTTCTGAGGACTGAGGTCGACCAGCTTCCCTGTGGTCTTCATCAGCTGACCTTCAAGAGCCCCAACAGAGCTGAACGCCCAACAAGAGCCACATGCACCCTGCCAGCAGAGAGAAAAGCATGATAAAACTACTAAAACAGGAAACACAAACTTTTGGATCACAAAGGCTTATGAGGCAGCAGAAACATCGGTCTGACAATGCGGTTGGTGGTTGCTGATTTTTTTGGATTTCCAACTCATTGTAGGAGGAAGTTACAAAAAAAGGGGAAATGAAATTCCCTCAGACACTGACAGGACAATAAGAAAAACAAAGGAAGTGAAACTGTTTTTTTTTTTTTGGTTTTTTTATAATGTATGTGACAGTTCTCTGACAGAGAATGGGGCCAATTCATTTGACATCATGAGAGCTAAACCACAATCAATGTCTCAGCCATTTTCCCAGGGTTGTGTACCGAAACCCGGTGCCAACATGTAACTGGTATGTAATCGGACCGAATCAAAAACGAATATTTGGTGCCACTTAAATGCCGGAGCGGGCAATTTAAATATTTGCCCTCTGGTTCTCCAAAACGGATGTAAGAAGCATCATCACCGCATGTGATCGCTAGTTAATCCTTTGAGCGTACAATCTATCACACCGGTGTGATTAGAACGTTCGCGGAATCATCAACTGTTAAATTCAAATGTGCTTTCGCGCGCTGTCATACATCACAGCTATTCAGTGTCTCCAACCACATAAGATTTATTTTAGGTTTCAGACATTTAAATACTCATAAGTACTAGCAACACAAGACATTTTATAGTTTGTAAAATACACACTGATGTCTATGGAACAATCCTTTCCATTATAAATTGATGACGTGTTTAGATACACATTGTGTAGACAGCAAAAAAATTACTCTGTTCTTCTCACACTTCACTGGCCATTTACTTTCATGTATTTTGGGAGAAGTGGATGAATTGACATGTAAATCTGACAGATGCAATTCTCTGAAATGCCACTAACATGGTGCCAATCGTGCGTTATAGATCAACTAACATGAATCATGATCATTATAAAGGTTTCTTAAATGACAAAACACATTCACTTACATGTATTTAAGAATAAAAATATCAGCCAAGGACTGACATGTAACGCAACCGTCGCAGTCCGTTTTATTCCGCGTCATGTTTAGTGTGAAAATGTAAAGTCGACGTCCCTAAAATAACAGACCAGCGTACATCTAATAAATGAATCATTCAAGAACATTGTGCAAGTTCACTGCAACAATAGAGCCGCGAACTTCAAATACTTTTGAAAATCCAGCATTCAGTTGATCCTTATCAGTGCTTATTGTCTCAGTTGTAAACATGACGGCGTTGTTCTTCCACAAGGGGTTTCGGGTCACGGCATTTAAGGTGATGCATTCTAAAATAACGCTCATCTTGAGCAGGACATGCAATAGACCAGGAGAGGAGTCATATTTTGCCAGAGAAGGCAAAAAATGTGTTCATATTTCTGCAAAAGAATTGTTACAATTTAAAGCTGGTTTGCTGTTATTAGCACTGTAACTTATTTAGTGTTACATTACTGTAGTTAGGTTAGGTGGCTTAGGTTATGTAAATTTGTTGTGCTTTGTATTTAGGCTACTTATATTTATATATTTAAGTATACTTTAAAATTTTAATATATTGTTCAATTTCAAGAATCTTTTATTCCATTTTTTTTTCCAATAAAAAAGCTGTTCTTTAAATGTCATTCACCATAGTTATGTTTTTTTAAAGGGCCCCTATTATGGATTTTTGAAAATGACCTTTCATGTAGTGTGTAACATAGCTCTAAGTGATGGCGCTTTTCCACTACACAGTACCAGCTCGCCTCGGCTCGACTCTGTTTGGTTTTCCACTGTGTAAAAGTTGTACCTGTACCTGCTTCCAGGTACTTTTTTTCGTACCACCTCCGGCGAGGTTCTAAGCGGGCTGAGGCGATACTAAAATGTGACGTGAAAACACGGCAGACTGCTGATTGGTCAGAGAAAATCGTCACTATTCACTGCGTCATCATTGCACGCGCCAGACGGAGTATCCTGAATAAAAAACAGCAAAAACAAAAACATCCAAAAACAGCATACACTCAATTTCCTCCTTTGCCCTGTGTGTGTGTGGGTAGCGGGTGTGTCTCGCGTAAAAGATTAAGTCACGGCAGTTTCCTGCGGCGTCGCTATGACGTCCAGGTACTATTGTGGAGGTACTATCTGCAATGGAAAACGGAGCGAAAAGCGAGCCGAGCCGAGCTGAGTCGAGTCGATACTGGTAATGGAAAAGTGCCATAAGTGAATAAAACATCCTGCAAAGTTTTAAATCTGAAAGTGCAGCGTATATAAAGTTATTGTCTTTCAAAAGTAAGAGTCGACTCCGTGTCAATGAAATTAATCGTTTTTCAAACGAGTCATAAGCCGTTTCGTTGTGACGTCAAGACGAAACATTAGCATATTGCCCGTCCACTTATTGCACGCGCAGACACCAGGGAAAACTTGAACCTCAAACCAGCAGCTGATTCCTGTGGATACTGGATAGCATCATGTCGAGAATACGCTGTGCTCTATAATGTGAAGGTAAAGCCAGTTTTTTTTGTTTTTTCATTGCCCAAGGACGAGCACGTGAAGAATCAGTGGTTAAAATTTGTTTTTACCACGATTACACAGCAGTATAATCCTAAACTTTTGCTGTGTTCCCTTTATTTTACTGACGACTGCTTCACAAATCTCAGAGTTCAATGTAGAATTCGCAAACCGTTTGCTCTTGAAAGATGGTGTTAAAAATACTTAGTTTTGGGTTTTATATTGTGTAGGTCTCCTGCTAACTGGTTAACTCACATTATTACTGTCTTACTGAAATGCTTCTGCTAATCAGTTGTGGGCCACTATTACCTAAAACTGTGTCTATTAATGCAGAATGTCTGTCATTCTCACTACTTTGAGGAAAAATTAAACATGGAGCAAGATTTGTTTTACCAACGTTTGTTACATCAGTCATTCATGCTGGAGCTCGGCAAATGTATTGCATACTTGCACTGTTATTGATACAGTTTCCAAGAAAAATACTCAGTAAAGAAATTGGCACAAGTAAAATAATCAGTTTGTTGATGGACATTCATTTGTTAATGGTGATGGTGAGGAATTGCATTTGCAACATCTCATAATGTACCTCAAACTGAGTAGATCCTTGCGATGGAGGTTCGGTTTGAATAACTAGTTCTTCCAATGTTTCATCATCGCGCTCGGATTGATATAGTCAAATCGACGTCATTGTTCGCTACTGTGTTTAGTTTACGGTGTAGGAAGCCTCAGGACACGTAGGGCTGACGTTATGGCAATGGGCGTTTTTGTTTGACACGCGCTGTATGCGGTAAACCAATCACAACAGACTGAGCCGTCTAGCCAACCAGAGTAGCTCGCGGAAAGGTGGGATTTAGAGAGAGATTGATTCGTCTGACGAGTTGTTTGAGAATCATTGAAAATGTGGTGATGTGCAAATGTATATTATGAGAAAATGAAACAGTTTTTTTACCTTTGATGAATGTAAACCATGCAAGACTCCAAAACAACATTAGGAAACTTTAAAAATAGCATAATAGGCCAACTTTAAAGTATCAGTTCAGGCACCGGTACAGTTTTAAAAGTATCGATTTGGCTCCGGTATTGAAAAACACCCAAACGATACCCTACCCTATTTTCCTTTGGCAAACTTAAAATGTAGTCAGTCCAGAAGCTATATAAACTGTCTTCATGGCATGCTACATAATAAATTTATATAGATGAATAGCAAAGCAAAGGAAATTGAGCAGAGATCATACAATCATCTAGTACATTAATACCTGCATTTTCACACTGGAGACATATCCCTTCTCTCTCCAGTCAAGAGAGTCTGGGACAGGAGCCCCAGAAGAGCTCACGAATTCTGCTGTTTGCCTCTTAAAGCCAGGAGGGACACGAGTCGTGGCTAATGTTTGGAGGATCTCCTCTGTTGTCTGTGAATCAATGACACAAAATAGAAATATTTGAACAGGAAGAAGTTACACTATAGCTGTACAATCGAGTAAGGAAGAAATAAAGTTGATCTTACAAATCTTATAATCTCTCATTAGCTTCATGCTAGATAAATAAAGCAGTATCACATGCCAGGAGAGATTTTTTTCTCTTGTGAAAACTGAAGAGAATCTCTCTTGCGCTCTCTCTCTCTCTCACACACACACACACACCATGTCACCCATGTGGTTCATGGCCAGGTCATATGAATGCATGCCCATGGAGGCCTCCAGGTTATGAATGGTGATAATTTCAAGGTTTTTCTCCCACAACTCCCTCCTGCCCAGATCCTCAACCTGCAACACATATTACAGGGATCACACGTGTGATACGTTTGTGTGAGACTACCGTCACTGCATTTATTACAAATATCCTTTGTTAATACTTCCATTTTAAAATCATTCATATTTCAATATATTTACATAAATGTATGGATACCATCTCCATCATTTTAAGCTAATCATGAAATGATTAGTCTCACAAGAACACCCCGGATAACCATTATGAAAATGAAGCTGTAAGTATTGTAAATGAAAGATCAGCTGTGGGATCATCAGATGGATGCTTATGAAACTCATGTTCTCACCTCGGTGGAGTAAAACTTGTCATGCGTCTTCTTCCACAACTCCCAGTGCTGGTCTAGATTTGAGTTGAAATGGGCCAGTGCTGCGCTACAACACACGGCAAACAGCAAGCTCCCGAACATCATGACCTGACAAGAGCAAAATGGTCCATGAAAGTTACTGACATGCATTAAAACATCAATATTTTTTCTGTTAATATACTCTCATTGAATTATGTTGACACATGACCTAAATGTTCAACCACAGTCAGAAGTGATCAGTTCAGTGAAGCAGACGTCTTGTTTATTTGTTTTATATGTATCCAAGAGAAATGCTGTCATCCTGATTTTAGGACGGAAGGAAACAAATGTAGCAGAAGTGGACCAAAGTTAAAGAAAAATCAATGGAAAATAATACTAAAAAACGTTTTAACCAGTTAGATTAGGGAGGCAAAAAAGGCAATTTTACAAGATAACCACATAAACGGAGTAAGAGAACACATGTACCAGTATGAGGAAGAAACGGAAATTAAACTAAGATGGGGGTTTGATCGACTTCAGCTGATCCTTCATTCAACAACACAATTTAACTCTAATTTAAGCAAGCATTTTTTAGCGTTTAACCTTTAAACGCAGTTACTACAGACGACCAATAAAACACTGACAACATTTCAAATATTTGAGGAAAAGCGCTCATAAAACCACAGTAACCACCTTGATTAAAACCGAAAGAGAAACATTTTGAGAGAAACCCAAACTGCTACAAACACTATAGGGTACGACTTTTATCAAAAAGATACGACGTGAAAGTGAACAAGAAATGAAATGAGATGTGTCTCGTCTCACCTGTGCAATCTCGTTAAGCTACACTTCTTGGCGTTTGTCGAGTAGTCGATGAGCGTCTGTAATTTCCTGGTTCCTTTGCTTTTATTTTGTTCCATCACGTGCTAATCTATGCCTATTGTCATTTTGGCACAGTTGTCTTAGCTTACTTTTTGCTGCCCTGTTACATGTTAGATGTTACATGTAGGGGAAAAAAAGATAATTTAATGGGGGGAAAAGTTATTAATAAATAAACATAATCGGCTATTAAACGTTGGATTAATACAATGTATGCTTATAGTTAAAACAACTATCCCTTATTTTAAAATATATATTTTTTTAATATTTTTTTTTATTAGGCAATGAATTAATCCTTATTTAAGTGAATTATATAAAATAAACATACTTTTAATAAATGTTAAACTAATATACAATTAGACTAATTAGATATAGATTAATGGTGTCTTATGCAGTAGGCTAACCTAAAAATGTGTCCGATGTGCTTTATTTGATTATAGTTTGATAGGGGTTTTCCAACAGCGAACATCTTTTACTCTGAAACTGTTAAGGAAATACCAGTAGTTTACAGCTGAGCTGCTTAGATAGGTGTAATCTACGTTGAGTAGAAGAAATACTTAGCATACACGTCGATGTCGGTATCAAAATGTTGTCTAGGTAGGCAGCTCACTATAGGTTCTAAAGACAAGAAGGTTTTTATTCTATTTTCTCATGTCGTGTTTGTGTCGCCATCTAGCGAAATTAGTATTAAACACCGGAAGAAGATAGGTCTACTCGAGTGTCTTCACTTGACGCACAGTAGGCTAGCTATTTTTGTTTCAGACAAGATATAGAACACTTGATAACAACGTGGTAGTTGAGGCCTAAAGCCATAATTAGCATGTATTACATGATATATGAAAGTACACTGAAAACAGGAAGACAGCCAGAGGAAATCATGTGGTTAAAAACACCATCATTTGAGCACACAAGCATAACATAAACACCTGTTTGGCTTGTTTCAGAGAATGTGGGCTATTGGGTTCTAGAAGAACATGTTTTCTTACCATTGCCCAAATGCTAAAAAGCCACATAACCACAATAGGAACAATGAGACCTATTTTTTTTTTCCTTTCATGATGCATTTGCTGATCACTTACAAAATGAGTCATCGTCATGATTCAACAAATATTTGTGCTGAACTGGTGCTGATTTCGATGGAATGAAAATAATCACATTTAAAAGTAGCCTATTAAATGTGTGTTGCTAAGGGGTGCTTTAACATTAATTGAACTTACAATCCAAGCTGAGAGATAATTAGTATTTGTCTCTCAGAAAAGATAATTTAGTATATTGTTATGGTGTTTTCAGAACATTTATCAGCTCAGGTCACATTTATCTGTGGTCTGTGGTTATATTTTGGAACAAAAGCTTTATGGAACATTGTGAAATTTTCTCTGAACAATGATGACTGAAGATTTCAGTCATCCAGAAAGTATAGGCTAGGCTTAGTTTGCAGAATTGTGGTGTGCATTCACCCTTTTTAATTTCATGCCATGCAAAACTTCCTGAAATAAATTATTAAATGAAAAAATATCCATTAATGCCTCTGACAGACAGAGCCCTCGTGCTAAGAATCACACAGAGGCCTGACACTTGAAATGTGGCACTGCACATATTGTACCAATTGTATCTAGACAAACTGACCTTAAATGTGATTGATTCACTTTTAGCAAATGTGAAATAGAATACATTTTTTAAATATAGTTTATCCCTCTTTAGCACTATATAGTGGCATGTATTACTATGTATGTATATGTATTACTGAAGTTCTGATGTTGTATTCTTTGTTTTCAGGTTGAGTTTTTAAATAGTCAAAGTTCAAAGATTTTAAGTTAAAATTACTAAATGTGAACACAAAAGGGGAAAGCTGGGTCATTCATGTGACGAGGAAGTGGTTCAGTTATGGTCATATGATTTCTTACTACAGAACATAACTGTCATAATTTTTGTTTAAACAGCATAGGATAGTTTAGCTCTTGATTCGACTGTATGTGCTATCTTTGATTTCTTTTCTTGGCTTCTCTTGGTTTCAGCTTCCACAAATAAATTCTCTGATGCTTTCTCTTCCACCTCAGCAAAACTAAAACTAAGCCTTCATAAACACAGGAACGTCTTACGGTTACCATGGTTTATAGAAATGTTCTCAGAATTCAAAATAAAGGGGTTGGCACTGATGTTTTATTCTCTGAATTTTAATTTACATAATGTTTCATGTACATTGACGTGTGGTATTGACTTGAATTTATTAAAATGTTAGTAGTGTGACCTTTTTTACATTAGAATTTTACATTAGAAAATGATCATTTTGAGGTAAACAGTAAGATACCTTCACCCAAGTATGATGTACTCAAAATTAACAGTTTTATTTAATATGGTAATAAAAAGCCCTTGGTAATTTATATAATCAAAACATAAAACAGAGATCTCAGATCCCACCAGGGGAGTAAGAAAAAAAAAAAAAAACACATAGCAGACTGAATAACACAATATCAAAACTTCCCTTTTGAATTTCAAATATTGCACAAAACAGTTTCGACTGCATGGGATTAAAAACAAGACATATAAGACACAAGAGAAAAAATACACAACCTTGTGATATTAAAATGAATTGTTTCTTTTAGAGAGTGTTTCCCAATCATTATTATATGTTGGAGCACATTGATAGTGATAATGAGTCCCTTTTATTATTGGTCAGCAGCATACAAGTTCGGTCCCTTGTGAGCTCCCTGCTTCCAGCTCTCACATGACTGGGTAACTGGCAAGGCTGGCAATACCACATGCATTGTTACGGTTACGAGCCATCAGGACATACCCCTTCTTTCCCCAGTCTTCACCCCAACTTCAGAAGCAGAAAAAACACACAGATGGATTAGGAGAAGACGCTAAAAGCACATTTATTTATTTTTAAACAACTATTTATTTTGAACAGATTTTTCTCACCTGTTCTTCACAATCCAGTACTTTTTGCCTTTCGGTGTGACTCCGTAACCAACAGCTAGCACTGCATGGTTGACATCATCCTTGTTGCAGTTGGGATCATAGTACACACCTAGAAATGGACATAATAAAGGTCAAGCTTTTAGTCTTATTAGTAACCTTTATTTTAACACAAATCAGACAATATAGATGTAGATGTTAATTACCGCTTTTGTAGTAAAGGAAGGAAGACTGCATGGCATCTATACCCACTGACACAGGTCCCACCTTTGCCACAGCAGCAGTCAGTGCTCTCTCATTACCCTGAGGAATCTCTTTATACCCTTTGCAACTGGCTGCTCTCGCTGAACTGTTGTAAGCACATTGCTGATCCTGCAGGGGGCAGTAGTGAGATGAACAAAATTATGACTGTCAACAGGTAAATCATTGGTTGGCTGTGACCTTAATCCAATAATTTAAATTAATCATTGAAAAAAATATATATATTTGCTTAGCGACACGAAAAAATAATTTGCCTTCTAAGTCAGTTAGCATAAAGATGTGGTCACATTTACCGTGACTCGGCGAAATTTTGCAGGTGAAATACAGTCATTAAAATAGGAATCAACACGATTGGAAGTTCCGCATGAGGGCGAAAAAATTCCCAATGCAGATTACGCTCAAGTTGGTTACGTGAATTTGCTGTGCTGACCAACAGAAAGCTGCTTGGTTTAAAAGTGTGTGAACAGTGCTTCATATGTCGCTACATTCTTAAAACAAAAGGCTCTATACAGAACCTTAAAGGGTTCTTTTAGACACTTCATAGAACTTTTCAGGGTTTCCCATCTTTGGATCATTTTATGGATTTAGTTGTAATTAATTAAATTTTAATTCTTAATTTTAATTAAATTTGATGAATTAAAAATCTCATAAACATAAACTGAAATATCCATTAAATATTCATATCCATATCCATTAAACGTGAAACATAAAGAGGGAAAGTTATTCTGATAAAAATACGAGAGCACATGGATTTAAAAAAAGAATGATGTGCATTTATAACAAATACTGCAATATACCATAAAAAAACAAGATTTGTCAATTTTGATTTCATGGTGTTTTTAAGGCTGACTAATACCGTTCCAACATAGGGGTAGGCCTCCTCTGAATCAATGCCTTGGTTGTCTGCGACGTATCTGAAAGCATTTGTCATGTATCCTCCACCACAGCCGTCATTGTCAGTCACACAGTCCACCAGGTTCTGAGGACTGAGGTCTACCAGTTGACCTTTGGTCTTCTTCAGCTGACCTTCCAAGGCCCCAACAGAGCTAAACGCCCAGCATGAGCCGCACGAACCCTGAGGAGAGCAAGAGAAAAACAGCACTTTACTAAGAAGCAGACTAAACTCTACTGATTTAAAACTATAAGCTTACTCGTTTTAACCACTAGATGGCGCCCAAGTACAATGATAACTGTAGTTGGTTTGAAATTTAAACAGATGATTATAATGATAACCCTCATTCTGTGGAAAAAAGTTTGAAAGCACATTTCTTACAACCAGGAGTTAATGTGAGGATGATGATTCTCTGAATGAAGAAATATTACTGGAATATTTTGTAATTTCCTCACTTGGTTCTTGACAGAAGTGACGTATCCCAGTTTACGGTAGTCAATTGATTTGGGCAACTTCTCCATTGTGTCACCAGGCACGAACGTGTTTGTTGAGTCCCGGTCCATGGGCATTTGGAGTCCCATCACATTCTCTGCCACTTCTTCTAATGTCTGCAGAGAGATAAGAATTGGACAAAAAGGATCTCACTTCTAATTCCTGATTAGTCCTCAAAAACGTTAACAAGTTAGATCTAGTTTCAGTAAACAGGCTTTTAAAATATATATTTTGTTGATGAAACATTCCTGTTGTCATTCCTGCCTTACTTATCAGCAAACAGGTTTAGCAAGTAAGATAACAAAACAGCAAAACAATGTTGAATTTTGACAACTTAATCTTAAGCTGGGCAGTTCCACACATACACATACACATACATATATATATATATATATATATATACATATACATGGGTTAAATATTTCACAGCAGTCAAATATTAGTATACCGATATACTGACCATATCTCCAAAATGGTTCATGCCCAGATCATAGGTATGAATCCCCAGTTCATACTCTTTGTTATGGGCCTCAATAAGCAGCATGTTCTTCTCCCAAATCGTCCGTCGAATAGACTCTTCATCCTGCCCACCATGAAACACACGTGTAAATACTTGACACAAACAATGAGTAATACCGAATCAAATTATTACTGTAGAGCATGTAAAAACAAAGCCCCATCAGAAAGGGACTTAGCCAGTACATTTCAATCAATGTAGTCATAAAAACAAAACCGATACAAACTAGCTCACCAACCTAACTCAAATCCCCCTGTGGTGAAAATCAAGCTTTTAATTTATATGACTATGTGGTGTTTTTAATATGCTTTAACACAAACCATGTACAAATGCATAAATCAAAATAATTGCTGAGTATTTTCTCCTTAAAACTGTATTGAACCAAAGACAATCTCAAAAACACAGTTTGAAATCGCTGGTGTTTCTGTCAGTCACAAACAGCTGGTGTGAGTGAGTGGAGATGGGACTAATTTGCATATTCATAGAACCTCATACATTAAATGAGGCAAGGGTGTAGAGTTACATTCAAGCTATTTTAAGGCATGAAGAATTTTTTTTCAAGGAAAAACATTTAAATATAATTTTGGTGATCAAAGATGAGTTTTAAGGGATAAAATTGTTGAGTACAGGGGAACTTTAACTCTTATTATCATCCTGAGGAAACATAATTTGACTTTTTTTTGTTAGTCTTTTTAGGATGCTACTCACCAGGCCATTGTACTCCCTCCTATGTGTGATTTTCCAGCTCTCCCATGCTTCATCCAGTGAGAGATTGTCCAGAGTGTGAGCTAGTCCACACCACACCACCAGGAGAATAGGAATTCCACCAAATGTATACATAGTGCCCTGAAAAACAGACACACAGCAGATGTCTAAACCCACTATACTATAACATGCTCGTGCAACTTACGTGCGTGTTAACCGTAAACCACAAGCAAAAACGACACCCCCACTGCAACCTATTTAGGTCAGTTTAGAGAAGTAAGGATTGAGTGGTTATATCCGATGAAGAAAATTACTGTCTACATTCACAAATAGCGTTAAAAGGTTTTCATTTTAAAAGTTGCGTAAACAAAAAGAAAGCGAAAGTACAGCAACAAAGCTGCACATAAATCTTCAAATGTTTCGATTTTTAATAGCCTATTTTACGAATGTTAAATCATATTAACAATGTTAACTCTATTTAAGATGATAGAAAAATAAACTACAGAGTGACGGTGAGGAACGGTTACCTGGATGATTTCCAGAAGTTCAGAACAAAAGATAGATGCTGGTTTACAACTGGTTACTCGACGAGACGGCGACCTTTTTATGTGCTGGAGTTTTGAGGAAGTTACTCTTGTTGCGGGAAAGGGAAGAAGTCACGCTGCATCTGGAATCGCTAAAACACGTACCAGCCAAGAGCGATGATGTCAGGTGTCGAGTTACAGTTTTAGGAAAAGTGGGAAGTTGGGAATAGTGTATCCTACCAAGGTCGTGAAAAGGAGATTTAAAATGGAATGAAATTCAAATGTATCTAACACCACCACCACTAACAACAAGATAATATTTTAGAGATCCCTTAATCATTAACTAAACCTTACAGTTGCCAGATAGATAGATCCATAATTTTACACAAATAAGAAGTTTTACATGTTGAATTTTGTGCAGCGTTTCCTAAAGTTTTGGTAATTGCTTATATGTTGACGCCAGTTTTTTTTCTTTTTGCCATTGATTTTCATTAGCATTTATACTTCTGCTGGGCTAGTCATAGGCCTACTAACAAAAGAAACAGTCACATCCAGCTTTTCAGGCAATTACATTTCTGTTGGGGATCCTGCAAAAGTATGGATGTAGTGAAGTAATGCACATTTTCTCATCTTAGTTCATAACCTTCTTCAGTAAGTTCATCTTCAGTCATCTCACATTTCCAGTAGGTCAGGTTGTTTTTTTTGCTGGAAAACATATGACTTAAAACTCAACTGATTTGATGGTATCAATAAATAGCACCTCTTTCTGAGCATCATTCTCATGTGGCCCTGTTAGCTTGTCATGAACACCTCCTCTTGTTAGTCAACAACCTGAGTTCCCTGCACAATGTGTCAGTGTATGAGGTCTACACGAAAATTGACACATGATGTCCTATAGGCATGCGGTCAGCACTAAGATATAAATGTATGTCGAGGAAAGTCCCATTAGTGTTAGTTGCTCGTGCTATGTGCAGATTACTCACAAACATACAAGCAAATCCATAAATATCACAGGCCAAAAGCATCATAGCCTGCTGACATGGTGACAAGACTGAGCAGACTAAGAACTATTTCAGCTTTTGTATATGGGGAACAAAAAACATGTGCCAGATTTATTCAATCCACTTTAAACAATGATTAGTTAAGTTTGCACAAATGTTTTGTGTAGTTGCTACTAATTTCAATTCATTGAGCACTTCCCAACTGTAAAACACAGCACTTCTATGAACTCAACACTTTTTGTAGTGTAACAAGACTCTCTTCCTGTACCTTTTTCTGCATTTAAGTAGAGTAAGATTAATGTACACTAAAAAGAAACTTTCGGATATCTTGTTAAATGTAATTTCTTTGGTCAAACACTGTTGAATTAATTTGATATTATTACATATTAACAATACCTGGAAGGAAGGATTGACTTTGACCCAGAAACATTAAATGATTGAAGCATTTGTCAGTAATACACACCTGCTCATTCATGCGTTCACAAAAAATGTGACTTTTTTTTAATCTGATCCTGATCAGAGCCTGTGATGGTGTGTGCGTGCTTAAGTGTCGTTTTTCGAAAGCATTAAGGATTAAGCCTTATATTTCTAAACGTTTTGTGAGTGCAGATATTGTCGGTGTGAACAATTAAATTGTTGTGAAATTATTTCATGTACAATAAACATTATTTTTATTATTTCTATATAGAATTAAAAAGCTCTACGCTTCACAACTGTTGAGTCATGTTACACAGCAAAGATACCTCCCTCCGGTAGCTGTTAGCAGCAAACTCAACATCTGTTTCCTATTACTTTGCATTCCAGTCTAAACACACAGCCAAAGAAGCCCAGAATGCCTTGCTGCAGTCATGTGTCTGTTCCCATGACTATCACGAGACTTTTGATTCAAAGTTTTTTTTTGCAGATTATTGTTCAGAATGAGAACAACAGAACCATGCGTCAAGCTTCCCTTTTTGTATACACGATTGTATATGGTTTATACACTACCAGTCAAAAGTTTGCACACAACTAGCTATACTTTTTTTTTTACATTTGAGAGAAACAGTAAAGTCCTCAAAATTATGAAATAACAGAAATGCAGGTGACCGAAAAATGTTAAACAAATCAAAACTATGTATTTAAGCTACCTCGAAGAAGTCAACCTTTGTTAAGCTTTACACTCTGGGCTTCTTTCAACCAACGTCATGAGGTGCATTCATGATTTAATATTAAATATATAAATATAATATTATATATTATATATTTTAAATATTATTTTCTTTTCTTTTTTCTTTTCTTTTCTTTTCTTTTCTTTTCTTTTCTTTTAGTAAAAAAAAGTGCTGCTGAGGCATTCCATTCATTAATCCCATCACTGGAGCTTGCTTTTGTTTTCCAGTGCCGCCACCATTGATGCATAGATGTGCACATGCTGGGGATTAGAGTTGAGACACAGACGGCCTGGCAAACTATACATTATTGTAGTCTTTGAAGAGCAAGAGCACATTCACAATTTCACAACTGTACCATCTGCCACGTGCACAGGGATCTGAGGGTTTGTGATGGCAGGATTTGACCAATACAAATCAGTGTGCAGCAATTCTAAGCCAAGGTCAGTACAGCATTTGTGAAGGCAGGTCAGAGAGAGTTGTGTAAATGGATAAACAGTAAAAGAGAGAGAGAGAGAGAGATTCTGCTGGGAATGATGTAGATTTCAGAAGGTTGTGCTGGGATAGGAGATAAACATCCTTTTACAATCCTTTTTAAATGTACAATAAACAAAAGCGAATAATCCCAATTCCTGGCTGAATACCAAGGCAGTGCTGCAGAAGACGTGTTAGAAAGGAGAAAACGCTCTGAATGAGAAGTAATTCATTAAAGGGCTCCCATGCATTTTCTGACAAAGCAAACTAAGACAGTGGCAGACAGTACGACATCTTTGGATATAATTAAATATTTCAAATAGATTAATAAGGATAAGGTTTAATATTTTAAAGCTAAATATCTCCATAAATATCTAAAGATAGCTATGTCTGTTAAAAAAAATGTAATTTTCTGTCAGCACCCACTAAGAAAAATGATGTCCGAAAGACGTCTTTTCAATGTCTTTGTTACAAAAATCGGACGTTGAAATGACGTCCACTGAGGAGCCAGAATGAAAGTTTTTATGACGTCTTTTTTTGACGTGTTCTGCACGTCCGATATAGACGTTCATCGAACCTTCGTACAAGGTTAAAACTAGTTCAGATGTGGCCATTGTGGACATATTTCAACATCATTTATGGTCTCATTTAGACATAATTACTTTGACTATTGCTGTCAGATGATCTCAGTGAGAATTAACAGAGGTTTAGATGTTGATATTTGTTTAATTTGAAGTGTCACCATTGTGGTGATCAGTGTTTGCTTTAGTTGGGCTCTTGGTCCCCTTTCTTTTTACTTTAACTTTTATTTGGCTGCTGTAACAGTGTGTTTGTGTAACACAATTGTTGTGGCAGAGAAAGCCTAGAAAAAGTTTGAGGTGTTATCTGCTCAATGTTGATGACGACATAATCATCACAAAATGGGCCTTTAATATTGTGTTTAAAGTTTTGTGTTTATATTTGGCATTCGTAACCACCAACCTTGTGGAACTGCATTATTGGTGCCAAAAGCATTAAAATGATCACTTATTTGAAGGTGTATAAAAAGCATTTGCACATGATGTTTAGAGCAAGTGTATCATATAGTCACACACAGACATCAAGATTGTGCATATGATTCACAACAACGGTGACAATCAAAACAAAAAAGCTTGGGAATTAAGGATGAGTTTTGTACTACGAAAGCTACCCATCATGCATTGCAGCATGAAGCTTTTTTTTTTTAAATTGTCACCATTGTTGTGAATCATATGCTCGCATCAAGTTCAAGGCATTGACGCTTGCTTACAGATCTATCACAGGCTCAGCTCCCTCCTACCTTCACTCACTCCTACGAGCCTACATCCCCACCAGACGCCTACGATCAATCAACAAGCGACGTCTCGTGGTTCCATCACAGAAAGCCACAAGATCACTTTCCAGATCATTCTCATTCACAGTTCCATGCTGGTGGAACACTCTCCCCACCCTCATCCGGAATGCTGAATCCCTGACAACATTCAAAAAACAGCTGAAAACCCATCTCTTCCATGAGCACCTAAACTCATAAAAAAAAAATAATAATAATAAAAAAAAAACCTTTCCCTTAAAATCCCACTTATCATGCTTATGCTACTCTGAATAATGCCTGAACTTCGTATTCTGAACACTTCTTGCGTTGTTGTTGTCTTTTGCCTCTTCATGATGACTCGCTTAATTTAGTCCTGATTTGTAAGTCGCTTTGGATAAAAGCGTCTGCTAAATGACTAAATGTAAATGTAAATGTAAATGTAAATATGCACAATCTTGATGTCTGTGTGTGACTATATGATACATTTGCTCAAAACATCATGCTGTTGAGCACATGCTATTTATACACCTTCAAATAAGTGATCATTTTAATGCTTTTGGCACCAATAATGCAGTTCCACAAGGTTGGTGGTTATAAATGCCAAATATAAATACAAAATTTTAAACACAATATTAGATGCCCATTTTGTGATGATTATGTCATCATCAACATTGAGCTGATAACACCTCAAACTTTTTCTAGGCTTTCTCTGCCACAACAATTGTGTTACACAAACACACTTTTACAGCAGCCAAAGAAAAGTTAAAGTAAAAAGAAAGGGGACCAAGAGCCCAACTAAAGCAAACACTGATCACCACAATGGTGACACTTCAAATTAAACAAATATCAACATCTACCCTCTGTTAATTCTCACTAAGATCATCTGACAGCAATAGTCAAAGTAATTATGTCTAAATGAGACCATAAATGATGTTGAAATATGTCCACAATGGCCACATCTGAACTAGTTTTTAACCTTGTACGAAGGTTCGATGAACGTCTATATCGGACGTGCAGAACACGTCAAAAAAAGACGTCATAAAAACTTTCATTCTGGCTCCTCAGTGGACGTCATTTCAACGTCCGATTTTTGTAACAAAGACATTGAAAAGACGTCTTTCGGACATCATTTTGCCTATTGGGCAGTTTCCAGGGAATGTCTATTAAAAACTGAAAATACATCTGAGTTAAAAACACAGATAATAAAAAAAAAAAAAAAAAAAAATTCACTGTTAATTGCCTTAAACCATTTAAGTTCAAAAACTTAAGTTAGTAATGTGGGTGCATTATTACTATTAACTAAATTAAATATTTTAGTAATTACTATTAAAATTAATGCAAATCTAGTACAATAAATAAAGAATGAAAAATATAAACTAAACAATGCTACTTTGAGTATCTGAAACTCAACTGATTTAAACAGAACAATTAAACCAAAATAAATCAATTTAACTAAAATATCTTGGAGTTAACCATAAGCTATAGCCATAACACATGCATGAGCTAATCACTGCATTGGCAACTACACAGTTACCGCCTTTAAATAAAGCAACATGCCGTCCTCGACCTAAACACAGGCTCTACTCTTCTGCACAATGATAACCTCACAAAACAAAAGAAACACTTTAAATCTCAACAGAACAGAACATTAAACACTAACAGATCTCCCTCATATTCAATAAGGGAGAGTTGGTATAGAGCTAAATTTAAGTGTATTAATGACAAAACACTTTTTAATTAGTACAAAGACTTTGTGGGATCTGAGAATTATACCACTTTATGATGATATCACCATAAAAAATAGCCAACATAACCTTATAAACTTTGAGTTTAGCTTCCTTCGCAGCAAATAATGTTTTTTTCTTAAACACAATGTTAGAAACAGAGAGAAAAAGCTAACAATAAGACAAGGGTCAAGAGCCCAATTAAAGAGAACACTGATCACCATTATGGTAACTTCAAATGAAACATTTTCAGTAGCACATCTAAACCTATGTTAATTCTCAATAAGAACTTTTGTAGATGTATGGCAGAAATAAATTCAAACTGTCCATCAATACATTCATAGCTTTGGAACCGCAAGCTTAAAGGTTGTATCAGCGATTTCAGGCCCAAAAAAGGCCCAAACACAAATGATCACATTCATCTAATCTAACGATCCACTAGCTGCCCGCCCCATAAGCAGGCCGTCAAAAAAACGCGTCTCTGTAGGCAGCCTAGGCTCTGAGATCTGCACACAAAAACAATTGGTTTCACCAACCACTCAAAACCAAAATAAATAGTGTTCCAACCAATCACCGACAGGGGGTGGGTGTTGTGAGGTTTTGCAGCCGTGCACGAGCGGATCGTTAGGAAAGATTAGATGAATGTGATCATTTGTGTTTGGGCCTTTTTTGGGCCTGAAATCGCTGATACAACCTTTAAGCCGAACATGCAAACATGCAAGGACAAACTTTCTGAAACTAACGTGCAACACATAACAACACACATAGACATTTTAAACCTTATTCCGCCCCCAGGCTTTTATCTCCGCGCCCAAAATCTAAACCATCTGTCCCCAGTGTCTGAGGCATTTAATTCAGACAATTTGATCATATTACAGTATCTCTATAGTTGATAACACTATAGTTAGACAGACAGTAACATGAAACGACAAAGGGTTTGGTAAAATAGGCCAGTCTTGTTGTGATGGATTACTTTCGTGAAGTTTAAAGAACTTAGAGCTGCTTAATGAGGATAAAGGTGAATGCTTCCTATATTAGAGACTTTTCTGCACTCAGTCCCTTCTTTCATTTGAAATGTTTTCCCTCTAGTGGCCAGATTTAATTAAAATCTTACAGGCAATGTGGAGAGTGTCACTGTTCTCCCAAACCACTATCTGCTATTCCAGTGCAGATATCTCTGTTTCTATTTTTCTTGCGCTATCCATGGATTGTAATATAAGTAAATAACCATGTGAAAACCTGTTGTCATTTAGGAACATCCTTACTATTATTTTGAACAAATGACAATAACATGACCTGCATGATTCATTGTTTTTTTAGACTAAATATCACACCCCTGTTATGTCATTCATTCATGGTTCATTGGCTGTACAATCCTTGTCATCCTCACTAAAAAAATTGAATAAAATAAAGGATAACATATCATTTTGGTGCTGGTTAATGTTGTGTGATGTCCATTAAAAAGGCACTGAAGTTAGTTAAGAATAAATGCATTCTGAATGTTAGCGATTATGTGGATACTCATGGTTTTTTTCATCATGAAGGGTAAAATCTAGCACAGTCTGATTAACCACAGAGATGTTTTAAGGCAAGTTATATAACACTGTTGTCTCTCCACAGATGGTGAACTCCAAACTTTGTGTATTATAAAATGAAGGTGATTGGCTGTTCTTAAAAATCATTTATTAAAAGCTATTTTAGTTCCTGGGAGATCTGACCCTGATTAGAGGATCTTGTTTGCAGGCCTGCACACATCTGACTTAAAGCCTCATGAAAATAAATAGTGTGATTTATCATTATCTTATCTGCACTGTACTTAGCAAACACCATAAAAAATATAGTTATTTTAACCAAAAAGTATAAAAAAAATAAAGAAAAACCTTATACAGTTAAAAAATATATATTATATTTTAAAAGACAATGAAAATGATTTTTTTTACAAAAAATATTGTTAAATGTATTAAAAGTATTAAAAAAATTCTAATATACTGAGAGAATGTACAAAATACAGTAGGCTATTTAACAAGGCAATAGGCCTACATACTTTTACAGTGCAACATTTTAATATATAAGAGTAATAATTAATAGCAATAAATAATAGGCCTTTTTAAATAAGTAGGCTATATGCAACAAGTAGCCAAGTGATTGCATATTCATGTGGAAATGGGTATTCCCAGAATTCCCTGTGGAACCACTGCAAAGCAAACAGAATTTATTTTAAATGTTGGTCGCCCATTTTTAGACAATTTATGTGCCCTGTTGCCTTTTAGTTGATGTTTATAGCATGTTATGACTAAATCTGAGTCATTCCATAATTCTTGTAATATTGTCACATTTTTACAGTAGGCCTAAAGGTCTCTCAACCACGGATGCCAGCCTTTTACTTTTTTTTTTCTTTTTTTTTAAGTAGACTCATTTCAGTTTGGGATTTTGTTCTCTTTTCTACAAAATACCAAGCAATTAAAACCAGTTTACCACAAAAAGTCACACTGTGAGCATTTGTATCGAATAAATCGACTAAAGTAAACATGTGTCCCATGAGATGTTTTCAACCATCCACAAGCCACGAGTCTCACTCAGGCAACCATCTGCTGCTTTACCTAAATCCGGAGATTTGGCCAAGCCTCACAAATATCTGTCATTCTCTCAGAGTGCCCTCACGAGTGTTATCCTTCATCAGCTCTGCTGAATAGACCAGTAAACACCGATCTGCTCTTTAAACCGCTGGGGTTTGGATGTTCACTCGTATTGAAACGGGCAGGTGGGAGTTGGAAGTTAGAGGAGCGAGTGCAGAGGAGCGTCAGTACGGAGAACAGCCTACCTAAATTAAGGTTACAATTATCCTACTAGACCCCGGAGGGATGTGTCGTAGACAGGAGGAATTAATGAAGAAACAAAGCGATTAAAAACATTCGGGTCTTGTCTCAAGACAGACTCGTCGTCTTTCTGAGCACGATGTTAGAGGACATTATGCAGAAGTGAGGAAACTGCGAACCGAGATGGACAAAGACTTGGAGAGCTATGAAATCGCTGCCATGCAGATAATGTGAGGGGAGCGGGTGAGTTCCGCTTTGTGTTTTCTTCTGATAGTTTACTTTATATTCAAAGTAATGTTTGTTTGGTGTTCTTCAAGGTTATGACTAATTTTGAAGTTTGGATGTCAAAACATAGCCCGTTGTCTATTACATTATTTTAAGCTGAACAACAGACATTAAAGTTAAACGACTCTTGCTGTAGACTCTTGTTGTAATCACAATATGTGAGGAATTTCATTCTAACACTATGGTTCCCAATGTAAAGACGATATTGTGGATGTACATGGTCAGTTTGATGTGTTCTTATACATAGGCTGTTAACGTTTCTTTAAAAAACAAAAAAATATGATTCAAAATCATTTTCTTAAAATATCAGGTAGTGTGTAAAGCTGGAATAGTAAATTGAGTAGAGATGGATTGATTAATTAGACTCAATGACTATAGATAGATAGATAGACAATGACAATAGATAGATAGATAGATAGATAGATAGATAGATAGATAGATAGATAGATAGATAGATAGATTGACCAATCAGACTTAATGACAGATAGATAGATAGATTATTGATTGATTGATTGATTGATTGATTGATTGATTGATTGACCAATTAGATTCAATGACTCTAGATAGATAGATAGATAGATAGATAGATAGATGATTGATTGATTGACTGACCAATTAGATTCAATGGCTCTAGATAGATAGATAGATAGATAGATAGATAGATAGATAGATAGATAGATAGATAGATAGATAGATAGATAGATGATTGACTGACCAATTAGATTCAATGGCTCTAGATAGATAGATAGATAGATAGATAGATAGATAGATAGATAGATAGATAGATAGATAATGACTCTAGATTATATATATATATAGACTAATTGATTGATTGATTGACTAATTACTCAATGACACAGATAGATAGATAGATAGTTAGATAGTTAGATAGATAGATAGATAGATAGATAGATAGATAATGACTCTAGATTAGATATATATATAGATAGACTGATTGATTGATTGATTGACTAATTACTCAATGCCACAGATAGATAGATAGATGATTGTTTGACTGACCAATTAGATTCAGTAACAATAGATAGATAGATAGATAGATAGATAGATAGATAGATAGATGATTGTTTGACTGACCAATTAGATTCAATGACAATAGATAGATAGATAGATAGATAGATAGATAGATAGATAGATAGATAGATAGATAGATAGATAGATAGATAGATAGATGATTGTTTGACTGACCAATTAGATTCAATGACAATAGATAGATAGATAGATAGATAGATAGATAGATAGATAGATAGATAGATAGATAGATAGATGATTGTTTGACTGACCAATTAGACTCAATGACACAGATAGATAGATAGATAGATAGATAGATAGATAGATAGATAGATAGATAGATAGATAGATAGATATAGTTGTTTCTTAGTTTGTTTAAGCCCATTTGATAGGGCCAGATTTTTTTTGGGAGGCAAACAACTAAAAATAGCAGTCAGGGGCACCATGGTCAGCTGGCATTGTGTGCAGCATTCGCATTCCCGCATGGTCACTGAGGTTTCAGAGGCCCCTGGCAGTCATGGCTGTCTTAATTAGAAATAATCAATCTGAGCAAGTTCTGTCTAATGAGATTTCAAACAGGATCCCACATCCCGCATGATGTGCAGCACTGTAAATTCCTGTCGTGCACTCGTGAACCAGCACTGAAGGAGCGCAAGCTTTGGGGCCGGTCCAGACGAGCACTTTAATCAGAAGCGTTGTAATGCACAGCAGGGCCTGATTTATCACCAGTTGATGGGGCGGAGCGGTAAAAGCACTTACTTGATCACTGGTTTGTTTTGCTTGGTCACTCGACATTCTCATCATGCCCTCATATATCGGCATGTGATTTATGAGGTCTGCCGCTATGAAGTCATTTTGGAGTGGGGTTTAATATCACTGAATAGGTGCAGATGCCCTGTCTTTTTAATAATGCACAGCAGTTACATTTGAACTAAATTTGAGATTTGTGGCCCTGATAAGTCCGCCTCACATTGTGAGCATCATCCTGGTTCTTTGTGTAATCCTGCTGCCCTAAAACGGACCTATTTAGGACCGCTTAGACAGTGAACTATCCAGGCCACCATATGACCCTGCTAATGGGTGTCCTGTATTACAGCACACAACCAGATGAAGAGATCTCACTGGTGAACTCTCCCTACAGACCAGACCCATCTTTTAACTAAGCAATAGCCGTGCTGTTTCATTTTTTTATTTTTTATTTTTTTAAAGAATGTTTCATTTAAGAGCTGGATCTGTGACCCTGGATGGTAGGCAATCTGTCAGCACTACTGGGTTTCAATGCCAATTGATGGATTAAAATCTATGGACGTCTAATACATGGGCGAAGCAGATTCTGTGCTTTTCACAGATGACATATGAGCTTAAACCACATCCATATGTGTGAACTCTCACAATCACACAAAAAATCAATGGACTCGTATACTTGATTTATACTCTCTGCTTCAAGACACGTTGCATCAATGGAATGAAATCTGAATCCAGGCCCTCACTAAACAAATTATCTCCATCCCACCAGCATGTCCATCTACTGAATTTCAGATGCTTTTGGCGCTGCATGTTTCACAGGTTTATATATATAGTATAAATGCATATGTTTGTAATCTTTTGTCTTTTAAAATGAACAATTAACTTGTGCAATGCACATATGCAGTGACCTAGTTACATTAATGCATTCAGTTTAGCCTGAAGTGACCTCATTTGTGTGTCCTTGAAAAGTTACTGTTAAAGTCATTTTAAAACACTCATGCACATACAGTATGTGTGTTGCCTTCTGGCAGGCAGTAACATGTGAGATGATGATCTCGTGTTCATTTTTCCATAGATACATTTATTTTGCTTTACATTTTAATGTCTTTGGGTTACACAATGTACACGCACTGAATGAAGTGACCAGCACAAAGCTGAATTATCATAATCTGTCCTTCAGACTGTTGTTATCCCAGCGTGACCTCTCTCAGCTGCTCCACATAATCATAAAAAACAGTGAAAGCATGAACATTTTTATTGGTTTGACCAAGTAAAATATACACAACATATTAGATATTGTTTTCTGTGCTAAATACTTATAGCAATTATTTGTCTATAATTGTCTATCATTTTTAAATAGTTTTATTTCTGATTTCTGGCGCAAATTTAAATAATGATTATATTACAATAACAATACATACGCATAAAAATACACAATAACAATACAAATGTTTAAATTCCAAAATAATCATTTCAAGGGATACACTGAGATAATCATGTTCATGTTATGGCTGATAAAAGATAAATGTTACAATATCAAAACACAATTTAATATTTAATACTTTTTTGTCTAAATAAATAAACCTAAAAGACCTAAACATTTTAAATGCTACAAGTGGATTTAGGCATCACAAAATTATAATGTACAGTATATGAAAATCTGATATTTTTTCATTTTAAACAGTGTTATTAAATGTTTTTAAAGTTTAACTTAAAGTGAGCATTAGATGATGGCAAAGGCAATCTAAATGTAAAAATAGGGAAATGAGCAGGCTCATTATCTTTAAAAAAAAAAAAATCGAAGTTGTTAACCATAATTCAATCAATAGTTTAATAATTAAACTAGTAGTGTGCATGGTGGTTTGCTGTTCCCAGGGAAACTATAATCTGATAAGGTGTTAATGGTGTTGTACACAAAACCAAGACATTGGCAAACAACCACCACTAAGGTAGCAAAATCAGTCACACTTTAACAGAGGCTGAGACTATAAATGCTTGTTTTATATGCTACACATGCAAACACACAATGGATATGTTTTGTAAACTTTCAGCAAAGGTGGATTACAGAAGGATGAGCAGAAGCGTCTTGTAAATTCACTGTGGGCTTGAAATGCAAACACTTTGAGGAAGCATCTGTGTTTTGTGCATCCAAGTGTGAACCTCACCTTCTCTGTAATATTTATTTTTCCATTCCCCGGGCAAGCTCGAAAGGGAACAAATACTCCATGTCCTGAAGATCTGTCATCATGTCCCATAGCTAAACAACACCTGTTTCTGAAAGCTTTGAATACTTGCGTTCATTCCCATGGCTTTATTCTGTGGCGGGGTTGGAAGGCCAGGGGCCATAAACAGCCTCTTTCTCACTTTGATGCAATTGTTGCTGTGAAGAACTGATGTGAGGAATTCTAATTGGAGATTGGAGAGTGGCTCAGGGTAGTTTCCCCCCCGGCTGGGACGAGAATAGCACGGGCTCCAAGAGGCAGGTGAACCACATTCCCTGGCTGCACTCAGAGGTTAGAGGTCATGCTAAACATGCAGGTTGGAGACCTCTGATATTGTCACTGAAGAGGTCCTGAAACTTTAGACACTGTTGTAAGGTAAAATAAAGGGTAAAAATAAACTATCTTGTGGTTTTGGCTGACATTTTGTGAATATCCTGTAATGTTGAAAGTTAATTTTCATTTCAAAATGGCTGGATTCCCTCATCCTTTTGCTCTGCGCATCCTTCCCTTGACCTTTCTCAGTAAAATACACAGTTAAAGCTCAATAATACTTTATTTTCTTACTGTTATAAGCCCTTCTGCATGCCTAGAGCCAGTGAAGTGCAAATTGGAGTCTGTCTGCAGAGGCTTTAAGTGTTGTGTTTACTAATGGAGTCAGGGGAACAGCTACAGCAGCAGTGGAAAGCTTTTGCCCCCCTTTTATAGTATCTGGCAGATGTCCATGTCAGTTATTGTAACCTAATGAAGCCTGTCTGACCCTGATGAGTTTTGACTGTTGATGTGAAAGTATGAAAATCCGGCCTGAAATGACTAAAACAACACATTATTCGGGTGTGTTCAGCTTAGTGAGGGCTGGCTAACTGTGATGACATTGCATCAGATCGACAAGGGCACACTCAATGTTTGGCAGAGTGTTGATTGTTAGATAAGAGCATTGCCAAAGCTGGAATGTAGGACGGTCCTGTATGTGATTATGCAAAAGGCATCTTATTGGGTTTGGGCCACAAATTAGAATTTTAACAATGTTAATGAAAAAAAATATGTGCATGGTTTAAAGGGGTGGTATAATGCCCTTTTCACAAGATGTAAAATAAGTCTTTTATAAATAAGTGTGTATGTGAAGTTTTTGCTCAAAATACCCCACAGATATTTTTATGAAGCATGTTAAAAGTCGCCACTTTTTGAGGGTGAGCAAAAACACACCGTTTTTGTGTATGTCCCTTTAAATGCAAATGAGCTGCTGCTCCCAGCACAGAGGGCGGAGCTTCAACAGCTTGTGTCCTTTTGCCTCACACAAACATGCACTGGAAATTTCAAAAACTTTTAACCTTTTATGTTCAAACCGAAGTCAGAAAGATGAAATGACTACATGTAGACAACATTTCTGAATGGGTAGTTATGAATTTGTGTAGCTTATGTGTAGTTATCCTCTAGTCATTAATTAGCATATTCTGTCTTGATAATCTATAAATCGCATTCCCGGGGGCGGGTTTTATTTAAATTTTAGGGTTAGTGATGTCACTAACCCGGTAGGAATGTTGTGTAGTCCCTACCAGCCATTGTTGTAGTCCTTAAAAAGTCATTTCTTTAAAAGCAAATATCTCCCTTTGCTTTGAACTTTGTGCGTTGTAACTTTGCAGATGTTGTTTATGCTCAAACAGCAACATGATACACTAACTAAAGTTAAAAAAGTGAAATCATATTCAACCACCCCTTTAAAATAAATAAGAATATAAAATATTTATATTTTATATAAATGTATATTAATGTATTTTATAAATTAATATGCAGTAAGAATAAAGCAAAATATAAACACACAATAAATACACACACACACATATATATATATATATATATATATATAAAAAAAAAAAATTAAAATATGGATATTTAAAATTTTTATTTATTTTAAAACACAAATACAAATAAAGGCATAGGAAAACGGTTTTACTATGAGGCATCTTGGGTTTGGGCCATCAAAAAGTAATATATATATATATATATATATATATATAAAAATATGAATAAAATATAAACAATTTATTTTAACCATAAATGCTATATATAGAGATTTTGTACAGAACAAGAAAAATATTTTTCATTGAAAGCAATCTCAAAGCCAGCTGTCGAGATGTTTTAGCATTAAAATCATGAGATCAAAATCACTTATGCTAAGTTTTCTTGCTCTTATTAATAGCAATCAAGATGAGCTTAGTTGTCAGACAGTGTGAAAATGCCATATAGGCAAGCAGCAAGACACAGAGCAAGAGTTTTGTCACCTCCATGTTCAGATCTCCTACACCTGCTGCACTGTGTCTTTCACAAGACGACAGAGAGGGATTCACACCCTTAATTTGTGTAAGCCAGGCTCTCTGCTGTGTGGAAAACCAATATGGTGTCAAAACAGCCAAGCCAATAGTGATTCTCTCTCCCTCCTTTGGCTATAGATACGCCATTATGAGTCAGCTTAGCTGGCCAGTATAAGGCCTTTGTGTGGAGACTGGGGACGACACTGAACTGGAGAACTCAGAGAAACAAGTCAACCTCATTTAAGTGTTTTTTAGCAGGAACAGGTTCAAAATAGAGGCTTTGTGTGTAAACAGGAGAACAAGAAAATCCCAGACCAATGTGAATAGGCTATATTAAGCAAGCAAGCAGTGGGAGAGGTGTAATGCAAGGCTGGTAGGACTTTGTCACGACAAGGTAGGAGTTTGTACCCATTTCATTCAGTTAATGCGTATGCAAAAATGTGTACAAATACTGTGTATAACTATGATATATTAAGCATTTTAATTCCAATTTAGTTCTTCTGTTAAACACAAATAGAAGATATTTTGAAGAACCAAGCATTTTCTGGTCCCCGTTGACTTCCATAGTATATATTTTTTTTCATACTATGGAAATCAATGGGGACCAGCAGCTGTTTGGTTACCCACATTCTACTTTTGTGTTCAACATAAGAAAGAAACTAATACAGGTTTAGAACAACTTGAGGGAGAGTAAATGATGACAACATTTTCATTTTTGGGTGAACTATCCCTTTAAGTAGTTTGTTAATTGTCACCTTTACTGAGGTTTATGTGTGAAGTATTGAGGTTGTATATAATAAATTGAAGCATCTTTATGATGCAAAATGTTTTCTGAGGCAAAGACTCGCAAGCTGTATTTCCCTTTAGAGGTGATTCATGAATAAAAACTGCATGATAAAGATAAATAAATTCTTGTGCTGCTTATTGACATTTGACAGGAGACATTTAACGTCCAGTGAACAAACAAATCCAAATAGGCTAAATTACTGAGGATAACTGCACTTATTGAAAGAACAAATCTCATTCTCATCTCAATCACGTTGCCTTGATTTCCTTTTTCAGTACAAAGCTAAACATCCTAGGTGTGTAAGGTTCTCTCAAAACCCACATTGCTATAATATTACATTATATTTCAGATAATGAATTACTCTTGATTTAGACTGCATGTTGAATTCAGTCCAGTGTGTGCAGTCCAGTGTTTTTCTCTGGGCTCTGATGGGTCGTTTGGCTCAGCTCAGTCCATTAAACTGAAGCAGAGTCAACGTCTGTCCATGCTGAGTGGGTAATTCCTAATTTGTGTCTAGGTCTCTGCACCTGCGCCCTGTGACATAAGGTTAAGCTGGACTATAGTGAAAGTGCCCTGCACACACCTGTCCTCTCACATCAGACCCTCTAGAGAAGTAAATGCAGAGGGCTGGAGCGAAATAAGCATGTTACCGTGCAGCTGTCACCTGTCTCATCATTTCTATTTACTGTCAGGGTTATGTTTAGGTCTGTTTAGTTTTGTATTCAGTCAGTTATTTGTTCCCGTTTTGCCAGTGTTCTCTGTTCCCTAATTAGTTTCCTTATTTGTTTCTACGCACAGTTCTTTCTGTTCAGTGTTCGGTCTCGTTTACGTTTACGTTTAAGTGTGGTTAGACTTGTTATATCTCCTGTGGTTTTCCTGAAGTGATTGTTGAGTTTATTAAATACTATTTCCTTGAATCTCATTGTGCCGTGCGCCGTGCGTGTTAAGCCACACCGAATCGTTACATTTACCTAATGAGTGCGCATTTAAATGACACACATACATTTTGCTGTCTCGTACTGTTGTCTCGTCACTGTTGTCCTTCATCAGAATTGGATGAAAAGCTGTTCTACAACTTCAGTTGTGTCTGGATCAGTCGGTCTGTCTAAAAGCAGAGGATTAAAGAGATTGTTAGCACAAATCATCATAAATCAGTCTCAATATTTCTTGCTGTTTTTTCTCTTCTCTCTGCTTTAGGCTTTTGGAAGTGTGACGTAATGTCTAAATGTGACTAAATGCATCTCCAACGAACACTGAGCCCGACATAGATACCATCCTGAAAATATCTGGTTATGAGAACTGGCACTACAAAAGTCCCTTGGTAAGTATAACTAGACAAATAAAAAATATGAGTTATGGGTAAAGCAGCAACGTTTGTCTTCTAATTCAATAATTTTACATCTATAGCTCTTGAAAATGCTTATTTTAGATGCAGAATAATACTTAGTAGTACTTACAATAGTACCGTTCCATTGTGATTGATCAAGATGCATTTGGGTCAATAACAAAACACTCATTTTCATTTTTTTTTTTTTTTTTTTGGATATCTATTAATTTATTCAAAAAACATTATAAAAAATTTCTAAAATAAACATATTATGCATCTCAAACATACAATTACTTCTCTTCTATGATGAGCATATTTTCAATTTCTGAATTTAAATTAACACTGATATTTTGGGGAGAGATAAAGTCAGATATGTCAGGGTAATAAAACGTGATGAAAATAATGTCATAATGAAAAAAAGCCTAATTAAAATAATGAAATTCTTGAAAAGAAAACCTTATATATCTATTGCTATTCATTTTTAGAAAAAATATTTTAACAAAACTGATTCAATACTTATTAACAGTTAAGAAGATCGTTTTTAACTTTGGTGAGATTTTTTGTGATATGTACATTTTTATTAGCAGTCCTTAAGGATTGTGCCTTTTTGTATGCTTGAAACAACCAGATATTTGTACATTAGGTAATCAAGCATTGTTCTTATATTTCAGTGTTTGTATTCTATATATTTAAAAACGTTTTTGAAAATAGCAATTAAAACAATCAGTACATTTTTTTTTCAATTTAATGACTTGTGTGACCATCAAGTATTCCTTTCCTAAACTTCTTCAGTGATTCAAAAGGTTTTTCAAAACCCCATGAAACCAACAAGAATACACAGATTACAACTTGACATTATGATTTTAATTGTGGACACACTTATATGTCATTTTCTTTTTTGCAGGAAGGAGGTAAGATGTTCATGGATCTGTGTGGCCAGCGGGGCGCATGGACAGTCCTGCTGCTGTGGTGCCTAAACCTATCAGCTGCTGACCTCACCTGCCCGCAGAAATGCACTTGTTACCGTGACACGTTGGAGGTCAACTGCTCCTCAAGACACCTGACGGGTGTGCCTGAGGGGTTACCCAACAATGCCAAACGCTTAGACCTTTCAAGAAACCAACTGAAAACGCTGGCTAGGCGTCAGTTCTCCGGCCTGTCAAAGCTTGAGGACCTGGACCTGAGTGAGAACATCATCTCCATGATTGAGGTGGAAACATTTCAGGGGCTGAAGAACCTGCGATACTTGAGGATAAAGAACAACCGCCTGAAGATCCTCCCGGTCGGGGTCTTCTCCGGCCTCTCCAACCTTCAACGTCTGGACATCAGTGAGAATGAGATCCTGGTTTTCCTGGATTACACATTCCGGGACATGACTAACTTACAGCAGCTCGATGCAGGAGAAAACGACCTGGTGTTTATCTCGCAGCGGGCTTTTGTTGGGCTGCAGGCGCTGAAGGAGCTGAACGTGGACCGCAGCAATCTGACCTCCATCCCCACTGAGGCTCTGTCGCAACTTCAGAGCTTGACCAAGCTGCGCCTGCGCAAGCTGACCATAAGCGTGTTGCCCAACAATGCCTTTCGCCGACTGCACCAGCTGCGCACATTGCAGATCCTCCACTGGCCTTCTCTGGAGACGTTACATAGCAACAGCCTGGTTGGTCTCAACCTCACCACTTTAGTTTTAAGCAACTGTAACCTTAGCTCTGTACCTTACGCTCCACTGCGCCATCTCGCTTACCTGCGGTACCTCGACCTGTCCTACAACCCCATCACCTCCATACAAGGCAACTTGCTTGGGGAGCTTCTGCGGCTGCAAGAGTTGCACCTGGTAGGTGGGAGCCTGTTACGTATTGAGCCAGCTGCCTTCAGGGGTCTGGTCCACTTTCGTCTGCTCAATGTGTCCTCGAATCGTCTGACGACATTGGAAGAAAGTGTCTTCCACTCGGTAGGGAACTTGCAGACACTGCGGCTGGACAGAAACCCGTTGGCTTGTGACTGCAGGCTACTCTGGGTTGTGCGACGACGTCGGAGACTGGATTTCGATGGCCGCCAACCCACCTGTTCGGCTCAGAATCAGCACAAGAAGGCATTTCGTGACTTTTCCGAGGCTGATCTTCCGGTTATATTTACGTGCAGACGAGCGCAGATTCTGGACCGCCAGCTGCAGGATGCGAGTGTGTTGGAGGGCGTGAGCATACGGTTTGACTGCAGAGCCGAGGGCTATCCGTCGCCTTCTATTACCTGGCTGTCAGCCCAGCAGACTGCACTTAGCTCTGTCGGGAGAGTACGAGTGCTTGCTAATGGAAGTTTAGAAGTGCGTTATGCCCAAGTACAAGACAGTGGAACGTATCTGTGCACTGCAGCTAATGCAGCGGGGAACGACAGCATCTCCGTGAGTCTGCAAGTGGAGGGGCTCCCACAAAACCGCACCGCATCGTATTTCTCAGACGAGGGATGGATGGAAACTTCATTGCCTCCTTCTACTAACTCCTCCACACGAGTGTCAAGTCCTTACCCGTTTGATGCTAAAACTCTCATCATTGCTACCACCATGGGATTTCTCTCTTTCCTCAGCTCTGTGGCGATCTGTTTCGTGTTTATGTTCTTCTGGAGTCAGAGCAAAGGACAGATAAAACACACTGCCACTATAGACTTTGTGCCACGATCATCCATGGGTGGAGGTGGAGATGGTGGGGACACTGGGAGATTCACAATGAAGCTTATTTGAGCTGGAATAGAGAATAACTGGTCATGGTTACAATTAGTTGAGCCTTTAAAACTGTAGTAACTCTTAAAGTTGCAGCTTGCCATCACAGCAAGGTACAAAGCCTTATGATGCCTGGTTGACTTTCATGTAAATAGGTACAGTATAGTAACTCATCTTTATAATAATCTCATTCATATTTGGACATTAATGTAAGTAGGTTTAACTTCTCTTTTTTAATAATATTTTAGCTGAAAAGTTAGATTATTATCAAATTTAAGATAAGTAAGGTAGTATCGTGGCTTGAGCAATTCCAAAGTCTGAAGATAAACAACAAACAAATTTTCTTACTGTCCGATAGTAATAATTCGTTTCTATAAAATATTCATAATAATAATAATTAGATATAACTTTTATTTACTATTAACTATTATTAATAGTAAATAGTTTTAAAAATGTAACTACATTTATTTACTAATAAATGATATATAGCCTATATACACACACAATCACACATAGTATAGTGACTAATAAATAATTAAGCAACTGTTGGATATTATTTTGGTGTGCCCTCGATTTGGTTTGTCATTTTTTTAGGCTCACAGCTCTTAGTATAATGAATAAAATCTCTTCCTTTGTAAGGCCTCAGGCACAGTTAGCCTTTAGAGATATTCATTTCACTGCCAAATTAAACCAGAACACGCCATGCGATGATGCATTTCACAACAGTTACAATACAGTTTTAGAACTTGTAATATTGTTGCACAAATGTATATGCAAAAGACTGAAAAAACCCATAGATCTATATATGTCTTAACAGCCTATTTACATCTATTGTAGTTTGTAGAAATTAAAACATTGCAACAGGAAATAAATGAATTTAACTAATAATAATTTTTTTAAAGTTAAGGATTTTAAATGGACGATAAGTTATTGAAATGGACTGCTGTATTATATATTGTGTGTGATATTGTACATTACAGATGTTATATTTATAGGTTGCAGTAAGATTACAAAAACTTTGCAAGGTCATTCAGAAATGTCTTTTATGCTTCTTCTTTTTTTCATTTTTTTTTTAAATAAACATCATCAAGTGATGTTATGCCATGCCAGTGACTCTTATGGCTATGCACAAATGGCTATGTCACGATTGCACACACACATGGTTATTTACCTAAGATGCTTTGCAATTTATGTAATGTTATATTTCCACATTTTGATGTTTTTGCTAATGCATTTGTAAGTTACAATATTTTGCATTGGATCATTAAAGACTATGCAAGTCTGCCTGTTCAGAAAACCATCTTGTCTCACTATTTTTACTCCACATGGCTCCATTTTAAACCTCCTCATTAAAAATTCAAGCACATTTCTAGGTAAATTTCTGAGTCCTGAAAGCCTGAACAATTTAGATACTGTGATCATATCCCTTTGTTACTCTGGTGCATGCAGTGTAAAATTGTCCAGATGTAAGCTCCATCTGTTTCATCAAGGCAGCACCTATAACCTTGAGTGGCTGCAGTTTTTCTGTAGCTCATCTGATTGTGGAGGATAAATTACATGAGATTATCTGCATCAGTCACTGTCTTGTTTGTTAAACGGAGAAATAATTGTCTCCTGCTGCCTCTCATCTGATTACCTACGATTAATGTTTTGATTTTACACAATTTATGCCATTCATTCAGTCTAATAACAAAGTCAAATTGATACGTGATAGGTATGTTTTATTACACTGATGACGGATTATTGTCTGAGAGTACAGGAAGAGACGGGGAACTCGCAGTGGTGTTTTAGTCAGGCTGTCGTTTTGTTGGACAGACAGTTCTCAAGCTTTAACTGGATTCTGCTGAGAGAGAGAGAAAGAGAGCGAGAGAGTGAGAGTAAATAATTTCTGCTGTTGCCCAGAATAACCCAGAAAAAAAGATGATAATCACGTGTATGACCAGTGGTTTAAACCCTTTAGGATTACCTCTAGATATCTCAATCTGTTATATAGGTCTGTCTGGCTACGGGCGTACTATGATCAAATAAAAATGCGTTGCAATTAAACTACAACTAAACTAAATAATAATACAGTTAAATAATCATTTTATTAAGATGAGAATGTTGTCACGTTTTTGTAATATATATATACACACAATAAAAAATAATAAACATACTGCACAGATATGAAAGTGTGTGTGTGTGTGTGTGTGTGTGTGTGTGTGTGCGCGCGCACACACTCGTAAATTTATTCTGTACAGTATGTTCCGATCTTCCTGTTCTGTACTCACTGATGTGAGGACTTATTTGTGCCACCACTTTGACCAAAATATGTTGCTTATGCCTTTTGGCCACTAGCTGGAGCCAAAGAATGACATATAAAAGAGACAATAGCCTGTAGGCTAATATACAAAACTGCACCAGAAGCTTTAAAACTGATGTCAGTTTACACAGACATAATTTGATTTTGTGATAAATGTAGGAGATTTTGTGGTGCCAAATAATCTACAATGAATGGAAGAATGGAAATATGTTTCCCGGCCCACTCTGCCACTGATGCAGTGAGCATTGGCTTGTCTGAGCTCCAAGAGTATTGATGAACCTGATGAATAGGACAATAACATGGGCAAGATGCAGAGTGAGCAGATTCTTATAGCTGATTCTGTCAAGATCTGACAAAGCAAATTTAACAGTTCACTGAAAAAAACAGATAATGGATTACTCGGACAGTGTATCACATGCATCTTAAAAGCATCTGTAACAACAGTTCCCACAGAGCCATGGTATTGCTAATGAACATGACTAGGCCTACTTTGTTACAAATTTCATTATTTTATATATATATATATATATATATATATATATATATATATATATATATATATATATATATATAGGATTCTGAGATTCTTACAAATATATCCAAATTTGACCAACTTAATGGCAATTATTGCAAGATAATGATTATTATTACACATATAATATGTATACACACCATCTGTCAGAATACTCGAATGTGATTGGCTGGGAGGTGTGGGTTCAAATAGTGTAATGCACAGGTAGTTCCAGTCAGTCAAACCACCATTCTATATTAATGCACTGCTTTCATTGAAGCACACCACGCACACTACTGCACAGACATACGCAGCACGCACATTCTCTCTCTCTCTCTCTGAGATATATCTTTATATTCTATAAATTGCCATTAACTTATATGCAGGATATTTTTTTGTGAAGGTTAAAATACTGGGTATTTAACATCTCCCCAGAAATGGGGGGACATTGGCCCTATAAACATTTCTAAATGTTTAAATGTTATAATGTTAGTAACACCCCTGTCTAAATGTAAATTATAATATGTAGGCTATATATGATCTACAAACTGAAGTGTATTAAAGTGGAATGTCAACGCATGAATTAAAATGCATTAAACTACTAAATAAAGTGTTTAGCTCACTGTGTGGTTGTCAATCCGCGTGAGCGCATGTCTGTTCGCCCTTTTCTCTCTCTTTCAGAAGGTGTGACGTGAAGGCAATTACCGCTCAGATTCTCACAGAGGTCTGAGGGACAAGGCAGCGACCGCTTATCACACACACTTCAGGCAAAACAACACCATCCTTATCTGAGACGAGGCTTATATTAACGTGTCGTCACTCTAATTGAAGCATCACTCAGCAACATGAATCAACTCATACTGGCGACTCTGTTCTCTGTGGTTTTGGCCGAAAAATCACCCCGGCTGAAATTTACCGTGATGGGTAAGGCTTTATTTTCTTCAATGATATAGTTTAATTCTGCTATGGATTCTGTGGAGAGCTCTGGAATTTTCTCGTTCTCATGTTCTGATGTCATGCTTATCCTTACTGAAGCAGAAATTACAAATCTTATTTTCCCCTCAAGAAAAAAATGCTGCGTATTAAGTCGGGAAGTAGAAAAAAAAAAAAAAAAAAAAAAAGAAGTCAAATCGCAATGTTAGTAGGCCTACATTGATGCAAGCTAAGATGAGGCACTGACTGCTTTACATTGCTGTTTTGAAAACAAACAAAAAACAATTGAGGCTCACATGCACGTCATGACTTCAGATCATGACGTATGTGTGATATTAATCATGGTTAAGAGTACACAAGCCTAGACTACAATGAAAAAATACAGCAAATGCGTCGCGTTAATTACTGACGTTGTACAAATTAAGAGTATAGTGCCGATGCCAACATATAGCCTATGCAGCCTGTTACTGATGGTTCATACAATGATGCTGGAAAGATTTCTGCCTGTGTAGTCATAGTAACATCTCCTGAAGATATGTTAATGGTGTATGGGTTGGTCAAGAGCGAGTGGTCTGTAGTAAACAAGCACATGAATCTTTCTGGAGGCTACTGAATAAGTAATTTTCTGAAACGATCTTTCGCTTTCTATCTAAACTTGTAAATGCATTGAATGACATTGCTGTTTTGAAGCAATTTTCCTGTTGAATACGCAGCAAGTGGGTTTGTTTTAAGAAAAGCATAGGACGCAATCTACAGAGCTGCAATGCAGGTGTGTGAGCTAACGGGAATGATGGCACTGCAGCAACTGATGCATTTCCAAAACACAGGGTACAACATGCGATCTAGGGAAAAACACACTCGCATTTGCAGGATAGCCCATGGAAAATTCCACGAAACCCACCGTTATAATTTATTCCAAGCACGTTCACAGACTTCTATGTCGATACAAACGGTATGGGTCATGTATTTGTTTAAAAACATCAACATGTCTCACGGCCATCCCCTCAGTGTTACGGTATACTAAAACCTCTCACAAATACACATAATATGAGAAACCGTGAGAGCCCAATATAAGACACCATTGAGCTTGTTGGTTTTGACCGCCCACTTCAGCACCACGGACAGCGACCTCTTCAATTCAGCGCACGTCTTCAGCAAGGATGCGATCGGGAGACAAATTCTCTGATGAACTAAAGTGTTATGGAAAACGAGAGCTGTATATGCAAATAGAAACCGGCTCAGACTGGTCTGCAGGCTTTTTCGACCTCTTCAGCCCCCCCTTCGAATAGCCAGTTATTGATTGTGCTGAAATCTACCAGCGCAGACCGAGACAAACACCTGTTGCAACATGCATCGTGAAGTGAAATAATCGTGAAGCTCCGCTTTATATAATGAAACAATTATTTCAAATTACAAAACCATTTTAATTTTACGGTTACCCCTGACAACCACATTTGACAGTATTCTCCAATTGGGTATAATGAAAAACGCCCACATTAGCGGCTAAGGCATTTAAGCTAATCATTTAAGATCTGTAGTTCTCAACTGGTTTTGCTCTAAACCCCAGATTTTACTGTGAAAATCAAGTGATAGCATTTAAATAATATGATATAATATTTAACATAACATTTAACAAAAGCACAGGTCCAACAATATGCAAAATGATTTATATAGAACAGTCTAAAAGGAAAATTGACAGTTTTGTTAATGCACACAACAGCAAAAATGTGATGACCAACACCGGACTATGTTATACTGAACTATTACTATAAAACCAAGTGATGATTGGGACCAAAACACTATAAAGTCTGGATGCACAGCCTTTGATCTCAACAACAAAAGATAGAGGAAGCATTTATTGCATTTACAGTGGCTCATAAAAGAAGCCATTATTTTTTATTATTTCGCGTTTGCTATATTATATCGCGTTTACACATTTTTCATGGCTAATTTTGTTATTTGTATTGTTTTTTCCGTGTGGCCAATTTTTTAATTGCAACCCACCCGCTGAGAACCACTGATTTAGCAGATGTACATTATTCATTTGTGCAATATGTGAACATATACAACATGCAAATGTCCAAATCCCTGTTTATACACTGCATTTCTGCATTTCATTTGTCTTTAGAATCCCCTAGGTTTCGCTTCATGAAACCGGAGAACTACACGACGGTTTACCACCAACAGGAAACTGATGTCCTGTATGTGGGGGGCCAAGGGGTCATCTATAAGCTCAGCTTCACTGATAAAGGAGTGCATGACAAGCAGGTAGGGAGGATGACACCATAACCTGGAGCTAAAGTAGATCTATCACTGCTCTAAATCCTGACCTAGATAGCTGGTACTCGGCAAGTAGCAAAACTGTGGTATTATTTATGGAGCAGAACAATGTCTTATAATGGAGGTAATACTTGTGGTTGCATAAAAGCAAGCTTTTCTTTGCAGTGGGGGATAGTTATAGCTTCTTATCATTTTACTGCAGCCATAACATTTTATGTTCTGTTTTCTCATTGTAATTATAGAATATACAGTAGCTATAAAATGAACGAGAACAATTCATTCCTACATTATTATGTATGCAAGGCTGCATGATTAGTAATGGTGTTGATGTGCTCACAGATCCCTGTGGTAATGGATGAGAATGCAAAAGCGAAGTGTCTCTCATCAGTATGGAAGGTAAGAGAGACAAACCCACAATATTCAGTCAGTTCAGACCTCAAGCTGGTTGGCATTTCAAGCAAAGAAAAGGATTATCTTAACTCATTTAAACCGTGCGATTATTTTCACTCACATATCTTACTGTGCACAAGAAGTGACACACAGTTATCCATTTCTCATAAATCCACTGTGTGAATTACACACATCAGGTTAAGCTGGATTATAATAAACAGTGAATTCTGAAAATGACTTTAATCAGAATATTTATGAACATATTTCCCAGACGCTCCTCAGCCTGGCTGGATTCACTGCCCTGGTTCAACATCTACAGAAATAGTCATCCATGCTGAGCAGGTCATCACTCAGAGTTGACTGAATGAGGCTATTTTTTAAGGGTAATGGCACAGACAGAAAGCCAACACATGAGTGATGGGCTTCTTTAAAATCAAAATAAAGATAGTTGTTAGGGTGTTTATGCTGAAGTTACAAATGCAATTAGTACAGAAAAAGGAAAAGGAAAGAGCCTCTCCAAGCCCACAATTAGATGCCATACTGTATTTAGCAACTATATTCTTTCTATAATTTATAATATATGATGTCTGTATGTTTTGCATTGACACATATCGTGTTTTTCATCTTTCTATAGCAAGAGTGTGATAATTTCATCTCAGTCATTGAGAAAGTCGGTGATTCATTCGTGGTGTGTGGGACAACAGCGGGTTCTCCTAAATGTTATCTCCTGGTAAGATGCCTTACCTGCCATTGTATATGCAACTCTCACAGTCCAGAAGCAGTTTAAAGTCTATCTGTAAGCAAACCACAAAAGTGTTTAAGATTAGGACATGTTCCTCTTTGATCATTTTTAAGATACAGTCTAAGGCCCTGTTCCAAATGGCACCCTAAACACTCGCTCGCTTCAGTGTGGGCTCGGCATCGAGGGCGCATATTGGCTGCAAAGGGGGCGCTCGTGAGCACCATACTGAAACCTAAAATAACAACCTGCGGTCTCATGAACTTAATGGACATGTGCATGTGGCAGCCATTGCAGGTCAACAAGACTGAAAGTACAAATGAAGTATGCCATTTGGAAAAAAAGGGCCTAAAATTGCAGAAACAAACAAAAAAATAGATGTGCACACCACACCTGCTTTATTTAAAATAATAAATTATGTTGCGAAGACACTTATCAAATATTACTCATAATCTATTTCATTCGCTTTAGCATTTTCTGTGGTTACATGAGAAAGCGAAGGAGATAAGACCAGTTTTCCTTCTGAGCTCAGCTGCTTTGACAAATTCCAGGCTGTTTATTTAACCACTTCTGTATTATTGTGAACATTTTTATAACCTTTGTGTGTCTCTGCCGTGGGTGTGATTTATAACCGAATCAACATGAGAGACGGTGCTTAGATTAAAATGAGAGAACTGAAAGTAGTACAATAAAATGTGCGTTTGACATCCTGAAATGTGGGACACACATTTAGTGGATGAATAATATTATGTAAAAAAAAAGTGTTCTGCTAAAAAGTGGTATGATTTGTGCTCCAGTGCTCCAGTAATTACTAAATAATCACATCATCTCTCTCATCCAGGTAAATGACAGTGTACTGACAGAAATGCCGGCGGAAACAGTAGCGTCTAACATCTTGGCACCTTTCCCTTCTCAGCGCTCCATCAGTCTGTCAGCAGGTAAATAGAGAGAGGAGAGGAAGGGAGGAAGGGAAAAGGAAGGAGATAATGCAGGAGAGAATGTTTTGTTCATATTTTTTATTTAGTTCTTTCATTTGAATAGGTATTTGTTTCTGAGGTAGAGCAGACTGTAATGTGACATGCTCAAAGCTTCAAATCTTGTCAGATCTCTGTGAAAATACAGTGTGTATCAGAGGAAATGCAAAAGAACAAATTTCAAAAAGATCAACACTCCCTGTAGTATATGACAAAAAGAGATCTTGCCCTTTTCTTTAGTGTTTTAAATGTCAGATACAAAGTTGGGTATTTCATATGCCATGTAAGTTAGCAGAGCTGAAAGGTCAACACTGATTCTGAAAGAAATTGCATGTCTCAACAATGTCTCCATTGTCAGAAGGAAGTAGTTCGCAGTGCGTTGCAGCCCTCTTTTTTTACTTTGAGTATCAAAGTATTGCAAACATTGCTAAATGTAAATCAAAGTTTCAGAATCTTTGATTTGACAAGACTATAGTCACAGAGGTTTGACTGATGGATATACTTATCTCTCTCCTTATTTAGATGGGAATCTGTACTCTGCTCTGTCAGCGGTTGCAGGACAGACTGGCTCTATCCGTCGCACATATGGCTCCAAAAAACAGCTGAAGTCAGAGAATAAATGGCTACAGAGTGAGTTGACTGTTGTTATCTATACTGCATTAGCAGTTTGGAGATTGTCTTGATGGACTGAGCTAATGGATCCTATGGTATGTCAGCTTAAAACAGAGTTTGTTTAAAAACCTGACCAAAAGTTTAAAACAAGTTCCTTATGTTCCCTTGTGTAAACACAGTAATATTGTGGAATATTATTACAATTTAAAATATTTTTTTAATATGTTTTAACATATAATTTATTCCTGACTGTGATGGTAAAGCTGAATTTTCATCAGTCATTACTCCGGTCTTCAGTGTCCCTCAGAAATCAGTCTAATATGTTGATTTGCTGCTGATTTCTTATTATTATCAATGTTGAAAATGGTTCTAATGCTTCATATTTTTGTGGAAACCATGATTTTTTTTTTTTTAAAGAACAACATTTGATTGAAAGATACTTTTTGTGATAATGTAGAAATCTTAACTGTCAAACTGAATCTTATGTCATTCATGCAAATTATTAATTATTTATAAACACTATATATATATATATATAATCTCATGAATGGCTTACTTAAATCTCTTTTAAACATCCCAAAAAATTATTTCAACTAAGATAAAGGTTCAAAAACTAATTCTTTATATACAACACAAAGAGTCTATGAAAATACTAAATCTGCTCTAACCCTCTCGCTCAGATCCCCAGTTTGCAGGAGCCGCTGTGATACCACACAAAGAGAAACTCAAAGATGAGATCTATTTCTTCTTCAGTGAGGTCAACAGTACAGCCAATCTAGATGAAGAGCCTTACAGGGCTCGGATAGGACGAGTCTGCATGGTAACACGCTCTTATTCCATTCCTGCTTCAGATACACTGCTGTCAGGACTCTTTCTGATAACCTTTGCATGTGTGGCTCAGGTTGATGAGGGAGGGCTTCAGAATGTGCTGCCAAACTCCTGGACCACATTCCTGAAGGCACGTGTGATGTGTGGGAAAGCTGGAACTCCTGTGCAGTACAACAACTTCAAACAGGCCTTCGTTCTGGCCTCTGATCTCCGCACTGGGTTGATATATGGCCTCTTCTCCAATGCCTGGTAGGAAGACATTTGACATCATGCAGTTGGATAATGCCTTTGGCAAGACCACAAAATACATCTCTATAGATTTTTTACTCAAAACACTGATTGTCAGTTGTGCTTACTTCAAGCTTTCTGTTATATAAACCATACTGATCAATATTACATTTCTTTTTTCTGTTTTTCAATTTATCAGTTGGATATTTAATTGTGCATGCTCATTTCCCCTATTTTTACATTAACATTTACTGAAAGCTAATCTTTTAAAACATTCATTATTTCTTTACACTGATAAATGTAATCTTTAACAGATCTCAGAATGAATATCCATACTTGATTAAAATCTGTTTTTCATGTTTATGTCTTTCTACAGGAATACCACTGTGGTGTGTGCGTACTCCATTGAAGACATTGACAAAGCCTTTTCTACATCCAAACTGAAGGGCTACAACTCACCTTTAGCGGCCCCTCGTCCTGGAACGGTACAGCACACCGAAACATCAACCAACGGCATAATTATGTGCCAACAGATTCATTTTGTTATTCATATTATAACATTCTAAACATTTATTAAATTAACTTTGAATGTATTGATAAAATACTATCCTACAATTTCATAACACAAAGGCACAACCTGATTTTTCATTTGTGTGGTTCGCCTTTATCCAGTGTGCTTTCAGGAACAACACTCAGGCTCATAACCAGAAGATCCTGACTGTGATCAAGGATCACCCTGAGATTGAGGATATGATCTACCCGGTTGACGAAAATCCTCTGGAACTGCCAGTTCATGACCACTTCACACATCTTGTGGCAGACACAGTCTTGGCTGTCAATGATGAACACTACAGCGTCATTTATCTGGGCACAGGTATTCTATTCTACATTATCATATGCACTGATATTGTAATATCGGCTGATACTTATAAATAGCCGATTTTAACACTCTATACCAGAAAGAATAAAACATAATTTATTCTCATTCTATTATTGTTTTTCTATCTTTTCTAATGCTATTTTTCCTGTGTCTCCTGTACAGAAAGGGGTAAAGTCCTGAAGGTGCTCCATGCCATAGAAGGAGCCTTTATCATAGCACAGTATTCTTTATTCCACGATGATAGCCCCATCATTAACATGGCAATTGACTCTAAAAAGGTACTGACCTACATTTTAATGATGTGAACTCACACTAAAACAGGCCAATTTTAGCCTGCAGTGGTAGGACATATTATTCCACCGAAATATAATTATATATAGCTTTGAGTAACTATTTGCACAATACAGTGAGAGAGTAATTCAAAGGCTGTTCACATAGATATTTAAAATAGAGTTTGATAGGATCCAGATGGCACCTTTCACCTCTGAATTCTGCTTTTTACCAGGGTCATCTCTATATTGGCACAGAGCTTGAAGTGCAGCGCATCCCCCTGGCTGACTGTGGTCGCTACGGAGTAGGCTGCCGGGAATGCATCCTCTCACGAGATCCATATTGTGCGTGGGACAAGTCCAAGAGGAAGTGTACTGCAATCCCAGCAAACTACAACATTAGCACTGGGTACATATGCACTCACAAATATCACACAATGATGCATTACTGTTTTTCCTGACGAAGTAACCTAAGTTGAAAAAAATGTCTCACTATTTTGAAATCAGGACCCTTATTCAGACCCTTGACCACTCCAGTGCCTCGGTCTGCGGCGATGCTCCAGGTAAGTTGTCTTTGAGACTTTTAAAGGTGCCATTTTTCTTGTTGTATCTCTGAACCCTTTATGGCACTTAAGAATTTGAACGTTTTCAAACCAGTTTCAGCTTCTTCTTCCCAATGATACCCATTTTTGCAGTGTTTTCTAAATATAGTTTTTTTTATTCATATCACTTGCCATATAATATTTTTTTTCTGGATTCACTGACTTAACAGTATTTAATGCCATTGAATTTTTCTTTTTACGAGATACAGTATGACAAACAATTAAAACCCTAAGAATAAAAAAAAAAAAAGTAGCCTATTTGTAACCCTGTAATAATAGTTAAGAAGTGTTCTGTGTTCAGAAGAGACAAACATTAATAGTAGTATCATGTCTGCAGTATATTAATATTTTAATAAATATTTTTACATTGTTACAAAAAAATATTTTTCAAATAAATGCTGAACTTTCTACTCATCAATGAATCCTGAAACAAAACAATATTTATTTCCGTTTCCATATAAATATTAATCAGCACAACAGGTTTCGACATTGGTAATAATAAGAAATGTTTCTTCAGCACCAAATCAGCATATTAGAATGATTTCCGAAGGATCATGTGACACTGAAGACTGGAGTAAGGACTGATGAAAATTCAGCTTTGCCAGCGCAGGAATAAATTACAATTTAAAATCTATTAAAATAGAACACAGTTACTTGGAATTGTAAAAATATTTCACAATATTACTGTTTTACTGTATCTTTGATCAAATAAATGCAGCCTTGGCAAGCATAAGAGACATAAAAACATTACAAATCTTACTGACCCCAAACTTTTAAACAGTAGTGTATATATGAAATAAAAGTATTTGGTTACACTTTATTTTAAGGTGTCATTGTTACAGTGTAATTATATATTTAAGTACTGAGTAACATTAAGCAACTACATGTACTTACTATAGGGTTAGGGTAGGATTAGGATTTGGTTGAGGGTTAGTTGCATGTAATTATGCATAACTTACTGTTATTACTATGGTAAGTACACGTAACATATGTAACAAGGACACTGTAAAATAAAGTGTTACCAAGTATTTTTATTAAAAATTGTTTCAAATATACTAAAATGTTTTCTATAATTGTGGGATACAGCTCATAAGGCAGCTAGCACCATCCCCAAACCAGTTTTAGTGGATAAAGATGGACCGGTCCTGCTACCGTGCCCAGTGCGATCCTACCATGCCACTTACCGCTGGGAGAAAGACAAATGCATCAAGGAATATCCTTGCACCATCTCTGGCTCCTCCTGTGTGCTGGCATCCACCCCTGACCTGCCTCTGAAGGAGGGTGTGTTCCGCTGTCTGGCGGAGGAGAACGGTCTGCAACAGGAGGTGGTGTCCTACAAGCTAGTGTTCAACGGTGGACTCCTCTCCACCTCGCTAGCCTCCACCCTGGGGTCGGCTCTGCTGCTGGCTGCCGCGGCACACTGGCTCCTGTAGATCCAGTGAATCCTGAGGGGTCGGAAGGAAAACGAGTTTTAAGCTAAGGTCAGCGGAGCATGAGTACCTAGACCGGTCCAACTAAACTGCAGGGGAGCAGCTGGTCTCTATATAAACTGTGTTTCTTGTTTCTTATTCGGAGCAATTCTTTTCTTTGAAGGGCCGAGAAAATGCCTGAAATTGTCTCATTTTGCTAAATGCTTTATCATACCAAACACCAGTGTTATGTATTACATTAACTTATGTAAGTGTACTGTTTCATGCCCATCAGCCTAAACGCAAACATTTAGACTTATATACTGTATATTCAAATATCTATTACATGAGATGTGTACATTGCTTGCAAAATGTTAGTGCCATCTTTCAGATGTTTCAGAAGACTGCTTTGCTAACTACACTTAGACATGGAATCCAGATCAGTTCTTTAACCTGGTTAGTTTTCTCGTTAACACTTTATAGAAAGGTTCAATTACTTTAGTTGATGCATTGGGTATCATGAACTAACAATTAACAAAAAAAATTACAGTATTTTGTTAACTAGGTTAATGTTAATTTACAGCTGTTTAACATTTAACACACTGTAAATTCATGTTTGTTCATAATACATGAACTGCTGTTCATTTATACAGCTTGAAATGCTCAAAATATATTAGTGTAAGAAGAAATTAACTTAATGTGTACTGATCATTGTTAATTCACGTTACCTAATGATTTAACCAAATTGAACCTTATTTTAAAGTGTTACTTTTTCGTTGGTATGTAGAATTACCGAGGTACAAAAGCGAGATACATGCTGAAACATGAATATGCTGTTATAAATTTTTATTTTTTTCCATTGTGTGCCATTAGAACAGTTCTGAAGCCTTAAAACAAGGATGAGTCCCTTTAAGCTGTAAGGGTCACATCCTAAGCACAACCTGCAAACTGAGCAGAACCTGCAGAATCTGCTGGCTTTGTCTTTCCACCTGACACAGAATGTTATTTCAGCATGATTTCAGGAGTACATACAGCTGATTTGTTTGTGCCTGTTTAAGAAGTTTGAAATCACGTCACTACTAGAAATGTGAACTGCAAAAACGATACCGATACAAAACCAATACAGATTCAACTGCTTTTGCTCAGTGTGAACAGGAAGAATAACCAGAATCCATAAAACCAGATAGTTTATCTCGGTATGTCACTGTGTTTAACAGACATAAACTCTCTTGCATCCTTGATGCCTGTAATTTTCATGCTCATGACATTTTTACATTTTGCATTCAAATAGCCTAAGCTTCAGTACATGTGGTATGGAGTTGCATTTTGCAGTTGCAGTGTAAAGAGGCTTAATTATAATGTTGTTTTAACTGTAATGCTCTGCATATGCTGTTTTTCACCATTGCTGCCTATGGGAATAGAAAGCATTCCTGATGGATCTAAACAGTCATTCTGCACTAAGGTGTTCTGAGTGTAAATCTGTCACCATTTTACGTCATATCATTTTATTTGATCATCACTTCAGCGATAAAACTTTATCTTATACACATTACAGAAAGGGAAAAATAAGATGCTCATACAAGAACTTTCTAACTAGCACATAATCGTCTCTAATTGTCATCTGCACCTATAACACACACACATGCACCTCACCACTATTTTTGTTTCTTTCTCTCTCTCTCAGAGCAACTGACCCCAAATGCCAAATTTGTCTTTAACCTTGTTCTTTCCACACTGTATTTTGGGAGCAGGAGTGAAACAATGGTGTTATGAATGAATTGATTACTAATTAACCAGAAGTGCATTGTGTTTTCAGAAGATGGACTATTTTTTTTTTTATTTGTAGTTACGTCTTGTGCCATTCTGTTTCTTGCTCTACTTGTGACATAATCTGCCAATCTAATCAAAAGTTTGTTTTGTACTTCCATATGGATCTCTGGGTTGATGTTTGGGCATCACGAGATATTTAAAAAGTTTCATACAAGCCATGTAAATAGTCCAGGGACTGCCTGCAGTGTTGCTTTACACATTACTTATGCTAGCGTGTGCTACCTTTCTGTTTGCATGCTGAATGCCACAGCACTGTTGCCCTCTCTGTGTACTCGTCTGTCTCTTGGCCTAATGTGCTACACTGCACTAAATGCAGGAACGTTCTAGTGCCAAACCAATGTTGTGTCATTTTCATCAGAGAGCTTTTCTAACTTTTCCACTGTGCTTCAAAGCCAAACGTTTACCTTTCTGAGACACGTATAGGAGAATCTAGACACACACACACACACACACACAGACACACACACTCTAAATTACTTTTGGCAGTGTAAATGACACAGGGTCTTTCGATGTAGATCACACAAAATCAATACTGTAAACAACTGTTATGTTTTTTTTTTTATTCGTTTTTTACTCTGTAACTGGTGTTGCGAGGCCACTGTGTTTTTATTGTCTGTCATTTGCTATGCATTGTGTTTTTTGCCCGAGACTTGTGGCAGGGAGTGTTTTCTCATGTAGGGACGCTCAGCACGGTTTACTGCTCAAAGCATCTTGCAGTTGTGTAAGCTTGCACTTAATAATTCATATTTATAACTGGTTACCAGAATTCAGCTATTTTTTTTTTCTAAAAGGGTTGAAGACATTGTAAAATACAGAAACGTATAATTATACATTAAATGTTTCCCTGAATATGTGCATTAAAATAAATAACAAAAATATCTACTGTATTTATGTTTTTGATTGTTCATCAATGTTTTTTTTTTGTAAAGATATATGTATTTACTATTTTAACATGTACAGTACACACTGTGAAAAATGATCGCTGTGATTATTTATCACAACTTAAAATTCAACATTAGAATAAGAAGTAATGTGTTGTTTCAACTTAAAAAAGTACTTGTTTGTGCTTGACTTAAAATAGTAAGTTTAGTTAACTTTAGTTTAGTTGGATATTTAAGTTATCTCAACAAATTTTAAGTTAAGAATTGCAGCTACATTTTTACAGTGCATGGAACAAACTTGTTACTGTGCAGTTTGCGCTATTGTGGTTGTAAATGTTGCTTTTCACCAAACCATTCCTTAAAAATTATGAAATGTAGTCTAATGTAAATATTGGTTTAATCAACAGAATGATCTTTTTTTATTTAAATGGTAAACATGGCAAGATGGTTTCGATTGTGAAAAGCATTGTAAAATTTGTAAAATTTATACAAGGTTTAGTATTTCTTTATTAAACACACATTGAGTGTAGTAAAAAATGGTTTTGAGAACCATACTAAGTCAGTAGAAAATGTTCAAACAGGATTTTTTTTTTTTTATTATTAATTAAAAAAGATTTATTTTGAAATTATTACTAAAGCAGTTTGACTAAAGACTAAAAATACACCACTGATTTGTAAAACAGTATATTAAAACTATTAAAAACGCTGTTAACTTTGCAGCTGCATATTGTATAAGGCATAGCCTATCAATTTGGGAGTTACCTTGGCAAGAAGCACACATCATGTGTCAGCATGTTAACACAGAGGTATTTGGCAAAGGCAGACAGTGCACTAATTGCAGTGACATCTTCTGGAGGCCCCTGAGGCTGTGTAGGGCTTAGGAATTGAAACCAAGTACACCTGGCTGCAGCCTGCAGATCGGGGCGGGGCTGAACCTCCTGCTGTGGATAAACCAATTCATTTTTTAAAATGTTGTGGGGTCGTTGTACGTTAGCCTAAAGACCAGCTTAATTTAACAAAACAATTTCATGGATATTGCGAGTTACAGGGGGAAAAAAATCTTATATAACCAGACCAGAAACAGACTGACAAATGAGATCAGAGTTGCTAAAAGAAGCTTCTCTGAAAAGCTGAAAAACCAGTTTTCAGCCAACGACCCGGCATCAGTCTGGACAGGCCTGAGGAACATCACAAGCTACAAGTCACCATCCCCCGATCTGTGGAGAATCAACAACTTGCTGATGATTTAAATTCTACTGATGCAGGATAGAGTGGAAGGTCCATGTTGTAATGGAAAATTTTGATTTTCATTGATTTTCAGTAGACATTGCAAAGGAATGCCATATGTTTTTATCATCTATAGTCTGTGTGGGAACAGGGAACTTTCTGTGATTAATGTATGTTTATACACCTGGAGTGCGTGAGCGAGACACTCGAGAAGTGACAGGTCAGAGGTCATTTAGTATGGAGGGGTCTTAGGGGTCTACTAGCGACAGATCAAGGCTAGTAGCCAGGGACCCTTTTGTCTGTGGAATGTGGAACGAAGCTCTAGGGAAGAAGACCTTAAGATAAAACAGTATAAAAGTTGCCCGGCTCCTTATGTCTGTGTCTCACTCACTCCACAGAGGTAACGTCTGTGTGGTAGACTGAACCTTCTTGCAAGAATACAGTAAATACTTTTAAAAGACCATTTGATTCAGAGTGTCTCTAACGCAAAGATGATTGTTTAATGAGAATTTTTGCCACAACGATTTGGTGTCAGAAGAGTGGGATTCCTTGGATGTGCCCTTCGGACCCGAGAGCGGATGGTGAATTGGCCTCCTGGACTCAGAGTCACAGCGCTTCCCCGAACAGTTTTGAGGGACGAGGGGCCGTTCTGCTGGGGTCCGGAGGAAGCAACCACTGGAATTAAGTGAAAACGAACCCGGGTGGCAACAGAAGTTTCTCTGGTAAAAGACAGCTAAAAATTCTTTTCTTTTTGATATAAAAGTGAGTGAACCATAACAGCTGAGTTTGAGGCTATATCTGTGGTGCGGGTGCAAAAGCTCTCGGGGGAAATTGAGACCTCAGGGCAGGTCAGGAAATTTCCAGTCTGAGACTATGTGCTCGCAAAGTGGTTTCAAAAGAACCGCACAAAATTAATTAGGTGAACTAAAAAAAATCAATTGACCGCTGGAACGTACTCCAGGGAAAGATTTTGAGTAAACCATAATTAATTAAGCACTGTGCTACCCCTGTCCGGGGTCCGACTTCTGTGTCTCTTACGCAGTGATGATTGTTTAATGAGAATTTTTGCCACAACAATGTCCACATTCCACTGGAATGTGCACAATACAGCAAGAAATCGATTCAACCAGGCAATAGCCATCTTAACTTGCCACCCCCCCCATTTTCACTTCCATCTCTTCTTTTCTACTTTTCTCTTCTATCTGTCCCCATCTATATCCCTTCTTCTCTGCATATGCCCCTTTTTCCCTTTTTTTTTGTTACAATAAATAATAAATGATAGCAATAACATCACACAAGCACTACTTTATAAAAACACACATTCTGGAAGGAGAGACGTGCAAGGTGTCTATGTATATATATGTATGTAGATGTGTATGTGTGTATGTATGCATGTAAGTATGTATGTATGTATGTGTGTATGTATATGTGTATATATGTGTGTATGTGGAGATACGTATGTTCATCCATATTGCTTTATGTATTAGGTTGTTTTTGTATGTTTGTTTATTGTTTACCCATTGGTTTCCTTTCGTATTACGCATTCTTTTCTTGCTTGTCGTCAACAAGCTTGTCGTATTTGTCTGATACTTGCTTTTTCAACATATATATATATATATATATATATATATACAGACCCTTTCCAAAAAATTGGAATATCATGGAAAAGTTTATTTATTTCCATTATTCCATTCAAAACGTTAAACTTCCATAGATTATAGATTCAGGGCCCACAACTTAAACGATTTCAAGTATTTAGTTGTTTATTTGTACATAATTTGAGCTTCCAGCTCATAAAACCCACGAAAACAGGATTTCAAAAAATTAGAATATTACATGAAATCACACAGTAATTACACAGTGATACCATGGTCATTGAACCAGGTTTGGGTTCTTTTGGCAGTGTGGGCAGGTGCAAATGAAGGAAGCATGAAGTGCTCTGAAAATGTCCTGGTAGACGGCTGCGTTGACTCTGGATTTAATAAAGCACAGTGGACCAAAGTCCTCTTTTCTGATGAGAGCAAATTTTGCATCTCATTTGGAAACCAAGGTCCCAGAGTCTGGAGGAAGAATGGAGAGGCACACAATCCAAGATGCTTGAAGTCCAGTGTGAAGTTTCCACAGTCTGTGTTGGTTTGGGGAGCCATGTCATCGGCTGGTGTTGGTCCACTGTGCTGTCCACTCAACGCAGCCGTCTACCAGGACATTTTCAGAACACTTCGTGCTTCCTTCAGCAGACAAGCTTTATGGAGATGCTGACTTCATTTTCCAGCAGGATTTGCACCTGCCCACACTGCCAAAAGAACCAAAACCTGGTTCAATGACCATGGTATCACTGTGTAATTACTGTGTGATTTCATGTAATATTCAAATTTTTTTAAATACTGTTTTCGTGGGTTTTATGAGCTGGAAGCCCAAATTATGTACAAATAAACAACTAAATACTTGAAATCGTTTAAGTTGTGGGCCCTGAATCTATAATCTATGGAAGTTTAACGTTTTGAATGGAATTATGGAAATACATAAACTTTTCCATGATATTCAAATTTTTTGGAAAGGGTCTGTATATATATATATATGTCTGTATTTGGTTTTCTTGTTATCTTTATGTACTTATCTGTATTGTATTGTTTGCTTAATTAAAAAAATAAAATAAATAAAATAAATACAAATACAAATACAAATAAAAGCCTGCGCTGACCAACTGGCCCCAGTCTTCACGCAGATCTTCAACAGATCATTGGAGCAGGGTGAAGTTCCCTGCTGCTTCAAATGCTCCACTATCATTCCGGTCCCCATAAAAACCAAAATCACTGGACTTAATGACTACAGACCTGTTGCTCTCACGTCTGTGGTCATGAAGTTCTTTGAAAGACTGGTGTTGGCCCACCTGAAGGACATCACTGGACCCCTGCTGGATCGCTTTCAGTTTGCTTACAGAGCAAACAGGTCTGTGGATGATGCAGTCAACATGGGACAGCATAATATCCTGCAACATCTTGACAGACCTGGGACTTATGCAAGGATTCTATTTGTGGACTTCAGTTCGGCCTTCAATACCATCATGCCTGATCTTCTCACAGCCAAACTGACTCAGCTCTCCATGCCATCCTCAATCTGTCAGTGGATCCACTGACCGGCAGCAGCTAGTGAGACTGGGGAAACTCACATCCAGGACTCTCACAATCAGCACTTGCGCCCCCCAAAGGTGCGTTCTCTCCCCACTGCTCTTCTCCACATACACTAATGACTGCACTTCTAAAGACCCCTCTGTCAAGCTCCAGAAATTTGCAGACGACACCACTGTTATCGGTCTCATCCAAAACGGTGACGAGTCTGCTTACAGACTGGAGGCTGAACAGCTGGCTGTCTGGTGCAGTTATAACAACCTTGAGCTGAACACACTCAAAACAGTGAAGATGATTGTTGACTTCAGGATGAACAGCCCAGCACTCCCCCACTCACCATCATGAACAGCACTGTGGAAGCAGTGGAGTCTTTCAGGTTCCTGGGCACTACCTCAGGACCTGAAGTGGGACAATCACATTGACTCCATAGTGAAAAAGGCCCAGCAGAGACTGTACTTCCTTCGCCAGCTGAGGAAGTTCAACCTGCCACAGGAGCTGCTGATTCAGTTCTACTCAGCCGTCACTGAGTCTGTTTTATGCACTTTCATCACTGTCTGGTTTGGTTCAGCTACCAAATCAGACATCAGGAGACTACAACGGACAGTCCGGACTGCAGAGAGGATTATTGGTGCCCCCCTGGCAACCCTCCAGGACCTGTACTCCTCCAAAGTGAGGAAGAGAGCGGGTAAAATCATCACAGACTCCACTCACCCTGGACACCACCTGTTTCACCTGTTACCATCAAGACGGTGACTCAGATCGCTGGTCACAAGAACATCTTGGCAAAGGAACAGTTTCTTCCCACAGGCCATTTCCCTTCTGAACAGTTAACATACCTCCCAAGGCATATGCCTGTTAGTGCAATACTCCCACTGCTTACTGCAATATCTTCTAAACTCAGGTGATATTTATATTTATGCATACCGTTCAAAATACAGTAAATATGTTCATAATCTGTAAATGTTTATTCTGACTAAACCCAACTATGACCATATACTTTTATACTATTTTCATATTTTTATATTTTATACTTAGAATTTGTATTACAATGTTTCTTGTTGTATTTGTATATGTATATGTGCACTGGAAGCATCAGTACCAAGAAAAAATCCCTGTGTGTGCAAGCACACTTGGCAATAAATGTTTTTTTCCCCTTCTGTGCATTATAATGAAGGCTTTGTGAAACTGCACAGCTTTTCCACTTTTTTTTTAATTACATACTCCATCATTCAAAACATTTTCTATCACGTACGCCAATGAAAGACATTTCTGTTCCATTGGTTTGCTCATCTGGTTTGTTCCACAGAAGAAAGTCGTTGAAATTAAAAGGAGGTTGCAAAAGTCCTTTCTTCCATATTATGGTGTAAGTGAAACGAATTCTTGAGCAAGAAAAAAAATGTTGGATGGAACTTTTTTGATTGGAATTTTGTCCATTGGGAGTTGAATTAAAGGGGACCTATTATGCAAAATTCACTTTTCCATGGTTTGGACATAAATGTGTGTTGGCAGTGTGTGTACACAACCACCCAATAGTGATAAAAATCCACTCACTCCTTTTTTATTAATCCCCATAAATCATCAGCAGTGTCTCCCAATGAGCTGTTTTCAGAATGCGGCTTTAGTGACATCACTAAAGCCACAGGCCCCGCCCACGAGTGTTGACAGACACTGCCGTTTTAACATAGACCCGCCCTGCTCAAGTTCACAGCGAGTTGTCCACATCCGCCATTTCTGCACTGAAGAGAATGTCTCCCAAGCTGTGTTGTGTGGCTGGATGTATTAATTCACATAGCTCTCTCTATTTACTCCCGAAATCTGATGCAGCCGCTGAAGACGAGGTGGAATTATTTTGTTTTCAAAGAAAATGCTCCCTCAACTGACGTTTCATCTTTTGTGTTATGTACAAAAAACTTTATTAAACTCATCAGTATATTTTTGGCCATCATTCGGATGGGGTCTTACAGCAGGCTTGTATTAATAGTGGATATAAGCAATGACAAATAGGTTATAACCGTAATTAAACTGAACAATACCTGTTCCATCTCCATACAGAATATTATCTGACTCTGTAGGCATTATTGTCCGACTCCGGGTCGAAATGAACACCTTTACTCTGAGTTTCTGTTTTGATATTATCATCTTTCCGTGAGATGATATTGTTCTGACACTGAGTGCGAGCTCGTGAGGCTCCGCCCCCTGTGCTGTGTAGCAGCAGCTTATTTGCATTTAAAGGGGACACACTAAAACGGTGCGTTTTTCTCAGGCCCAAAAAGTGACGATTTAAACATGCTGTAAAAAATGATCTGTTGGGTATTTTGAGCTTAAACTTCACATACACACTCTGGGGACATCAGAGACTTATGAATTTTAATGAAATTTATGTAAAATTTTTACATCTTGTGAAAAGGGGCATAATAGGTCCCCTTTAAATCGCTGTGGATTGCCATGCTGTGATCTCATGTGAGTGACAGGTTGTCCCGCCCTCACGCCAGTAAACACGGTGCAAGAGGTAGCTATTTTGATTAAAGATCTGATTATGATTATGATTATGTTGATTATGATTTCACTTTTCAAACTTTAGATAGAGTGTGTTGCTGTTTGAGCATAAACAACATCTGCAAAGTTACAAAGCTCAAAGTTCAAAGCAAAGTTAGATATTTGCTTTTAAAGAAATCGGTTTTTAAGAACTACAAAAAATGGCTGGTAGGGACTACGAAAAATGACAAAACCAAAATCAAATAACGGTCCGATTTTGTTTTTTTGAAATTCCTTTTTCCATTTTTCCGTTTGAAGATCTACATTGAAATATAGACAGGTTGGCCACGTGACCCAGAAGTAATAGTAAATATGGCCTATCAAAATAAAAGCCAAGCTTTTAGAACGGTCATTTTATTCTTATGAGCACTTCATGGAAAAATATGGTATTGATACATCTCAAGAAGAATTCGAAATGGTGATTGAGTCTATTCCTGTTAGTCTTGTTTCTTTAGCACAGAGCATACAGACAGATACTTCTCTATCTGTAACAGTCGGTTGTCCTGCTATTTCTGGCATTCCACTTACAGATAATAGATGTAACAATACTTTTATTAGAAACATACTTGATCCTACCAGTACTCCTATATCTAAACACCGATGGACTTTACTGGTCAAGAAACTATGGAACATGATCTTCCTGCTACCTCATCAGTATATTATTGTAAATAAAATCAAAGAAGTTTTATTCAAAATTGTTCACAGGTATTACCCTTCAAAAGCAAACATCTGTACTTTTTTTCCAACTGTGTGTAACATTTGTACTTTCTGTGGCTGTGAAGGAGAAACCATTGAGCATGTTTTTGTTGATTGTCCCTTTGTAGCTTCCTTTTGGTCCCATTTACAAAGATTTATTTCCCAAAAGATAAAAAAGAATATTTCTCTAAGCAAATTTGAAATAATTCTTATAGTCACTGAGCCATATTTATCAGCCAATGAAAAATATGTAATTAACTTAATTATTTTAGCTAAATATTATCTGCACAAAATGATTTGGCAAAGAAGCAAACCCTCCTTTTACAATTTCAAAATTACAGACCTTAAAAAATATTGGGACAGCATAAAAAAATAAAAAAAAATAAAAAAGAACAACAAATTAAACAAAACAATCAAATTATTTCATTATTTTAACTTTAATGCATAAGCAGACCCCTAAGTGTTTTTCATTTATGTTTCTATGTGTTTTGTTATTTTATTTCTATTTTCTTTCTTTCTTTTTTCTTTTTTCACCTTGTTAAGATCAGATATATGAAGCTGTATATTGATTCAATTTCGTATACGTGTTAAAATTGTAATTTGACAAAATGTTAATAAAATTTGTAAAAAATAAAAATAAAAATAAACTACTGTTGTTAACATATTTATTCCGGTCCAGGTTTATATAAGGCTATTTATTAATTGATTTTTCTTCCTTTAACGTTACTCTGGTATAACATTAGCGCTGAATATTATGACCGTTCTAAAAGCTTGGCTTTTATTTTGATAGTCCATATTTACTATTACTTCCGGGTCACGTGGCCAACCTGTCTATATTTCAATGTAGATCTTCAAACGGAAAAATGGAAAAAGGAATTTCAAAAAACCAAAATCGGACCGTTATTTGATTTTGGTTTTGTCATTTTTCGTTTTTGGATTCAGAACCAAAAACGGGAGAACGGCTCTTTTTTTCACCGTTTCTTTGTTTTTTGGTTTGAAACGACAAACGAAAAACAGGTGGTTTCTCGTTATTTTGTTTTGTGTTTCAAACGAAAAAACAAACTATCAAAACGTACACGGACCCGGTCACATTTGTGAGTCTGCTCAAGCTGTCGCACATGCAATACAGTAGCCTAGGCTATACGCAACATAAACGCAATAGCATATCACTGTATGCATCTTAACCCTTTGATGCGCACACTATGGATACCCCTTCTAATGCACAACATGGGTCTAAAAAGACCCGTATTCATTTCCTATGTTATTTCATGCATGGCTTGGCATTTTTTTTTGTTTCACCTTTTGAAATCACTTTATTTGAGCATTTACTATTTCATGATCTATTAATTTCATGATTTATGAATATAATTTTTATTTTATTTTATGATCACAAATTCATATTTTAATATTTTTTTATAAGTTTTGTGTTAAAACATCAAGTTTACACATATGGGTCTAAAATGACCCATCTATGCAAGCGTGATAAAACAAAAGAATAAAGAAAACTTTTTGTTAAAATAACCAATGTCACAGTTGTTTAGATCAACACATTTACTGTAACACTTGAAATATGTTTATTGGCCACTTTGTCACACATAACACGCATATATGCCTAACCGATAACACTGAAATTGAACTGTAGTGTAGTGCAACTGTAGGGGGATCTCCTCAACCACCACCAATGTGCAGTATCCACCTGGATGATGCGACAGCAGCCATAGTGCACCAGAACGCCACCACACACCGGCTTATGTGACCGATAGCATTGATTTATGACCACAAATAAAAATGAATAACGGTACAAGGTTTCTGCCCAACAGCGACAATATATACTTTTATATATAACTTTCTATTGCAAATTTTATTTTATTGACCTAGCTAACATTAGATAAAATAGAATGTCGACGCAAGCTAGCTAATGGTATTGGACATGTTTCTCTTTCACACTAGTAATGGTTTTCAAGGTCAAGGTAACCTTAGCCTACAAGGCTATATCTATATTTTTCTGTAACAAAAAAGTGTTTTAAATAAAACTTACATGCATGAAAAATACAAAAGCAGCCGTGTTGAATTGTGAAATGTGTGGCAGATGAATAGTTTTCTGCAGTAAATATATTTATACATATCAAAGGTTCCTATACGGGTCATTTTTGACCCATGTGTGTAAAATGGATGTAGAAATACAAAAATCGTGTTTGTTTATAAAGTAAGAAAGGAAAAATAAACATAATGATTTTTGAAAATCAAAATCAAGATATTTAATGAACACCTGGATTAATAAATTATAAAATACATTTATTTCAAAGATTCAGCAAAGAAACATGAATACGGGTCTTTTTAGACCCATGTTGCGCATTAGAGGGGTAGTGACACAAAAACCATTTTTATTCGAAAAGTAAGAAAGGAAAAATTTAAATATTGATTTGTAATGATCTAAAACAAGTTAATTGAGGAATACCTGGAATACTGAATGATTAAATAAATTTCTTGCAAAGATATAGAAAATGAAAACTCAGTCGGGTCTTTTTAGACCCATGTTGTGCATCAAAGGGTTAACAGAATTCCCACAGGAGCGATTTTATAGATTATCATGACATAATAAAATGCTAATCAAAGACTTCAAGTTAGGCTACTCCACATCAGCAACATAAATTCATCAACTAACCATTCAGAAACGTCCTGTTGCATTCTACATGTTGTCACTTCTTCTTGAGTCTCGCCATCATTGTCCGACTCCAGTTAAAACATAAAAGAACAGTTTCTAACATTTTAGTGCTTGTCTGCGTGAGGTAATCAGAGCTGCTAACACACACGAGCTGTTGAAGCTCCGCCCTCTGTGCCGGGAGCAGCAGCCAATTTGCATTTAAAGGGACAATTTTAACATAGTGTAAAAAAATAAATATCTGTGGTGTATTTTGAGCTAAAACTTCACATACACACTCTGGGAACAACAGAGAGTTATTATTCATATTGCAAAAAGGGGCATTATACCACCCCTTTAAAGATTACAAGGGCTCATAAATAAAAACAATCAATGATGAGCACGGATCATTTATAATAACCGCAATATTGATTTCATGACTTTAAGGCTTAAATAGTTCACCCCCCCCCCCCCAAAAATTTTTTTTTACATAAAGATATTCTGAGAAATGTATCGGTGTGTTTTTGTGCACTGGAAGTCAATGGTATCCAAAACATTCTTCAAAATATCTTGTAAATATCTTCCGCCAAACACAATGACTTGAGGGTGAAATGATGGCCCATTTGATTAGCTTTCCAACAATCGTTTGTGTTTAATATACCGCACAGATGAATAACTGAACCATTAACTGGGCGGTTCATCACCGCAGTACAACTTGTACTGTCTGCAGGCTACAACCAGGCACAGAGCCACAGACTGAAGCGAGGAGCTCAGAGACAATTGATAGGAGGATGTGCTCGAATTTTCTCTTTTGACACTGATATATCTTCCGTGTCCACTGCGGAAACTTCTGAGGTAAGCCGCTATTTTTCTTTAATTTGATAAGAGCTATGATGTAGCCTACATGTGAGGATTATTCATAAAGCATGAAATCAGAACGATGAAAATCGTGTATAGCCTGATCTATTGCAAAATTAGCTACCGATTTTAAAACCATCAGTCTGTAGGCTACACACCACCTGTGTTTGTTTGTAGTAGGTGTGCGTATGTTTGTCTGCAAACGTTTATCAAATTAATCAAATCTGACGACTCGTGTACTAACGGAAGTAACTTTATAAACATCATTTTCTCCCTCGTCACTCCTGCTCATTTTTATTGCCACAATATTTATAGTGTCAGTGAGATATATGACCTACCGCTGTGAATAGCGAGTTTTTTTTTTCCTCTTTCTTTTTTGCACGTTTGGTATCTCAAAATATCTCCAAAATACTTGTTGACTGCTTAAGGATAAAGCCCAGGGTGTACTTTTTCCCAAACTTTATTTGTGTTTGCTTGAGTAGCCTACCTACATAGCCGAGTAGGCTAAAAGGAATTTCAACATGTTTTAAAGCTTTAGATGTTTTATAGGTGTCGTATTATTGTTAGCGATATTGCTTTATTAAATTTGTAATGACATGTATTCACAAACCTTTAAATTTAGACCAATGTTTAATTATTACTTTTATAGAAAACTGTGTAAATTGAGACATGCCTGAAATTCTTGAAGTATTTAGTTTGGTTTGCCATTCTGAGATACTATTGAAACTGGGATTAAGATAAAGTAAACCCACGTCTGGTAAAATACAGTTTCTCAAAGTGAAAACCTATAACCTATTTCAGTTATTTTGCCATTCTGAGAGACTATTGAAACTAGGATTAAGATAAGAAAAACAGTGGGTTTTTCTGTTTCAAAAAAAAAAAAAAAAAAATTCCTTGACCTTGTAGAGTTTATATTCTCCAAATACATGGGAGCAAGAAAATGCATTTATGTAGGCCTATTGATCAAATGTATGTTAATTATTTAGAAGGGTAATTTCTATTACACCTCTTTCTGTTACTCTTTTTGGTCTTTATTCAAAATATAGCCTTACTTTGAGGAACATGTTTTAGGAATATATGATTTCATAAATATATGTCAAGTGTTTAATCAATTTACATTATTTCAGAACAGAGCGCTGTTTAGAAAATGCCATAAAATATACTTTTTAATCTTTTAGAATATCTATTTATTCAGTACTCAAAACATTATGTTGAACCTAGTGTTTATGGACAGGAAGACTCTCCAATGGTAAACTTGTGAAAGGAAAAAAAGGAAAATCCTGCTATGCCGGTGAAACATTGAATCATTTAATGGAACTCAACAAGGAACTTGAGACAATAATGAAGGGTCTGTTCTACTTCAGGGAAGCATGAGATTAGGTTAATCATTTCCTCTTTCTGACCTTGGCAGAAATATTCACTTGAGCATTAAATCACATGGCAAAAAGATGTATATTTATTGCTTGAGCATTGCACTCATTGGAGGGTTAATTGTGGATTCCTGCTTCTGTCACAAACACAGACTTTGAAAAACTGCATGTTCTGAAGTAAAAGGTAAGAAGTATTCTTAATTTAGTCGTTTTTTAATTTGTGGTACGCAATGTGATTTTTATAGCAAAAATAAGTAATGTAAATAAAGTAAAAGTACATAATTTTGTATTATGGATACAGGATATTTGACATTTTCATATTGTTTACATAGCAATTGATTTTTGAAGATCACATTTAGAAGTTGTGCTTTAGAAAAAAATATTATATATGTCGAAATACGCTGAAATAAGATCATTTCATTTTTCCAAGAACTGAAAACTGACACTATGATATTTGTAATGTTCTGCCAACAACTCTTTTCTCATTTCCTCTTTGTCAACCATACTTACATATATGATTATAGTTATAAAAAATTCTCCTTTCAAGGAATATTTATTTATTTGTTATTACAAACATATTTTCTTTTTTTTTTTTAACTATAACAATATAAAATACAGCAAACCAAAACAACAATGAACCCCCCCCAAAAAAACAATACTTATTTAGCTTTTTATTATATAATGATCGTGTTATTATTATTATTTTATGTGAAGGCAGCATTTAAATAAATAAATTCTGATCTTGATTTACTTGTTGAACCTTGTCCATGTCATTAAGCCAAAGCATCCTTCTATTCTTACAAAATTGAAAAGATGGGATCCCAATAACTAATTTTTTTGTCTCAATCCTCTGTTGCAGATCTAAGAAAAGCCTGTGAGAATGCTTTTTTCGCTGGCTCTACTTCTCAGCTTCCAGGCATTTCTGCAAATTAAGCCAACTAAAGCCAAGGATTCCTGTACAATAGCATCTGAAGACCGTGTAGCTGACTGTAAAGGTTTACGACTAGATAATGTGCCTGTAACACTGCCTGACTCACTGGAAGAGCTTGACTTGTCTTTCAATACCATACAGGTCATCCGCAAAGAAGATTTTTCCAAACTTAGTCATCTGCGAGTCCTCAAGATTAATTTCAACAACATCTCTCTGATTATGGATGATGCCTTTCAGGGAAACCCTCTGCTGGAGGAGCTGAGCTTATTTAATAACTCTATGAGAGAAATTCCCTTTAAAGCTCTTGAGTTGCTCACAAATTTGAAGATTTTAGAAATGTCTAATAATTTGTACACACAAGCATCTCTGGGTGTTGTTTTTTTGAATTTCACCCAGTTAAAAGTGCTGTCCATTGGTGGATCTCTGGTCACTAAATTAGGAAGCCGAGACATTTTTGTGCTGGAAAATATCTCATTGGACAAATTTGCTATTAAAACTGGTTCTGGTTTTAAAAATTATGAACCTGGGTATTTCTGCAACCTTAACACAAAAAACTTGTGGCTCGATATAGCTATCGACAAAAACCCAGATGTGCTTCCAAAGATATTGAAAGACATAGCAAACAAGACTTTTGATGTGCTACGTTTTCGAAACCTTTTTGAATTTCAGTACTATACTGGTAAACAGGATATTTTTTATGGCCTGCAATATGTACAGACTCAACGCCTAACATTCTATCGAGGTAAATTCAATGAGGAAGTTATGAGAATGGCTCTGGTAAATATGCAAATCAGTCCAATCAAAGCCCTGGAACTGCTGCTCATCGATTTTGCTCGTTCACTGAATAAACCGCAGGGATCCAGTGTGACAAACTTGACATTGGAACAGCTGGTTCTCTCGTAAGTTATATTAACTCCTGTTGATTTTTAAAAAAAAATCTCATCTTTTGAAATTCTCATCTTTTGGCAATGGTATTGCATTTCTTTGTTCCAAATATTTATACCTTAAAAAGTACACTGAAAATTGTATATGATATATCGGCATCGGCCAATATATGTTCATTTTTAATGTTTTCATTGTTGGCCCAATAAGAAAATCTGGCCAATAAATAATGGTTTGTATAAAATAAAGTTTGTCATATAAGCTACATAAAATTATAATGAGAGCATTATAATTGTGTGCTTGGGACATGACTTTTAATGGTGAGACTTGCTTTTGTAATCAGGCTCTCAAAAATGATATAAAAATTTCGATTTATCGGCCAATATATCGGTTATCGGCTTTCAATGATGAATTATCGGTTATCTGTATCAGCTAAAATGTTCATATCGGGGCATCCCTAGGACCTGTTGAGAAATCAGAATCATTTAGAAATTGGAACAGGAGTCACTAAATTGTTTACAATTCTCATTCCTACTTATAAATCTTCTCATCTATAATTGTTATGCTCTTGCTGTTTTGTTCTATAGGGACATCAGTAATCCAGATATAATGCGCTTCGACTGGAGCTTTACCTGGCTTAATAATGTACGCCAATTCATTGTATGGAATGTAAACTTCAACAGTGTGCCGTGCGACTCGTGGCCGGAGATGAAAAATATTGAGCTGCTGGACATCTCTAACAACCAGCTGAGAGACAGTTATCTTTATAACCCACTATGCGAAACTAAAAACAATTTGCACAAGCTCGAAACCTTTAACGTCAGCCGTAACCGACTTACCAGCCTAAGTGACTTGGCTTCTCTGACAGAGGACTTTGTCAAGCTGACAACAATTGACATGAGCCACAACCAGCTGCAATACATGGGGAACCGCATCTGTAATTGGAGACGGACCATTACCAAAGTAATCGCTCATCATAATAGTCTGACAAGCGACTGTTTTAAATGCCTCCCCACTTCTGCAGTCTTCCTCGATCTTTCATACAGCAGCCTAGACCAGCTGGACATGGACTATTTCAATAAGGCATCCAACCTTACAGAGCTTCTCCTCAGCGGCAACAAGATCAAGTTCATCCCATCCGGCTGGAGGAATCCATATTTGAGGACACTCGCTTTAGATGGAAACTCATTTGGACTTGTTAGCATGACGTCTTTTAAGGACATGCCTAGTCTACGTGTCCTGGCCGCAGGCAACAACCCTTACCACTGTATCTGTGATCTCTACACCTTCATACAGGAAACCACAAGCAAGGGGAAGGTGACCATCACAGACTGGCCGGACAACTACAAGTGTTACCACCCCGAGCTTCTTCTCAACACAAGGGTATCCCAATACTTCCCTGGTCATTTAACCTGTAATATTACACTCGTTATTATCATCTCCGTGTCAACAACGGCAGTTGTTGTCCTAGCTATCATGCTTCTGTGCTACATTTCCAATGGTCCATGGTACATTAAAGCCACATACCAGATCATCAGAGCCAAGTACAGGGCCCATAAAGAAGGTTCAGGTCAGACTGTGGACTACACCTTTCATGCTTTTATTTCTTACAGCCACTCGGATGCAGAGTGGGTCCGAGACCAGCTGCTCCCTTGTCTAGAGAATGCTAAGCCTCCTTACCGCCTCTGCATCCATGAAAGAGACTTCATTCCAGGGAAGTGGATCATTGACAACATCATTGAGAACATTGAAAGTAGTCGCAAGGTACGTACACACACACACACACACACACACACATTTATGTTCTTCGAAGATGCCTTTTTACAAAAGATACATACAGTGTCAACAATTCTGAAATAAATGTAATACAAGCCCATTTGGATAACAAGGATTAGCCAGAATTTCTTATAGAAGAGGCTGCACCATAAGGCTGCATTTGTTTGTTTAAATATACAGTAAATATTGTGAAATATAATCATTTAAAAGAAGTGTTTTCTACTTTAACATATTTTTTAAATATTTTTCAGCAGCCATTTCTCCAGTCTTCAGTGTCACATGATCCTTCAGAAATAAGTTAATGAGTCAAAAAGAACATTTAATAATGATTTTTTTATTGTGATGTGGAAATGGGCTTCCATATACAATAAACAATTTTTATTTATTTTTTATCAAAAAGTCAAATCTGAAGTGCTGAAGCATTTTATAAGTTCCCAAAACTGTCAAATATGTTAGACCAACACAGACAGCATCCTAACTTGTTTTCTCATTATCAAGGTAATCTTCGTGTTATCGCGGAGCTTTGTGAACAGCGTGTGGTGCAACTACGAGCTCTACTTTGCCCAACAACGGGCCATTGGAAAGACGTTCAGTGATGTGATTCTGATCGTGAAGGAGCCCATTGATCCCACTTCTCTTCCCAGTAAATTCTGCAAGCTCAAAAAGATGCTCAGTACTAAAACCTACCTGGAGTGGCCCCAGCAACCCACAGAACAGAGCTTTTTCTGGGTCCAACTGAGGAGTGTTTTGGGGAAACCAAACGTAATAAGACAGCGCACAACCAGCCAGCATAGCCGTCTGTCTTCAGTGAGATCGATTTCTCTGATAGAGCTGCCGCAGAACCAGAATTCTACAGATGAAGATGGCCAACAGGCCAGCGATCAGCTCTTTAATAGATGTCAACAAACTTTGAGAGAACTTGTTTGAAAGACATAAATAGTGTTATCTGTGGCCTGAGATGACCTGATTTTTTTTTTTTTTTTTTTTTATATATATATTCAGAATATGACATGCAGTATAGTAACAATGACTGTTCTGCAATGATGTTCAGCTAAGGTTTGTCTAAACCGGTTTGTCTGACTCATTGGTGGCAGAAGGACTGGAAAAGGTACATTCTGACTCATATATCAGTCAGTGAGCAAAACAAACAACCAGATAGATCTCTAGACAGTGATTTACTGGCCTAGTTGACCGTGGCATACACAACAACACACAAGCTCACTCTGATAATCAATACGGTTCTATTTACTTTAGTATGCAAGTATACTTATCTTGATTAAGGTAGTGAACTGCAATACTGTTCAATCACCTATGTCTACTGAAACAAGTCATTTATTTCAATAAAATTGTGTTACTATTGGCTCAGAAAGTATACAATTGTATCAGTATAGAATTATTTCATTAAATCATGTTTTAAGATTTAAAATATTTAAATTAATTTGTAAATACAGACTATATTCAGTTTTAATTCCTCTATTTTCATCCCTTTTTTGCCAGACATTTTTTTTATACACCCATGTCACACTACATAATGATTGTATGTCTGTTCTATCTAGCTGTAAAGCATTAGTCATACAATTTATAAGACTAAACAGATGGATGCTTGCAAATAAACAAGAAGCTATGACACAACCACGTTATCCTCTTTGCAGCCTCGCACGCCATTTCTAGCTTCTTAAGTGCATTTTTTTTTTTTTTTTAGTGGAAACATTCAGAGCAATAAAAAATGTGCTGGATGTTTAATCATCACTACTTTGTGTGTGTTGTTGTGGTTGTTACTGCGTTTATCATCCTTTTTTCTCTGCAGACTTAAAGAGTTACTGATTTAAAATTTTAAATCAGTATTGGAACCGGAACTGTTCCAATTAAATTGGAACTGAATACAATTTAAGATAGCATTAATAGATTAATTCTAGTCATATTTATTTGATAATGAAATACCAACTTGTGCTGTCGCAATACTGTACTTCACTCCACCTCATAACATACAACATCAGATTCCTTTAGCCTGACAGAGATATAATTTCACATGGAATAAACCTAGACTGTAGTGAACGTGAGTTATTTTTACGCTAGTTAGATCTGAGATAGAATGATGCCAAGAATTCACCTAGTTGGCCTCAAGAGAGAGCCAGGTTTCAAGTTTCAGCACATCTTCCTTGACAAGTCAGGAATAATCCAAATCAATGTGAATTAATTTGATATTTTTCTTGATTAGTGATACCAGTCAAAAACATTTTGTCAATACAAACAGAAGAAACCCCTAGACAGGGTTTGCACTATATATATATATATATATATATATATATATATATATATATATATATATATATATATATATATTTCAGGTTGATTGGGACACAATTATTAATTAAATAAACGTGAGATATCGCATGATTTATTTGAGCAGATCCTCATGAGTAGACCTTCGATTGCATGAGCGTGCGTGATGACATCATACGTGCGGGCTGCGGTTGTAAGAGGCTCCGCCTCCGCCTTTACTAATTGCCCCGCACAGGTGAATGGACGCTATTTAATGAGCACGTCTTTTCAAGCGCTGGGTACCATTTCTTCTTGTTTAGGTAAGTTAATTACGTTAATTGTTTGGTTTTATAGACTTCAAATGTTATGCTGATTACAATAGCTTTATGAAAATAAAATGAGACGTTTAAGGTTAAAATCCTTAAGATTATTATTTAATGATGTCAAATTTCTATTTAAGAATTATTACTTAAAACATAAATAACTCTCAATGTTTTACGGATAAAGCAGTTTTTGTGTTTTTAGGAACGACATTTACTGTGACCAATGAAGGTGAAAGTGGTTCTTGTACCAACTGTAGACTAATGGGATGGAAAGTTACAGTTCATTTTAAAGTTGCATTTAAAATGAGTTGCATTGTTTTAGACAGTGATCTGATGTTAACTTATCATGTTAGTGTTAATGTCTGCAATATTGACCGATTGTATGCTAGACCTAATAGCTGTCTAATATAAAAAAAGATTGGGTCTACATGGCTTAATGGTGGATTAACAGTCTCCGAGCCTTTAGTTCATACAAAAAGCGAATTGAATAATTTATGCATACCTGTCTTCCCCTCTCTCTAATGATCGTCATCAGCCTGCCAGTGCCAAAAGGCCTGTTTGTTCAGATATTAGATCCCTCAGTGCTGTGTAACTCCAGTCTTTGGGGTCCCGTAGGGGGGGTGAAGGGGCCCCTGCGGTCAGCAGTTGTCTGTGCAAATGCATTAAAGAATCAAAAAGGGCTATGCTTTCTCACAAAACCATAATTGTGTGTATTGGCATATTTGTTGGATGAATGGACAATGCACTTAAATTAACATGGTCCACACCTGCATAGATCTACAGGTGTTTAAAAGTGAAGTGTTAGACTTGGATTTTGCATTATTATTATTATTATTATTATTATTATTATTATTATTATTATTATATATTTTTTTGTGTGTATTTTTGCAGAGTATACTTTGTGAAACAACATGTCTTCAAAACTGGAAAATGCAATGGAAGGCCTCATTAAAGTCTTCCACACATACTCTTCCAAAGAAGGAGACAAGTACAAGCTAAGCAAAGCCGAGCTCAAGAGCTTGCTTCATGGAGAACTCGGTGACTTTTTAGCAGTAAGTTCTAGCCACATTAAGTAGCATTCACATTATGGCTGACATGCATAATTGAAATAATTGTCTGTCTCTGTCCTGTTGTAGGCGAGTAAAGACCCCTTGGTTGTGGAGAAGATCATGTCTGATTTGGATGAGAACCGAGATGGAGAGGTGGACTTTCAGGAGTTTGTTGTGCTGGTGGCTGCTCTCACAGTGGCATGTAATGAATTCTTTGTAGAGAGCATGAAGAATTAAATGTTCTTCTATGTCTCCCTTCAGCTGCATTTTGTAAGTGTCCTTCATCACAAAAATAAATGGTGACACGCAGACTTGTGTATGGAAGCAAACTATCAAGAGTGTACAAGATGCAATGATTTGTTCAGAGTAATGTTTCTCAACCGGGGGGGGGGCATAAGATAACTTAAAATAATTTACAGTAATATGAAATGATAATTAAAATAAGCTAAACCGCATAAATATAAAAATATAAACCGGCATCGACCTTTTTACGAATGTCATTCTTACCAGCAGGATTCCCAGGAAAACCTTGATGAGGGAATCTTGAAAGTGATTTCTGGACCTGAGATAAATGGAAATAAAATTCTAAAAGGTCAAGCAAATTTAATATGTTATTTGGAGTTAACATTATTAAATATTTTGGTAGAAATTGATATTTGAGAGTATCATTTTAAACCCTGTAATCACAAATTGCTAGGAAGGTCGTGTAAGAGCATAAACCCAGAAGAACATTCAGTTATTGAAACTTTTGGAATTATGGGACTAAATTATATAATTATTATTTGCAGTTATAACTTAATACATTGCCACTCCTAGTTTCTATAAATAAAGTATGAAAGTGAGCATCTTTATTACAGCATAAATATTGTCCTGAATTTTGTCTTAAGAGTGCCATCTATAGGCTATAAAAAGCAATGTCAGCCTTTTCATTGAAATTGTTTTATATACATGTACAATATTCATACACTTGTCTGATATGTCTTTTGTAATAGAGGTGAAGACATCAGATGATAGCAGCTATTTCCAGTGTGAAATAATCCTGTGCCTTCTAAATGGAGAAACAACCTTGTACAGCACATCTATTTGATAACTAAGAAAAAAAGCACATCAGTTTGAGTGTCATGTCTTTATTTTTAATAACAAAATCACATATTACAAGATTAGAATTTGTAGTAATTTCACTCTGTAATTCAGACAAAAATAATTTAAAATGTGACAACTTTTGCCTATGAGTCAAAAGTATGGGAGGGGAAAAAATGACTGAACAATGGTCCATTAATGGGTCACTCTGGAAAATGGAAAATCAGACCTGTAATTTCAGTTCCCAAATGTCTAATGGTTTGTGTGGCAGTTCATTTATAGCCATTTCGTTCATGTTACTGTAAATCTAATTATGTGGTGATACAGAACGTGGGTTCGAATATCTTGGTGTGTTATTTCACTCAGCCTCATGCTTCTTTGGGCTTGACGGCCACCAGTACCAGGTTTCGTGGGGAAAAAGCAGCATCAAAGAGTGGGATGAGTTCACTCTTAAAACCTAAATGTGAAAATACAAAGGTTTTACCTGCTCTGTAAAAACTATAAATAATATAATCCAATATTAGATTTTTAATTATGTAACCAAAAATGTTAATAACCAACATAAAATAAAGCTAGTTTGATCATTAGACCATTTTCTCATGAGTGACTGGCTCTGCGACACATACCTCTCTCCTGCAGGAAAATCATTCTGTCCAGTAACACTAGAGTCTCCACCACAGGTGCCAGGAGAAGAACCAGGCTGAAATACACCACCACTTTACCCTGGTGCGTTAGCATTGTTTCCACACAGACAGAGTCATACGGGAGATCTGCGGGTAGGCCCACCCGTGGCAATGCCAAACGAGCATACCTGTGATAAAACACAAAACAATAGTATAATGCGACAGACTAGTATCTCAGATGTATTTTCAAATAAGAGTTTAAAGTATGATTGAGATTTTGACTTTAATTTAACTCTTTATTTCTTCCTGTTCCAGGAACTGAAGTGCAGGAGTGAGTCACAGATTTGCCAGTTCTGTAAAGATATGAATATTATCAAATGTCATGATAAAGAAAAACTAACTCAGAAAATGACAATGCGTGGGCTTTCTTAACGGTCTGAACTCCCGGTCTGCGCATATCGGGCCTCTCCGCTCTGATGATGCTTTCTAAAATGGCTCTATAGCAGTGTGTCCGCAGTAACCCGCTCTCCTCTCTCAACCGCTGGAGATAGTCCTCTATTGCATGACACGCTCCCTCTCGTGCCTTGTAGGACAACTGGTGCCCTGGTAATCCACGTACCCAGTCGCTCATTGGATAACTGTATTCTGAACAGGAATCCGCCATTGTGATTTCTGAAGAAAACGGGGGCTGGAATACCCCTGGAGGGTTTGGGTTCTCCTGGGTTGAGATTTTCATGTAGCAGCAAGCCACAGACGTGATGACCTGAACCTGAGGGCAGTTGGCGAAATGGCGCAGAAGTGTGGAGCTGAGGTCTCCACAGGCGTGAAGACCTGTAAGGACAAAACTACCCAGTTCTTTGGCACCACAATCAGTAACTGGTATGCTTTTACAGGTAAGAATTTCGGTTGCCATTCCTGATGGAAAAGCCCCAGTGTTTACTTGGGCTACAGAGTCTGAAATATTTATGTGAGTTTTTTTAGCCTGAAGAGTATTTTGTAACTCTGCTTTGTCCTCTGCTTTTGTTTGGCATGAATGAGGCTTCAGATGCAGATCTTCCACCTTCTGTTTCTTTTCATATGGCCCAGTGGTTGGTCCAATACTACTGTCACTTTCACTTGCTGTCACAAGTTGCTGAACGAAGACATCCCATGAAGCATGTGGGTTGACCCAGCCCACCACATGACGAGGAGAAGGACCAGGTTCAGAATGCAGACCTTGAGCTTTTCCTGACTACAACAGAAACGCAGATTAGAAATATCACAGCACATCCAAAAAACAAACAAACTGTGGATCACAGTAAGACAAAAAATAAAATAAAACATGGTCTGAGTGAGAATACAAGCTGAAAAGTAATATCAATATGAAGTAATATCAATATCTAAAGAGGTTAAAGGAACAGAATGTATATCATTTTAAGGATATTTTTTAAATATAATGTAAAATATAATATTTAATGAGGGTCTTACCCTTTGGTTCTCTTTCGTGAGTGCCAATAGGAGCTGTCTATCAAATTTGTTAGCCATAGAAACAAGGTTGGGATCAGCCTCAATTCCAGTAACATCTAGGCCGAGTCCAAAAGACAGAAACCGTGTCAAATGGCCCTGGAGGGATGGATCTAATTAAAGTAGGTCATTTGCATAATCAAAATATAAAGATTGGCATATTTAAAATAACAAAATGAAGCAAGACGTTACAGTACCTGTCCAGACCCAACATCAACCACACTGTTACAGTTAGCCTGATCACACAACTTTTTAACCAGCTAGGAGAGAGTACAACAGAAGAAACATTTTCAAATAATCTTTAGTGTATCAAATGATCTTATTGGAGGGCTGTTTCTTTCATAATGACATTCAAAATCTTTCCACATTGACATCACATGCATTATATTGTACCCACCGTGCCTAGGCGGCGGATTTCGTGCTGCTTCTTGGGCTTGACGTGTTTACGGAAAATGTGTCCTAACAAAGAGCTCTGACTCTGGTTGGACTGAAACTCTGGCACTGCTGCACCTGCGTCCTGACTGTGCCCACCTGGTGCTTTACGTGGAAACGACAGCACATGTGCTGCTGTCCGCAGTGCCAGTAAAGACAGAGGCCAAACAGACGGGTACCTAAAAGACAAAATACCCTTTTGAAATTACTTCCATTAATGGATTTACTCTATAAAATAAATGTATTAAAAATATTTATAAAAGTTAATATGTAAAAGTTAAAAGAAGTAACTTATTTTACTCATGCAGTTCACTGTAATATTAATTCATTTTAATGTTTGATTTGAAGGAATTTCCATTTGTTTTTAAGGAGTTTACATTTGTACAATACAGGGTTATCATAGTTATCTAAAAAATACTTATAACTAAAACTGAAATAAAAGTTAATAAAAACTATACAGACATTTTAAAAACTAAACTTTAAAACTTTAATTTACATTCAAATGAGTATAAAATAGTACATCAATGATACTAAGTAACACTCATACAAATAATGTATGAAAAAATTATGTTTAGCACTTGATGTCCAATGTAAAATATGGGACAAAAAACAAAACCAGTTTTGGCAGATGCTTTCATCCAGAGTGACTTTTCATTGCATTCCAGATACATTTTATCACTTCATGCATTCCATGATAATCAAAACCATGACCTTGGTGTTGCTAGAGGCATTTTCTGCTGTTTGAGAACACTGAAATATGAGACTTTCCTTTTCAACTTCTACATTTATTACATTAACTACATATTATTATTTTGATGACTTACTGTTTTAAGATGTGTGAATAGTCATATGTTCAAATCTTTAATAGTTGTTGTATAACTACATCTGTTAATCTCAAAGCATTTTCTAAATGAAAATGCTCTTGATATATTGCAAAGCAGTGTTCTGACTTTGCCTTAATATTTGCCTAGATAACCGTACAATGTATTGTTAACAACTACAGACAGATACACAGTATAAACTCATTTTACCGCCTGTCCCTAATCTCTTTATCCAGCAGCAGATCAGCTATCTGTGGGGGTGTAAGATCACCAAGGGCTTCCTGCCAGCTCACAGGCAGAGTATCCCACAAACTCTCACTGAAGAACTCCTGTGTGAACAGAGAGAAACACCGATACACTTTCACATGTATATTTCAGTATACTCGCGCATGCTCAGCTGACAAAAAACCTACGGCTTAAATGTGCGGGATTATTCGTTTACTGTTACACTTAGTCACTCACACTTGGAATCTGGACAAACGTTAAAATTCATAACATAGAAGTTCATAAAGCACAAACACTAAAAAAGTACAATAAGTTGTTGATTCATTACTATTATGTAGGAGTCTGATATGCGTCTGTAGGTTGACAGGAGCGATGTCAGCTTCTCGGCTAGTTCTCTCAGCTCCTGCTCTGAAAAAGTCGCCACAAACATTTTTATAACATTAAAAAATATCATGCAGATTAAACTGGGTGCCCTTCAATACTACGAGTAGTCAGTGAATTGAGAAACTTAATTGGAACGTAATGTGAGTTTTCTGTTTACATGTAGCAATCCGACCACACATGTTCGCGAAGAGCACCGCCTACCAGTGATGTCCGATTCGTGAACAAATCAATGAATCGGTTGAACTGATTCAAAACACAGGCCTGAATCAGAGTTGAATCGTACTTGATTGCGAAACCGTTTGCGAAAATTATGTTGTTTTTAATTCTTTTATAATTTTTTCACAAAAAATACATAATGTATATAGTTTATGTTTTTTTTAAGTTTAAGCTACTTTAGTAAATTAAGTTAAATTAATGAAAATGAATAAATGTTTCCTTGGCAGCTAGCTGAAATTAAATGTTATTTTTAAAATGTATTTGATTTCATTTAACGTTTATTTTATTTCAAGTAACGAACATGTTTTTTATGGATTTAGCAAAAACCATCAAATGTAAATGGCAGTTATGTTTAGGCTTACTGTTAAATCCAGCAACAAACTGAACTGGGTCATATCCAAAAACGTAATAAACAGACCAATATGTGCTTTCCATGACATATGGCTTTTTTTTTCCGGAACTTTCTCTAATAGTACTTCATCACTTACATTGAATCGCAGAATCAGGTTTGATCCGGTTCTTTAAAGTGAGTTGTTCGTAAGATTCGAACTTCCCATAACCCTCCGACCCGGAAGTGCACATGTATTCATGCGGTGTGCTTGGCTTGAACACGGGAAGAGGAAAAAAATATCAAAGATCGCCTTTCTGGGGCAAATAATGGTATGTATCCGGCAATTCTATCCGTAATCGAGTCGCACAATTTATTTCGGTGTAAGTTACACAGTGCGATACTTAACTTAAACTCGATCATGGAAATGTGTTTAAGATTTTGCTAACCTGTCCCCCTCAATTTACAATACTCGTGAATCGTGATTGTACAGTTGAGTTAATCCATTGATTACACGGACTAAAATTAGTTAGAACAAAAGTGAAAATGTCACGTCTATCTAACGTTACCTGCTTATTAAAATATCATATCTCCCCGTTTAATGTATGTTTATCCCATTATTATGAAGAGATGCTAGTTACTTAAAAAACATTGTTTATAACAGGGGTTATTATTAATATATTTATTATAATATTTTCTATTTTGTTAGTTATATCTTATGTTTATTATTTATTTATGTTAAATGTTTATTTAATACTGTTTTTCCTCTGAACTGTTCTACAGACCCCGTTGGGAGTCCCCAGACCCTAGTTTGAAAACCCCTTGTTTAAGATCTTAAACAGACAAATTATGTTATCAAAATCATTTTGTGTGATCCCATTACAACATTGTTAGTTCTTGTCTTAACAGTCATTCATTGTTCTTTTTTTTTCTCTATTTAAGAGTGACAACTTCAAGAAGACACCTGTTATAATCAACCTTTGAGAGTGAATAAGAATGTCAGGAATAATGTTGAACCTGGTTTGTGAGTCTGGTCCTGGAGGCAAATCAGGTAAATACAGAGGAAATGCCAAACATGATCGTTTCCTTGGAAGGAGACATTACATGGAGCACAAGGGTTTGTTAAAAGAGAAACAAAATAAAAAACGAAACAAAAAGATCCAGCAGCAAAAGAAAAACAAGTCAAAAAATGCACAGCTCAGCGGAGGAGATAGATCAACCCCAGGTGCTATTTTTCCTAAATTTACCTCTTGTCTGCCTAACAAGACCAATGAGCTGCCTAGTACTGCAAATACATTTTCCCAGCAGTCCACACTTTCATTTCCATCCACTGCCAGCACATCTCAGAGGGACCCGACACACCAAGCAGCACCCCGCACTCTCGGACCATTAAAATACGTGGCATTGGACTGTGAGATGGTGGGAACAGGACCGAAGGGGTGTAACGGTGAACTCGCACGCTGCAGTATTGTTTCCTACGACGGTGATGTTATTTTTGATAAATTTATCAAACCCGTCAATCCTGTGACAGATTTCCGCACTCGCTATAGTGGGGTCAGGAGGCAGGATTTATCCAATGCCACACCCTTCCATCAGGCACAAAAAGAGGTATGAAATAACATCTGTACTCAAATGATCATGCGAATATGCATTTATTTATATAGTAGACAGACACTTTTAATCAAGCAAATCAACTTTTTTTTTTTTTGCCATTCTTAAAGGAACCGTATGTAAGAAATGTATTTCAATTAATCATAAAATGGCCCTGATATGTCACTAGACATTAAGAAATCATGTTCGTTTCAAATACTTATATCACTGACAACAGTAGTCCGGCCAGGATATTGTCATTTAAAAGTGAAGTTGCAGCCCTCAACTAATGTTGATGTTGTCATGTTGTGTTTTGGCCTGAAGCGCCACCCTCTACCTATCTACCAATCACAAAGTCAGTAGTGTTTCGGCATCCGGGTTGCCAGCTCTGCTCTAGTTATCACAGCTGCAGCTACAAACGTGTCGGATAAAAAATGTCTAACTCTGGCAACCTCAAGTCAGGGGGGAGGGGGAGGGGATACACCGCTCTACAGTAATTTGAAAGTGATTGCAGTACCAGTTTTGGCCACAATCTTACATACAGTTCCTTTAAGCTACATGAACATTGCAGCCCACCAAATATATGTTATGAAAGCTTTTATATAAAGTCAGGCTTGCTTTTATTTTTTTAAATCGCAGAATGTTATTTGTTTGTGGACATATTATATTCCTAGTGGATCTTCATAAAAACGTATCGAAAGGTTAAAATCGTTTTCTGATTTAAAATTATGCATGCGCAATATCTGTAGTAATAGTACCATATCAGTTATCAGCCAATATCAGATATTTTTTAGTTGATTGGTGTTGTCTATTTAATTGTTCATGTACATTTCCCCTATTTTTACATTTAGATCACCTTTGCCATCTGATACATTAAACACGGTTTAATGTAATATTTATCAAATCATATTTCAAAGCATTTTTCATACTGTACATTATTATTTTGCTATGCCCAAATTCATCTGTAGCATTTAATTGATTTGAGTTTTTAGTGTTTTTTATTTATCTTATTTTTATTTATTTCATTTCACTGACTGTAATATGAAAATAATTATCAGCTTCTCATTATCGGCCCAAATTTTCATATCAGTTAATGCCTAATTGAAATGCTTAACTAATTGCATTACATCTCATTTATTCAGCGTGCTTAAAATAGACAAACCGAGTATTGACAAACCAGTAATAGTCTGATTAGTCTTATATATGTTTTGCACACAGATCTTGAAGATATTAAAAGGGAAAATGGTTGTGGGCCACGCCATCCAAAATGACTTCAAGGCCTTAAAATATTTCCATCCTGCTTGCCAAACACGAGACACAGCGCGGATTCCACTGCTAAACCAGAAAGCTGGACTGCCCGAACATCAGACTGTGTCTCTGAAGAGGCTCACTAAAGCAATCTTTGACAAGGACATACAGGTGGGTTTAACTCCGCACAGAACGTTGTAATGTGGCACAGTGGATCATGTCATTTTCACCTGTGCCACAAAGAGTTCTTTGAGGAGTTCAGCTGTCAGACATTTCAGAGTAAATCTGGAGTCAGTTCAAAAGCAGCTCTTGAATCCTATGATTGAGAGTCAGACTATTTTTATATATGAAAATAAGAACAGGCTTTCAGTTTTTTTCCACTGAGAAACTCTTCTTACGTTTTCAGACAGGGAAGAGAGGCCACTCGTCAGTAGAAGATGCCAAAGCCACCATGGAACTGTACAAAGTAGTGGAGAATGCATGGGAGCAAAAACTCACAGCTCTCAGCCTTTCAGCTAAAGCAATGGATCTAGCTCTGAATCAAAAATGATTAGATTTTTTTTAAAGATGCTGTTTTTAACTTGACACCTTTTATATCAGCTAAACTGAGTTGAAATACCACTAGGGGGCTCTATAGTTTCCGTGTATAAAAAAGGTATTTTAAGTTAACTTTATTGGTTCAGTTGCTTTGAAGAAAGTGTTAAGTGGCAAAAGATGTTGGATATTATGCTAACTGTACACATTAATTTCTGTGTTCTGTTTAGAACCTTTACAGTAAGTAAAAAGAAAAACTGCTCTCACAGTTCCTCTCTCTGCCTGTTTGTCTTTCTGAAGCCTTACGAACAGGACGAGTCAGCATTCGTCTTCTACTGTGAATTCAACACCACCACATGAATTACTGCTCCTCCTGTATTTAACTGTCCAAATGTACAGGGCCTCATCTGCCATCCTTGAGATTACAGTCAAAGCTCTTTTCCCTCCAAACCCACTCAATCATCAGTCAGTCTGTGTTTAAGGATCTGGTCGCACCACTTTGGTGATGTTTGGGAAGCAGTCAGATCTTCCTTGCCCACCAGTTTCCCAGCGACTGACAAGCTTGAGATTTCCAGCCTTATATGGGATTCTCTTTTGCACAGGTCCTTAATAAAACACTAAAGCAAACGCACACCATCTGTGGTGCAGGTCAAAGAAAACAAATTTGTTTAAAGGTTTTGGCAACAAGCCTTTGTCAAGGTGAGACAACCAGAAATGTTCTTACATGCTTAAAATACTTCAAATACATGCATAACCTCACTCTTTTTTTTTTCTTTTTTTTGTTGTTGCATGATTAAGAATGAGGATTCTTGGAAAAAAGCTTAAAAAGAATTTACTTCTTTTTTTTTTAACACATTTTTCAAAGAGTTTTTCAGATGTCCACTTGAGTGGACGGTATGCTTTTGTTTTTTTACTTAAGAGATACTGTATTAAACATAACACAGTAATGTATACAAAAAATATAATACAGCTTCAATTATTGCAAACGCAATTGATTTTGTTCCCGTTTGGCCAGCAGAGAAGAACTTCATACAAGTTGAGCTTCATGTGTATCATAACATGAGGACGTGACTTCCTCAAAAGATCTCTACAACCGATGAAGGTACAACTCTGTGGAAACCCAACTCTGACTATTTTGAAAACGCTCACGCTCCTTCTAGTCTACCAGAGTACATCGATTTACCCTTATTAGACCATTATTAGATGGTAATTCATATTATATTCAAAATGGACACATTTCTACTGTAGCTCACCTCTCTGAGAAAACCTCAGACTGAAATCTACATTGATCTATTGATGTTTTCAGACTGGATAAACTATTGTTCAGGTGTTTTCAATCTCTTCTGAAATGAGCAGTGTTGGGGGGTAACGCATTACATAATCAATTACTTTTTGATCTAACGATTAAAGTAACGCATTACAAGTAACGTGCATTACGCAATCAATTACTTTTTGTAATGAGTAATGCATTACAAGTAATGCACATTATGTAATCAGATTACTTTTTTTAATGCAACTGCAAATTACATTCTAATAATGCAAATTACATTCTAATAACACAAATACATTTATGTACAGCCGAAAAAGTTACTGCAGTTTTAAGTATTTTCAAGAACAACAGTCACATAGTATGAATGAAAAATAGCTAGTGATGCATGATGTCCTATTTAGTGGACAGATGATAAATCAGAACTTCCTCCCAAACTAAAATCAATACTTGGAAAATTTAACAATGATATGACTCCTTAGATGTTACTTGATGTTACAACATTGATTTTTTATTTTTATTTATTTTTTACCTGCAAGAGGAATGGATGGATATTTGTTTGGAGAAAAAATATCCACATTCAACGGTTTGCCAATTGGTGGCAGTGTATAGGATGATGCATTAGTGTCCATTTTAGTTGATGGGCAACTATGCCATCAAAGCCCATGTATACGCAAGAAAATGGGGTTTTGAATAGCTGTCCACTGTAGTGACCTCTATGCGGCGAAAGGGTTAATATCAGGAATGAGTTATGTGGCTTTTAAATGGAATTTTGATCAGTAATTAATTAACCCCACCAATCAATAAAATCTGTGTGTCTATATAAAATACGTTTTTTATGTTTTATTATGTGATGTGAGGGCAAAGCTGAATTTTCAGCATCATTACTCCAGTCTTCAGTGTCACATGTTCCGTCAGAAATTATTCTAATATAATGATTTGGTGCTCAAGAAAAAATTCTCATCAGTATCGAGAACAGTTGTGCTGCCAATGCTTAATATGTTTTTTTGGAAACATTATATAACATTATATAATTATGTAAATAACTAAAAACATTATAAGGTTACATTTATATTAGTTATTGCAATATCTATAGACCCCTTTCCAGTTAGTAAACATGGTGACGTTTTTTGTGGGCGGAGCTTAGGTGGAGGCAGAACGATTCCCCTGGCCGCTTCACTCACTAACGCTAGTTTGCAAGTTTTGTTAGCTTGTTTTTTAACAATGACTGGAGAAAATCAGATTTGATCTTAATGTGTAAGGTCACTCACTGTCCAGGACCGCGATTGTTTTTTGCAAAAGTTCATTTTAACGGACATAACCAGATTGGCTGACCCGTACACGCTCATTCAATGGATGGACGATCTGACAGGATTAACGTTAACACTAACGTTACCACGGTTGAGTGGCCTGACTTGACTTCTACACCTAAGTTACCTGATAGAGAAACTGAGCGTAAAGAGAAACTGAGGGCATATAAGTCTTTAGATGCCTATAACTATGTGCTGAATGGTCACGTAACTTACGTCTTTGTGTGGCACGATCCGAAGACGACCATGTAAAGAGTGACATTACAGTGCAATTTTAATGATGTGAATATTTTCTAGAAATAAAAATTCCAGATACAGCGAATTCATTTTTTAACTATGTATTTGATTATTCTTTCTTACCAGGTTCTTCAAAAAGTCGTCACAATCAAACACAACAATGTAGGCTATACGATTCACAATCGTTTCGAAAACATTAAGCGAGACATTTTAAAACTGGAGCCTGTAAGTTACTCCGTCGATTCTTGCACCCAACAACACAACAAGATGACATTTAATTATAATAATAATATTTTAAGCTCCTTATTATGTGGCTGTCTCCAGTTTTCCCTTTGTTTTGCCTCCAGCTAACGCCGTGACGTAATTGTGACGTCGGCGCAAAAGGGGTCTATATAAATAATACATTTTCAGCATTTATTAAACTCTACATTCTAACTCTAAATTCTATGTACAAATAAAAAAATGACATTTGAAGTTTAAGGAAGGTATAAATTAACATTATTTAATGTATCAGACAAATATGAATTAATAAATATATAATAGCTTTTAGATTTAGTAGGCTAATATTAAATATTTAAAATGTGCATAATACGCAATAAGATGATTAAATATCAATAAATGCTATAAATTGTTTATAAATTGTTTATTGTTAGTTTATTATTGCATTAACTTATCTCAACAATGTGAACTTTATTGATGAAATTGGGGTTAATGTGCTGAGGAGAGATGGCAACCAGTGACTTCATACTTTCCCACTTGTGGCTTGGATGTGGATGGTAGTAATGTCTGTAAAACGGCTCAAGTTTTAAAATCCTCAATGGTTGGCAGGCTGAGGTAATCTTGTGGTGCAGAAATAAGTACCCTTTGCTCATTACTAAAGGATTACCATAATGCAAGAGCCAATAAATAATGTACTGTAGTTTTATGTAAACTGTTTTTTTTTTTGCATATAGTAATTTCCTGTAGATGTTCAGAGTGATAGTACCTGACTTTTCATCTTCTGCACAGAGTATGAGACAGTCAGCTGTGTTGATGTTAAATTCCTCTTTTATATGACAGTATTAAAAAATATGTGATACAAAGCCATATTCACCCTCTTCTCTCTGTGCAGAAACAAATTACCTTCTATCATCAACGCCTCATCTCTAAAAGTTACCATTTTAACAGGCTAGACACTGTGGTCTGTTGCAAATGCGGTTGCCTTCACAGACATGACTCACAAATGGATCGGATTCAAACTTACAGATGTGAATCAGCAGTGACTCATGCCTCTAAACCATTTCAGACTGGTAATTTCTCTGAATAAGCAGTTGTCTCATCATTACTGAGGGATCTAGTTATTAAAGCTCACCAATCTTGACACTAATTTCCCTTCGCTTGGAGAGTCAGCTGAGCAAGTCACGGAAGGTGTACGCTGGTCCAGAATCGTGCAGCTTATATTTGACCATGACAATGTTTATTTAGCCAGGACATGTGCAGAACTGAACGCATACAGAACCATCTAATTCTCATTTACTGTGGTGTTGTGGTCTAGCAAATGAGTGAACCTAAGCATTCATTGTGGCTCTCACCCCTTGGACTCTTGCTCAATACAAAGTTGATCATCCCTTTAAATAGGAATACTTATTTTAAACAATGGGTAGATTCAGTGAGAGTGAATGTATCCTCCATGTAACAAAATGATTAGCCTACATTTCCCACATAACTAAGGGGAGTAGACTAATGCCACAGCTTTCATTCTGTGTTGAATCTCTTGAACAAACATTAAGACAACACAAAAATGAAAGCTGAAGTTTTTAGATAAAAACAGATACATTATAATTCATGAGTGAATTATAATTAGGCCTAATTCATGAATTATGTTTATTTTAGAAAAAAACTAAAATAAAACTCGTAATAGACTCGTCATTTTCTGAGAGCTAAGACTTATACCACGTGACCGTTGTACCACGCGACTACTGCCGATTTATTTTGGAGTTAACAATGCAAGAGAAACGTATAAATCCTTATCCGAGGACGTGAAAAGCTCCCTTGTATAGGCTACAGCTTCACGTGTTGTCGTCTCTTATTTACGGTAATTACAACATGGCGTGAACGTGTTGTCTCACATAATTATGTTTATGATTCATAGGGCTACCATTTTAGTATTTTACACTTTTAAAATATATTTAATCACTTACATAATTAGATACTGAAACAAAAATTGGCCCATGTGGCAATTTGAACTTTGTTTTATCATTGAGAAATTGAAGTTGTCTTCTACTTCGTTCCTCGACATGTTTTAATTTTGCTTTATGCTTTGACTGAATCAGTAGGCTAAATGTCGGCCAAGAGAACAGTTTCCCAACAGTTATGAACTCAACAACTGACACCTGAGCTAAACGCTAAACCAACAGAATCGTTTTCTTTTCGTTTCGTTTCTTTTCGTTTCTTTTCTTTTTGTGCGTTAAACAATGGCACGCATAAAACCTGCATCACTTTTCTCTAGGATACGAGCGCTCTCTCTCTCTCTCTCTCTCTCTCTCTCTCTCTCGTTCTCTCGTTCTCTCTTTCTCTTTCTTGTAGCTCATTCTAATTTAGGACATTTTAACTTTTTTCTCCGTCCCTTCCCACTTTCTTCATCGGGCCAAGGGACAAATGGGAAAATGAACCCTGTTGGTTAAAGAGAGTGGGTTGATCGGAGATCCTTCCTGCGCCTTTATTCCTCCTCTCTCTGTCATCCTCTCTCTCTCTCTCTCTCTTTCTTCTCCTCTTCTGGACGAGTTCACAGCATCCATCATCTCCAGTCTCTGCACTTGAGACTATACAATTCTCCATCTAAACGGGGGCTTTTCAATAGGAATCCATTGGAATGAGGTATGTGGCTTTTAAATTGGCTATAATGATTCTGTAATCAGTTGCAACTTAGAAAACTGCTTTCATGGCTATTGGATTTTAACTTTTGAGGATCATTTTAGAGAATATTTTCTGCCCTGCATGGTTTCAAGTTCACAGCATAAGATTCTATGGTGGACATTACAATGCTGAATATGCATGTTGCATCATCCCATGTGAATTAGTCTGGTAGACTAATGCAGAGTGGTATCTATTCAGAATATTGTAATAATATAGGCTAACTTTATTTAATAGGTGTTAATTGATAAAGTGTGTCTTAGAATACTTTCTTAAATACTTGTCCTTCATAAGAAATGAAGAAAATATTTTTATGAATATTTTTTGGCTGCAAATGGGTCTTTGAGATTTAAAGTCTTGATGTTTCATTATAGGTTCTTGAGATCAGTTTATTTGCATCTGGATTTTTAAAGCACCATCGAGTACAGTTTTGTGTGTGTGTGTGTGTGTGTGTGTGTGTGTGTGTGTGTGTGTGTGTGTGTGTGTGTGTGTGTGTGTGTGTGTGTGTGTGTGTGTGAGAAACTAAAAAGGCTCTTTAATGGCATCAGGCTGTAAAGCCCTTTTCATTTGGATCCGTAATTTTGAGCGTGTATCTATTCCTGGAGTGCTTGTAGTGAGAATTAATTTTAGGATTTGTTTAGAATGTGTTTGAAAGCTTGTCAGTGTTGGAAGGCGCATAAGTGTTCTTCACAGACTTAGCCTTCAAAAAGACGACACCTGCTCTTGACATTTCTAAGTGAATGTCTGTCTTATATGTATAGAAACTGAGCCTGCAGTCGAGATAAATGAACTTGCAGCAACCGTAGTAAACGATCAACCTGAAAAAATAAAAAATAATAATAAAAAATCCATTACCTAAAGATAGAATTACTGCACAAAAATAGTCAGTTATTTAACTCTGCAGATAATATTTTTCAGATTACTGAGTGCTGAGAAGAACTGCTAATGTAATCATGAACAAAGTTTGTTCTTGTGTATCAGATCACATATTAATGTTACGTTGGGACATAAATCTAAATCTATATAAACAGTGCTGGATAGTAACAGATTACATGTAATCTGGATTACGTAATCAGATTAAAAAAATTACACAAATGCAGTAAATAATTCATAATATATAGATTCTCCCTAATTCTTATTTTTCATGTATCACTAATTCATACATTTTCCTTTCTGAAAAAGCATATTGCTTATGTACATTTACAAAGTCTTCTAGTTTTGTGAATTTACACACACAGACCAGCCACTAGGTGGTTATAATTACATGGTAACATTTTTATTGTTTTTATATCAAAATGGTACAACATTATTCTATTCTATTCAATGTTATAAACAAGTTAAATCAAAAGTAATCAAAATGTAGTCAGATTATTTGACCTAAAATGTGTAATGTAATGAATTACATTACTAACTACATTTTTACTAACTACATCGTAGGCTACGTATGAACGATTCAGTAAAGAACTACAATTTGTAAGTAATCTACCCAGCACTATATTATTGGATGTGGATATAAGGTTGAATTGAGTCTTGTCAAATGCCATTTTAACACTGTGCTGATTTTAGTGACTCCAGCAAATCTTAACATGGTGCCTGAGACTAAAGGCTTTGTAAACACAAACATTAGAGGTGGTTGTACAAATGGGGAAGAGATATCTGCAGCACACCTGCTGGATGATTTTGCTTTGTGGAGCAAACTAAGCAGAAATCCAGGTGCCAAATGTAGCATGAGAGACATGATTCATGAATACCTGTTTGGTCTACATTTGCAGTTATTCCAGTGCTTACACGATTGACCTTTATTCTATTGAGACAGTGAGTGGGAATGTCTGCAGTGTGTTTTCAGATGTAAAATTACAGCACTTTATTCAGCCTTTAATCTTCACGGTGGCTCGGCTTGTTTCTTAACCCATCGCTCAAATAGGTGTAACAGAGCTGAAGTCAGTCGATGTGTGAGTGTTTTTCAAACGGTTATAGGATGAAGATCCTTTATACCATCTGTCAGATTGTTAAACTGTTTGAGTCCTGCTGTGAGGCATCCGGGCATCTTCTTATCCACTGCAGCTTTTCTTTAAAGACGTTGTGAACAAATATATACATTTACGCCTTCACTTACATTTAGTATCTCTTTTGGAATAAACAATTATTTTGTCAGTTCCTCTCAAATGATTTAGGTGTTCTCTTTCAATCACCAAATACTCGCCTGAACCCCCTGCAGGACACATCTGACCTAATTTAACTGTACAGCACTCATGTCCCGTCCTGATCACCCCAATGTGAAGAGTAAAGGGTCACTTGTGATAAACCACTGAGAAAGTAATGCAGGATGGGATTGTTGCAGATTCCCAGAAAAAAGATTTGATGTTGCATATACTTTCTTCATTTGATTCATACATTAATGTCACGGTTTCCCCTTAAATGTTTTTGTTATTTTTTATATGAATTATGTTACTATATGTTCAGATCTGAGGAGATTATTTAAATGATTTTGAACATGCATCTTAATGTAAAGCAAATTTAGCTTTTGCAGCCATTATTAACTTTTATTGATTTAAGTATTAGTATTTATTTAACTATTATATTATATTATATTATATTATATTATATTATATTATATTATATTATAGTTTCTTTAAAAAAGTAACACTTTTATTAATTTAGGTTAATGGCAATATATACTGTTCAAAAGCCTTTTTTTTAAGAAATGAATACTTCCTTATTCAGCAATCCTTATCCTTACTTATCCTTCTTCAGCAAGGATGCATTCAGTTAATCAAAAGTGACAGTAAAGACGTGTTATAGTGTTACAAAGGATTTCAAATAAAGACTGCTCTTTTCATCAAAGAATCCTGAATTTTTTTTTTTTACAGTTTCTACAAAAATATACGCAGAATATTGATAAGAATAAATATTTCTTGAGCACCAAATCAGTATATTAGAACAATTTCTGAATGTTTAAGTGACACTGGAGTAATAGCTGCTGAAAATTCAGCTTTGTCATCACATGAAGTTATTTTTAATTGTAATAATAATTCACAATATTACTGTATTTTTTATCTAATAAATGCAGCCTTGGTTGAGCATAAGAGCATTTTAAGAACTTAAAAAAAAAACTTTTATATGGTAGTGTGTGTTGTTATTCATTGAAAATTTATGTTTTTGGTAATAATAATGTATATGTAATTTGGTAATGTAGCGCAAATTATTTAACCATTTTGTTATTCTTCCAGTTATATATCAGTTAATGAATCAGAAGTGCCCACACATGGGATTAAATGGCTTGCTTCTGCCTTGCTACATAAGGTGAATATGTTTTGTATCCTTTATTTTTATGTTTTTTTTTCTGGTTTAGTTGTGAGGCTCAGTCCACTATTCAGATCCGTTCTCTGCAGATTCTTACAGAGCTCAGAGAATGGCTGTATGCTTGACTAAC